>NW_025408677.1:1396156-2094234 GCF_020360975.1 Hirsutella rhossiliensis | reverse complement strand
CTGCCGTCTCCCGAAGCTACCGCCAGTTTGATTCCGGACGCCTGTGCGGTCTAGTATTTAAGACAATCCCTCTACCGACATTTACTTTTAGGGTGCTTGTCTCTAGAGAGCCGGCCCTTCCACAGCCAAGCTACACGAGTCTGATTCCGTTTATTAATCAAGAGGCTGCTCTGTCGATATGATAACGGTTTACGGCATTCTGATTTGAAAGCCTTCCAAATTCTCAATGGAGCCTTTCTGGCCTGCTGAAGCCCTTGCCTGGCGAGTCGGATGGCACGGGCGAGGGCGAGCAAGTTCAGACCTGTCTGCGCTCTGTAACTTGCACGGCTCTGTCTCGGACTCGACCCTCACTTTCAACGATATGTGATATAGTCGTACGGAATATAATTGCTATAATTTATTCGTAATTTATATAGCTTAGTCTGAAGGAACGTGCTTATAATCTTGAAGTGCCCATCTTCGCGAGCAAGCAGACCTTGGTAACATAGGGCCATTCCACAAGACTGGTATAAGCAGCGAAGGACTCCTCCCCATCCTGGTCAATGACGAAAACAGTCTTCTATCACGTTTTAAAGCCATCCATGCCTGGCTTTCAATACCTCTTCGACTTACCGTCGCATTTTAGATTACCAAATATAAGATGAAGGTCTTCAGCACCATCTTCACCCTCTGTGTGGGATTTTCTCTTGTTCAGGCGGCCGCTATTTCGACCGCTGAGAAACGAGGAGGTTGTTGGATTGGGCGGAACAGGCGGCAGCACTGCAACAACACCTCCGTAAGTAATTCCGATGAATTAACGTCAGCCAAGGACTTGAAATGAATGCTTGCCCTCTCGATGTTGTTCTGACGCGACGCCTGTTTCAAGACTTGCAAAACCCTTGGAAATGGTGAACGGATTTGCGCTATTTAAAATAGCCAGACAGCGACGCTGGTTGTTAAGGAACTGGTAATTGCAACTGCTTGCGACTATCTGTCTTTCAGGCTGAGAGTTAGGCTGAGACTCGTTGACGAGGGGGCGGGATTTGACGACAGGCTCGGTCAAACAGAAACTGGCCATAGAGCAGTTATCAGACAGCCGTGTCCCACGCCTGGCACGACGACGGCAGTGGGACAAAGCAATCTGAATAGCATCAGGCAATTGCTGAGAATTATCCAGAGGCCCCTTTTAACCATTAGAGCGTTTACACCATCGGATAGACCCCAAAACAGGGAGGTGTGGCTGGTCCAGGCACAGCGCCGATACTGCCAATTGGTGTGTGCATATTCCAGGCACATACGTAGCGCACCTGGAGACGTTTTCCAGCATCGACAATCAACTACTTTGCCGATCTTAGAACTATTCAAGCTTAGAAGGCAGTTTGGGAAGAGCTACTACAAGAGAAGACTTATCATTGAATGTTGCCTCTCAGGTACGCTCGGGGTTTCCGGCCGCTAATAAGTGGCAAAGAAGAGGAGTCGTTCGCTGGACTGATCTTAGAAACTTGTCCGCGGCTCGTGGCCATTGAGTTTCAACGGCGTTGATAGAACCAGTCTATGAATCTCCACACCCACGTTGTGTCTCATGAAATCCCATGGTCCATGACGTCAATACCGCCGCGATTTTGACTAACTATGGACACACATTCAGGGGAAATAAGGACGGGCTCGGTTTGCCACGCGGCGCTCGACGCCGTCTCTCAACGGCCAGCCCTAGAGCAAGGCTCGCCAAACTCAAAACTTCTCAAACTTCTCTACCAATGAGCATCTCTTGTTCTTCCGCCATAATTGTCGAATGTCTTTGTTTTGTGTGCTTGGATTCTGTTAAAACCATCGCACGACAAGGGACGACGTTGGGATATTTTGAACCAAAGGATCATGTCATCATTGATACCTTCGTCTTTCCATGTCAGCACCAGGCGGCCCATGGAGAAGAGGACCAGCTTGCCGTACTATCCGTGCGAGGTTACAGGCGTCAGTTGAACAGCGAGTGAATAAGCACGCACATGCCTGGCCGAGTTCGGGCGGCCAACCCGTGCAACGCTATGGCGCAGCAACAGGCCGTGTCATACTTTAGGGCCACGAAGGAGCTGACAGTCAGCCCTGGGCGGCAGATATTCTCAGCGGCACGGCTGTCACAATGCATTGTCAAAGCGCCACCTGGCCCGATGGCAACTATGCAGGGGCCAAACTAAGCTTACCTGCAGTGGCTTCGGAGCTTCCGCTGATGGCACACGCATGACGCAACGGGGCTGCTGACATCCAAGGCCTCGGGCCGTGCAGGGGTTTTCATCGGTGATAATTACTGCCTCGTTTAAAGAGAATCCGTTCCCGTGGCACAGTGATCCTCTCGTTGCGTCCGTTTCCCCTGTTCGTTGTAGACGGAATCCGAGTGCCCAGCCCTCATTGAATCCTCCCTCTGAAGAAACATGGCGCCGAGAATAGGAGTCAGCTTCCTTGCCCTGATCCTGGGTCTTGCGTGTGCCGTCCAGGGTGCCGCTATCCACCGACGGGCCTCTCCGGGATGCGGCAAGTCGCACGACTTTGTCGGCAAGACGCGCGAATTCAGTTTCCAAAGCAGCGGCGGAAAACGCACATATCGGATCCATCTCCCCTCAAACTACGAAGCCGACAAGCCCAAGCCGCTCTTGATTGCGTACCATGGCGCCGGCAACAAACTCGAGGATTTCGAGAACGAGACACGCTTTTCTGACGAAAGCGTTAACCCCGACATGATTGCCGTCTATCCTGCTGGCGTCGATGTATGGCCTCTTTTTCGCTGCATGGCCCTTGAATACCAGAACTAACATGTTGAATACAGAAACACTGGCAGGGCCCGAGCTATGCTAAGAAGGGCGTGGACGACGAGGCCTTCACCACCGACTTGGTCAACCGCATCAAGGGCGCCTACTGCGTCGACGAGGCGCGCGTCTACGCCACCGGCCACTCCAACGGCGCCGGGTTTGCCGGGACCCTGGCCTGCTCGTCCGAACACGGCGGGCAGTTCGCCGCATTTGCCCCCGTTTCCGGAGCCTTTTACACAGATGTCGTGGGCAACCGGAACTGCCACCCGTCCCGCTCGCCTCTGCCCATGATGGAGCTGCACGGGACGGCAGACCGCACGATCCCGTACGAGGGGGGAGACGCCCGCGGCGGCCGCGTCCCTGCGATCCCCGACTGGCTTTCCCGGTGGGCGAAACGGAATCAATGCTCGAGTTCCAGCACCAAGGATCTCCCGGGCGGCGTGCACGACATCAAGTGGAAATGCGCGGGCGGCGAGGGCTTGGTGCGGCATATCAAGATGGACGGCCAGAGCCACAAGTGGCCCGGCAAGGACTCTGCGTTTGATGCATCGCCAGCCGTCGTCGACTTCCTGTCGGCCTTCCGCAAGCCGTGAAGACGAGTGGCAAAGAGCCATTTTTTCAAGTAAATAATTTGGCGGCAGAGGTACGTGTATAGGGTCGCCGCAGATATGCGTATATAATTCAGTAGTAGAGTCGTTGTACGGAAACCACAAAGTATGAGTAGTAGCAAAGAAGAGCATTTGAAATGCATATGGGCACATTGGGGGTGAGTCTAGATGTTTGTCATTAAAAAAAAGCCTTCCTCTGTCATATAGTTCCTCGATATCTTGTTTCACACAATTAGAGCCCACGATCCCCGACCATCTCGGCCTTACGTGATATACATTGAACCATCGAAGTCCCGAGTCTGTCGGGAGACTTGTTGCGATTTATTGGTTTCGCTGCCCTGTTTATATTGTTAATTTGTAAGCTTTCCAATCGAGGAAGACACACTTGGAGCTCAAGACCGTCATTGGAGAACATCGACATCTAGCCATATACACGTGTATAGGGTACCAGTGATATGTAAGGGCAGACGAGCTATGTGGCATGATAGCTAGAAGAAGCGTAAAATAAGCTCCACCCATTCCCGTTGCCGTTCTACGGTTCTATGAGCTTCGTCGTGTCGTCAGAACGGAACGGGTTAATATTGGCTCTAAGCATGTTGGCCTCAACCCATTCTTTTAAATGATGCTATATAAATACTTGGTGATTGAACTTGGTTTTCTCCCGACAGGCTGCTGACGCCGGCCCATTACGTGCTCATGATCCTTTGGTACTTCAGACCGTCTCCTCTTCATTGATGCACCTGGAAGCGATTCCTGGCAAGAAGGTATGTAGTTCTGGCCTTTAGCCGTGCCGGGAGGTTCCAATGCCGGCAGGATACCGATGCGTATTAGAGCCAATAGCGTCGGTCGCCGTTATTCTTGAAACGCGTCCAAGCTTCTCCGACAGGGATACTGTCACGCTCCAGGCCATCTGTCGTTATACAACAGCTCCACGCTTTGTCATGCCGCATACGATTTAATCAGAATGAAGCAAAGTCCCGCCATATTTGTGTCACTATAGGGACCCCTGTTCGTGAAACCACCCTGTGCCCAGTAAGACCATCGCCAACGCTGGCCAACTCGACACTCAATTATATCATTGACGTGTACTTTGAACTCTATAGGTACAGGCTCGATTACTTCGTGTTGACGGTTTCATTCCCACGAATCTTATGGGAGACAGTTGGAAGGTCTAGGGGCCGCAGGGGCCTACATGCGGAAAAGACGTGGGTTCGGCGGCAAGGTTCTGATTGGCCATGGCGAAACCAAGAACACGACGGAGAATCTAGAACGGCATTGACAACACATTGCAGTCATAGCAGACGCTGTAAATGTTCAAGCTAGTCATGGACGTCTCGAGGGACGTTCTGGGCCCAGACGTGGAAGCTTACGACCCTGTTTCACCATCCAGCCTGACAATGACCCGGCGTCTTGCTCGTGGGGTGACCAACGATGACGCCCTTTTCGTCCCACCTTTTCCCCTCCCGTCTTGCATGCTCGGCGTACGTTCCTGGGGCTGCCTAGCGCCTGTGGGCCGGCCTTTGTCAGGGTTTCTTACACTGGCAGCTGCCAGGTCTCGAGTCATTGCCAAGCTTGGGTACATGTAGCTATCCATTATGCTGTGAAAATGACTCGCCGAGGCACTGCAGGTCGGAGTTGCTTTGCAAAAGCCAGATATGATAATAGGAGGGCGGCTTCTTGGCTTGTCGTCGCTTGCTGGCTTGCCGTCGAACTCCTCCCACCTCCAACGCCCCCCTATGTCAAGCTCGTCGGCGCCCAACTCGCATGCTGTAGGCCTCCATGCGTCTTACTCTCGCTTCCCTACGCCCATTCGCTCTCCCCGCACGCGCCTACGTCCGAACGATCAACGAGTTGTTCGCATCGCCGCCAACGCTTCCTCGACATGCACATCACCCGGAATTGGAGCCTACGACTGGCCCTCAAGGGCGGCCTGGCTATCATTGCGCTCAGAGTCATTATAGCCTACTTAAGCACCGACGCTCTGTCCTTGATTTCCCAGGCTGCCAACATAAGCACGATTCGACACGCTCGTCCGGTGCATGCGCCTTCCCATCTTCCGCGCACGGCCAATAGGACCCTCGGGTTTGAAAGAGTCATCGCCATTTCTCTGCCCGAGAGGTCGGATAAGCGCGATGCGCTGGACCTGATGGCTTCCCTGACCGAATTCGACATTGACTGGGAAGACGGCGTCAAGGCGTCGTCGATTGCAGAGAAGGCAGTCCCATACGGCATCAGTCTTGATCGCGCAAAAGAAAACTTCCTGGGTAGTTGGAGGGGCCACATGAATATTATACGCCGGTAAGTTCCCACAATAGAGGACATCAAAGCCTTGCTTCCGTTTTCAGTCAAGACTAATAATGGCTTAAAGGATCGTCGAAACCGGGATATCTTCTGCCTTGATCCTAGAGGATGATGTAGACTGGGACGTTCATCTCAAGTCGCAGCTCTCCAATATCGCCCAAGGTACTCGCCACGTCTTGGGCGAGTCCGCGTCCTCATTCCCTCCCGACTCACCCTACGGCGATGGCTGGGACGTCCTTTGGCTCGGCCACTGTGGCGAGGTATTCCCCGAAATGCTAGACGAGAACCGCAGCCTCGAAGGTGATGCCAGGGCAAACATTTCCATCAAGTACGCCATCCAGGACGACGAGACTATGCCGTCGTACAGCAGAGTTACGCAGTGGGTGGATTGGGGAGCCTTCCCGCCGCACACACGACTTGTTCACCTGTCCGGACTACCAGTCTGCTCCTTCGCCTATGCCGTCTCGCAGAAGGCAGCCAAAAAGATCCTCTACGCGCTGAGCATCGACGGTCTACATACCGAGTTCGACAACGCGCTCGCGGCCTTGTGTCGCGATGGGCGATCGGATGCCTCGTACCATCTCAAGTGTCTCAGTGTCAACCCAACCATCATATTCCACCATAAGCCAAAGGGCCGCCTGACTGGAGACAGCGATATCAACAGCCAAGGAGAGGACGGCGGCGAGAGGCAGGAAGGGTTCACAGAGTCGATCAAATGGAGCATGAGACTGAATTTGAAGAACATCTTGCTAGGCAGGCCTCTGGAACAACAGTTTGACGATTGACGGCATCTCAAAAGCTCGCGATATCACGCCGCTGTGTTCTCTTCCAAGGTGGCGGTGAAATTACCCGGAGCTCGACCGGAGGAAGTCGGCTTTAACCAGAGTCTCCAGGATTGGGTCCGGGATCATGATCCGGTCATTACTGGGCTTTGTTCAAACTCTCCGGGAAACGATCGCCGCCAAGCCGCAGCAAGGGCCCCAGTCTCACGTCTACCAGATGCTCCGTCGGAATCATGCTTCGGCCAACGGGCTTGTTTCCCCACAGAGCTCCGGGCAGGCCAACCAAAGTGCAGAGAGAATCCTCATGCCCACGCAGCTGGCGACCAGACACAAGATGCCAATCCTCGATCTGGCGTCGTGGCGTCGTTGGCTGCTGTTGCCGACTGCAGATGGCTGACGGGTCCCCGTCAAGCCCTTTGTGCTGATGAAAGTCGCCTGTCCAGGGGCCACTCGAGAAGCCCAGAAGATTGGGCATACACGAGCAAGGCGTTGTCATGCTGCGGGGGCTTGCATAATTACATGTATGAAGAAGCTCCCCCGCCTCTGGGTCGAGGCCCTTGGAATCCCAACCTGCTCTAAATATGCAACGCATCCCCTAAATTATGTACGAACAAGGCGCTCGAATCTCGATTGCCAGCTCCGTTCCGATCGCCAGCCGGCAACAATGCTTCCGGGCACATTCTCAAGGAGCATACTGGTCGACGATTCGTATGCCACCCCATCCGTTACAACGTCAAGTTCGGCCTCAACGTTAGCCCCGAAGGCGAGACGATGCTATTCGTCCGTCAAACGCAACAGGCTCTCATACCGCACGTCTTTGCCATTTCTCGACCAAAGATGCAGAGAGGCGCAGCATCAACTACCTGGCATGCTTCAGACTCTCCACAGAAGGCGGCGGTATCAAGTCCACTGCCCCTTTGCTTCTATACCTCACGGAGCCTTCCTACACCCGGATACTTTGTGCATCCCGGGAAGCGACCTTTCCATGTTCTGGACTGCATATGAAGACGGCATAGTCAGCGGGCCCTTTGGTTCAGAACCAAAGCTGAATGAAGCCCTGGCTGAGAAATACCTTTATAATAGGGACCCAGGCCAGAAAGCCCTCATACTACCATCCTGTGCTCCCCGTCACCACCCTTCCGGAACCATGAATCGCTCTTCACTCATGGTGATCTGCAAAGAAAAAACATCATCGGCAGGGAAATGGAGCGGCGATTGGTTCTCGACTGGGAGACAGCGGCATGGTATTCGGGGTATTAGGAGTACACCTACGCAATGATTGCCTGCAGGGCCTGGGAGGATGAATGGCACGGGTATGTGCGGCCGATACTCTCCCAGGAGAAGGCTCTGGTCTTGACCCGAGGCAGGCCGGCCGGCGATGTGGTCTCCCGGTGGCGAACGTGACAGGAAATCCTTCACATCGATTAAAGCCTGCCAGCCGTAGAGCCAGTTTCTGATATAGCTCAGTAGACGCTTGGGAAGAGCAAAAATTACTTACGTCGCAGTATATAGATACATGCCATGTTTGGGCGAGTTCACACGCACCTCAAGATTTGTGAAATGGATGTGAGCAGCCACCTCTCACCCCGTCGTCCCAACTGGTCGATTTAATGAAACGGCCTCGCCATGCACCTTGATTTCTCAAAGCTTCGGTCTTCTGCGCCGGCCGGAATATACGTGTTCAACACATGACACATCATCTTTCGTTTCGGGGCCTCGTCAAGTCGCTCTGTCCCCTTTTCCTGTGGAACCAAGGACAGAAACCAAGCCCAGATCAATGCGGAACGACTGGAGTGGTACATGGGTCTTCAAAGCGCTGGGTACATAAGCCAGCCAGGGCCGCCTAAGGCTTCGTTCAGAGTCTCTCTATCCAGTACAGTACTGGGGGGGAGGGCAAGCAAGACTGAGGCAGACCCTCGAGCCATGGGGATCCCGTTATAGACGCGATAAACGCCATTACCCGCGGCGGGGTTGTCCAGCATCATGTGAGCTTGCCCCTTCCTTCACCCCTTGGACCTTCACCCCTTGGACCGCTGGTTTGATGCTGGCCACGCACGCTCAAGGAGGAGAGCAAGTAGCAGCCACGACACGAGCTCCAGAGGCACAATGCCCAAGAGGCACCCCCCACTCCGCCACTTGCTGTGCGGCCCTGAAGAGTCTGCCTCGTATGCAGCTTCCACCAGCTCCTTGGTGCCGCAGAAACGGCAGCGAGTCGGCACTCAGATGGCCTGCAACGAATGTCGCCGGAAGAAGGCCCGCGTATGTCCGGCCGGTCAGGCAAAGTCGGCGAGCTCCCAGGCCTCTTTGTCCCCGGGAGCCATGCTTGCTGTCGACTTTGCAACGGTGGGTTGGAGCCGCTGCCCTGACTCTTCTGCTTCATCTAGTGTGACGGGGAGCGCCCGTGCTGTAGGGCCTGCCAGCAGCGATCTGTGCCATGCATCTACGCCGACAAGCCCGCCGTCGGTCCACCGATCGTGGACGAGTCCTGCGAGATCGTGCAGGTCCTCCGCTCCGCCTCGGAGAGCGAAGCGTTTGGCATCCTGCGTCTGCTCCGGACCAACGACGACCTGTCGGCCGTGGCGCATATTGTCAAGTCCATGCTGGGGCTCAGGCAATCGCCGGCCGAAAACGCATCCGAGACGGCAGTCGGTCTCCAAGAAGCTCCGTATCCCAGCCTAGAGTTTGAGCTCATGACCAAGAACCCCGTCTCGTATCCCGCGCTGCACCCCCTCTTCGCCTCCTCCTTGGAGGAGTGTAATTTACTTGGGCCGGTCCAGCTGCACCGACCAGACTCTCGAGACGCGAGGTTCGCCTTTGAGAGTGTCCCGTCAAGACTCTTGTTGCTGATCTTTCTCAGCATCAAGTTCAGCAGCCAGGTGGTCGGCGCCTCCCCCGAAGCGGCCATCGAGACGACCGACTCGGATCCCGCCCGCACCTCTGATGACCCGGCATTGAACCCGTTTCTCTCGAGCTATGGGCCCGACGAAATCGTGCTGTCGAGATCGAGCTATTGCGACGAGCGCTTGCGCGACTTGGACATTGCTTTCTGGACCAATGTCCCTGTAACTAACGAGTTTGCGGCCCGCGTCATCTCGCTTTACCTAGAGACAGACCATCCGCTGCTAGGCACCTTTGATCCGGACCTATTCATCGGCGACCTGGTTGCTCGCCAGACCCGACATTGCTCTCGCCTGTTGGCCAACGCAACACTGTACTGGGGTTCGGTATGACCCCTTTCTCTCCCCCGACGCCCCTCACGGGACTCAAAGTGCTTTAGTCGTGCGGGTGCACGCCTCGGCCATGCTCACGTTGACGAAAACTAGCAAATGTATGCCGCTATCGACAGAGATGCCTACCCGCAAGCCCAGCTCTTCTGTGTCGAGGCAGAGCGGCTCTGGCGCCTTGAAGGGCCGTCAGACACCCTTCTCAACATCGCGAGCGCCCAGCTCCTAAGTCTTGCCACCCTCGGGCAAGGCAAGGACCATCACATGCTGGAGTACCTGGGCGCAACCTTCCACATGGGCTTGCGAATGTCGTTGTTTGGCGTGGAGCCGGCTGTGGGGATCAAGATGGTCAACGAGCTCCCCCGGGACATGCGCAGTGCGACCTCATATGCGGCCTGGGGCACCTTCAACTGGATAGTGTGAGCTCGGATGATTTATGATGCTTTACACGTGATCCATGAAGCTGATGCCCGGGATAGGCTTATGTCGCTGTTCTACCAGCAACCAGGTGTCCAGTACCCGAACCACCCTCCCGAGCTCCCGATTCCAGGCGTCCGAGAGCCTGTCTCGACGCCGCATAAGGAACACTCAGCGAAAGGGCCGGGTTTGGGGGATCCCGCCCTGGCAACGGCGCCCTACATGGGAGAGACTTTCCCAGCGCTGTGTATGTTCTGGCGCATCCTCCACGGCGTCACCCGGGACTATTACCAGAATGCGCCCAAGCAGCCTGCACCCGCGAGCGGCCATGTCTCGCTTGTCTTTGCGGAGCACAAGTACCGCGAGCTTCTTGCCTGGGCGGAAACCCTCCCAAAGTCTCTCGCGCTGTCCGAGGATAGTGCGCACCACGTCGTGGTCTTTCAGTGAGCCTCACACTGTGAATAGCGTATCAGCTTGCATATATCCGGAACTGTATACATGTATGCGTGAAGAGACTTACGAGGTGATTGTTTAGTGTTTGGTTCCATGCGGCTATTCTCGACATCTTCCGCCCCTTTGTACGAGGCCCCGAGGACCGTCTTGCCACGTTTGCGGCGCGCGAGAGCTGTCCGCGAGTCGCCTTCAAAGCCTCGGTCGAGCAGCTCAAGAGCCTCGTGGTCATCTATCGCTCGCGGCACAAGGAGTCGGCATACTCGATCCTCTGGCACACGGGCATGATCTACCTGGCCAACGCGGTCCTGCACGAGCCCAAGGACCCGGCGTGGCGCTTCTACTTTCTCCACTGCGTCCACGGCTACGGGAGCCTGCGCCGGTCGTACCGCGTTGCCGAGGCCGTCGGCCGGGCACTGCTGACCATGACCCTGCGCAGCGGCGACATGTCGAGCGACGAGGCGCGGAGCATCTTTGGCCGGCTCAAGAAACGGGGGCTGGCGTACGTGTCGGACGAGATCCGGGCCACGTTCATGGTCGACTTGGACCTGGCCATGACGGATCCCGACGACTCGAGCGTCGAGAAGCTTGCTCAGGGGTTCGAGGACTGGACCCTGTTTCGAGAGTTTACGCACCTCGACGGGTGAAGACTGAATCGTCGGGACCGAACGCCTCAGCGTGAGGAAACGACCGTGCCAAGCTTCAGGCAATGCCACGGATCGATCGGGGAACGCGAGACGACTCAAAGGTAGGCGCAAACGGGCGGCGGATGCCTGTTCAATTCCATGAGCACAATGGCGCTCTCCAAGCTACATGATGGGAAGACGTAACCACAAGACGCCGATTATACGTGGCTGTTGACTGCGCAACACGCACACATACACATTATCCTTCCTCCTGAAAATACACATACATGGAACTCCAGCAACGCCCCGTCGCATCATGAATAGCGTGTATCTGAAGAAGAGAGATGGCTCATTTGGCGCCCCAAAGCTCCTGCGCGTTGTCCGTGAAAAGTTTGCGCCGTAGCACGTCGTCTCCTCTGGTCATACTAAGCAGGTGCCTCGTCCACGGCTTGATGTCCTGCCCCTCGAATCTTGTGTGTGGCCAGTCGGAGCCGTAGACAAGCCTCGACGGCGCCACCTTGAACAATTTCTCAATGATGGGGTCCAGGTCTTTATAATCTGGGTCCAAGGGCTTCTTGGACAGGCGGTAGGGGCCGGATATCTTGACCCACGTCTTCCCCTTGCTGAGGAGGTGGATCAGGGCTTCAAAGCCGGCGGGTTGCTGGAGGGTGCGGGCGGGCGAGCCGGCTGCGTTGCTCGGCAGGGCTGGGGCTCCGAGATGATCAAAGACAACGCGCACGTCAAGCTCCTGCAGCAGATGGACCAGCGAGGGAATGAGGGCCATGGGGGTGTACAGCTGCAGGACCCAGTTGAGCGGCTTGATGGCGGCGGCGTATTGCCTGAGCCGGCGCTCGAGCGTCTCGGCCGACTCAACGACGCCTTCGCTCTGGAGATTGACGCGGACGCCCCTGACGCCGAGGCCATGCCAGGAGCGCAGCAGCGCCGGGTTGTTGGCGGCGGCGGCGTCGAGCACGACGACGGCGCGGTGACCGGAGCCGATGGCCTCGAGCGATTTGATGAGCAGCGTGTTGTTTGCGCCGTAGATGGAGGGCTGGACAATGACGACGTGCTTGCAGTGGATGCTGTTCTCAAAGGCGCCGTTGTCCCAGATGGTGTGGACGCCCGGCGTATACCGCGCGTCCGGATGCGGAGGGAAGCCGTCCGGGTCGGTGACGTGGATGTGCGAGTCCCAGGCGCCGGCGGGGATGGCCGGTACGTCTGGAAACAGGCTCGATGCGTCGGAACACGAGTCCCTTGGCGCCGGTCCTTGTGGCTGCCGGCGCTGCTGGTGGGTGGCGCCGGAGCCGGTGGGGACGGAGCCGGTGGGGACGGAACCGGTGGGGACGGAACCGGTGGGGACGGAACCGGTGGGGACGGCGCCGGTGGGGACGGCGCCAGCGGACGGTCGGGGCGAAGCGACCGAGCCGGCAAGCCAGGAGGTGGCGCTGATGAACAAGTCGAGGCGCATCTTGTCTTTTCTCGGGTCTCGGAAACTTCCGCTTTGGGTCCGGGAGGGCGCGTGTGGTGCGGACAAACCCTTGAGCAAAGCTGGAAGTCCGAGCCAAGTAAGAGAAGATCGGTCGCCATTATAACTTATGTGCCTATAACTAATTACGGCAAGACAACCCGCCTCCTCCTCCTCCTCCTCCTCTCCTCCGCGCGCTTCTTTTCTTTTTAGATTAGCTCCTTCCGGCCGTCAATTTGCCTTTCTCTTCGTCAAGATGACCGGCAGCGGCCTCGGCTTCTGTCCATGGCTGCATAGGGCAGCGGTGATTAGGGCGTGGCTTGCTGTGCCCTGCAGACCAGAAGCTCTGCTGGCCAAATCCAAGGCAACATCGTCGATCAAATTGCGACGGCGAAAAGCTGCTGCCTGCTCTAAGAGCCGGCCGGTTTAATGGTAGGGCGGCGCCACGACGCATGTCTGAGTTAGCAGCGGCAGCGGTGACCAGCTGTAATCTTCGAGCGTGTAGCTGCATCGCTCCCTCTCCAACCAAATCTCCATCTTGGCTTGCACGTGGTGTCGGATTCTGTCCGACTCGCTGCCTCATTAATACGCCTTCCCCGAGAGGCCTGTAAGGCTGACTCCTAAATACCTATGGACGCCTTTTCGTCGTGTGCTGCCGCGTGCAGAAGCTATTGGTATCCGGACCAAGTCATCCAATCGGGGGGGCCTGCACTTCTTTTCTTCGAAGAAAGCGAATCGTCGATTGTTTTGCGCTGGCTGCAGATCTGCCTTGCTCGAGGCATGAGTGCTCGGCCCGTGGTCGATGGCTCGCGTCGATCCTTGCCACGGTCCATATTGGGGTCAAGTTCCACGGCAGAGCGCGTAGATGTAGATGCCTCAGCACCATGTTTTGGCTCCTGCTTCCCCGTCCATGCCTTCATCGGTGGCCAGAAGGCGCCCCTCGCCCTCAGCGGAGACCGCGCTCCCGCACATTGCGGGCTCGCAGGGGAACTTCAGCTGCCGAAGACTCGCCCGGGGCTTGCGCCCTCGGCGGTGCCTTGCGCTTCTTGAGGCACGGCGCCTCGTCCCGCGTGGCGCAGAAGGCGGCGGTGCCCATGCACTCCTCGCTCCAGCCGCCGGAGCAGCCGCCGGGCTCTTGCCACTCCAGCAGCGGGTTCACGGGGTCGAGCCGGGCCTGCGGAGGCGCGGCCACGGTGAGCCCGGCCACGGCGAGCCAGGCGACGGAGACGATGCCGTACTTCATGGCGGTGGCGAGACTGGGGATGGGCGAGGTCGAATCGTCCTTTGCCTCTCTCTTTTTTTCGTCCTTGACACTGGTCTTGGGGTCGCTGGAGGGTGGGCGACTCTTGAGGGTAACGCTCGAGTCGTGTATGTCGTCAATAATGTGTATAAGAGATAGGAATAAGGCAGTGAACGCAGGGAACACATGCCCCCGGGGACTCGTGAGTTAATAACATATTTTCCGCAAGCTCCCACGCAAACTGCGTTCGCCCCCCCGCTTCCCTTGGCAAACCTTGTTCTCCCTTGTTACTCACAAGATTCCGCATGGGGCTGCCGGTGCCAGAAGACGACACGGCCTTCGGCTTTGGTCCAGAACAGCCAGAGAGATCAGGCGAGTCTACACGACAATATCGAAACGTGTCGGTCTTGGGGAGTGGAGCCAGAAAGGTTATGGCAGGGTCAAGCTGTCTTGGCACGGGAGGGAGCAACATGTTGCTCTGAGGTGGATTATTACGCTATGATGCAGTACTGTAACACGTAATGTATGCTGCGAGACAGCAGGGCTTCTTCCATGCGCAGCACATGAGGTGCGTTCAAATCTAGGCCTTGCCGCCAATCTCGAAGTGGAAACGCCGAAAGGGAGTTTTCGTAGGGCGCCGTCATGGGTCATCATGCCCGGGGCTGAGTCTCGCTGCAATCGGCTGCCGGCGGGTTCCTGAGTCGCCGGCCGGTTCGTCTGAGCACGAAAAGGGGCGCTCTGTCTCTCGGCGTTCTCTTTGCCAATGGGCATGTATGTGTTCGTACATGTGATCTGTCCTTCTGAGACAACGCCGGGACCAGGGCGAGCGCTGGCCAGTTGAGACAAGTTGATCCCTCAGTTCTATTGTTGATCCTTTCAAGGCCGAGAGTCTTGACCTTCATCCTAATACGACGTGGTGCTTGTACACAGCCGAATGCAACACTAATAAACGCTGAATACCTACCGCGTGCATAATGTATTGATTGACCTGGCGGTGGGAACCGGAGATGGATACTGGACGGGCTTCTCCGTCTCCGGCGGGGAACGGGCTTGCAGCCTTGGTCCATACGCTCCGGCACTCTGACTGGCTCACTCTCTGCCCGTTCCTCTGTCGCCGGCTACCGAGACAAATACGAACACCCGTAACTCGTCTGATCAGAGTCCCCATGTCGACAAGTGTGTAGTTACCTATAGAACGGGTCGTGTCGACCGACCACATGGCCTGGACATTACCAAACCAGCCTCCCTTATTATATACCATGTCGCATCAACGCCTGGCTCCACCTCGCTCTGTCTTGTATGCCTCGCCCCTCGCTGGAGCAGGTTCCGCATCCCATTCACCCCTTTGCCCACCCGTTTCGTCGTCGAGTCGTTCTTATCAGGTCGTGTATATATGCATGTGTCTCTCCCTTCCCGGTAGCCAAGTCGTCCCTCCCTCTGCCATTGGTAGCAGGCGGTGAGCTGCTTGCGCGCTTCATATCGCGCCCGTCCAAGACTGCGACACCGAGTCGTCCATGTCATTGTTGGACACGCCGCCCCCCATCTCCATGATGCCGTACATGTCCCAGCTCAGAAAGTTCTGCAGGTCGTCCAGATCCAGCCTCTCGCACATGGGCAGCTGCTGCTGCTGCGCCGCCGCCACCGCCGCCGCCGCCGCCACGCCCCGCGGGAGCAGCTGCATCGACACAGGACGCTCGTGCTGCAGGCCGGATCGAGCGGGCGGCACCTCTTGGCTGAGGCCCATGAGCTGGTGGGCCGCCAGGCTGGTTCCATCCCACGAGGCCGGGCCGCCGTTGCCCGCGTTGGGGTTGACGGTGCTCCAGCCGGCGGTGCTGGCTCCGGGGGACTCGTCGCCCGGTCGCTTCTCGCCGTGTTCGTCTGCGCCGCCGCCGCCGCCGCCGCCGCCGCCGCCACTCAGGGCAGCTAGGGAGAGCGGTGGCAGCAGATACTCGGAGGAGTCCCGCGGCGGGCTGGCCCGTGCTCCGTTCAGTCTGTGGACAGGTTCCTCCGGGTTAGCCTCCCACTTGTCGAGAATATCTCGCAGCGCAGAGCCGGAGCGGAGCAAGACTGGGCTCGCAGGGCGGAAACTCACATTTCAGACCGGTGCGCGTCCAGCCGGTGCTCCGATTGCAAGCTGCTCACCAGCTCGTCTTGGCTGACGGTTTGCTGTACCTTGAAGAGCCACCGTTCAATCGTGACCGACTTTGCGGGGAAACGTCAGCTTCGCGCACATGCGTGAAGAGGCCTCTTAAGACTCAACAGATTCCTCGCTTGACAAGAGGTCTCACCAGGGACTGCGCAATGGGAAAGAGGGTAGACATCAGCCGCAGGACACGGCTGTTGTTCTCGACAGCCTTGATGGCGTCCCTCATCTTGGTCTCGGCATCCGTCCAGTTGGGGTCGAGGAGCCGTGCGACGTAGTACAGCATGACGCGGCTGCTATCGTAGACGAAAAAGGGCAGCAAGCTATCCGACAGGAAGCGCGCGCCGTGCTCGGCGGCGTCGGCCAAGATGTCGGTGATGCGGCGGGCGTGATAGTAGCAGTTCGCCTGCGCGGTTTGCAGAAAGTCGCGATGCTCGGGCGGGAAGACGAGGGGCTTGGCCAGCTTGAAGAGGTCGGGCATGGTGAGCTTGTAGAGCTCGAGGTAGTTGTGGTGGTAGGTGCAATGTATCAGCACCAGGGCACCAAACTGGTTTGAGTCGAGGCGGGCATAGATGGTCTCGGCCGAGTACTCGACAAAGTCGGGAAGTTCCCTGCGCCAGTGATGCAGGTCGGCGTCGAGGGCGGCAAAGGGAGAGTCTGGCTGCCAGGGCGGAGTGTTGGGGGGGAGGTGGTTGACGTATCTGTGCGAGGCAGCCACGTCGTTAGACGATGGATCTGTACAAGGAACAGAAAGAAAGAGTTTGTGAAAGAGAGAGACAAGCAAGAGAGAGAGACAGAAAAGAGGGACCTACCGGACAATCTTCTTCCACAGGGCCACGACGCGAATGTAATAGGCCATGATGCCCATGTTGGCGGCGGGCCGGCGGGGCACAATGGCGGGGGGCAGGAACTGCAGGACGTGTCCGACGGCGAGGGTCTCGGTGATGGAGGGGATGCGGAGGCCAAAGTTGCGCTCGTTGCAGGGCAGCTGGATCTTGATGTCGTTCTCGCGCAGCAGGGTGAGCTGCTCGACGCCGCTGCCGGCCCAGGCGTCGAGGACGTAGCAGGCCCACATGAGGCGGCGGCGGCTCTCGCGCGAGGCGACTGAGGGCGCGGCGTCGTCGCCGTCGTCGGCGCACAGCACGTCCGGGCTCCACTCGGTGTTGATCTTGAGGGCGTGGGCCATGCGGACGGCCAGGCCGCTGAGCATGAGCGCCTGACCGTACTCGCCGAGGCGGAAGTGGAAGTCGTGGAGGAGGATGGCCGTCTGCAGCGGCACCGTCAGCACGAGCCCCGGCGGAGACGTTGCGAGGGGGCCCACCATGAGTCTCTGGACGGATATCTTGCCAAAGTTTGCGAGCATCAGGTACTCGGCGCGCTTGGCCCACTGGTTGCCGGCGGTGCGCAGGACGGCCGGGGGAGGGGTCAGGTCGCCCTGGAGGCAGCTGCCGAGGACGAGGAATCTATGGCGGGAAAGGCAGGCGTCAGCTCGGGGGCCCCTTTTGGGAGAAACTCCCGTCTCCATGGAGAGCTTCCTTGTCCGGGAGCTGCTCACCTGGCGCCGTGGGCACAGATGACGTGCAGCAGCGCCGACTCGTCGTCGGAGCCAAGGCCCCGGTCGAGCTGGCGCATAAAGGACGGCTTGTGGACAAAGGCGAAGCAGCGCAGGGGATGGACGTTGGCAAAGTACTGCTCGACGACGCGGCGCAGGTTGCGAGCAGCCGGAAGCTCGGGGGACAACAGCCTGGTCTGATGAGAGAATGGGCAGGGCGAGAAGCAGAGAGTGCACATAACTCACCACGTGAGTGGATGCGAGCCGGCCATGGCGGCTTCGACGTCGTCGTGGTCCGGCCCGCGCATCCGCTTCCTCCGGTCGGCCGGGGTCGTGGGGTCGGGGGAGCTGTGGCGCCGGGGCGGGACGAGCTTGGGCAGGGCGGCAGGGTCGCCGCCGTCGTCGGCGTCGTCGGCATCACGGTGGTCGGGCGAGAGGGAGCCCGTCGTCAGGCTGCTGGTCCAGCGCGGGGCCGAGCCGCCGTCGTAGAGGCAGTCGAGGCCCTTGGCGGCGCACCGGGCACAGCAGGGGCGCACGCCGTTGCATTTGGTCTTGCTGAGGCGACAGCTCTGGCACGAGCGGTAGGTGCGGATCTTGCGCGGCGACGACGACGACACGGCCGCGCCCTCAGCGGCGCCGCCGAGACAGTCGAGCTCGAGGCGCTCGCAGTTGCGGCAGCCGTTGGGCCGTCCGTCGCATTTGACCTTGTGCGATGCCCCGACCCGGTCAGCTCCCGACGGACCGACGGATGGGCACTCGCACTCACCTTTCTCGCCCGGCACACGCGACACCCCATGACGCATTGTCCCTTGTGGCCGCGACGCGTCTCGTCTCCGACCGGTGATGAACGAGGTTTGATTGCTGTTTTTCAACTCCCGCTCGCCCGCCTTCAGCGCCGCCAGTGGACGCGCCCAGTACCGTAGAAGGTACAGTACCTTGCCCTCTCCCGCTGGGCCTCTGGTACCCGCGACCACCCGCGCGAGGTACCGGCTACCGCGGCTGGCCGCTGCGACACGCGCCCCGGACAGGTTCCCGTTACAGCGAGGGGCCGATGATCCATTGCGCTACCCGGGCGCCCGGTGACGTGCTCGCGACTGCCGAAGCTATATCGAGAGCAACCGCCATTGATTTGTCAGCGCATGCATGGTGCATGTCGAAAATAAGAGTATGCAAGTATTTAACTTGCATTTTATTAGGAGACAAAAGTCCGACTCTCGTCTCGGGCAATCCGTGCCTTGCGTCTGTCTAAAATGTTAGTTATAGTCGGCAAGGAGGACCTACCTATTAGCGTTGGACTGCTGTAGTATACGTATATACGGCTGAAAGCTCTCGCGAAGAGAGATACGAGAAGTGTATATAAAATTTATAAAGTTAAAATTAATAGTAAGGGGTTAGTATTACTAGTTATTAGGTCTTTATATTAAAGAAAGAGGGTATAGATTACGCTATCTTACTTAAAAGAGGGAGTCTATAGGTATAACTATATATATATATATATATAAAGTATAACCTAGGGCCCTTAGGGAGGAAAAATACTACGTAGGAGGAACTAAACTAACCTTTCCTTTATCTTTGCCTTTATAGCTACCCTTTCCTTAATTAGTTATAAGCCCCTAGGCTCTAAAGCTAGCTAGGACTATTAATACTTATTAGCCTTACTATAGCCCTAAAGGCTATATATAAGTAATAAAAAAAATATAAAGTATAAAAAGGAATAGGTTTCCTTATTAACTTAGTAGCTTATAGTTATTTAGATTTATTAAGTAACTTCCTTAGTATCCCTTAAGTTAACTTTTATATTTAATACCTTTAAATATAGTAATAATATTATCTTTACTTATAAAGATAAGGGGCACGCTATTATAAAGTAAGTAGATATATATATATAAGTACTATCTATAAAATAATATTAATAAGCTATATAAAGCTCTTTTATATATAGCTAGTATATATATATATATATAAGATTAACCTTATATTAATATTTAATAATTAAGAAAAAACCCTTTTTTATAAAACTAATATATATTATAGAGTAAGTAGAGGCGTATATATAGGTGCCGTCTATAAAATAATATTAATAAGCTATATAAAGCTCTTTTATACGCGGCTAGCTTATATATATATATATAGGATCCGGCCCTCTATATATAACTATATAGCTTAGGCTATAGCCTAAGCCTATAACCTATAATAGTTAAAGACTCTTATATAATACCCTCCCTTAAGCGCGGTGCGGCGCTACCTTATTAACGGCTTCTATATTATTAAGCCTATACCGCTAGCTCTACCCTACCCTTTCCTATTAATAGTACTAGCCCCACTAGCCCTATTATCCCCGCGCTTATTAGCCTAAGTAGCCGGAACCTAGCTCTATACTTATTAGCTAGCTAGCTATTTAAATAAGGGCATAACCTATTATATACGCCCCTAAGTAGCCGGCAGCCGGCCTAGACCTACGTAAGCCTTAGGTTACCCGTCCCCTTAGCCTTAGGTAGCCTCCTCTACCTAAGGGTATATAAGGTAGCATCCCCCCTTTCCTCCTTCCCTTTCTTTTCTTCCTTCTTTAACTATAGTAGTAGTAGTAATAAGTAAGTTTTACTCTACTTAAGGCGTTAGTTTATTCCTAGCTATATAGGCCGCTCTATTAATATATACTTATAGTAATAGCTATAATAGTAATAATAGCCCTAATAATAATAATAACTTTAACTAATAAGTTCCTTACCTTATAGAGTAGGAGGCTATATTTTATTATACTAACTTCTATAATAGATATATCTACCTCTCTCTCTCCCGCCTCCTCCTTCTTATAGCGTATAGAGTTATTCGTTAACTATAACGACCGGTATTATTCCTAAGGGATAAACCTATTAAGGGGTTTATATTAGTAGATATAATAGGGCGTAGTCTAAGCAATAATAAGTATATTACGTTAGTAATAAGTCGGAGGTCGTAGACCGTAGACTATAACTAAGTAATTAGAATTAGAGATAAAATCGTAATAAAGATCTATATTATATTAAAAGCTAGAGAGCTATCTATTTAAAGGAGTACAAGTAAGTAGCTATATATACCTATAGAGACTATCCTTAGATTATAGGCCTAGCTATAATCCTTAATATTAGATCGTATAAAGCGTAGTAATCTCGTTAATCCTAGATTACTTAGATCTCTACGATCCCCTCGATCTTATATTTATTAGATAGTCGTGCCGACTATTTATCCGTTAAACTATATTACGTACTTAACGCGGTCGACCGTTAACGGCCTAGTAGCTATAGTCGTAATACGATATCTCCCCTCCTTTTAGTCTTATTCGTAAGACCTACTATAGCTGCCTTAGCCGCCGTATATAAATATACCCTTATCGCGTTATATATAAGTATATCGTTCCTTATCTCTTTATCCTTTTAGGATATACTACTAATAGTATATCTAGTCGTATACTAAAAAATCGTTCCTAAAAAGCCTTTAAGCGCGCTACTCTTACTAAATATATTAACTTAAGTAGAGATTCTATTACGGAGTAGGTAGAGGCATATACGTAGGTGCCGTCTATAGGATAATATTAATAAGCTATATAGAGCTCTTCTATACGCGGCTAGCCCGCCCCTATACTTATAGGATCCGGCCCTCTATACGTAACTATACGGCTTAGGCCGCGGCCTAAGCCTATTACCTATAATAGTTAAAGACTCTTATATAATGCCCTCCCTTAAGCGCGGCGTAGCGCTGCCCTATTAACGGCTCCTATATAATTAGGCCCGTGCCGCGGGCTCTTCCCTGCCCTTTCCCGTTAATAGGGCCGGCCCTACTAGCCCTATTATCCCCGCGCCTATTAGCCCGGGCAGCTAGGACCCGGCTCTATACTTATCGGCCGGCTAGCTATTTAAATAAGGGCGTAACCTATTATATACGCCCCTAGGTAGCCGGCGGCTAGTCCGGACCTACGTAAGCCTTAGGTTGCCCGTCCCTTTTACCTTAGGCAGTATCCTCTACTAAGGGGTATATAAGGCGGCATCCCCCCCTTCTCCCTTTTTTTCCTTCTCTCCCTTCTTTAACCGTAGTAGTAGCATTAATAGGTAAGTTCCGCTCTACCTAAGGCATTAGTCCGTTCCTAGCTATATAGGCCGCTCTATTAACGTATACTTATAGTAGTAGCGGTAGTAGCAATAATAGCCTTAATAATAATAATAACTTTAACTAATAAGTTCCGCGCTTTATAGAGCGGGAGGCCGTATTCCGTCGTGCTAACTTCCGCGATAGATATATCTGCCTCTCCCTCTCTTACCTCCTCCTTCTCGGAGCGTATAGAGTCGTTCGTCGACGCCGTGCTAGCCGTGGCCAACAACGACTCCGCCGCTACCGCCGCTCCTGCCCGCGCCGCTACCACCGCTCCTACCGCCGCCGCCGCCGCCTCTACTACGCTATTCGCTCTTACGTCGCCCCTTAAGGTAGCGACGCCGTCCCCGCCGCTACCCGTAACGCCCGGCCCCTCGGCCCCCGCCTCCGTCTCCGCTACCCCCGTAAGTCCGTAGTTAGGTAAGCGTAATAGACGTTATCCGCTAACCTCCTATAGTATAAGCGCTAAGTATAGGCCGGCGCCGCCCGCTCGGCCCCCTATATACGTTATACGTTATAGGAGCTCGACTGCTCCGACTAGGCCGGGCGCCGCCGCGGCGGCAGCTGCTACTAGTACGCGCGAGCCGGCCGCGCTTATAAAGCGGCGCCTCCCGTCTTACTTACTACGGCGTCGGCTTAGAAGGCCGGCTCGCACGGGTAGGCGCGGGGGGCTACTAAGAAGCGCCTTACTGCCGCCGCCGCCGCCTACTATAACCTCCGCGCCCTCGAGCGATAGGGCCTTATGCCTAAGTAAGTCCTACTCCTCCGCTCCCTTATTTCCGCCTCTAATATACCCGGCGCTAGGGATACTACCTCCGTCGCCCTATCGGCGGTCCCCTTAGCCGTGCCCGCCTCCGCTACCGCCGCTGCCCCTACCGCCGCCGCTAGCCGCCGCCCCTTTACCCCCGGAGCCGCCGCCGCCGCTAATTAGCTTATAGGCTTAGAGGGCCGCCTTAGCGCCTTAGAGACCGCCGCCGCCGCTAATAAGAAAGAGGAGGCCGACGAAGACGATAATAACGAAGATAATAATAATAATAATAATAAGGAATAGGCCTAGGTAGTTTAAGGGCTCCGCCCTATAATAAACGCTATTTTTATCTCCGCTTATACTATTACGCTTATATTGCCTATATTACCGTAACTGCCCCCTCCGCTATACCTACTTTATAGTCTTAGCTTAGGCTATTATCGGTAGTCCGCTAGTCCGTCGTTCTTATCTATTATTCCGAATAAGGCTTCGAACTTATTAAGGGCTATAGTTCCCGTAAACTTACGTATAGGTTCCTATATAGGGTCGAGATACCCGCGCTACTTAACGAGGACCTCCTAGCGTTTCCCCTTACTAACCTTTTTCTAGCGCGCGGCCTATATCTCTTCGACCTTAAACTTATTCTCTTCCTTTACCTCGATTATAGGCGGTTAGGCGTCCGCTACTTCTTATCCGGGCAGCGGGTTAAAGGAGGCTCTACGAAGGAGGTCTATATTAATCTTATTATAGACCCCCGTTAAGAGACTATCGAGCTCTATAACCTACGGGCTAATAACCCTTTATACCGTAAACTTTACGTATAGCTAGTTAAGCTTTTTCTTTAGCCGTGCCGACCTATAGTTATAGAGGTCTAGCTATACCTTATCTCCTACCGTAAACCTATCTACTAGGGCCTTAGTCTTATTAGCGTGCTACTCTTAATCTTATGCCGCGGCGGCTATCGCGGATTAGCAATAATCTATAGTCTCCTATAGCTTTTATACGAACGTAGAGGCGCGGCCTTTTAATAACGAATTACTATACTACTCCGCTATTATATCTACGGTAAAGGGAACTAGTAAGGGTAGTTCGAAGCTATATATTATAAAGAAAGGGGCTATCTTAATAGAGGTATATAGTTTACTATTTAACGTAAGTTAGGCCGCGGGGAGCTAACGGTCTTAGTCTACTTAGTTACGGGCTATAACAGCCTATAGGTAAGCCTATGCCTCCTAGTTAACCCTTTTAGGCCCTCCGTTAGTCTATAGGTAATATACTATACTAAGTAGCTACGTAATCTAAAGTAGCTAGTATAGGTGCTACTAAAAGCGGCTAGTTTAATTCGATCCCCTATCGCTTATAATAGAGGCTAGCTAGCTATATAAGCGGGCCTAGTACTATAAGAAGCGCTCTACGTAGGACTCCGTATCTATAGACGGTATTAGCTTTAATACTATAGACTTACTAAGTCGGTCTTTAATTACCTATATATAGTAGTTGCCGCCCTCTATAAGTAGGAGGTCCGTTATAAAGTCTATCTATATATATATATAGAACTAGTCGGGTACTAGAAGCTACTTAAGTAGCCCCTTAAGCTACGCCCTCTAAATCTTAGTACGGCCGTAGATATCGTAGTTTAACGGGGACGAGGGCATATACCTAAAGCACGCGTAGCACGTAGCAAAGGATTAGCAGAGCAATTAACTACGCAATTATCTAATTACTTAGTCTATATATAGCTCTATAGGCTTTAGGTTATAAATACGAGTCTTAGAGATTTCTTTACTCTATACCTCTTCGTTTCTACTAGAGTCGCGTAACTAGCGGCATCTACTTTAAAGGGGAAAAATAAAAATTTAAATTAACTATAATTAAGGATAATGCCTAATTAGATAATCGAGGTCTTTATAACGCCTTTAAGTATACTTAGAAGAAAGTTAGAGGGGGGGGGGGTGCTAGGGGTCTTATCCCTCTAATAGGCTAATATTTATAAGGGTATAATCTTACCCGTTAAACTCCTCCCTAGCGACTTTCCGACCTAAGATACTAACGGAAAAGGCGCGATAATAACGGGCAAGGCTCTCTTCTTAAGCACGTAAGTAAGTAAATAAACCGTCGATAGAACTTTTCTCCTTTACTATAATCCTTTCCCTTCGTATCCTTTATTCCTCCCTTTACCTACGAGCTGCTCGTTTAGCTCTTTCCTATCTTTACTCGCGTACTTCCTTCTTTAGATAATTATCTACTGCCCCCCGTATACGCTCCTAAGTATTCGCGCTTATTATTCCTAGGGGCGTTAGGGAAATAAAGTAGTTAGCGTCTTTACTAGTCTATAGCTTTAGGTACGGCTAGATTAAATAAGCTATAAAGTCTTATAGGCTAATCGTTATCGCGTTACTAGTAGTCCTACGTAAATATATAGAATTATAGTCGTTAATATCCTAGCGGTAGTTCTAATATATTCCTAGGTTTTTAACTCCTTCGACCTAAGAGGGTTTAAAGCCCGGTATAAACCTTATAGGGACTATAGCCGGAGAAGCTATTACTATACTTCGTTTCTAGGGAGTAACGGGGCGTGCTATAGGCGTTACTAAAGTCTTCGGCCTTAGGGTAATTAACCGAGCGCCTAGTAATTTCGGGGTCCTAGGGCGAGTAGGCAGCCGGGCTATCTGCCTTTCTTCCCTGCTAGCTCCTTATTAGGTTATCGGCGGGGGAGCGGTTACGAGTCTTTCGCTCCTTTATACGTTTAGAGGAGCCGTTAGTAGCGGGCGAGGAGTAGGCCTAATTAGCTATATATTAAAGGGGGAGAATAAAGGCATCGTTTCTACGTAGATAAAGGGACTAGTAGGGGCGCTTAGCTCTCTCCTTTATAGGCTCTAGGGCAGGGATCCTATCTCGAGGTCACTTAGGGAAAGGCTACTTAATTTAGATAAGGAGCTCGATTCGGTTAACGCTCGAGGTAACGAAGGACTAGGTCTATTCTTAATTCCCGTCGGCGTAATTAGATAGTTAGGGGTCTTTTTAAGGAGAAGTTTCGTAAAGAAACCGCGCGTAGCTTAAGCAATTAGGTTAGGTTGCCCCGTAAGGGCAGCTAGCGTAGACAGCTCCTTTCTCGCTTTCCTCGCCGTATAAGCTAGTTCTACGTCTCTTTAGAGCGGTAGTTTCTATCCGGTAGGCCTATCTAGGAGGTTAACTACTTCTAGGACTTCCTAGAGGTCTTATTCTTCCTAGTCTCCTAAGATAATACGGTTATATCGGTAAATCCGCTCGCTCCTAGGAATCCTTATAAGAAAGACTCCGCTAAAAGTTATTAGACCTTAATTAGATAGTATCCTTTATAGTCGTTTAACCCCGCTATTAAACTACTAGGAAACTCTACCGCCCTATAATATCGCTTGCGTATAATTAAGCTCGTTTACCGCAACGGCTTAGATTCCGTATATTAGCCTATTAACGTAGCCTTTTATACTTATCCTCTCGTCCGGCTTAAAGAAACACTAGTCTCGGTATAAGATCTCGTCTATCTATAGGGCTTCTTACGTTGCTCTATACCTTTACTCTAGAATTACTTTAACTTTTAGGCATCGCTATTTAATTATCTTAAGGCGTAGCCTAACTATGCCTCTAACCTAGTATTAGATTATTATTAAGGCTAAGTAGCCGTATTCCTACCCTTCTTACTAGGCGGTATAAGGGACTAGCGTATAAGTAAAGTTATAAGGAACTTAGAAGATATAAAGAAACTGCCGCTATACTTATAGGAACGTATAGAGTCTAGCGTATCGTCCCTCTTTCTAAGCATTAAAAACGACTAGGTTTCCTTCTCTACGGTCCTAGAGGAACGCCCCTTAGTAGAGTCCCCCTTCGTTCGTGCCTACTAAAAAGTTAATAACTCTAGTCGTATACCTTTATTTATACGCGAAGTAACTAAGGTCGAAGGTAGGAGCGGTAAACTTAATTAGATGCTCCCTATTATTTAGGCATTTATAGTACTTCTTATATCTATCTTCTATGTCTTCGATAGGTTCCCCTTAGTAGTCGGTATAAACTAATAGCAGGTAAGGCAAGGGGCATACCGCGTTTTCGATGCCTCTTATTAAGATTTTAATTATCGCGCTAAGGCCGAAGCTCGTAGCCTATTATTTATCGATAGCTCTATAAAGAAAGTTATATACGTCGACGATATACTCTTCCTAGCGGGCCTTATTCCTAGCGAATCCGTTTATCTTTTTAATGCCCTTATATATTATCCGAGCGTTTTCGAGGGTAATATCCCGCCGCCTAATAGGGCCCGTTAGTATCGGGTGCTAACGATCTCTATAAACGTATTAAGGAGGTTGCTTCTACCTATAAACGTCTCGTCGGTCTTAGTCTACGAACCTTTCCTTATCTTTAGCGTAGAAGCGCCCTTCGCCGCCTTTTACTTTAACTTCGCCGTAGTAAGTAGGCAAAATAGAGCTCCTGCTCCTAAATAGTAGTGCGCTAAAGAAGATAGCGGCATCCTTAGGGAGGTCTATAGCTGGGCCTAGGATACTATTTAGGTTCGCCGCTATGTCTTAGGAAAGGGTAGAGTAAGCGAAAGAGAGGGAGAAGCTAAGATTAGATAGTTAGGGTAAGTAGTTTCGAGTTATAACGCTAAGAGGCTAAGAAGGTATTATATATATATATAGGAGTTATATTAGTAGAGGGGATCGTTATAAGTAGGGAAGCGTATAGAGTATATATATATATATATACGTATAGAAGGAAAAAGAAAGAAGGAAGAAGGAGGGTATAGCGAGAGGAATAAATAGTCGTTAAAGCGCGCGGTTATTAGTTGCTTTAGCTAGCCTTTATAGCGGTAAAGTCTCGGGCGTGTTTAGCGGTTGCGCCTAAATAGCTTCTTTTACCGGTTATCGATTAGGGAGCTATCTAATCCCCGCCCTTTTCTTTTCCTCTTTACTCTCTTTATTCCTCTTCTCCCTCTTCTCTCCTCTATCTTCTTTATTTCTCCGGACCGCTACCTTTTATCTTCTCCTTTTACGATTACCTCTTCTTCCTTATTATATCTCGTAAGACCGCTAAACTCGAAACTAAAGAGCTGCTAGATATCGTTAACCTCTCTTTAACTACTCTTCTACGACCTTCCCTCGTTACTACTACTCTTCTTACTTAGAATTATTATACTAAGGTCTTTCCTCTTCGTATAGAGTACTTTCGAGTAACGACTATCTAACTTATCTAATCTCGCTTAGCTCGTTTTAACCGTCTTCTTCTATAGATCTATAGTTACTTCGAGACCTAGGTCTATAGTAGAAATAATATCGGTTACTAAGGGTTTTTAATTTACGTAGAAATCGCCTTTCGGTTATAGGTTCCGTTAAAAGCTCCCGATATTATTAGGGTTAAAGCGCGCGGTCGCTCCCCTCTCTCTTACTTTCTCGAGAGCACGCTAGGTTAGTATAATTAAATCGTCTTCTATGCCCTTTATTATAGACGTCGGCTAGTAACCTATATCCCTATAGAAATCGCTTATCCGCGTAGATACTTCTTTTCTTAGCTTAGTTCGGGGTAGTAAGAATACTCTCGAGTAGTCTTAATTGCTTTATACGGAACTCGTAATCCTCGCCTTTATTAAGGGTATATTCGAACTTATTAGATAATTATAACTTCCGCTTACGAGCACGTTATATTTCCTTTTTATAAGTATATCTCTCTTCTAGGCACTGCCGGCGGTTCTTACGCTAACTATGTCTAGGATTCGACTAAGGCGCTTATTTACGAATAGCGGCACTTCCCTAGATACCGTAGGGCTGCTTACGACCTTAATAGATTCGCTAACTATATATACGGTTATAATTTCCGTACTAACCTTAAGACTAATAAATTTTACGATAAGTATATTAGCAACGAGACCGCCCTTTATCTTCTTCGTAATATCCTTAATCCCTTTAGTCCTACTAAGGATTTAGAGGAAGGGGAGGAAATTAACCTTATACCCGTCTTACCCGGAAAGAGATTATATAGGTTTAACGAGCTCTCTCTTAAGTAATAATTAGATAGTCTTTAAGTTCGCTTTATAGTAGTCTATAGTAGGTTTACCGGGAGTAAGTAGCCTCGTTTAATCGCTATCTTTAGCGGCAAAAGTTTTTCTCTTAAGGTAATACGCGTTTAATTTAGTAAGTCGAAAATATATTAAAATTTATCTTATAGGCGCGTTTATTTTCGCTATAGCGGGTCTCCCCCTCTATAATAAAGAATAGACGTCCCTATCTACGAAGTAAAAACTCCTATTCTTAAGGGAGGTAGGTAGTAAGAATATTCGTTTTCTTATTTTATTATTTAATTATATCTCTATTCGCCTTCTTTAAGGTAGTAGAGGGTAGGCTATTATTAGGGAAGGGTAGGAAGTATTATCTTTATCTACTTAGGGAGCCTTAGGTAGAAAATTTAAAACGATAAGGTAATAGGTAGGGCACTCGTAAATATCTCGGCTACTATAGTTATCCTTCGATTAGATAGTTAGACGGTGTCCTAGTTACTAGTTAGGTTCTAGCGTGCTTCTTACGATAGTCGTAGATTTTTATCTTTGCTACCTTTTCCTCCCTAGCTCCTTTTTACCTCCTCCTTTTCTCGTTAGATTAGCGTCTTTAGGGCTCTAGTATAGAGATCCTTTTTTACTTTACTAAGTTACGGCAGCTAAACCTCGATCGTATGCCTTAGGCCTTTCTTAGGTATCTATAGTCGCTCTTCTTCCTCTTCCTAGCTTTAATCCTTCTAAGGTTCGTTAAGGAGTCGTTGCGACCGTAGTACTATTTAATCTAAGGCTTCTCTACTTAGTAGGAGTAGTAAATTATCTACTTTATCCGTTATTTCTTCCTTCCTCCTCTTATCGAGAGTAATCTTATCCTAGAGCAACTAATCGTCCTTAGTAAAGTACTACTAACCTTCCTTATCCTTTTTAAACTTCTTTAGATACTCTCTTAGGATTATCTTATCGAGCACGATTCTATCTAGAGTCTTAATCCTATACGCTCTAGACTACTCTAAGCGCGATGCTACTTAAAAGGGACCGTTCTACCTTATCTAATACTTAGCTTGCCTCCCTAGATTATTTAATCGTCTTACGTCGAATAGTAAGACGAGGTCTCTAGGTTATAGGCTTTCTTTCCTTATCGTATGCTTATTAGCTTTATCCGTCCTCTCTATTAATTAATTCCGATATCTTATTACTCTTTTCTTAGCTTCTTTTATATCTTTCTCTTTTCTTTCTAAAACTCGTACTTATACTTTAAATAATTCTTCTTTTATCTTTACTTCGTCTTAGTCGATTAGTCGCTAAGTCGGGTGTTCTACCTTAAGAGGTAGTACCGGTTCCTATCTATATAGTAGGTAGAAAGCTAATATTCCGTAAGACTCTCTAACTACTATTCGGTCTATAAGGATTACCTAGTTAAGGTATTTAATCTACTTGCCCTTTTTCTCTACTATTTTTATAAGCGCTATTATTAACCTTTAGTGCCCTTATTCTACTACCGCGTTCGCCTTTAAATTATATACCGAAGTTTAAATAACTTTAACGCCTATATCCTCTAGGATATACTTAAAGTCTTTCTTTATTTCGGGCCCTCTATCGATTATAGCGTATAGTATTACGCCGTACCTATAAATAATAGAGAGTATAAATTTAGTTATAGCTCCCGCGGTGATTTCTTTAACTAGGGTTACTTCTACCTATTTAGTAAGGTCGTCTCGTACTTCTATAAGGTACGAATACCTATAATTAGATAGTATATACTAACTATCGAAGTAAATCTTACTTATAGGGTAGCTAGGCGCGGTCGCGGTTATAACTTCCTAGGGTCTCTTAGTCGTAAAGTATTAGTATTTTTTATAGAAAGAGATTGCGCCGTAAATATCGTTCTAAAGGCTAGCCTACTAATACCTATCTTTTACGAACGTATATATAACTTATCGTCCTTTATACCCTATTTACGCGTAGTACTTTACGATAATCCTTTTCCGTTCTTTTAGGTCGTCTACGACTAGTATAGGTCCCCTTTCTTCCTTCCTAGGTAAAGCTTTTAATCTTTAACGTAGAAACTTAGACTCTTTAGACGTAGCTTCCTATAGTCTTATTTAGAAAGGCCCTCCGGCCGTTTTAACGTTTAAAAGAAGTTCGTAATTATCCTCGATTCCTTTAAGTAGTCCCCTTATAGCTTAGTCCCTTATACTACGTTTAAGTAGAAGTCTATAAATTCTTTAATATCGCCTTCTATTTCCCTATCTAATATATTAGAAGGTCCTTTAGGCTTTCTTAAGAGTCCGTCGGCTACGTTATTCTTCTTACCTTCGATATATTATATAGTAAAGTTAAAGAGGAAAATATAGCTTATCTAGCGAGTTACTATAGCTCTAAGGACGTCTTTAAGGGCACCTTTTAGTTAATTAACTAGGACCTATACGTTAGTTTCTAGGATAAAATATACGCCGTATAAGTATATTCTTAGTCTCTTAAGCGTACTTAATATAGCCCTATACTCCCTCTTTATCGTATCGTATTTAGTTTCTACTAGTAACTACGTTTTACTTTCGAACCTTATAGGGCGCCTCTTTCCGTCGACGATTTATATTAGGACTGCCCCCTAGCTAAGTAAACTAGCATTATATATTAGAATAATATCTCCTCTTCCTAGGCCGACGTCGAGGGATACTAGAAAGACTAGATTAGTAATAGCTTTCTTAAGGGCAGCTATTGCTTTTACTTATTCGTCTCCCTATTCCTAATAGACTTCTTTCTTTAGTAGGTCTATAAGGGGTTTTACTAAGATAGCGAACTATTTAATCTAGATTTAATAGTATCCTATAATGCTAAGGAAAGCTTTAATATACGTTATATTAAGGTATCTTATCTATTCCTTAATTTTAATAACTTTAGCTTCTACGGGGCACCTTTTATTTATTCTATAGATATAACCGATAACTTTAGTCGCTTACTAGTAGAATTTCGATTTAGCCCCTATAATCGTATAACCGGAGAGTTCGATGTTAACTAGGACTTTATCGAGGTTAATAAGGTGTTCAAAGATAAATCTCCTTACTCTTAGCGCTACCTCTTTATTATTATACGTTATATCGGGCCCCTTAATACCTATATTATCGAGGAAATTCCTATAGATATTCGGTATAAGGTCTTATAGGATTCTTTATATTATCCTTATAAATTAGCCGACTAAGTTCGTAGCCCCTTAAGGGAGTATATATATACGTAAGAGGCTAATAGGTATCGCGAATATCGTTAAGTTATAGCTTCTAATATTAAGAGGGATCTAATTATAGCCTAAAAAAAGGTCTAGGAGGGAAAGGATCTTATATATCGAGAAGTAGTCGCTAAACTCATCTATATTCGGCGGTAGGTTCGTATCTCTTATTATAACGGTATTTATACGCGTAGCGGAATTAATTAGGCGTAGTCCTCCGTCTTTCTTTACTACTAGGAAAAAGGGGTTCCTATAGGGCCCGTGCCCTTCTTTAAGGACTCCTATTTCTAGTCTAATTTTAAGGATATCGATAACTTTCTACTCTATCGCTTTTAGGATCGGGATTAAGGCTGCTTACTATACCTTATATTCTATTATCTTAATAACCTATAGTAGGGCTATAGCTAGGTCGACTCTACCTCTTTCTATAAAGTCCTAGGATAACGCTACTTCCTTATTAAATAGAATACTATCGAAGATCCGGATTTCTACCTTTATAAGAAAGCCCTTAAATTATTCGTAGATTGCTTTAAGTCTTTCTTACGTTAGCCGCTTTCCTTTTTATATACTTAATAATTTTCCTATTAAGTGTTCCGGGTAGGGTCTAGGCTATATCTTATCTTTAACGGTATTCTATTTAGTCTTCTTTTAGTTAGGGTCCCCTTCTAGCGTCGAGCCGTTTAATAGAGCATCGTTAATAGGGTTAATCTTATCTACTTTTCTTTTAAAGAGAGTATTAACTCTTAGATTATATAATCTAATAGGTCGTTTCCTCCCTATCTTAACTTTAACTTTCTAGATCTTTTAGAACTTCTTTCTAGCTTTAATAATGTTTTTCTTAAATTCTCCTATAGCCTCTATAACTATAACTTTAATAATCTCTTCTACTATCTTAGATCCGATAGCTAGAATCGCCTTATCTCCTTCGTCTATAATTAATTGCTATCGTACTAGTACTATTAAGGGCTCGTTTACGCTAGCGTAGGCTAGGTTAGGGACTTAGTTAGCACCCCCTCTATAACTAAGGATCTTACCTCCCGGTAAGAGAATCTCGGCCGTCTAGGTATCCGTAAGGGTTTCTCTCCGTAATTATTAGGTAGCTCCTAAGTTATCTTCTTCGACTTCTATTACCGAAGCCTAAAAAAAATTTCTTAGGAGCTAGGTAGCTATTTCCTATATAGCCTCCTTAAGCTTTAGTCTTTCGTATATATCTTTATTAACTATTAAGGTCGCAGCCTAAAAGGATTTTACTATATCGACCTTATCTAGAAGCTCTTATCTAATAGCTCCTACCGCTAGCGTAACTACCTAGATAGTGCCGATCTAATATTTAACCTATATATCCCCGTTCCTTAAGGAATAATTAAATAATATACGCGCGGCTCTAATAAATAGCATGCCTAGGATAAAGGGGACTAAGACTCCGTCTAGCGCAATATAAAGACGGATTAATATCTAGGTCGTTCCTAGATAGAGATTAGTCTCTACCTCCCTAACTATATCTATAGGGGACCCGGTATACGCCGTTATTAATGCTCTTATCGGTAGGATTTTAAGCCTATATACGTTTATATATCTTTTAGTAATAAGGTTTCCTTTAAACCTAGTATTAATTAAGGCGCTTAGAACTTTAGCTTTCTAGCTACCGAGCTATACTTAAATACGGGGTAGGTCTTATATATACTTAAGCGAGCGGAAAGGTATAAGGACCGTGTTTATACGTATTATAGGAATCGCTATAAGGTCTTCTAGAGTTATCTCTTAGTGTCTTATCGAGAGTGCTGCTTCCTATATAATAAATTCGTCTTTCTCCGGTCTTATTGCCTTTAAAGTTTATTAATTAGATAGTCCTTAGGCTAGTTACGTTACGCTAATCGTATTAGTTATAAACCTAACTTCCTTTAGTGCTTATTAGACTTTAAGGCACTTATAATCCGATTCTTTATAAGTAGGGTAAGTAAGCTTAATCGGTTCGACCTAGCATTCTTCGTTTTATTCTTCGACTTATATTAAAGCTACCGTAAGTTTTCCTTATAGATATTCGAGGAGGAGTAAACTGCTCTCTATATTATTTTCGGCTACTTTTATAACCGTTATCGTAGCTCTATAGGGTCTTATATTGCTCTCTACTTTCTCTAGGGTCTAGAATTTAGTATTTTCTATACCTTAGGCTATATCTATATATCTCGTGCTAAGTCTCTCGCTTAGTTAGGGAATAAAGTCGATTAGGTAATTTAAAGGGATCGGGATTCTTTTATATATAATTTCTCCGACGATTTTATCCGTAAGTCTATCGAACTTCTTATCTAGATCTACTCTATATCTATAGTATATAGGGATAATCTTTAGGCTAGTTTTTACTATTCTCGTTATCTCGATTTCCTCTACGTCCTCTTCGACTCTTTATCTTTTCCCCTCGTAGGCATTAATCCCTATCGTAGTCGTATAGATTATCTAATTATATATATCGCTTTATTATATATTATCTATAATTATAATAACTAATATCCTTCCTACTTCTTTTCTTATATCGCTTACTTCTAGATTCCTTAGCTTCTACTTATATAGGCTTCTATATCTCTAGAACTAGTCTAAGAAACCGGATTCTCTTTTACTAGTAGCCTAATTCGGGTAAGATAGTATAACCGTAGCTTTAACCTATTTTATAAGTAGTAATATAAAGGAGTCTAGCTATATATCTACCTAGTATACGATAAGCCTTCGAATATATATACCTATTTAAGAAAACCTATTAGTAAGCACTAAGGGAATTGCGCTTCCGTTATCTTTTCTTCTAAGGTAAAGAGTCCCGTTTACTACTTTATATATTATAAATCCGATCTCGTAGTCCTAAGAGTATACCTTATACTTATTAGGGTAGTATCCTTCTTTACCGCAATAAAAGTATCTCCTAGGCCGGTTAAAAGTATTAACCTAAAGCTATATATATTAATTAGATAGGTAGTAAAATCCGATAGTATTTACGCTACCTCCTTATCTATAACTTAAAGAGTAGCCTTTACTACTAATACGTCTCTATTCCCTATTAAGCTAGTTAAATATCTACTCTTACTAGCGAGTAAGGTTAATCTTTATATCTTTAAAGGCTTTTATTAGGTCTAAGATCTCCTTTACGGGCTGTCTAGGTTTCTTATTTGTTTTCTTTAGCTCTTTAAAAAGTTTTTCTTTGCCCTCGTTAGATTTAGCTTCCTCTATTACTTCGTTAATTTCCCTAAAGAGCTAGTCTTTCTTTAGGTTCTTAAGCTTTTAATTATAGACTTTAGATGCTATATCTCGTCGCTTAACGTCCTAGCGAGGTACTAAATAATTATTAATTATATAGATAAGGCTTTTATATAGGAGTTTTAAGATAACTTCGGATATCTTCCCGTTTTTCTTTATAACGTTAATAATAAGCTCCTTTAGCATTATATAGTAGATAAAGTATAACTAGACTATAGATTCTTCCTAGCCGTTAGGTTATGCCTTACGCTATAGGTATAAGTAGAGACTAAGCTATTCCGTAACTTCCGTAATAGTCTTAGGCTTTTTAGTATTATAATAGTCTAAGCGGTCGTTAGTAGTTTCTAGTTATTTAATATTATATACGTAGTAGTATTAGAGGAGTCTCTTCTTTGCTTCTTCCTAGGTAAGTCCGTCTATAAGAATTTTAATAGTAGGGGCTTATATAAAGGAGATATAGACTTCGAGCTAGTCTATTTTATCCTTATCGTAGATACGGTTAATGCGTATTTCCCGTTCGAACTTCTTAAGGAATTTAGTTACGTTTTTACCGTTAAATTTTCTAATAGGTAGGAGTCGTAGTTAGCGGAGTCTTCCTACAAGGTTATCTTAGCTTCTAGCGAGTATATCCTTAAGTTTATTAGCAATCTTATTAATATCTACCTTAATTTTCTTTATATCGCTAGTAGTAGGATTAGATAATCCTTCTTAATAGCTAGTGTTTCTAGATATAGTATGCCCGTAGATTGCGAGGTTGTGAAATTTAGAGTTAGAGTTTTCGGAGTTAAAGGATATCTTATTATAACTATCTTATTACTTACTTTCTTATCTATTAGCGGGAGGTAGACGTTCTCTATAAGCTACCGCGTAGAGGAGAGCTAAGGTTAAGGTTATTAGGGTATCCCTCGTTAGTACCTATATTAGCATTATTAGTGCGTATATAAGTAAGAGGTCTCGGTAGGGTTTTCGAACGGTCTAGATTACGCTATCGTTGTTATTCGTGTCTTTTAAAGTATTATATAAGGATCGTGGTTTCTTAACTAAGTCGCTAGTATTAAGGGTCGTAGGGCTAATAATAGGAGCTCGGGGTTTTTTAGTATTAGCTTATTGCTTTTCCTTTACTACTAGCGAAGGCATTATCTAATTATTTATTTCCCGGTAAGTCTATCGCCTTATTAAGTCCCTAACTCTAGCTATTAAGGTAGTTGCTACTTTAATTATTAAATCCTTAGATTTTATTTTTTCTAAATAGTACCGTTGTCCTCTAGGTATTCTCGGCTTCGTAAAGCTACTCGTCGCCGTGTAAATAGAATAGAATAACGAGTTTACGCCCTAGAGACTAGTTTTAATAGGGACGAGAGTATATACCTAAAGCACGCGTAGTACGTAGTAAAGGATTAGTAGAGCAATTAACTACGCAATTATCTAATTACTTAGTCTATATATAGCTCTATAGGCTTTAAGTTATAAATGCGAGTCTTAGAGATTTCTTTACTCTATACCTCTTCGTTTCTACTAGAGTCGCGTAACTAGCGGTATCTACTTTAAAGGGGAAAAATAAAAATTTAAATTAACTATAATTAAGGATAATGCCTAATTAGATAATCGAGGTCTTTATAACGCCTTTAAGTATACTTAGAAGAAAGTTAGAGGGGGGGGGGTGCTAGGGGTCTTATCCCTCTAACGGGCTAATATCTATAGGGGTATAATCTTACCCGTTAAAGTAGTTACGGAGGAAGCGGCGAACGTAGTGCTATAAGAAGGGCTAGTAGAAATCCCTCGCGAGGCCTACTACTATGCCCTGCCTACCTAGGTAGCCTACGATACTAGAGTTATAGATAAGCTAGACTAGCTTCCCTTAGAGCTCGTTCTATTTATCTAGCTCCGGCGGTCTATCCTTCTCCCTAGCTTCCATAGTATACGGCGCGCCTAGTACCTATAGTCTCCCCCGCTAACGTAGGTGCCCCCGTAGGTCGATATAATAGTCGGCTACTTATACCTTTAGCTTTAGCTTCGGATTAAGGTATCGAGCGCTAGACTTAACGGCGCGGCGTACGCTCTTATAGGTGCGGTCTAGAGACGATATCCTATCCTATAAGCGCTAGAGGACCTTATCTTAGAACACCCGCGCCGCACGCGCCTCTAGGCCGGTCTATCCCTCCTCGCCGGGCCGAGGCGAAGGTATAGGGGAAGGCTTATTTATTAGCGCCGCGCCTTCCTCTACTAGGGAAGCTCCTATATAAGTCCGTAGCGCTTCTTATAGGATAAGCTATAGATCCCGGGCCTTAATATCCGCTCCCGTCGGCCGGTCTTAATTCCTCTAGGAAAGCGTATCTAAGACTACGGAGTCCTGCCCTAGCTAGTACTTAATCGAGAAGTTAAAGCGTAAGAGATACTCTACTTAGCGGGCTTACCGCTCCGAGAGGTGCTAGCGAGTTATAAAGTACTCGAGGTTCCTATAGTCTATAAGAACCTCGAAGCTCTTATAGCTCTAGAGCTCCGCTTACTATTGCTTAAGGTAGCTAATAATCGCTAGTATCTCCTTATCGTAAATAGCGTAATTCCGCTCCGCTAAGGTTAGCTTATAGGAGTAGAACGCTACCGGTTACTTCCGCCCGTCTACCTCCTAGGAGAGCGTTCCTCCGAGTACCTAGCCGCTATAGTCCGCTTTAACTAACGTAGACCGGTCGAAGTCCTACTAGAGTAGTACTAGGGCTTAAAAGAATAGGTCCTTAAGTATAAGGAACGCTCCTTCTTATACGGGCCCCTAGCGAAAAGCGGTCTACTTCCTAGTAATCTCGTTTAAGGGTATTATAATATAGGAGAAGCCCTTAATAAATATCTTATAATAGTTCGCGAACTTAAGGAAGCTCTATACGCCTATCTACGTAGTTAGGGTAGCCTAGTCCCGAATCGCTTAGATCTTTATAGGATCCGCCTATATACTTACGCCGGCGTAAATAATAAAGCCTAGGTACTTAACCCTCTTAACCTTAAATTCGCACTTATCTAGGTCGAGGTAGAGCTTATAAAGTTAGAGGCGCTCTAGGACCTTCCGTACTTTCTATATATAGTCCTCGTAGGAGCCGCTTATATAGATAAGGATATTATTTATATATATAGAGGCGAACTTATTAAGGAAGTCCTAAAGTATATTATTAATATAACGCTAGAAGGTAGCGGGCGCTCCTAAGAGGCCGAAGGGCGTTATAAGCTACTCGAATAAGCTATAGCGTATATAGAACGCTATCTTTTACTCGTTACCCTCTAAGATCTATACCTTATAAAACGCCTATTTTATATCTAGCTTTATAAACTACTTTGCCTTCGAAAGGTTATAAAGCGTATCCGAGATTAAGGGTAAGGGGTAGCGGTCCAGCCTCATAATTATATTTAGAGCCCTATAGTTATAATAGAACTATATCCCGCCCCTTAGTTTATATATAAATAAGACCGGCGCTCTTACTTCGGAGCTACTTACTTAAATAAAACCCTTATCTAGGAGGTCCCTTAGCGTCTTCTTTAGTACTAATAGTTCCGCGTATAATATACTATATAGCGGTCCGAACGGTATAGGTAGTTCCTACCCTTTCTTATCGGTATAGAGTATAATCTTATAGTCTACCCCTAGCTTATATAGGTTAAGCTTATCCGCTTCCTAGGACTCGAATAGCGGTAGGAGGTCGTAAAAGCGCTCCGGTATCTACTACCGTAGCTTAGAGGGCGACTTCGGCTTCTTTGCCTAGAGGGCCTTATCGATGTCCGCTAGGCTAACTATATAGACCGCTACGTTAGCCGCTACCCGGCCTTCCTCCCACTCTAACCGTCGCACGGTTCCTATAAAGATAGAGGTAAGGACTTCTTATACTAAGTATAAAGCTCGCACGCTTAGTCCTACGCCTATAGAACTATCGTCGTAGCGGACTTACTATTACGTAGGCCTAAACTATAGCTTCTTTTAGTATAGAACCGAGTATAACTCCGTATATAATAACTAGGGTTTCCTAAGGATTAAGGGAAACTCTAGTTAGGGGATTATATAGGCTACGATAAGCTTACGGCAACCGTCGACCTCTATAGCTAGCTATATAATGCCCTTAATTACCATACCCTCTATTACGCTTAAGGCGCCCTTTACTCGCCTTAGGGCGATCTTTTCTACTAGCACTTATATCTTTTATATAAGCGCCTCGTTAACTACGGCGTAGTACTAGTAGCCCTCGTCTATAAGGGCGGCGATAGGTAAGGAGTTATTAACTATAACCTATATTAAAGTAGGCTCCTTTTCTATATAGGCGGATAATTCCTCCTTCTCCTTTACTAGTACTAGCAATTAGGGCTCCGGAGCCTATCTTTACTCTAGAGCTACTCTTTTTCCTCTAGGCCTAAGGGAGCGGAGTCCTCTTCGTTGTCTAAGGTAAGGAGCGGTTCTATCTTCGCTACTTAAACTACTATAGGCCGCTTAGCTAAAAGGAAGGGGCATTTTAATATAAAGTATATAGACGCGCCGTAATATAGGTAGCGGCTATTAGCCTTCCTTTTCTCGATTTCCTCGCTCGTTACCTACTTCGCCCGCTACTTAAAGAGCGGGATAGTATAGGGGATATTTAAAGACGACTTCCTACCGCGTTTAGCTCGGTCTATATAAGTAGCCGATATTAAGGTATCTCCGTTAGTATTAATAGTTAGCTATTCCTCTTATAGAGGAGCGGTAATCCTATTACCGCTATACGGCGTGCGCTTATAAAGCTTCTAGAAACGCAGCGTCTACTCGTAGCCCTATACTACCTTTATTAACCGGCTTACGTACTCGCCGTAGTTAGTAGGTATAATTATAGGGATAAGTAGCTCCTATAGGGCCGGCGTAATTAAGTTCCGTAACTATATAAGCTTCGCGCTATCTTCCTATACTATAGTTCCCGCTACTCGTAAGAGCGTCTCTTCGAAGTTAGGGAGGAATTCGCTAAAGGTCTGCCCGTCCCTTTACTTAAGGGTCCGTAGCCTATCCTATGCCTTCTCCCGCTCTTATACGTTGCTAAACGTATATATAAGGTATTAGAAGAAGTCCTATAGGTCGCGTCTACCTCTAGGGCCGCCCTTATCCTAGAATCTAGAGATCCGCTATATCTAGGGCTCCGGTAGCGTATAAAGGAGCGAATACTACGCTATATTATAATAGCCGTTTAGGCCCTATTTCTCGTCTATTATAAACTTTATCTATAGCTAGCTAAGGAAGAAGTAGAAGGACTTAGGCTTACCGTCCTAAGTCGGCTAGGGAAGCGGCTTCTATATTAGTAGTACCGCTGCCGTAACCGGTATTGCTAAAGTCGTAGGGGTTAACGCTAGTCTCGTAGACGGCTCCCTTAGTATAGCGAGAACCTCGTTCTTCTCGCTAGCCGTCGCGCTTTTAATCGCTTCTAGGATAGCTATAATACTTCCTATCCGCCTAGGGGGTAGCGGGGTGCTCCCTTAAGGAAGCGATACCCTTTTTAGGGAGATATCTATTAGATCTATTAGTTAATAGCTTATACTATTACGGAGTAGGTAGAGGCGTATACGTAGGTGCCGTCCGTAGGATAATATTAATAAGCTATATAGAGCTCTTCTATACGCGGCTAGCCCGCCCCTATACTTATAGGATCCGGCCCTCTATACGTAACTATACGGCTTAGGCCGCGGCCTAAGCCTATTACCTATAATAGTTAAAGACTCTTATAGATTCTACTAATATACTATATACTTAATACTTTAAAGTAAAGAAGATAAATTATTAGATAGCCGAAAATTCTTTACGCTATAATAATTATATTACTAGTAGTCGTCCTTATTATAATAGTATTTTAGTAGCCTCTTTTTATAGGTATCTTTTAATTCTTTTTATACGTAGTAGCTAATATATTTCTTTTAGTAACTAAATTATTAGCGGAGTAGTATAGGCTATATTTTAAAGAGGAGGAAGCTAGGGAAGCCTTATTAGAGCTTTAGGTATAGCTTATAAATCTTTAGTCGTAAATATCTATCGCCGTTAATCGTTTAGCTTATATCTAGAAGATTTAGAATCGTATAAAGGAAAAGAGTTCTAAGTTATTTTATCGTAATATCTAAGAAGTAGATACTAAGGATAGCGTTTTACCTACGCTTAATACGTATAAGTATTAGGTAGTAAATAACTTATAATCGTTAGGCGTTCTTAATAAGGCGAATTAGTCCTCGTTTAATATTAGCGAGGAGTTTATAGATCTTAGTCCTTTAATCCCTCTTAAACCTTCTAGTAAAATTATCGAAGTAGAGAGCTATAGTAGGTTAAGTGCTTAAGTAGTTCCTAGGTATTTTCCTTTAGTCTATATCCCTTCTACTTAATAAGGTATTCTTATTACTAACCTTATTTTCTTATATTTAGTATTTATTTTACTTTATATTCTTAATCGTCGTTAACTTTAATTTTTTCCTATAGTTTAGTATTTCGTAGCGCTAGTTTTAATAATAAGATATAAAATATCGGGTATATCTATATTATTATTAATAGCGAAAGTTTATAGTTAACTTTTAAAATAGTTTTCTTAACCTTAAATAGTTTAAGTTTCTTAAAATCTAATTTATTATTTAGTCGTTTTATTTTAATATTTCGTTATATAAAGTAGACTATATCTCCCTATTAAAAGATTAGTCCCTATAATCTTTTCCGATTATAATAAGTAGATATTCGTTTTTTAATAAATTAAAGTTTTTATTATATTTCTTTATATAAATTTTATAGCTAATCTACTTATAGTATCGCTCGTTCTACTTATAGTCCTTATTAAGTAACCTTAAATACTTCTAGGTTATATCTATAATTAGTATATACTAATAAGAGCTTAGTTATTTCTATAACTAAGCTATTATAAGCTAGTTATACTATTAATAGCTATTTAACTTAATCGTTTTATTTATAGCTAATATAATATCGTAAATATTATTTAAGCGTTTAGTTAAGTCGTTCTTTTTATCTATCTATTTATAGGTAATAAGCTATACTAAGCTTATATTTCGTCCTTAATTATACTATAAGAGCTTACTAAAATTTAGCTATAAATATACTTCCTCTATTAGAGATAATCTTATTTAGTAGTCCGTAATTACTAATAATTATTTATAGGAATATATATACTAGCTCTTTTATATTACTTACTTCTTTATATAGTAAAAAATACCTATACTTTATTAGTCTATTAGTAATAACGAATATACTATCGTACTTAACGTTAGTTATAGGTTCTTTTAACGGTAGTAGCTTTATAATATAGTTAAAAGCTATTAAATCCTATAGTTTCTCTAGTACTAGTAGCGGTTATAATTCTCTATATAGTTTATATTATTTAGCTTTACTTTATATATAAAGTTTATATTCTTTAATAACTTATTATACTACTTCTTTAAGCTATAGGAAGTTATATTATCGTTTAATCCGTTTTATTATTCTTTAGATTCCTTAGTATCTATATATTAGATATTTATATATATCTTATATAACTTTATCTCGTAACGCTAGTAGTATCTAGATTTTATTCTTATATATTAGAACTTTTAAATATTCTATATCGTATTCTTTTAGTGCTTTATATTCTTTTATCTATTTTAGGATCTTCTAGTATATTAAGTTATTAGGTTATACTTTAAATATTATATTTAGCTATCGTTACTAGTAGTTCCTATTTTCGTTAATTTCTAGGAGCTATCCTTTTACTATAGGTGCCCTTATATTATAGTTACTTCGTCGATTAAGGGTATTAGCTCGACCGTTTTCTATTCCTTTTTTATAGATTATTTTATAGTCGAATTTTAATAAGTATTTAGCTTATTAGATCTATCGCCTATTTAACTATTACGTCGTTATAAAATATAAGATATTCTTATAGTCTATATAGACCTTAACTTTATATTTACTTTTAAGAAGGTAGTATTAAAATTCCTTAAAAGCTTAAATAATTATAAGGAATTCTTTATCGTAGATAAGGTAATTAAGTTCTATACTATATAGCTTCTTTAAGTAGAATATAATTAGTTATAGTCTTCCTTTATTATTTTTTTATCCGATTTATACTCTTAAAGTAAAGTTTAATATATCGGTTTTAAGTTTAATTTATTATTTTAGATTAAAGGTAGTTAAGACTAGTTCTTATATAATCGTAGTCTTAATATATTTAAAAGCTTTATTAGCTTTATCGTCCTATATAAATCCTTTTTCTTTCTTTATTAAGTTATATAATAATACTATAATCTTTCTAAAATATTTAATAAATCGTTAATAGTAATTTATAAATCCTAGGAAACTTTATATATCCTTAACGTTCTTTAGCGTTAGTTATTCTTTAACTAAGTTAATCTTATCTTATTATATCTATATCTCTCTTAGTAAGATTATATATCTAAGGAAGTCTACTTCCTATATATAAAACTTACTTTTCTTTAGTTTAACTAGTAACTTTATATTCTAAAGTACGCGGAGTACCTTATAAACGTATTCCTTATATTCTTCTAAGGTATCTAAGAAGATTAAGATATTATCTAGGTATACTACTATAAAGATATCTAAGTATTTATATAGGATATTATTAATTATCTATTAAAAGGTAGCTAGTATATTTATAAGTTTAAATAGTATTATTAGATATTTAAATAGTCCGAATTTTATTTTAAAGGCTATTATCTATTTATATCCCTTTTTTATACGTATTAAGTTATAGGCGCTTTTAAGATTAAGGGCTATAAACTATTTTTTACTATATAATCGATCTCGTAGTTCTAATATAAGTAGTAATAGTATTTAGTCCTTTATTATAATATTATTTAAGCGTCTATAGTCGATAACTAGTTATAGCTTACTATTTTTCTTTAAAATAAATATAACTAGATAGCTTACTTTAGATATTAATATTTATATATATCCCTTTTATAAATTCTCGTTAAGGTAGTCGTATAGCGTTTATAGTTACTTTTCGTTTAAGTTATAGATTTTATAGAACGTTAGCGTTATTCTATCCTTAAGATAAATTTTATAGTCCTATTAGCTATATTTAGGTAACCCTATCTTAAGTTCTTTCTTAAAGAGTTTATTATATTTCCGGTATTCCTAGGGGATATTCTTTATTCTATCTTATAAGCTTTATTCTTTCTTTTAAGGCCTAGTTTCTCTTAACTTAAGCTCTTTATTAATTTATTTAAGGTCTTTCCTTAAAGTAATAATAACTCTTTAGATCTTTATATTATATTCTTTATTCTATTTATATTAGATACTAAGTTATATAGCTATATTAGTTAGTATATAGGTCTTATTAGTCGATTTTATTATATCCGCTAGTTCGGTTACTATTTTCGTTTATATTACTAAAGCCTATAATAATTTACTTAAATAGTTATCCCTTTTATCTTATTTAGTAGCTAAATTATTATAAAATTTTACTTTCTTTTAAATCTATTAGTCCTAGAAACTTATATCTTTATTTTAATATAGCTAGCTAGTTTTCTAGTTAATTAATAGGTTGCTCTCCTATAGCTATAAAAGCCTTAATATAAGGTCGTATTCTTTAATATTTATAATATCGAAGTTAACTTATTTATCGTAGCCCTAGATATTAATATTAAGGTAATTAATATCTATATTAATAATTCTATTATTATAGTTAAAGGCCTCTCCTTTAATATTTATAAGTTTATATAGATCTATCTTATATCTCTATATAAGTTAGTAACAATTAATAACTTTAAGTAAAACGTAATTACCTATTACGCTATAGTCTAAAAGTATATATATATAATATCCTACGATTTAAATATCTAATACTATTTAGTCGCTATAGCTTACTATTACTATATATAGGGTCCTTAGATCTTATTATATCGTGCTAGTCTATAGCCCTTTTATAAATAGTATACCTTATTTTTTATTTAGTCCTTATTTATTTTATTTAGGTATTCTTCTTTAATTTATTATTAATATCGTTTCTTTATATTTTTATTACGTAATATTATATTAAGGCTTAAAAGACTAATTTCTTATAGCTAATTAAAGATTTCTTATTTCTTAATACTATATCGTTTATATTATACTACTTTATAGTTAATTATATACTATACTTTATAATTCTATTCGTTTTTATACTAAAGGTTAAGTTTTCATTCTATATCTTTCTATTTTATATATAGTATTTTTATATCGATTCTCCCTTAGTCGAATATAGCCTATAGCCTTTATATATATTACTAATAATCTTTTAGTATACCGTTATATTATTTATACTATACTTATGCTTTTTCGTATTTATAAACTCTATAGTTTAAGTATATATATTTATTATAATCTTCTTTATTATATTTAATTTATTATATAAGTCTTTAAAAGATTAATAGTTTAGATACCTTAAAGCGAGTAGCGCTATACTATTCCTTTATTTTAGCGTATTTATAGATTTTATATATCTCCGAAAGATATCTCGTTAATAAACTATAATTATCGCGGTATTTAAGTAGTATACTATAATTAGGTTCTAATAGTATAACTTAGTCGTTTAGGTAGCGTTAATTGATTTTCTAGGAGTCTAGTTTTATACTTAAGTAGAGTTTCGAAAGTACTTATCCCTTAAACCTAACTAAGAAGGCGTTATATTATACCTTTATCTAAAAGTATATTATATAATCTAAGTAAACGTATAATATCTATAAAATATACTTATAGTACTTATAAGTAAGTAGTATATATAGATCGTCTTTAAATTCTCTTTATAGTTATTATTCTTATTATAGAGCTATAGAGGTATCGACTATAGCGATAGCTATAGTATAGTCTCTTCTATATAGTACTAGTTAATATTAAATTAATATAGCTTATTAGTTTTCTATAAGAATTTAAGGTATTTATTAAGTTTTATTTTTAAGTATTTCTTTAAATTCTTTAAAGTATAAAGCGTATTCTTTAATTATAATATTTTCCCTTAATAGTAAGGGTAGTAGTATAAGTTTATTCTTATCTTTTATTTCTCTAAGTATTTCTTATTCTTTAAAGCTTATATTATCGATACTTTATTATTCTTCCTTAGGTTATTACCTAAGTTTTATAAGTATAAAGGCTATATCTATATCTTCTTTATTATATTATTTATATACTACCCGTTATTATTATCGATTTTTATTTTATATATCTTCTTAGAATCGTTTACCGTTCTTCTTAATCTAGTTTTAAGAGACTCCTTTAAGATAAGGGTATTTTAATTCTATAAATTTAACTTATTTTTATATTTTAAGATCTTTTCGTTATATTATTATAAGGGTTTTCCTTAATAGCTTTAAGAACTATTTAATACCGTTCTTATTACTTAAGTATACTATATATTTATCGTTATAGTATATAGTCTAACTAAGGAGTTTATACTTTAGTTCCTATTTATTAATAGCGTTTAAGTATTTCTTACCTTCTAGGGCTAGTACTTAGTAGGTTTTCTTCTCCTTATAAAGTTATCTATATTCTTTAAAGTAATATCTAAGTTTCTTATAGTTAAAATACTTTCCTTTACTTTTCTATATTATATCTAGATCTATCCTACCTAGGTTAGTTATATAGGCGTAGGTAATAAGAGTTTTATGCTTTTTTTTATAGTTAGCGCGTTAGTTAAAATTATTCTTATAAAAAGGGTTTTAGTTTCCTCTTCTTTATTTCTTTTCTTAGCGTCGCGTATACTATCTATCGTCGATTTATACTACTATAGTAATATAGTTTAAGAGGTTATTAGGTCGATTTTCCTTATAGAGCTCGTCCTTAACTTCTTCTTTAAGCCTATTATAGAATCGTAATATAAGAGGTTCGTCGTCTTAATTAAGTTTTAAGGTAACTTAATAGAACTTTATAGTATAATCTAATATTAAAATCCTTTATTAGAGTTCTTAAAGTTTCTATTTAGCTTCTTATTCCTTATTAATTATTTTAAATACCTTTATAATAGCTTCTTTAAATCCTTAGAAACTAATAAAGACTTTATCTATCTTATTATCTTATCGCGCTAGTTAGTTATTAAGAAAATCCCTTATAATAGGTCTAAACTAAGCGAGTACCGTTTTAGATAAATAATTTCCTATATAAAGTACCTTTTTAACTAGGTCTAAGAGTTTAGTAAGATAAAACTAGTAATAGGCTTTAAGTTAGGTAAGAAAGTCTTAAAGCATACTATAAGTACCGTTAAATAGTCCTAGCTATTTTAGTTTAACTACTTTTCTAAGGTCCTTAACTTATCTATTACCTCCTCTATTCCTAAGTAACTATACCTCTTATTAAAGGGTAATAATCTCGCGTATTATATCCTAAGGCGATATAGTAGCTCTAGAGTTAGTTAATCTAGCTTACTATATAAGTATATTAATAGTTACGATATTACTTAGAGTAACGTAGTATTATACTAAATAAAAGCTTTTAATATATAATAACTAGTATTATTCCTAAGGGATAAACCTATCGAGGGGTTTATATTAATAGATATAATAGGGCGTAGTCTAAGTAATAATAAGTATATTACGTTAGTAATAAGTTAGAGGTTATAGACTATAGACTATAACTAAGTAATTAAAATTAAAGATAGAATCGTAATAAAGATCTATATTATATTAAAAGCTAAAGAGCTATCTATCTAAAGGAGTAAAAGTAGGTAGCTATATATACCTATAGAGACTATCCTTAGATTAAAGGCTTAGCTATAATCCCTAACGTTAGATCGTATAAAGCGTAGTAATCTTATTAATCTTAGATTACTTAGATCTCTATAATCCCCTCGATCCTATATTTATTAGATAGTCGTGCCGACTATTTATCCGTTAGACTATATTACGTGCTTAACGCGGTCGACCGTTAGCGGCCTAGTAGCCGTGGTCGTAATATTAACGCCGTACTAGCCGCGGCTAATAATAGCTCCGCCGCTACCGCCGCTCTTACCCGCGCCCCTACTACCGCGCCTACCGCCGCCGCCTATACTTTTACTACACTAGCTACCCTTACGTCGCCCTTTAGGGTAATAATGCTATTCCCGCCGCTACCTATAACGCCCGGCCTTTTAGCCCCTGCCTCTATCTCTACTACCCTTATAAGTCTATAGTTAAGTAAGCGTAATAGACGTTCTCCGCTAACCTCCTATAGTATAAGCGCTAAGTATAGGCCGGCGCTGCCCGCTTAGCCCCCTATATATATTATACGTTATAGGAGCTTAACTACTCTAACTAGGTTAGGCGCCACCGCGGTAGTAGCTACTACTTTAATAGGTAAGATCGTACCCTTATAGATATTAGCTTATTAAAAGGATAAGACCCTTAGTACTCCCCTTTTAACTTACTTCTAAGTATACTTAAAGGCGTTATAAAGACCTTAATTATTTAATAAGGTATCTTTCTTAATTATAATTAATTTAAATTTTTATTTTTCCCCTTTAAAGTAAAGGCCGCTAGTTACGCGACTCTAGTAAAGATAAAGAGGTATAAAGTAAAGAAAACTCTAAGACTTATATTTATAACCTAAGGCCCTTAGAGCTATATATAAAACTAATAATTAGATAATTATATAGTTAATTACTCTATTAATCCTTAGCTATATACTACGCGTGCTTTAAGTATATACCTTTATCCCCGTTAAAACTAGTCTCTAGGGCGTAAACTTATTATTTTATTTTATTTATATAGCGATAAGTAGCTTTATAAAGCTAAGAATACTTAGAGGACGATAGTACTATTTAAAAAAAATAAAATCTAGGGATTTAATAATTAAAGTAGTAACTACTTTAATAGCTAGAGTTAGGGACCTAATAAAGCGATAGACTTACTAGGAAATAAATAATTAAATAATACCTTTACTAATAGTAAAGGAAAAGTAATAAGCTAATACTAAAAAACCCTAAGCTCTTATTATCGGCCCTATAACCTTTAATACTAGCGACTTAGTTAAGAAACTATAATCCTTATATAATACTTTAAAAGATATAAATAATAATAATAGTATAATTTAAACCGTTCTAAAACCCTACTAAGACCTCTTATTTATATACGTATTAATAATACTAATATAAGTACTAGAAAGGGATACCTTAATAACCTTAACCTTAGCTCTTCTTTATATAGTAGCTTATAAAGAATACTTACTTCCTATTAATAAATAAGAAAGTAAGTAATAAGATAGTTATAATAAGATATCCTTTAACTTTAAAAACTCTAACTTTAAATTTTATAACCTTATAATTTATAGGTATACTATATCTAAAAGCGCTAGCCGTTAAGAGGGATTATTTAATCTTACTACTAGTAATATCTTAAGGTATATAAGTAAAAGCGGAATTTTAGGAAATTAAAGAATTAAGTAAGACTATATAATAACGGGGAAGAAGGAGTATAAGGTAGGATTTTTAATAGAATTTATTAGTAATATATTAGCGTATAGAAGAGGTATTAAAGTTAATAATTATCTCTATATCTACTAGCGGATATACTATCTTATATAGATAATTATAGCTAAACGGAAAAACCTTTTAGGACTAGATTAAGGCTACTATATAGCCCTAAGACTAAGGAATTTAGTAATACCTCGAGTATATTAAGAAGTATCTTAGTTTTACTAATATTCGTATTTAAAGGAGGTTAGTTATACTAGTATTCTTAAGAGGTATTAGCTAGTATTCTAAGCTAGCTTTATTTCTTCGATTCCCGATTATATAATAACTAGTAACCTATTTAATATATATTATTATTATTATTAAGATTATACTAGGGACCTAGCTAAAGGTATCTAGAACTTTAATATTAAATAAGAGGGAAAAACTAGAGTGCTTAGGGGAAAACCCTCCCCTCTTTTAGTACGGGTCCGCCTTAAACGAGGTTATAGTAGTAGTACGTAGGAAATTTGCGCCGGCTGCCGCGGGCTCCTCCCGCGAAATCGCGTCTCAGCGCGGGCCCTCTCGGGTCGTAGCCGCTACTATCCCGAGCGGCCGCGGCCCGGGCTCGCTAGCCCGGGCCTAGGGTTATAGGCAATAGTCTCTCTCCGGGGGCCCGACTCGCGGGCGCCTCTATTTACCCTAGCTCCCGCGTCGCGGCCGCGTAGCCGCGGTTACGTCGGCTTATCGGTCCGTTAGTTAATAAGGCAGGTAATATCCGGTTGCCGGGCTAGGCGCTAGTATAGGTCGCTCCTAGGTAGGGCCGGCTAATCGAAATTCGGTCGGCCGGCTCCGCTAATCGTAAATCGGTTCCTATCCGGCTACGCGACTTCCCGATCGGGGGCGCGGCGGCCTATATTTACCCTTTATCTCGTAGTTATTAATTACGCGCGCCCGGCTCGCGCCTATATATACCTGCCCTCCCCCCCCAGTTCTATACGTGCCTCCTCCTATCCCTCTATTATCTATCTCTTTCGTAGGCCTAACTACTACCTCGCTTACCTCGTTTTTATAACTCTAGGTCTCCTTAATACTATATCTAGTTCGCTCGTTATCGCGTCGCAATATCTAACTAGGAAGCCGACTTAGGTAGTAGCGGCTCGCCTCCTTTAAAACCCCCTCCTTATAAGAAAGTCGCTATAGTAGCGGGATCGGAGCGCTCTATCCTATATTTTACGTATATCGGGCGTCTTACTAGTAAGCTTACCTATAAGTCCTTCGCTAGCTATTAGAACTAGTCTTATACGTATTAATCCCGGCTTTATCTTAGGTCGGTCTTACCTTTAGTATTTTTACTAACTTTAATAGCTATAAAGGCTAAAGTATATATCGCTTACGCCGACTCTAACTAGTCTTATTACCGAGTAAGTAACCCCTTCCTACTATAGTACTATCTAAGTTCGGTGCTAATTTAAGTTCTAGATTACCTCCGAAGGTAAGGAGGCCGCTAGTGCCCTCTACTAGGTATAGTCCGAGGTCGATAGCCCTTCCCTTATTAAGGGTTCGGTATAAGAGCGCCTTTATTATGCTACTTTAGAAACTTATATTCGCGCTAGTTAGAAGGCCCCTACCGCTAAGGGCAAGGGCGCGTTAGGTAAGTCCGCCCCTAGTCTAGCTACGGTCGCTAAGAATATAAAGACGCTCGCGTTAGCCTTTACCCGTTTCGTAGACGATACCTACTATATATATAAGTCCCTAGAGAAGTACCTAGGTAAGTTTAGCGACGCTATTAAGACCCTAGCCTAGGTCGGGCCTAAGTCGCTCTTAGTCGCCTAGAAGACTCTTATAGCGGTTAACGATCTCGCTAACTATTTCTATCCTATTACTAGCAACGGCCCTAACGCGGAGGATAGCGGCTTTAATCTTACTAGTCTTACTAGGCTTATTCTAGCCCCGATCCCCGTCGATAAGGGGAAGGGTAAAGGTAAAGGTAAGGCGGTAGCCGCGTCTAAGGCCCTATCTAAGGCTAAGGCTAAGGTATCTATGCCCGCGGCCGTCGCGGAGCCGGCTTAGGAGCTAACCGCGTCTCCCTCCGACGCCGAGCTATAGCCCGGTAGTTCTCCTAGCGCCGAGCCCGCCCTAAAGCGTCCCCGTCTTACGTCGCCTACCGATCCTACTAACGCTCCCGACTTTATCTAATAGCGTTTTTATAGCTATCGCGGTTTAGTCCTAGCCGAGATTATTACTAGTCTTAACCTCGATTAGATCTATAGTTATAGTATAGGCTATAGCAAACGCCTCCGTACCGCCGCTAGTATAGGTCCTACCTTAGTAGAGACCCCGGTTGTTACTCTATCTCGTAAGCTAGCTATCTAGGCTAGCTCCGGTTCGGGTTTAGGGTCGGGTCTATTCGGTCGTCGTTAGGGTTCTCGTAGCGGTAGTAGTCCCTATACTCCTCGTAAGCCTTAGGTTACTCCCTCCTATACTCCGCGTACTACCCTAAGGGGGTCTCGTCGTTCCCGCCGCGATAATAAGGCGGACGTTACTACCGACAAGCTAGGCTAAGGTCGTAGTTTAAGGGGGGGCTAGTTATCGGCTCCGTCTTAGTTTAGTTCTAGGTTAGGTCTTATTTAATTATAGTCTTTCGGTAATAGGTCTTATTCTATAGCTATTAAGGTCGGTTTAGTTAGGTTATATTAGTTCTATTTAGTCTATAGTTTAATCGGCGAGGTTTACGCTTAGTCTAGGTTTAGTTCGGTCGAAGCTATAGTCCTATAATCGTAAGTCCTCTCCCTTTCTAGGTCGCCTTAGTAAGGGAGGTAGTTAGCTAGGGTAGTCTTAGTTAGGGCCGCTCCGTCCTTAGCGCGACCTTAGTTTTATTATCCGGTATATCTATATATAGCCTTCGAGCTAGGTCGAACTAGCGGAGCCTGCCTAAGCGGAGGAACTATTACGCTAGCGGCGCCGTAGTCCTTTTCCCTTAGAGGCCCGCTCTTATATTACCTACGTCCTAGGCCTATATTAAGAGGGACTCCCTCGCCCCTACCGTTAGTAGATAGTCGATTATTATATAGTAGATAGTATCCCGTCTTTATCTATAGGTATATATTAGCGAAACCACGCTAGGGACCCGTCGGTTAAAGAGGAAGTCGTTAAGCTTAATCTTTCCTATGCGTATCTAAGTAATAGCCGTACTAATATACTTAGGGAGGCCCTCGTAACGGTCTAGCGTTATCGCCTTATCGAACTAAGGCGGGAAGTCGGCGGGGTAGAGGGTAGTTTAGTATTATTAGATCGCGTCTTCCTTAGCGTTCTATCGGGCGGCCTATTCCTCGTTTAGCCTTTCGAGCGACTTAGCTTTATCTAGGAGGTCGTCCGTTCTTATCTAGCTCCGGACCCCCTTTATCTCCTCCGCGAGGGGGGGTCTACCTAGAGGTAGTGCCGCCGGGGGTCTACCCTCTCTCTAGCGTCGCCTCCTTTTAAGTATACCCGCGACCGCGTTAAACGCGCGTTAGATTTAGCCTAGGAGCCCTAAGTCTTCTAGCCTCTAGAGGGTATCTATTATTCTTTAGTTTAGGTAAAGGTCGATTAGGGGTACCTACGCCTCCGCTTTAACTTAGTAGACTAGGGTCGCGCGGTAGGTACCCGTTATTACCTAGAGGTAGGCTAACTAGTCCTAGGTAAGGTCCCGCGCGATTCTACGTAGTTTCCCCCCCGCGGGCGTTATCTTATAGAATATAACTATAGCGTAGGAGATTAGGGACCGGATTACCTTACTATAGACTTCCCTAGCGCGTAGTAGGGTATAGCCCTACGTAAACGCCGCAAGCCTAGTTAGGGCTATAGTCTAGCGCTTTAACTTTACTCGGAGTTATTTTAGGTACGCCTTCTAGCGTAGTTTCCGGTATACCTAAACCCTTAGTAGGCGGGCTTCTTAGACCGGGGTTACTACGTCGGCCCTAAGGCGTACTAGCGTCGTTATCGCTTATCTCCTTCGTATAAAGTATATTAATTCGCTCTTCGACGGTTTAAAAGTAACCGCGAACTCGGTCGCTTATTCCGCGTATACCCTCTAGGCTTCCTCTAGGCGTGCTACTATAGTAGCCTCGTCGGGTCTAATACTAACTATATTTATATCGTCGGCGAAGCCGATAGTATAAATACTATATATCGTGCTAAGCCTTTTATATAGGGGGGTTATATAGTATAAAAATAGGATCGGGGATAAGAGGGAGCCCTAGGGGACTCCCGTCAGTACTTAAGTTAGCTCTAAGGTCCTCCTATCGAAGTAAAGGGTCGATCTCCTATCGCTTACGAAGCTCTATATTAAGCTCGTAAGCTACCTAGGGTATCCCCTAAGCTCTAGTTCCCTTATAAGCTTATTATAGTTAACTATATCGAATACGCCCTTAATATCTAGCTATAGGAATAATACGATGCCCCTCTAGGCCTATATCGCGCGTACTAGTTCCGTTACTAGTAGGATCGCCGCCTCCGTAGAGCGTTCCCTCCTATTCCCTATTTATCCGTCTAGTAGGATGCCGTTTACCTCCGCTACTCCCGCGATCCTCTAGGCTAGTATCTACTTAAGTACTTTTCCTACTATAGGTAGGAGGGAGATTAGTCTCTAACCCCCTACCGTACGGTAGGCATCCGGCCTCTTACTTAGCTTCCGGATAACTACTATATTCGCGCTATAGAACCGACCTAGGAAATATAAGAGTTAGGTATAGGCGTTAAAGATCATAGCTAGTCGCTAGACTAGGGCTAGGCCGTACTTCTTAATAAACCCTAAGGGGACGCCGTCTAGACCCGCCGCTTTCTAGCTTACTATCTTACCTAGCGCCCCTACGACGTCGGCTAGCCGGATCTATTAGTTAACTATAAGGGTCGCCTCGGCCGTAGGCTAAGGTAGCCCTTAGGCCGTGCCGGCCTCTAGTAAGAAGAACTTAGCGGCTAGTAGCTAGGCCTTCCCTTCAAAGGTTTCCGTTAGTTAGTCCTTACCTTCCTTAACTAGCGGTAGGATATAGGTCGGTTCCGGTAGTAGCCTACTATAGAGTCTTGCCTACCTCTCTACGTTCTAGAGCTTAGTATTATCGGCGCTAACTTCCTTTAGGAACTCGCGCTAGTAGGCCCTCCTTACCTCGCGGACGGTCTACTTCTAAGCTATAGACGCCTTATATAGGTCTTCTTAGTTCGCCTTATTCCTTTCCCGCCTATACTTCCTCCTCGCCCTCTTAGCCTCCCTTATCGCCCTCCTTACCTCTAGGGTAAACTATACGTTGCCCCTAGGTAATGCTTGCCCCTAGCGTAGAACTATAGCTATCGCGATCTACGCTAAAGTAGCGAAGACGTAGTCTAGGTCCTTATCGATATCCTTAGGCGTCTAGAGTATTAGCTAGTATAGTCCTAGCTAGGACGTAGTCTCGGCTTCGACTAGCTTTACTTCTACTTTTTTCTACTTTAGGGCCGGTTTAAGTACCTAGGCCTAGGTATCAACTTATAGTATAATAGTTTAAGGGATATAGTTTAACCCGGTTAAGTCTAGGTTAGGCCTAGTATACTATATTCTAGTCTCCGGCGTTGCCTAAGCTAGGTTAATAGTACTATCCCTTTAGCCGTAGAAGAATCTTATATACTCCCCTCTTAGGGTAGCGAGTTTAAGTCATAGCCTTATCGCCTCTTATATAAGTTATATTGCGCTATCCGAGGTTTTATCGTATCTATCCTAGAGCGGGTAATAGATATTAAAGTCCCCTACTATTACTATAGGGTACTCTAGTTCGATTACGCTTAGGTTACGTAGCGCTCCTACCCTCGCAGCCCCTAGTAGTAAGTAAATCGCCTATAGTCTAGTACTATCCCCGAAAATTACCTCGCTTTAGTCTAGTCCGGACTAGGGCGACTAAGTCCCCGGCCCGAGCCTTTTATATATATATAGCGCGTACCTCCCCTCCCTATAGACTAGGCTATAGGGCGCCGCTCTAGGGGGGGGGGGGCCGCCTCCTAGTATAGCTTCTACTTCCTATAGTACTATTAGGTTAAAGCTAGCCCGGTAGTAAAGCGCTAACCGAGCTAGCTTATATCTCTTCTATATATTCTAGAATAGTACTTTTAGTTATATATAGGTAGGGTCGGGGTAAAAGGGGTCGTCTATATAAGGAGGGAGGCGCTCTATCTCTTAGCGCTTCTTTATTTACCGTACCTACGAATATCGTTCGTACTTAGTTCGGCCTCCTTAGCCCTACTAGCCGGCGGGTATCTCGAGCTCGACCTCTTATCCCGGCGCGGTCTACCTAGTCCCCGCTTCCGGACTACGGTCGATTTAGGAACGCCCTAGGTTTCGACGGTAAGGAGCACCTATTACTCGGCGTACGTCTAGGTATTCGCGAACTATTAAGGTCGTTATAGGTAGTTTTCCCTCGCCTTTTCCTAGGCTTTATTCGCTACGGGGTAGGTCTAGGTCTACGATAGGTAGTCCCCTTAGTATAAGATATAGTTATAGGGGATTTCGCCCTTCTTAGCCCTATATTTATCCTCGCCTCCGTTATATACCGTGCTCCTATATCGGCCGTAGAGTTATATTAATATATATCGCCTAGCGATATAGCCATATCTATAGTAGTTATAGTACCTCTATAGTCGGACCGACTTATCGTAGGGTTTATATTAAAAGATCTATACTTCGAGGACTAGGCCTAGGTCGTAGAGCCTATTAGCCTCCTCTAAGCTACTAACCCTAATAAGTATAGTTATCGCCGTCGATATCTTAGATCGGGGGCGTAGCGCCTAGGCCTAGAGGACCTCGACTTTATTCGCCTTTATAATCTTATAAAGCAATCGCTCCCTATCTACTATCGCTACCCCTAAGGGGACGTTTTTTACGACTACCGTATACGCGCGGCGGGAGATCGTAGCCTCCGGTCCGAACACGGCCTTAACCTAGCCTTAGTCCCTCTAATAGGCTCTCGCCGCGGTATTAAATATAACCGCGATATCTCCGCTTTAGAGGCGCCTCGCCGCTATAGCGCTTATAGCTTTTAGGGCTATATTTACCGCCTTTACTATATCCTTTAGTTCGCGGCTTAGGATTTCGGGCGGTGCCTTAGTAGGGACTACGATAATCTCGCGTTTATAGCGCGGTAGGACCTATTTTACCATAGCTTTATATCGGGTCGGTCCCCTAGTCTCGGCCACGACCGCGGCCTAGGTTCGCTTAGGGCCCCCCGGGCCTAAAGCGATGCCTAGGCGGAGTTCTTCCTTAACTGCCTCCTTAATTATATCCCGGATTATCGTCTTAAAGCTCTCGTCTACGCGGAGCACCGCCGACGACGCGCTACCGGTGCGGCTCTTCGCCCTAGAGAGCCGTTCGACTACTACCTATACCCTACCGAACTATACGCTTAGGATAAAGCCCGCGAGTTCGTCGTATACTGCTTTTTCTATAAGGTCGCTCGGCGCCTAGGCTAGTGTCGTATCGCTGCTTTAGGTTTATTAACTCGCTCTATCGGGGTATATAAATTCGGGTAGCGTCTCTTCGCGCTACGCGCTCTAATCGAGCCTAGTACGTCGAGGGCCGCTACTACGTCTACCTACCCCTCGGCCTCGGCGTAGTATCGTTACTAAGGGTAATTAATACTACTAAATTAATTCCTAGTATTAGTTAGTGTTTTAGTCGCGATACGCACCCGCTCCCCGTTTAATATATAATAATATATAAAATAGCGAGCGATTCTTACTCTATAATATAGGATTTTATCTATAATTAATATACTACTTATTAGCTTATATAATCGGGAGAGTATATTATAGCTACTTTATTTATAGTAGGAATACCGTTCCTTATATCTATCTAAGGAATTATCTATAAAGGATAAATCGCTTAAATAAAGGAAGATTTTAGTAGCTAGTTTCCTTCCTTACCCTCTTAAGCGTAGACCGTATAATCTTATTAAATAAAGATAAAGGATAGCTTTATCTACTACTTCTTAATACTTAGGGCTAGGATTCTAATTATACTTAGCTAGCTAGGAAACTATAAAAGAGATATCCGGTCTAATAGAAATAGCTAAAAAAAGTAAGGAGCCTACCTTCTATTAATATTAGTATTTCTCTTACTCCTTAGCTTAAAAGGACGGATTAAGTAAAAGCTCTTTATTTAATATATATATAAAGGGACGCTTCTTATCGAGGGAATTAAAGAGGAATTTATAAGCGACCTTATTAATATAGGCGTCCTAAGGAAGCTAGATATTACAACTATAGTTAGCGGGCTATAAAAGAGCTAGCTATATTTATATAATAAGGCGGCTCGGAATAATAGTTAGGATAAGAAGTTACTTAGGCTTAGCTTACTTAGAGTATACGTAAGCTAAGTAAGCCTTATATAAATAGATTACTACTTAGGAGTATAGCTTATAAGTAAGCTATAGTAAGCTATAAAGGGGATTATAGCTAGGACTATAATCTAAGGATAGTCTCTATAGGTATATATAGCTACCTACTTTTACTCCTTTAAATAGATAGCTCTCTAGCTTTTAATATAGATCTTTATTACGATTCTATCTTTAATTTTAATTACTTAGTTATAGTCTATAGTCTACGACCTCTAACTTATTACTAACGTAATATACTTATTATTACTTAGACTACGCCTTATTATATCTATTAATATAAACCCCTTAATAGGTTTATCCCTTAGGAATAATACTAGTTATTATACGTTAAAAGCTCTTATTTAATATAATACCGCGTTACTCTAAGTAATATTATAACTATTAATATACCTATATAGTAAGCTAGATTAACTAACTCTAGAGCTACTATATTGCCTTAAAATATAATACGCGAGATTATTACCCTTTAATATAAGGTATAGTTACTTAGGAATAAAGGAGGTAATAGATAAGTTAGGGATCTTAAAGAAGTAGTTAAACTAAAATAGCTAAGACTATTCGATAGTACTTATAGTATACTTTAAGACTTTCTTACTTAACTTAAGGCCTACTACTAGTTTTACCTTACTAAACTCTTAGACTTAGTTAAAAAGGTACTCTATATAGGAAATTATTTATTTAAAATAGTACTTACTTAGTTTAGACCTATTATAAGGGATTTTCTCGATAACTAACTAGCGCGATAAAATAATAAGATAGATAAAGTCTTTACTAGTTTCTAAGGATTTAAAGAAGCTATTATAAAGGTATTTAAAATAACCGACTTAGAATAAGAAGCTAAATAGAAACTTTAAGAGCTTTAATAAAGGATCTTAGTATTAGATTATACTATAAAGTTCCGTTAAGTTACCTTAAAACTTAATTAAGATAACGAACCTCTTATATTACGATTCTATAATAAGCTTAAAGAAAAAGTTAAAGACGAGCTTTATAAGGAAAATCGACCTAATAACCTCTTAGACTATATTACTATAGTAGTATAAATCGATAATAGATAGTACGCGTAACGCTAAGAAAAGAAATAAAGAAAAGGAAACTAAAACCCTTCTTATAAGAATAACTTTAACTAACGCGCTAATTATAAAAAGAAGCGCGAAACTCTTATTACCTACGCTTATATAACTAACCTAGGTAAGATAGTATAAGGGAATACGTATTACGGTACGATTAGTTAGGTAGTAGAGATAGCTAGAGGTACTGCGCTATATATATTATATTCTCCTCGTCGTAAGACTAAAGCTTACTAGAAGAGGGATTTCTCCTCTTTAGTCGGAGTAGCGAGTAGTCTATAATATACGAGCGGGGTAGGCACGATTCCCTACCGATACCCTACCGATATATTAGTACTACGTACCCGAGTGCTTTATTAGCCCGTACCTCCTAGTAGCGCTCTTATAATTATCTCCCCTCCTATATAGACGTCTTAGCTATATCTTTAATATATATTGCTTTCGCTACGCTATATATATTCGGTTAAGAAGAGAGGTAGTTTCGGTTATATATCGCGCGTATACGCCCGTATAAGTATACGTTAGTCTACGCTCTATAACGTTAATAGTTATTATACTAGCGGTTGCCGCCGAGCAACCGTTACGGTGTCGCCTATATATCGGCCGCGTAACTATAATATAAAGAGCGTGCGTATATATCTCCTACTTCTTTTATTTTCTTTTCTTCTTTACTCTTCCGCTTACGATTACTATAGAGTTTTACGCCTTTTTTTATTAATCCCTTATACCTTTTTATATTACTTTTTATCGATAATTTATTAACGATAATGCCTTCTACGCTAAAAAAGATAAAGAACCGTAACGCCGATTTCCTACGCCGTATACGGGAGTAGGTAGCGGCGGGTTCGCCCTTAAAGTATAAGCAATCGGCCTAGAAGTCTCGCAGCAACGCTAGTTCCCCCTTAGCGAAGAAAGCTAAGAAAGGCATAGGGGAATCCTAGTCCTAAGAGACTTCTAGTCCGGGACCTAACGTTAGCGAGGGTCGTGCCCCTATTACCCCGCTAAGTGCCCCGACTCCGACCACCGATAAGCCTACCTCTATAGGCCTAAAAACTTATAAGTCTATTACCCCCGTTAGCGATACTAATACTAGCGAGGAGATCGTGCCTAGGCGCTCTTAGGTAAGTGCCGATAACCCGGCTACTCCGTCTCGATAGGGCGGCTCTAGCTAATAGGAGATTATCGCCTAGGCCGCTCCTTAAAATAAGTAGGCCGATATTAACGACGAGGCCTAGCTAAATAAGGGCTAAGACTATCCTAATGCCTAGCTAAACGAGGGCTAAGACAACGACAACGGCAATAACGGAGACGGCCGCGATCCGACTCCTCCTACCGATAAACCTAAGAACGGCGGCGCCGGAAATAAGGGCACCTAGGCGGCGGCACGAGGCAGTCGCGCTCCTATAAAGAAGCGTACCCGATCTAAGGCTAAAGCCCGCCCGGTTAGGGCCTATAGGGTTATCCCTCGTAAGCTCTAGTATATATATTATTTTAGGACGGTCGTTAAGGAGTATAGTACGACCGAGCCTAAGCCTATCGAGGTGCTCTCGATTAGCTATATTTTCTCGGGGGTTTCCTCGATAGTGCCTTAAATCGTAGTATTTCGCTTACGATTCGATAGCCTTTCCCTAGTATTCCTTAAGCCTCTTTCGTAGCTCCTATAGCCTAGTAACTCTTACTCTTACTTCGGGTACCCCCCTCTAAATAATATCGTCCTCGGTATTAATATAAAAGTTTAGTTAGTAACCTATTAACGCTTCGTTAGGTAATAACCCGGTTATCGCGTTCTTTATATTATTATATATAAATTAAGTAATACGTAGAAGTAACGCCTAGTTAGTTTATTCTAAGTTAGTAAAGTATCTTAAGTAGTGCTATATAGCTTAGTTTATTCGTTCCGTTTACCTATCGGTTTACGGGTAAAATACCATCGATAGCCTACGTTTTACTTATAAGATAAAATAGAGATCTAACTAGAACTTACTTATAAACAAGGACCCTCTATCTAAGATAATGCCTTTTAGAGGTCTATATACTAATTTAACTTAGTAATAGAATAATTCTACTAGCTTTAGGGCTATTATTGTCTTAGAGATAGGAAAGAAGAGGCAATACTTAGTATATCGGTCTACGATTACTAAGATCGTATTAACGTCTCGTCTATTATACTATACTTTAGGCAGACCTATAGTAAAGTCTATTAATAATTCTTCCTACGGTCGTATAGGATATAGTAACGATTGCATAGTGCTATAGGGGCGATGCCTCCTAGACACTATACCTTAATATACTAGGTATAACTAGACGTATTTATTTACGTCTTTCGTTATTCTATCCTAGTAGAAGTTCCTCGCTAGTAGTTCGCTAGTACGTTAGGAGCTAAAGTATCCTACTAACGGATCGTTATAGAAAAGCTATATTAGCTCTTACTATAAGGCTGCCTCTAGAGGCACTACGATGCGACCCTTCTATAGTAGTAGTCTATCTAAGCGCACTAACTAGAAACCCTTCCCTTTCGAGAAGTCTTTAGTCTCCTTTAGCCTACTAATCGCTGCGTTAACCGACTAAGTGCGTTTTAGCAACTCTAGTAACGGTTCTAGAACTTCTGCTATATAAACCTTTATATAGTAGGCCGCTTCTTTAGCGGTCTTCCTTAAGAGTAACTATTTATAACTAGCTCTCTCTTTAGCCTAATTAGCTAATCGTTTAGGTCTCGCGCCCGAAGTATTATAGTTTCGCTATAAATAAACTTATATATTTTCCTTATATAAAGGCACTTTACTACGCTTATATTAACTTAAGGTTAAGTATCTCTTTGCCTATAAAAACGCCTCGTTATTTCTCTATATAGATACGGTGTTAATAGTAGCTAGCTTTGCTTATAGCTCCGGTAATAGTTCCGTAGATAGGGGCTTCTCGCCCTTATATCTAGGCATTCTCGATAGCGCGTCCGCTAGGTTAGATTTGCCTATATAATACTTAATCGTAAAGTTAAATAGTACTAAATATATATACTATCTTACTTACCTCCTATTTAGGGAGGTCTAGTATATAAACGTCTAGAGGTTATAGTAGTCTAATAATACCTCTACTTTATATACTACCCCTTCGACGTAATATCGCTAGTATTTAAATAACTTAACGATAGCGAAGAGTTCTTAGTCTAGAATACTATAATTAAGTTTAGCTCTAGTAAACTTCCTTAACTAGAATGCGATTAGATAGTAACGCCCTTCGTTATTAGGTTAAGAGATAATCCCTACTATCGCGAATTGCGATATATCTATTTCGATATAAATACGTCTTTCTAGATCGTAATATCGGAGGAGTAGGGCTCCTTAAAAAGCATCCTTAAGAGCCTAAAACGCTGCCCTTTCGGTAAGGTTTAGCTCTATACTCCCTAGCTTCTTTCTATTCTTACTCCCCTTTAGCAATATAGTTAGGGGCGCTATAACTCCTAAGTACCTATATATAAATCGTCGGTAAAAATTATAGAACCTAAGGAAAACCTAAATATTATAGTAGTTTATAAGTTTAGGCTATTAGGCTATTGCCTCTACCCGTCGAGGGTCTATTGATACCCTATCGATAGATAATATAAACCTAAGGAACTCGACTAACTATTAATAGAAGATATACTTCGATGGTTTTATATAGAGCTCTATAGCCCTTAGCCTTTCTATTACTTATCCTAAGTATTTAGTATATTCTTCTCTCGTTTTAGAGTATATAAGGATATCGTCGAGGTAGACTACGTAGATTATATCTACAAGCCCCTCGAGCGCCTAATAGATATAGCTCTAAAACGTAGCTAGTGCGTTAGTAAGTCTAAAGGGCATTACTAGGTATTCGAAATATCCGTAACGCGTTCGGAAAGCGGTCTTTTATTTATCTCCTTCCTAAATTCGAATACGTTAATACGCATTCCGTATATTAATCTTAGAAAAATACTTAGCTCCTTAATAGCGGTTAATAATCTCCGAAATAAGGGGTAAAGGGTACTAATTCTTTTACGTAACCTAGTTAAGTCCTCGGTAGTCTATATATAGCCGTAAGGTGCTATTCTTTTTTAGAACGAAAAGGATAGGCGCCTTAGCTAGGCTCTTTAACTCCTAGATTATTTTCCTTTTTATCGCGTCTTAGATCTAGTCGCGTAATACTTAGAGTTCCCTTTACGATAGAGGGTAAATCGGTCTATAAGGAGGTTCTATATTAGGGATTAAATTAATTAAGTAATCCGTTCCTTTTCTAGCTAGTAATAAATCGGATTTATTAGCCGAGAAGGTATCTTTAAACTAGTAGAGAGTCGGTAGGATTTCAGCCTATTCTTCCTATAGAATCCCTTTATCTTCGTCTTTATCTAGTAGCGGGATTAGCTTAGGATTAAGCGCTATTATATAGACCCTTACTTCGTTCCTATATTCCTAAAGGAATCTATAGGGATTCTATAGGGTTTCGCTGCCTAGTTAATGCTTAAACTACTACTATCGTTTCTATAGGATAATATAGATACGTTTATCCTCTAAGGTAGTAACTAATAAAAGGATTAGTACCTAATCGTTTAGCGTTAACTTATCGGTACCGATATAAAAACGAGTAATTGTCTTTTCGGTGCCCCTTATATCTATTATTCGGAGCGGCACTAACTATACTCTATACTCCCTTACCCTACTATTATTAAGCCCTAATAACTTAGGGTATAATAGCGCTACTTATAGTAATCCCTGCTATCGGGTAAAGTATATATCTACGAGGTTAACGGCACCGTAAGTATCTAAGTATACGGGGACTTTAGTAGGGTTTCGCCCTAATATCGTTGCAAGAGTTTTAAGTAACTATCCTATAGGTATTAAGTTTGCTAAGGGAGAGGCGTTTACCCCGATATCTTGCCTTTTCCTTATTTTACGGTATTAAGTCTAAGAGTCTTCGCTAGGGTTTCTACCTTTAGAGAATTAGTATATTCTATAGATAGGTGTCCCGGCTTATTATATTAGAAATATATAATTCCCGATTAAGTAGAAGATCCTCTTCCTCGATAACGTCCCTTAGTTCGGCCCCTAGTAGGTATATCGCTAGCTTACTAGTTATCGGTCGAATCGGTAGTGTTTCCTTAACGATTTAGCCTAGCTTATCGGCCTCTTTAATTCCTTCCCCTATACGTACCGCCTTAGGGTATAGCACTACTTCTATTCCCGGTTCCTCTAGGGGTAGAAGTAGTATTAGTACGTCGCCTCTTATTAGTAGTAGCATCCTAATATCGTTAGGCGACTTATATAAGCTCTTCCTATTAGTAGGTATAGATAGGTATCGAATAGAGGTTAATTTAGTCCCGAAGTTATAGCTCTAGCTTAGCGAAAAATATAAGAGCACGCGCCTTTTCCGATAGGCGTTCGAAATGCCTCTCTAAGGAGTTAAGGTATAAGCTAAACTCTAGGGGGGACTAGCCTTCTCGTTAGCGAGCCTCCTCTAATTACATCGCTAATAGTATCTCCTTATTCGCAGTATCCTTAATTAAGATAAGTGTCTATTTCTTAAAGTATGCCTAATCCGTGCTATATTTAGTTCGGTTAATTAGCGTCTATTCTTTAAGGTATTAGCGCTATCTCGCTTTATAGTCGCTATATATATAATCTACTATATAGAGGATCTTTATTTCGTCGCGACGAAAGCGTCTAGGCGCTGCCCTAAAGGCGTCCTCTAGATCGTAAGTCTAGTCTAGACGTTTCCGTGCATTAGTAAGTTAGGATAATTAAGCGATGTTTTTAATCTTAACCTCGCTACTACGACTACCGTCTAATTTAGGGGAGTAGGACCGTCGACGCTTCCCCGAACGGATAGCGATAGTACCGGCGCGTTTAGCAATTTCCTCCTCTAATTATATAACGCGATCTTATAAGCGTTTCGTCTCCTCTAGCTCTTTAACGCGCGCTTATAGGGCCGTAAGCTTTTCCTTATAAGACGGTTATCTTACGCCTACGGGTAGCGATATCTTCGATATAGTTATAACGCCGTCCGTAGTAGGGGTCTATTCTAAGGATATATCTTCCTATTCTTTATCTCCCGAGTAGATACTCGATATACGTAACGAAGAGGCCTCGACTAGTTAACTACTACGTCGCGCTATAGGAGCGTTACGCAGTCTTCTCTAAGTAGCTATCTCTACTAAGTAACTAAAAAGGGAAGCTTTAGAAATTATAAGGGAATACGTATTACGGTACGATTAGTTAGGTAGTAGAGATAGCTAGAGGTACTGCGCTATATATATTATATTCTCCTCGTCGTAAGACTAAAGCTTACTAAAAGAGGGATTTCTCCTCTTCGGTCGGAGTAGCGAGTAGTCTATAATATACGAGCGGGGTAGGCACGATTCCCTGCCGATACCCTACCGATATATTAGTACTACGTACCCGAGTGCTTTATTAGCCCGTACCTCTTAGTAGCGCTCTTATAGATAGATCTAGATATAATATAGAAAAGTAAAGGAAAGTATTTTAACTATAGAAAACTTAGATATTACTTTAAAGAATATAAATAACCTTATAAGGAGAAGAAAACCTACTAGGTACTAGCCCTAAAAAGTAAGAAGTACCTAAACGCTATTAATAGATAGGAACTAAAGTATAAACTCCTTAGTTAGACTATATACTATAATAATAAATATATAATATACTTAAGCGATAAGAATAGTATTAAATAGTTCTTATAGCTATTAAGGAAAACCCTTATAATAATATAGTAAAGGGATCTTAAAATATAGAAATAAGTTAAATTTATAAAACTAAAATACCCCTATCTTAAAAGAGTCTCTTAAGACTAGATTAAGAAGAACGGTAAATAATTCTAAGAAGATATATAAAATAAAAATCGATAATAACGATAAGTATAGTATAAATAATATAATAGTGCACTAAAATATTATTAGTAATATATATAAAGGCTATAAGCCGTATTTAACTAAGGAAAAATCGATATAAAAATACTATATAAAAAATAAAAAGATATAGAATAAAAACTTAACCTTTAATATAAAAATAAATAAAATAATAAAGTATAGTATATAATTAACTACGAAGTAATATAATATAAACGATATAGCGATAAGAAATAAGAAATCTTTAATTAGCTATAAGAAATTAGTTTCTTAAGCCCTAATATAATACTACGCGATAAAAATATAAAGAAATAATATTAATAATAAATCGAAGAAGAATACCTAAATAAAATAAATAAAGACTAGGTAAAAAATAAGGTACGCTATTTATAAAAGGGTTATAGACTAGTATAATATAATAAAATCTAAGGACCCTATATATAGTAACGGTAAGCTATAGTTCTCGCGAAGAGAGATGCGAGAAGTGTATAAAAATACACGAAGGTAAAATTAGAAGTAAGGGGTCGGACAGGTAGGGCAGAGATGTTTGAATCTTACGGGGGCAGCAATTGCAGTAGGGGAGTGATTGTTATATTGCCTTAATTGTCCTTCTTTCCTCTATCTAACGCCCCTCTTTATACCCTTCTAGCATCTTAATTAATAAAGAAGATCCTGCTTAAAGAAGCTACTAATGTCCTTTCGACTACCGAGCTTTTTGCCGGTTTTTCCCCTCCTTTCCAGCCGTTGCCGGCACATCCATCTTATCTCTCGCTACCTCTATAGGAAGCCATCGCCACTTCTGCTTCCCCTTATACCCCCACCCTCCTTTCTACACCTCTTTTTAGCTCCTTCTTCCTTCTTCTATACCGGGTGTTTTTTAGCTTCCTTGGTCCCTCTTACTAAGGGATATCTCCGAGAACTACGAAATCAGGCCACGCTTCGCGATAATAGTAACTAAATAGTATTAAATATCTAAATCGCGGGATATTATATATATATACTTTTAGATTATAGCACGATAGGTAATTATATTTTACCTAAAGTTATTAATTATTACTAACTTATATAAAGATATAAGAAAGATTTATATAAACTTATAAATATTAAAGGAAAGGCCTTTAACTATAATAATAAAATTATTAATATAAAGATTAATTACCTCGATATTAATATCTAGGGCTATAACGAATAAGTTAACTTTAATATTATAGATATTAAAGAATATAACCTTATATTAAGGCTTTTATAGCTATAGGAGAGCAACCTACTAATTAACTAAAAAACTAGCTAGCTATATTAAAATAAAGATATAAGTTTCTAAGACTAGTAGATTTAAAAGAAAGTAAAATTTTATAATAATTTAGCTATTAAATAGGATAAAAAAATAACTATTTAAGTAAATTATTATAGGCTTTAGTAATATAAATAAAAATAGTAACCGAATAAGTAGATATAAAATTAACTAATAAGACCTATATACTAAATAATATAGCTATATAACCTAGTATCTAATATAAATAGAATAAAGGATATAATATAAAGATTTAAAGAGTTATTACTACTTTAAGGAAAGACCTTAAATAAATTAATAAAGAGCTTAAGTTAAGAGAAACTAGCTCTTAAAAGAAAGAATAAAGCTTATAAGATAAAATAAAGAATATCCTTTAAGAATACCGGAAATATAATAAACTCTTTAAAGAAGAACTTAAAATAGGTTTACTTAAATATAGCTAATAGGACTATAAAATTTATCTTAAGGATAGAATAACGCTAACGTTCTATAAGATCTATAACTTAAATAAAAAGTAACTATAAACGCTATACGACTACCTTAACGAGAATCTATAAAAAGGATATATATAAATATTAATATCTAAAGTAAGCTATCTAGTTATATTTATTTTAAAGAAAAATAGTAAGCTATAATTAGTTATTAACTATAGACGCTTAAACGATATTATAATAAAGGACTAAATATTATTACCGCTTATATTAAAACTATAAGATCGACTATATAGTAAAAAATAGTTTATAGCCCTCGATCTTAAAGGCGCTTATAACTTAATATATATAAAAAAGGGATATAAATAGATAATAGCCTTTAAAACGAAATTCGGACTATTTAAATATCTAGTAATACTATTTAGACTTATAAATATACTAGCTACCTTTTAATAGATAATTAATAATATCCTATATAAATACTTAAATATCTTTATAGTAGTATACTTAGATAATATCCTAATCTTTTTAGATACCCTAAAAGAATTTAAAGAATACGTTTATAAGGTACTCTATATACTTTAAAATATAAAGTTACTAGTTAAACTAAAGAAAAGTAAGTTCTATATATAGGAAGTAGACTTCCTTAGATATACGATCTTACTAAGAGAGATATAGATATAATAAAATAAGATTAACTTAATTAAAGAATAGCTAACGCTAAAGAACGTTAAGGACGTATAAAGTTTCTTAGGATTTATAAATTACTACTAATAATTTATTAAAGATTTTAGAAAGATTATAGTACTATTATATAACTTAATAAAGAAGGAAAAAGAATTTATATAGGACGATAAAGCTAACGAAGCTTTTAAATATATTAAAACCATAATTATATAAGAACTAGTCTTAACTACCTTTAATCTAAAATAATAAATCGAACTTAAAACTAATATATTAGACTTTACTTTAAGAGTATAAATTAAATAAAAAATAAAAATAAAGGAAGACTATAACTAATTATATTCTACTTAAAGAAGCTATATAGCGTAGAACTTAATTACCCTATCTATAATAAAGAATTCCTTATAATTATTTAAGCTTTTAAGGAATTTCGATATTACCTTCTTAAAAGTAAGTATAAAGTTAAGGTCTATATAGATTATAAGAATATCTTATACTTTATAATAATATAATAGTTAAACGGACGATAGATCTAATAGGCTAAATATTTATTAAAATTAGACTATAAAATAATCTATAAAAAAAGAATAGAAAACGGTCGAGCTAATACCCTTAGTCGATAAAGTAACTATAATATAGGAATACTTATAGCGAAAGAATAGCTCCTAAAAATTAATAAAAACAAAAACTATTAGTAACGATAGCTAAATATAATATTTAAAGTATAACCTAACGACTTAATATATTAAAAGATCCTAAAATAAATAAAAGAATATAAAGTATTAAAGGGATATAATATAGAATATTTAGAAGTTTTAATATATAAGAATAAAATCTAGATACTACTAGCGTTATATAATAAAGTTATATAAGATATATATAAATATTTAATATATAGATACTAAGGAATCTAAAGAATAATAAAATAGATTAAACGATAATATAACTTCTTATAGCTTAAGGAAGTAGTATAATAAGTTATTAAAGTATATAAACTTTATATATAAAGTAAAGCTAAACGATATAAGCTAAATAGAGAATTATAACCGCTATTAGTACTAAAGAAACTATAGGATTTAATAGCTTTTAACTATATTATAAAGCTACTACTATTAAAAGAACCTATAACTAACGTTAAGTATAATAGTATATTCGTTATTACTAATAGATTAATAAAGTATAAATACTTTTTACTATATAAAGAAGTAAGTAATATAAAAGAGCTAGTATATATATTCCTATAAATAATTATTAGTAATTATAGACTACTAAATAAGATTATTGTAGGAATGTATCTATCTAGTGGTGTGACCAACCATGGTTGGCACGTGACCCGTACGGTCACGTGTGCGGCTGAGGGCAGCGTGCCCCCTTTCTCCACGCTGGCCTCTGCCTCCTTAGATAGAGAACAAGACGAATACAACATCACAGGTTAACCCTAGTACCGTCTCATTGCAGCAGCTGCCGCAGGTGCCTACCCACAATTATCTTTAATAAAAGAAGTATATTTATAGCTAAGTTTTAGTAAGCTCTTATAGTATAATTAAGGACGAAATATAAGCTTAGTATAGCTTATTACCTATAAATAGATAGATAAATAGAATAACTTAACTAAATACTTAAATAATATTTATAATACTATATTAGCTATAAATAAAACGATTAAGTTAAATAGCTATTAATAGTATAACTAGCTTATAATAGCTTAGTTATAAAAATAACTAAGCTCTTATTAGTATACGCTAATTATAGATATAACCTAGAAGTATTTAAGGTTACTTAATAAAGACTATAAGTAGAATAAGTAATACTATAAGTAGATTAGCTATAAAAATTATATAAAGAAATATAATAAGAACTTTAATTTATTAAAGAACGAATATCTACTTACTATAATTAGAAAAAATTATAGGGACTAATCTTTTAAGAAAGAGATATAGTTTACCTTATATAACGAAATATTAAAATAAAACGACTAAGTAATAAATTAGATTTTAAGAAACTTAGACCGTTTAAGGTTAAGAAAATTATTTTAAAAGTTAACTACGAACTTTCGCTACTAATAATAATATAGATATACCTAATATCTTATATCTTATTATTAAAACTAGTACTATAAAACGCTAAACTATAAGAAAAAATTAAAGTTAACAACGATTAAGAATATAAAGTAGAATAAATACTAGATATAAGAAAATAAGGTTAGTAATAATAATACCTTATTAAGTAAAAGGGATATAAACTAAAGGAAAATACCTAGGAACTACTTAAGTACTTAACCTACTATAGTTCTTTACTTTAATAGTTCTACTAGTAAAATCTACCTTAGGTATTATAAAATCGCCTAATAAACTAATAGTATTCTAATTAATTATATTAAATCTACCTATAAACTAAATATTAACTATTACTTTAGATTCTTAGCGCTTAGCTTTATTAAGGTTATTTAAGGAACGAAGGCCCTAATAGACTATCTTAGTACCCTTTATCTTTAGCTAGCGCTTTTAACGGTAAAGCCGCGCTAAACGAGCTAAGGCTTCGTTTAGGTTAGCTTAAGCTTTTAATATTCGCTCCTTAGTAATTTCTTCTTTTTTATTTAATCGATTAGACTCTAGATTTATTTAAGATATTAGGAAATACGTTAGCTATAAATAATAAGTAAGATAACGAAGTTACCTATAAGAGCTAATCGCTATGCTTAATATATTATAAGAACGACCCCGCTATATATATTTAGTATACTTAGAAGATTTCTTTAGTATTTTATAGTAAAAGCTATATAATAAATAAAAAGAATATAGTATAACGTCGAAACTAAGATAATTAATAGACTTAGCTAAACGAATACGCTTAAGGGTCTTATAAGAACGATCCTTTAATATATAACTAGATATACTATTAGTAGTATATTCTAAGGGATAGAAAGGATAAAACAAGGAATATATATATACGCGATAAGGGTATATTTATATATAGCGGCTAAGGTAGTAATAGGTCTTACGGATAAGACTAAAAGGAAGGGAGATATTATATTACGACTATAGTTAGCGGGCTATAAGAGAGCCGGCTACGTTTACGTAATAAGGCGGCTTCGAATAATAGTTAGGATAAGAGGTTACTTAAGCTTAGCTTACTTAGAGCATATATAAGCTAAGTAAGCCTTATATAAATAGATTACTACTTAGGAGTATAGCTTATAAGTAAGCTATAGTAAGCTATAAAGGGGATTATAGCTAGGACTATAATCTAAGGATAGTCTTTATAGGTATATATAGCTACCTACTTTTACTCCTTTAAATAAATAGCTCTTTAGCTTTTAATATAGATCTTTATTATAATTCTATCTTTAATTCTAATTACTTAGTTATAGTTTACGGTCTATAACCTTTAACTTATTACTAACGTAATATACTTATTATTACTTAGACTACGCCTTATTGTATCTACTAATATAAACCCCTCGATAGGTTTATCACTTAAGAATAATACCGGTTATTATATTAAATAGTCTATTAGGACCTATTTTAAAGGATTTATATCCCTAGGAACTACTTTAGCTCCCTTAGCTTAGTTATCTTATACTTTTATTATAGGTCTTATATAGCCTCCTTAGTAATAGTTTCTTCCTCTTTTAGGTAGGCCTAAATAATATTATTAACGTAGAAAAAGACTATAATTTTACCCTTCTATATTATATATAGTTCCTAAGGGACTTTCTTAAAGCCTAGGGCTTTAAGGGAACCTATTAAATACTATTACTAAAGAAGGGGTAATCTTTATAGTCTATATAGAGCTTTCCTAAGCTATAGAACCTTTCCTAGCTTTTAAAAGCCTAGTAAAAGGTATATATAGATAACTTCTTCTTCCTTAAATAAGTAGTTAATAAAGGCGTTAACTATATCTATTTAATTAAGCTTAAGGTTAAATTCTACTACTATAGCTATAAGGGTCTAAAAAGATATTACTATTAAGGTAGTTACCTTAGTAAGTAAATCCCCTTTTCCTATTAATTCCTATAAATAACTAGCTAGGCTTTATACTTTTAAAGGAAGCTATATTTATTAGTCTTATAGATAGGGACCTATATATAGCTAAGGACTTATTTTCTTCTTACTTTTTCTTTAAGGACCTCTTTAAAAGACCTTATCTCTTTATATAAAGCTAGGTAGTCTTTCTAGGCTTAGAAAAACTAGTCTTTAAAAGGGTATTTTTCTAGCTACTTTTAGTTTACTAGTAGGTCTAAGAGGTCTCTTTTATATACCTTCCTTACTAATAGTAGCTTAAAAAGCTAGCTTACTATAAACGCTCTATAGGAACTATCTTTTATTAGCGTTAAGTAGAAGTTAGAAAAACAATTAAAATAAAGGAGAGGTTAGTCTTTTTTTATATCGGGCCCTATACCTTCCTTTACTTCTTAAAGTAGGGATAAAAAGGCAGCTAGGTATTCCTTTAAGAGAGGTGCTTTTCCTACCCCCTTAGGGGTTAAGATAGGAAGACTAACTAAAAAAGCTACTTTTAGATCTTCTTCTTATTCTATAAGAGGAGGCGTAGGAAGGTAGGCGTATTCTAGCTCTACCGCTTTCTTATAGTCTCCTTCTTTATCTAGATTATTTAATTTAATAGCTTCCTCTTTTCCTTTAAAGTCGCCGTTATCCTTAACTACTTTAATATTAGTTTCTTCTTTTATTTCCTTATTTAAGACCTCTTCTTAAGACTATTAGGAAGGGGGAATTTAGATCTTTTAAATTAGCTAACGTTATAAGAGTAAGAGGGGCTATTAATCCCTCTTTCTATTAAAGAAGCTAGATTTATCGAAAATTATATCCTTAGTTAAAATAACCTTTTATAAAAGAGGAATCTAGATCTAAAAGATATTCGTAGAATTATAACTAATAAGGTAACTAATAAAGGCTCTAAGATTAAGCTTTCTTTTTTTCTTCTTTTTTAGCTATATATTAGTAGTTATTATATATACTTTATAGCTAGAGGTATAAAAGTAAGCTAGCGAGGCCCTCTTTTTCGTAAAGAGCTTAAGGGGTAATTTCTAGTTTATTTCTTAGGTCTTAATAAGGGTCTCTAGGTCCCTATAGCCCCTTAGGCTCCTAGGGTCCCTTAGAGTCTAGTTCTAAAGGTAATAGGCAGTCTTAATAATTTCCCTTTAAAGGTTATATAGAAGCCTTATAGTAAGTCTTATTATATAGGCCCTTTTTATTATAGCACCCCTTAATCTTTCTACCCCTCCGTTTTAGGCCTAGGTATTTAGTGCTAATAAGAGGGGTAAAATGCCCCCTTTTTAAAGCTAATTTAAGATATCCTTTATAAATAGCTCTCTATTAAACTATATCTTCTTTACCTTATAGCTAAAGTAGGATTTTATTTAGTTAACGAAGTCTTAAAGGGTAAACTAGTTATACTTACTTAAGTAGGTCTATAAGAAATAAGGGAAACCTATCCTTAAAGAAGCGTCTATAAAAAACATTACCTTAATAAAGCTTTCTTAGTCCCTAGAAATATTAGTTTAGTCGACCTAAATTTCCTTATACGGCTAGTCTAGCTATAAAGGGGTTCGTTTAAAAATTCGTCTCTTAGTCTTTCCTTAGCTATAGTATTTATATTTAATAGTCTTTAGGCCCCTTATTTATACGCCCTATTATTAGCCTAGCTTATATAAAGCTAGGGGGCCTAGGTAACTAAGTTATATATACTAAAGAAGACTATCTCCTTAAGCTATTAAAAGAGGGTCCTTTAAACCTACCTTCTTAATAGGGAAAGCTAATTTAATAGGTAAGATCGTACCCTTATAGATATTAGCCTATTAAAAGGATAAGACCCTTAGTACTCCCCTTTTAACTTACTTCTAAGTATACTTAAAGGTATTATAAAGACCTTGATTATTTAATTAAGTATCTTCCTTAATTATAATTAATTTAAATTTTTATTTTTCCCCTTTAAAAGTAAAAGCCGCTAGTTACGCGACTTTAATAAAGATAAAGAGGTATAAAGTAAATAAATCTCTAAGACTTATATTTATAACCTAAGGCCCTTAAAGCTATATATAAGACTAATAATTAGATAATTATATAGTTAATTACTTTACTAATCCTTAGCTACGTACTACGCGTGCTTTAAGTATATACCTTTATCCTTATTAAAACTAGTCTCTAAGGCGTAAACTCGTTATTCTATTTTATTTATATAGCGATAAGTAGCTCTATAAAGCTAAGAATACTTAAAGGATAACGGTACTATTTAGAAAAAATAAAATCTAGGGATTTAATAATTAAAGTAGTAACTACCTTAATAACTAAAGTTAGGGACCTAATAAAGTAATAGACTTACTAAGAAATAAATAATTAAATAATACCTTTATTAATAGTAAAGGAAAAGTAATAAGCTAATACTAAAAAACCCTAAGCTTTTATTATTAGCCCTATAACCCTTAATACTAGCGACTTAGTTAAGAAACTATAATCTTTATATAATACTTTAAAAGATATAAATAATAATAATAGTATAATCTAAACTATTTTAGAACCTTACTAAGACCTCTTACTTATATATATACTAATAATACTAATATAAGTACTAATAAGGGATACCTTAATAACCTTAACCTTAGCTCTCTTTTATATAGTAGCTTATAGAAAACGCTTACCTCTTACTAATAAATAAGAAAGTAAGTAATAAGATAGTTATAATAAGATATCCTTTAACTCTAAAAACTCTAACTTTAAATTTCGTAACCTTATAATCTATAAGTATAATATATCTAGAAACGCTAGCTATTAAAAGGGATTATTTAATCCTACTACTAGTAATATAAAGAAAATTAAGGTAGATATTAATAAGATTACTAATAAACTTAGAGATATACTTACTAAAAGCTAAGATAACCTTATAAGAAGACTCTATAAACTATAACTCTTACTTATTAGTAAATTTAACGGTAAAAATATAACTAAATTCCTTAAGAAGTTTAAATAAGAGATATATATTAACTATATTTATAATAAGGATAAAATAGACTAGCTTAGAGACTATATCTCCTTTATATAAGCCCTTACTATTAAAATTCTTATAGATAGACTTACCTAAAAAGAAGTAAAAAAGAGACTCCTTTAATACTACTATATATATAATATTAAATAACTAAAAACTACTAATAACTACTTAGACTATTATAATACTAAAAAGCCTAAGACTATTATAGAAGTTATAAAATAGCTTAGTCTCTACTTATACCTATAACGTAAGGTATAACTTAATAGCTAAAAAGAATCTATAGTTTAGTTATACTTTATTTACTATATAATACTAAAGGAGCTTATTATTAATATTATAAAGAGAAATAGGAAGATATTTAAAGTTATCTTAAAACTCTTATATAAAAGCCTTATTTATATAATTAATAACTACTTAGTACCTTACTAGGACGTTAAGCAATAAGATATAGTATTTAAAGTTTATAATTAAAAGCTTAAGAACCTAAAGAAAGACTAGCTTTTTAGGGAAATTAATAAAGTAATAAAAGAAGCTAGATCTAATAAAGGCAAAGAAAACCTTCTTAAAGAGTTAAAGAAAATAAATAAGAAACCTAAATAGCTTATAAAGGAGATCTTAGACTTAATAAATGCCTTTAAAGATATAAAGATTAACCTTACTTATTAGTAAGAGTAGATATTTAACTAGCTTAATAGGGAATAGAAATATATTAGTAGTAAAGGCTACTTTTTAAGTTATAAATAAAAAGGTAGCGTAAATACTATTATATTTTACTACCTATTTAATTAATATATATAGTTTTAAGTTAATACTTTTAACTAGCTTAAGAGATACTTTTATTATAGTAAAGAAAGATATTACCTTAATAAGTATAAGGTATACTCTTAGGACTATAAGATCGGATTTATAATATATAAAGTAGTAAATAGGACTCTTTACCTTAAAAGAAAAAATAATAAAAGCGTAATTCCCTTAGTACTTATTAATAGGTTTTCTTAAATAAGTATATATATTTAAAGGCTTATTATATACTAAGTAAATATATAGCTAGACTCCTTTATATTACTACTTATAAAATAAGTTAAAGCTATAGTTATACTATCTTACTTAAATTAAGCTATTAGTAAAAGAGAATCTAGTTTCTTAAACTAGTTTTAGAGATATAAAAGCTTATATAAGTAGAAGCTAAGGAATTTAAAAGTAAGCGATATAAGAAAAGAAGTAAGAAAGATATTAGTTATTATAATTATAAATAATATATAATAAAGCGATATATATAATTAAATAATCTATATAACTATAATAGGGATTAATACTTATAAGGGGAAAAGATAAAGAGTTAAAGAGGATATAAAGGAAATTAAGATAATAAGAATAGTAAAAACTAGCTTAAAGATTATCCTTATATACTATAGATATAAAGTAGATCTAAATAAGAAGTTTAATAAACTTATAGATAAAATTATTAGAGAAATTATATATAAAAGAATCTTAATCCTTTTAAATTACTTAATTAACTTTATTCCTTAATTAAGTAAGAGACTTAGTATAAGATATATAGATATAGCTTAAGGTATAGAAAAGACTAAATTCTAGACCTTAAAGAAAGTAAAAAGTAATATAATACCTTATAAAGCTATAATAATAATTATAAAAGTAGCTAAAAATAATATAAAAAGTAGTTTACTCCTCCTTAAATATTTATAAAGAAAGCTCGCGGTAGCTTTAATATAAGTTAAAGAATAAGATAAAGAATACTAAGTCGAACTAATTAAGCTTACTTACCTTACTTATAAAAAATTAGATTATAAGTACTTTAAAGTCTAATAAGTATTAAAGGAAGTTAGGTTTATAACTAATATAATTAGTATAATATAACTAGCCTAAGGACTATTTAATTAATAAACTTTAAAAGTAATAAAATTAAAGAAAGATAAATTTATTATATAAGAAGTAGTACTCTTAATAAGATACTAAGAGATAACTTTAAAGGACCTTATAGCGATTCCTATAATATATATAAATATAGTTCTTATACCTTTTCGCTCGCTTAAGTATATATAAGACCTACCTTATATTTAAGTATAGCTTAGTAGCTAAAAAGCTAAAGTTCTAAGCGCTTTAATCGATATTAAGTTTAAAGGAAACCTTATTATTAAAAGATATATAAACGTATATAGGCTTAAAATCCTATTAATAAGAGTATTAATAATAGCGTATACTAAGTCCCTTATAAATATAGTTAGGGAGGTAAAGACTAATCTTTATCTAGGTATAGCTTAGATACTAATCTATCTTTATATTATACTAGATAAAGTCTTAGTCCCCTTTATCTTAAGTATACTATTTATTAAAGCTATATATATATTATTTAATTATTCCTTAAGAAATAGCAATATATAGGTTAAATATTAGATCGGTACTATTTAAGTAGTTACGCTAGTAGTAAGAGCTATTAAATAAAAGCTTTTAAATAAGGTCGATATAGTAAAATCCTTTTAAACTATAACCTTAATAGTTAATAAAGATATATATAAAAAACTAAAGCTTAAAGAGACTATACTAAAAATAGCTACCTAGCTCCTAAGAAAAAAGAATTAAGCTTTAGTAATAAAAGTTAAAGAAGATAACCTAGGAGCTACCTAATAATTATAAAGAGAACCCCTTATAGATACCTTAATAGCTAAGATTCTCTTACTAAGAGGTAAGATCCTTAGTTATAAAGGGGGCGCTAACTAAGTCCTTAACTTAGCCTATATTAATATAAACGAGCCCTTAATAGTATTAGTATAATAGTAATTAATTATAGATAAAGGAGATAAGGTAATTCTAGCTATTAGATCTAAAATAGTAAAAGAGATTATTAAAGTTATAGTTATAAAGGCTATAAGAGAATTTAAGAAAAATATTATTAAAGCTAGAAAGAAGTTTAAAAAGATCTAAAAGGTTAAAGTTAAGATAAAGAAGAAACGACCTATTAGATTATATAATCTAAGAGTTAATACTCTCTTTAAAAGAAAAGTAAATAAGATTAACTATATTAATAATACTTTATTAAACGGCTTAATACTAAAAGGGGACCTTAACTAAAAAAAAAACTAAATAAAATACCGCTAAAGATAAGATATAGCTTAGACCCTACCTAAAATACTTAATAGGAAAATTCTTAAGTATATAAAAAGGAAAGTAGCTAATATAAGAAAGACTTAAAGTAATTATTATTATTATTATTAAGATTACGCTAGGGACCTAGCTAGAGGTATCTAGAACTTTAATATTAAATAGGAGGGAAAAACTAGAGTGCTTAAGGGAAAACCCTCCCCTCTTTTAGTGCGGGTCTACCTTAAACGAGGTCGTAGTAGTAGTACGTAGGAAATTTACGCCGGCTACCGCGGGCTCCTCCCGCGAAATCGCGTCTTAGCATAGGCCCTCTCGGGCTATAGCCGCTACTATCCCGAGCGGCCGCGGCCTAGGCTCGCTAGCCCGGGCCTAGGGTTATAGGTAGTAGTCTCTCTTCGGGGGCCTAACTCGCGGGCGCCTCTATTTACCTTAGCTCCTGCGTCGTAGCCGTATAGCCGCGGTTACGTTAGCTTATCGGTCTATTAGTTAGTAGGGCAGGTAATATCCGGTTACCGGGCCGGGCGCTAGTATAGGTCGCTCCTAGGTAGGGCCAGCTAATCGAAATTCGGTCGGCCGGCTCCGCTAATCGTAAATCGGTTCCCGTCTAGCTATACGACTTCCCGATTAGGGGCGCGGCGGCCTATATTTACCCTCTATCTCGTAGTTACTAATTACGCGCGCCTAGCTCGCGCCTATATATACCTGCCCTCCCCCCCCGGTTCCGTACGTGCCTCCTCTTATCTCTCTATTATCTATCTCTTTCGTAGGCCTAACTACTACCTTGCCCGCCTTATTTCTATAACTCTAGGTCTCCTTAATACTATATCTAGTTCGCTCGTTATCGCGTCGTAATATCTAACTAGAAAGCCGACTTAGGTAGTAGCGGCTCGCCTCCTTTAAAACCCCCTCCTCGTAAGAAAGTCGCTATAGTAGTAAGATCGGAGCGCTTTATCCTATATTTTACGTATATCGGGCGTCTTATTAGTAAGCTTACCTATAAGTCCTTCGCCGGCTATTAAAACTAGTTTTATATATATTAATCCTAGCTTTATCCTAGGTCGGTCCTACCTTTAGTATTTTTACTAACTTTAATAGCCGTAAAGGCTAAAGCGTATATCGCTTACGCCGACTCTAACTAGTCTTATTACCGAGTAAGTAACCCCTTCCCGCTATAGTGCTATCTAAGTTTAGTACTAATCTAAGTTTTAGATTACCTCTAAAGGTAAGGAGGCCGTTAGTGCCCTCTACTAGGTATAGTCTAAGGTCGATAGCCCTTCCCTTATTAAGGGTTTAGTATAGGAGCGCTTTTATCGTACTACTTTAGAAACTTATATTTACGCTAGTCGGAAGGCCCCCGCCGCTAAGGGTAAGGGCGCGTTAAGCGAGTCTGCCCTTAATCCGGCTACGGTCGCTAAGAATATAGAGACGCTTACGTCGGCCTTTACCTATTTCGTAAACGATACCCGCTATATATATAAGTCCCTAAAGAAGCACCTAGGTAAGTTTAGCGACGCTATTAAGACCCTAGCTTAGGTTAGGCCTAAGTCGCTCTTAGTTGCCCGGAAGACTCTTACAGCGGTTAACGATCTCGCTAACTATTTCTATCTTATTACTAGCGACGGCCTTAATATAGAAGATAGCGGCTTTAATCTTATTAGTCTTATTAGGCCCGTTCTAGCCCTAATCCCTATCGATAAGGGGAAGGGTAAAAGTAAGGGTAAGGCGGTAGCCGCGTCTAAGGCCCTATTTAAGGCTAAGGCTAAGGTGTCTATGCCTACGGCTATCGTAGAGCTAGCTCGGGAGCTAACTACGTCTCCCTCCGACGCCGAGCTATAGCCCGGTAGTTCTCCTAGCGCTAAGCCCGCCCTAAAGCGTCCCTATCTTACGTCGCCTACTAATCCTACTAACGCTCCCGACTTCGTTTAGTAGCGTCTTTATAGCTATCGCGGTTCGGTCCCGGCTAAGATTATTACTAGTCTTAACCTTGATTAGATCTATAGTTATAGTATAGGCCGTAGCAAACGCTTTTATACCGCCGCCGGTATAGGTCTTGCCTTAGTAGAGACCTTAGTCGTTACTCTATCTCGTAAGCTAGCCGTCTAGGCTAGCTCTAGTTTAGGTTTAGGGTCGGGTTTATTCGGTCGTCGTTAAGGTTCTCGTAGCGGTAGTAGTCCCCGTACTCCTCGTAAGCCTTAGGTTACTCCCTCCTATACTCCGCGTACTACCTTAGGGGGGTCTCGTCGTTCCCGCCGCGATAATAAGGTAAACGTTACTACTAACGAGCTAGGCTAGGGTTATAGTTTAAGGGGGGCTAGTTATTAGCTCTATCTTAGTTCGGTTCTAGGTTAGGTCTTATTTAGTTACGGTCTTTTAGTAATAGGTCTTATTCTATAGCTATTAAGGTCGGTTCGGTTAGGTTATATTAGTTCTATTCGGTCTATAGTTTAATCGGCGAGGTTTACGCTTAATCTAGGTCTAGTTCGGTCGAAGCTATAGTCCTATAATCGTAAGTCCTCTCCCTTTCTAGGTCGCCCTAGTAAGGGAGGTAGTTAGCTAGGGTAGTCTTAGTTAGGGCCGCTCTATCCTTAGCGCGACCCCGGTTCTATTATCCGGTATATCTATATATAGCCTCTAAGCTAGGTTAAACTAGCGGAGCCTACCTAAGCGGAGGAACTATTGCGCTAGCGGCGCTATAGTCCTTTTCCCTTAAAGGCCCGCTCTTATATTACCTATATCCCGGGCCTATATTAAGAGGGACTCCTTTACCTCTACCGTTAGTAAATAGTCGATTATCGTATAGTAGATAGTATCCTATCTTTATCTATAGGTATATATTAGCGAAACTACGCTAGGGACCTATCGGTTAAAGAGGAAGTTATAAAGCCTAATCTTTCCTATATATATCTAAGTAATTACTATATTAATATACTTAGGGAGGCCCTCGTAACGGTCTAGCGTTATTGCTTTATCGAACTAAGGCGGGAAGTCGGCGGGGTAGAGGGTAGTCTAGTATTATTAGATCGCGTCTTCCTTAGCGTTCTATTAGGCGGCCTATTCCTCGTTTAGCCTTTTAAGCGACTTAGCTTTATCTAGGAGGTCGTCCGTTCTTATCTAGCTCTAGACCCCCCTTATCTCCTCTATAAGGGGGGGTCTACCCGGAGGTAGTGCCGCCGGGGGTCTGCCCTCTTTTTAGCGTCGCCTCCTTTTAAGTATACCCACGACCGCGTTAGACGCGCGTTAGATTTAGCCTAAGAGCCCTAAGTCTTCTAGCCTTTAAAGGGTATCCGTTATTCTTTAGTTTAGGTAGAGGTCGATTAAGGGTACCTACGCCTCCGCTTCGACTTAGTAGGCTAGGGTCGCGCGGTAGGCACCCGTTACTACCTAGAGGTAGGCTAACTAGTCCTAGGTAAGGTCCCGCGCGATTCCGCGTAGTTTCCCCCCCGCGGGCGTTATCTTATAGAATATAACTATAGCGTAGGAGATTAGGGACCGGATTACCTTACTATAGACTTCCTTAGCGCGTAGTAGGGTATAGCCCTACGTAGACGCCGCGAGCCCGGTTAGGGCTATAGTCTAGCGCTTTAACTTCGCTCGGAGTTATTTTAGGTATACCTTCTAGCGTAGTTTCTAGTATACCTAAACCCCTAGTAGGCGGGCCTCTTAGACCGGGGTTACTACGTTAGCCCTAAGGCATACCGGCGTCGTTATCGCTTATCTCCTTTATATAAAGTATATTAATTCGCTCTTCGATAGTTCGAAAGTAACCGCGAACTTAGTCGCCTATTCCGCGTATACCTTCTAGGCTTCCTTTAAGCGTACTACCGTAGTAGCCTTATCGGGTCCGATACTAACTATATTTATATTATCGGCGAAGCCGACGGTATAAATACTATATATCGTACTAAGCCTTTTATATAGGGGGGTTATATAGTATAGAAATAGGATCGGGGATAGGGGGGAGCTCTAGGGGACTCCTATTAGTACTTAAGTTAGCTCTAAGGTCCTCTTATTAAAGTTAAGGGTCGATCTCCTATCGCTTACGAAGCTTTATATTAAGCTTATAAGCTACCTAGGGTATCCCCTAAGCTCTAGTTCCCTTATAAGCTTATTATAGTTAACTATATTAAATGCGCCCTTAATATCTAGCTATAGGAATAATACGATGCCCCTCTAGGCCTATATCGCGCGTATTAGTTCTATTACTAATAAGATCGCCGCCTCTATAGAGCGTTCCCTCTTATTCCTTATTTATCCGTTTAGTAGGATACCGTTCGCCTCTACTATTCCCGCGATCCTCTAAGCTAGTATCTACTTAAGTACTTTTCCTACTATAAGTAGGAGGGAGATTAGTCTCTAACCCCTTACTATACGGTAAGCGTCCGGCCTCTTACCTAGCTTCTAAATAACTACTATATTCGCGCTATAGAACTAACCTAGGAAATATAAGAGTTAGGTATAGGCGTTAAAGATTATAGCTAGTCGCTAGACTAAGGCTAGGCTATACTTCTTAATAAACCTTAAAGGGACGCCGTTTAGACCCGCCGCTTTCTAGCTTACTATCTTACTTAGCGCCCCTACGACGTCGGCTAGCCGGATCTATTAGTTAACTATAAGGGTCGCCTTAGCCGTAGGCTAGGGTAGCCCTTAGGTTATACCGGCCTCTAATAAAAAGAACTTAGCGGCTAGTAGCTAGGCCTTCTTTTTAAAGGTTTCCGTTAGTTAGTCTTTGCCTTCCTTAACTAGCGGTAAGATATAAGTCGGTTCTAGTAGTAGCCTACTATAGAGTCTTACCTACCTCTCTATATTCTAGAGCTTAGTATTATTAGCGCTAAATTCCTCTAGGAACTTACGCTAGTAGGCCCTCTTCGCCTCGTAGACGGTCCGCTTCTAAGCTATAGACGCCTTATATAGGTCTTCTTAGTTCGCCTCGTTCTTTTCCCGCTTATACTTCCTCCTCGCCTTCTTAGCCTCCCTTATCGCCCTCCCTACCTCCGGGGTAAACTATACGTTGCCCTTAGGTAATGCTCGCCCCTAGCGTAGAACTATAGCTATCGCGATCTACGCTAGAGTAGCGAAGATATAGTCTAGGTCCTTATTAATATCCTTAAGTATCTAGAGCATTAGCTAGTATAGTCTTAGCCGGGATATAGTCTTAGCTTTAACTAGCTTTACTTCCGCTTCTTTCTACCTTAGGGCCGGTTTAGGTGCCTAGGCTTAGGTATCGACCTATAGTATAATAGTTTAGGGGATATAGTCTAACCTAGTTAGGTCTAGGTCGGGCCCGGTATACTATATTCCGGTCTCTAGCGTTACTTAAGCTAGGTCGATAGTACTATCCTTTTAGCCGTAGAAGAATCTTATATACTCCCCTCTTAGGGTAGCGAGTTCGAGTTATAGCCTTATCGCCTCTTATATAAGTTATATCGCGCTATCTAAGGTTCTATTATATCTATCTTAGAGCGGGTAATAAATATTAAAGTCCCTTACTATTACTATAGGGTGCTTTAGTTCGATTACGCTTAGGTCGCGTAGCGCTCTTACCCTCGCGGCCCCTAGTAGTAAGTAAATCGCCCGTAGTCTAGTACTATCCCTAAAAATCACCTCGCTTTAGTCTAGTCTAGACCGGGGCGACTAAGTCCCCGGCCTAAGCCTTTTATATATATATAGCGCGCACCTCCCCTCCCTATAGACTAGGCTATAGGGCGCCGCTCTAGGCCGCCTCCCGGTATAGCTTCTACTTCTTATAGTACTATTAGGTTAAAGCCGGCCTAGTAGTAAAGCGCTAACTAAGCTAGCTTATATCTCTTCTATATATTCTAGAATAGTACTTTTAGTTATATATAGGTAGGGTTAAGGTAAAAGGGGTCATCTATATAAGGAGGGAGGCGCTCTATCTCTTAGCGCTTCTTTATCTACCGTACCTATAAATATCGTTCGTACTTAGTTCGGCCTCCCTAGCCCTACTAGCCGGCGGGTATCTTAAGCTCGACCTCTTATCCTAGCGCGGTCTACCTAGTCCCCGCTTCTAGACTACGGTCGATTTAGGAATGCCCTAAGTTTTAACGGTAGGGAGCACCTATTGCTCGGTATATATCTAGGTATTCGCGAACTATTAAGGTTATCGTGGGTAGTTTTCCCTTGCCTTTTCCTAGGCTTTATTCGCTATAGGGTAGGTCTAGGTCTATAATAGGTAGTCTCCTTAGTATAAGATATAGTTATAGGGGATTTCGCCCTTCTTAGCCCTATATTTATCTTCGCCTCTATCGTATACTATACTCTTATATTAGCTATAGAGTTATATTAATATATATCGCCTAGCGATATAGCTATATCTATAGTAGTTATAGTACCTCTATAGTTAGACCGACTTATTATAGGGTTCGTATTAGAAGATCTATACTTTAAGGACTAGGCCTAGGTTATAGAGCCTATTAGCCTCCTCTAGGCTACCGACCCTAATAAGTATAGTCGTCGCCGTCGATATCTTAGATCGGGGGCGTAGCGCCTAGGCCTAGAGGACCTTAACTTTATTCGCCTCTATAATCTTATAGAGTAATCGCTCCCTATCTACCGTCGCTACTACCGAGGGGACGTTCTTTATAACTACCGTATACGCGCGGCGGGAGATCGTAGCCTCCGGTCCGAACACGGCCTTAACCTAGCCTTAGTCCCTCTAATAGGCTCTCGCCGCGGTATTAAATATAACCGCGATATCTCTGCTTTAGAGGCGCCTCGCCGTTATAGCGCTTATAGCTTTTAGGGCCGTATTTACCGCCTTTACTATATCCTTCGGTTCGCGGCTTAGGATTTCGGGCGGTGCCCTAGTAGGGACCACGATAATCTCGCGTTTATAGCGCGGTAGGACCTATTTTACCGTAGCTTTATATCGGGTCGGTCCCTTAGTCTCGGCTATAACCGCGGCCTAGGTTTACTTAGGGCCCCTAGGGCCCGAAGCGATGCCTAGGCGGAGTTCTTCCTTAACTGCCTCCTTAATTATATCCCGGATTATTATCTTAAAGCTCTCGTCCGCGCGGAGCACCGCCGACGACGCGCTACCGGCGCGGCTCTTTGCCCTAGAGAGCCGTTCGACTACTGCCTATACCCTACCGAACTATGCGCTTAGGATAAAGCCCGCGAGTTCGTCGTATACTGCTTTTTCTATAGGGTCGCTCGGCGCCTAGGCTAGTATCGCATCGCTGCTTTAGGTTTATTAACTCGCTCTATTAGGGTATATAAATTCGGGTAGCGTCTCTTCGCGCTACGCGCTCTAATCGAGCCCGGTGCGTTAAGGGCCGCTACTACGTCTACCTACCCCTCGGCCTTAGCGTAGCATCGTTACTAAGGGTAATTAATACTACTAAATTAATTCCTAGTATTAGTTAGTATTTTAGTCGCGATGCGTACCCGCTATAGGCGTATATCGGTTTCGCGAGAAGTTTTTTTAAGCTAACTTAAAGTAATTTATAAATAATTTAAGGGCTTTCTTATAAAAGTAAAAATCTAAATCTTTAATAGTATTTTATTTAATAAGGAAGTAGCGTTATCCTAGGACTTTATAAAAAGAGGTAAAGTCGACCTAGCTATAGCCCTCTTATAAGTTATTAAGATAATAAAATATAAGGTATAGTAAGTAGCCTTAATCTTAATCCTAAAAGTAATAAAGTAGAAAGTTATCGATATCCTTAAAATTAAACTAGAAATAAGAGTCCTTAAAAAAGGGTATAGGCCCTATAAGAACCCTTTTTTCTTAGTAGTAAAGAAAGATAAAAGACTACGCTTAATTAATTCCGCTATATATATAAATATAGTTATAATAAGAGATATAAACCTACCGCTAAATATAGATAAGTTTAGTAATTACTTCTCGATATATAAGATCCGTTCCCTCTTAAACCTTTTTTTAGGCTATAATTAGATCCCTTTTAATATTAAAAGCTATAACTTAACGATATTCGCGATACTTATTAGCCTTATATATATATATATACTCCCTTAAGAGGCTATAAACTTAGTTAGCTAATTTATAAGGATAATATAAAGAATCCTATAAAACCTTATACTAAATATTTATAGGAATTTCCTTAATAATATAAGTATTAAGGGGCCTAATATAATATATAATAATAAAGAGGTAGCGCTAAGAGTAAGGAGATTTATCTTTAAATACCTTATTAACCTTAATAAAGTCTTATTTAATATTAAACTCTTTAGTTATATAATTATAAGGGCTAAATTAAAATTCTATTAGTAAGTAACTAAAGCTATTAGTTATATTTATAGAATAAATAAAAGGTACCTTATAAAAGCTAAAGTTATTAAAATTAAGGAATAAATAAGATACCTTAATATAAGGTATATTAAAGCTTTCCTTAGTATTATAAGATACTATCGAATCTAGATTAAATAGTTTACTATCTTAGTAAAACCCCTTATAAACTTATTAAAGAAAGAAGTTTATTAGAAATAAAGAGATAAATAAGTAAAAGCGATAGCTGCCTTTAAGGAAGCTCTTACTAATCTAGTATTTTTAATATCCCTTAATATTAGCCTAGGACGAGGAGATATTATTCTAATATATAATACTAGTTTACTTAGCTAGGGGGCAATCTTAATATAAATCGTTAATAGAAAGAAGCGCCCTATAAAGTTCGAAAGTAAAACGTAGTTATTAATAGAAACTAAATATAATATAATAAAAAGGGAGTATAAGGCTATATTAAGTATACTTAAAAGACTAAGAATATACCTATATAGCGTATATTTTATCCTAGAAACTAACGTATAGGTCTTAGTCGATTAACTAAAAGGTGCCCTTAAGAACGTTCTTAAAGCTATAGTAACTCGCTAAATAAGCTATATTTTCTTCTTTAACTTTACTATATAATATATTAAAGGTAAGAAGAATAGTATAGCTAATAGACTCTTAAGAAAGCTTAAAGGACCTTTTAATATATTAAATAGGGAAATAGAAAGCGATATTAAAGAATTTATAGACTTTTACTTAAACGTAGTATAAGGGACTAAGCTATAAAGGGACTACTTAAAGGAATTAAGGATAATTATAGACTTCTTTTAAACGTTAAAATAGCTAGAAGGCCTTTTAAAATAAGACTATAGGAAGCTATATTTAAAGAGTTTAAATTTCTATGTTAAAGATTAAAAGCTTTAGCGACTCCTTAAAAAAAAAGAAAGGGGACCTATATTAGTTATAGACGACCTAAAAGAATAGGAAAGGATTATCGTAAAGTATTATAAGTAAATAGGATATAAAGGATATTAAGTTATATATATATTTATAAAGAATAAGTATTAATAGGCTAGCCTTTAAAATAATATTTATAGCGTAATCTCTTCTTATAAAGAATACTAATACTTTATAACTAAGAGACCTTAGGAAGTTATAACTATAACTACGCCTAGCTACCTTATAAGTAAGATTTACTTTAATAGCTAGTATATACTATTTAATTATAGGTATTTATACCTTATAAAAGTATAAGACGACCTTACTAAATAGGTAGAAGTAACCTTAGTTAAAGAAATTACTATAAGAGCTATAACTAAATTTATACTCTTTATTATTTATAAGTATAGTATAATACTATACGCTATAATTAATAAAGGGCCTAAAATAAAGAAAGACTTTAAGTATATCTTAGAAGATATAAGCGTTAAAGTTATTTAAACTTTAGTATATAATTTAAAAGTAAATATAGTAGTAGAATAAGGGTACTAAAAGTTAATAATAGTACTTATAAAAATAGCAGAGAAAAAGGGTAAGTAGATTAAATACCTTAACTAAGTAATCCTTATAGACTAAATAATAGTTAAAGAGTTATATAAAATATTAGCTTTCTACCTACTATATAGATAAGAACTAGTACTACCTCTTAAAGTAAAATACCTAACTTAGTAACTAATTAACTAAGATAAAGTAAAGATAAGAGAAGAATTATTTAAAGTATAAGTATAAGTTTTAAAAAGGAAAGAAAAAGATATAAAAGAAGCTAAGAAAAGAGTAATAAGATATTAAAATCGATTAATAAAAAGGACAGATAAAGCTAATAAGTATATAATAAGAAAAGAAAGCTTATAACCTAGAGACCTTATCTTACTATTTAACGTAAGACGATTAAATAATTTAAAGAGGTAAGCTAAGTATTAGATAAGGTAAAACGGTCCCTTTTAAGTAGTATCGCGCTTAGAGTAGTCTAGGGTATATAAGATTAAGACTTTAAATAGAATTATACTTAATAAGATAATCTTAAGAGAGTATTTAAAGAAGTTTAAAAAGGATAAGAAAGGTTAATAGTACTTTACTAAGGATAATTAATTACTTTAAGATAAGATTACTCTTAATAAGAAGAGGAAGGAAGAAATAATAGATAAAGTAAATAATTTACTACTCCTATTAAGTAGAGAAGCCTTAGATTAAATAGTACTATAGTTATAACGACTCTTTAATAAACCTTAGAAAGATTAAAGCTAGGAAAAGGAAAAAGAGTAATTATAGATACCTAAGAAAGGCCTAAGGTATATAATTAAGGTTTAGCTACTATAACTTAGTAGAGTAAAAAAGGTTCTTTATATAAGAGCCTTAAAAACGCTAATTTAATAAGAAAAAAAGGAGGTAAAAAGGAGCTAAGGAGGAAAAAGCGGTAAAGATAAAAATCTATAACTATTATAAAAAGTATATTAAAACCTAATTAATAACTAAGGCACTATTTAACTATTTAATTAAAGGATAACTATAGTAGCTAAGATATTTATAAGCGCTTTACCTATTATTTTATTATTTTAAAATTTTTACTTAAAGCTCCCTAAGTAAATAAAGATAATATTTCCTACCCTTCCTTAATAATAACCTACCTTTTACTACCTTAAAGAAGATAAATAAAGATATAATTAAATAATAAAGTAAGAAAATAAATATTCTTAATACCTACCTCCTTTAAAATAGGATTTTTTACTTTATAGATAAGGACGTTTATTCTTTATTATAGAGAGGGAGACCTATTATAGCGAGAATAAACGCGCTTATAAGATAAGTTTTAATATATTTTTAACTTATTAAATTAAACGTATATAACCTTAAGAGAAAAACTTTTACTATTAAAGATAGCGACTAAATAAAGCTACTTACTCTTAGTAAACTTACTATAAACTACTATAAAGTAAACTTAAAGACTATTTAATTATTACTTAAGAGAGAGCTTATTAAACCTATATAATCTCTTTTTAGGTAAAATAAGTATAAGGTTAATTTCCTTCCTTTCCTTTAAATCTTTAGTAAGACTAAAAGAATTAAAGATATTATAAAGAAGATAAAAAGCAGTCTTATTATTAATATACTTATTATAAAATTTATTAGTCTTAAGGTTAGTATAGAAATTATAACTATATATATAGTTAGCGAATCTATTAAAGTTATAAGTAGCCCTATAATATCTAAGGAAGTACTGCTATTTATAAATAAGCGCTTTAGTTAAATCCTAGATATTATTAGCGTAAGAGCCGCTAATAGTACCTAAAAAAGAGATATACTTATAAAAAGGAAATATAATATACTTATAAGTAAAAGTTATAGTTATTTAATAAGTTTAAATATACCTTTAATAAAAGTAAGGATTATAAGTTTTATATAAAGTAATTAGGACTACTTAAGAGTATTCTTACCGCCTTAAACTAAGCTAAGAAAAGAAGTATTTATATAGATAAGCGATTTTTATAGGGATATAGGTTACTAGCCGACGTTTATAATAAAGGGTATAAAAGATAATTTAATTATACCGACCTAGCGTGCTCTTAAGAAAGTAAGAGAAAAGAGAGCGACTATATACTTTAATCTTAATAATATTAAGAGCTTTTAATAGAACCTATAACTAAAAGGCAATTTCTATATAAATTAAAAACCCTTAATAACCGATATTATTTCTATTATAGACCTAGGTCTTAAAGTAACTATAGATCTATAGAAAAAGACGGTTAAAATAAGCTAAGCGAGATTAAATAAGTTAGATAGTCGTTACTTAAAAGTACTTTATATAAAGAGGAAAGACCTTAGTACGATAATTCTAAGTAAGAAAAGTAGTAGTAATAAGGAAAGGTTATAGAAAAGTAGTTAAAAAGAGGTTAACGATATTTAATAGCTCTTTAGTTTTAAGTTTAGCGGTCTTATAAGATATAATAAGGAAGAAGAGGTAGTTATAAAAAGAGAAGATAAGAGGTAGTAGTTTAAAGAAAATAAAAAAAATAGAAGAGAGAAGAGAAAAAAAAGGAATAAAAAGAGTAAAGAAGAAAAGAAAAAGGTAGAGATTAAATAGCTCCTTAGTTAATAACTAGTAAAAGAAGCTATTTAAGTATAACCCTTAAATATACCTAAAACCTTACCGCTATAAAGGCTAGCTAAAGTAACTAATAACCGCGCGCTTTAATAACTATTTATTCCTTTTACTATACCTTCCTTCTTCCTTCCTTCTTCTTCCTTTTATATATATATATATATATATACTTTATACGCTTCCCTACTTATAACGATCCCCTTTACTAATATAACTCTTATATATATATATAATACCCTCTTAGCCTCTTAGCGTTATAACTTAAAACTATTTACCTTAACTATTTAATCTTATCTTCTCCTTTTCTTTTACTTACTCTACCCTTTCCTAAGATATAGCGGCGAACTAAAATAGTATCCTAAGCCTAGCTATAGACCTCCCTAAGAATACCGCTATCTTCTTTAATATACTACTATTTAAGAGTAGGAGCTTTATTTTACTTACTTACTATAGTAAAGTTAAAGTAAAAAGTAGTAAAGGGCGCTTTTATACTAAAGATAAGGAAAAGTTTATAGACTAAGACTAACGAGACGTTTATAAGTAAAAGTAACCTCCTTAGTATATTTATAGAGATTATTAGTACTTAATACTAATAGGCCCTATTAAATAATAAGATATTACCTTTAAAGATGCTTAAATAATATATAAGGGCGTTAAAAAGATAAACGGATTTACTAAGAATAAGGCCCGCTAAGAAGAGTATATCGTCGACGTATATAACTTTCTTTATAAAGCTATTAATAAATAATAAGCTATAAGCTTTAGCCTTAGCGTAATAATTAAGATCTTAATAAAAGGTATTAAGAATATAATATACTTCTTACCTTACCTACTATCGGTTTATACTAACTATTAAAGGGAACCTATTAAAGATATAAAAGATAGATATATAAAGTACTACGAATACTTAAATAATAAGGAGTATTTAATTAAGTTTACCGCTCCTACTTTTAACCTTAGTCGCTTTATATATAAATAAAGGTATATAACTAAAGTTATTAACTTTTTAGTAAGACTAAATAAAAGGGGACTTTACTAAGAAGCGTTCCTTTAAGACTATAAGGAAGGAAACTTAGTTATTTTTAATACTTAGAAAGAGGGATAGCACGCTAAACTTTATACGTTCTTATAAGTATAGTAATAGTTTCTTTATATCCTCTAAGTTCCTTATAACTTTACCTATACGCTAGTCTCTTATACCGCTTAATAAGAAAGGTAGGAATATAGCTACTTAGCCTTAATAATAATCTAATACTAAGTTAAAGGTATAGTTAGGCTATACTATAAGATAATTAAGTAGCGATACTTAAAGGTTAAAGTAATTTTAAAGTAAAGGTATAAGGTAATATAAGAAGCCTTATAAATAAATAAAATCTTATACTAAGATTAGTATTTCTTTAAGCTAAATAAGAGGATAAGTATAAAAAGCTATATTAATAAGCTAATATATAAAATCTAAGCTATCGCGGTAAATAAACTTAATTATATATAAGCGATATTATAAGGTAGCGGAGTTTCCTAGTAGTTTAATAGTAAGGTTAAACGACTATAAAGGATACTATTTAATTAAGGTTTAATAACTTTTAATAGAGTCTTTCCTATAAGGATTCTTAGGTATAAACGGATTTACTAATATAACTATATTATTCTAAGAGATTAAAAAGAATAAGACCTCTAAGAAGTCTTAAAAGTAGTTAACTTTTAAGATAGGCCTAGTAAATAAGAACTATTACTTTAAAGAGATATAGAACTAGCTTATATAGTAAGGAGAGCGAGAAAAAAGCTAACTATACTAGCTACCCTTATAAAGTAACCTAACTTAATCGCTTAAGCTATATACGGTTTCTTTACGAAACTCCTCTTTAAAAAGACCCTTAACTATTTAATCGCGCTAATAAGAATTAAGAATAAGCCTAGACCTTTATTACCTTAAGTATTAACTAAATTAAGCTCCTTATTTAAACTAAGTAGCCTTTCCCTAAGTAACCTTAAGATAGGATCCTTACCTTAGAATCTATAAAAGAGAGAGCTAAGCGCCCTTACTAGTCCTTTTATTTATATAGAAATAATGCCTTTATTTTCCCCCTTAGATATATAGCTAATTAGGCCTACTCCTCGCCCGCTATTAACGACCCCTTTAAACGTATAGAGGAGTAAAAGACTTATAACTATACCCCCGCTAATAGCTTAATAAGAAGCTAGTAAGAAAGAAAGGTAGATAGCGCGGCTACTAACTCGCCCTAAGACTCCGAAATTACTAGGCGCTTAGTTAATTACCTTAAGGCTAAAGACTTTAGTAATACCTATAGTATATCCTATTACTCCTTAAAAATAAAGTATAGTAATAGCCTCTTTAGCTATAGTCCCTATAAGGTTTATACTAGGCTTTAAACCCTCCTAGGTTAAAAGAGTTAAAAACCTAAGAATATATTAAAACTACTACTAAGATATTAATAACTATAATTTTATATATTTATATAAGACTATTAATAACGTAATAATAACTAGTCTATAAAACTCTATAGCTTATTTAATCTAGCTATACTTAAAGCTATAGACTAGTAAAGATACTAACTACTTTATTTCCTTAACGCTTTTAAGAATAATAAGCGCGAATACTTAAGAGTATATATAAGGGGTAGTAGATAATTATATAAAAAAGGAAGTATATAAGTAAAGATAAGAAAGAGCTAAATAAGTAGCTCGTAGGTAAAGGAAGGAATAAATAACGTAAAGGGAAAGGATTATAGTAAAGGAGAAAAGTTCTATTAACGGTTTATTTACTTACTTATATACTTAGGAAGAGAGCCTTACCTATTATTATCGCGCCCTTTCTATTAGTATCTTAGGTTAGAAAGTTACTAAGGAGGAGTTTAATAAGTAAGATCGTACCCTTATAGATATTAGCCCGTTAAAGGGATAAGACCCCTAGTACTCCCCTTTTAACTTACTTTTAAGTATACTTAAAGGCGTTATAATCTTAAGGTATATAAGTAAAAGCGGAATTTTAGGAAATTAAGGAATTATATAAGATTATATAATAGAGGGGAAGAAGGAGTATAAGGTAGGATTTTCAATAGAATTTATTAGTAATATATTAGTATATAGAAGAAGTATTAAAGTTAATAATTCTCTATCTATCTACTAGCGGATATACTATCTTATATAAATAATTATAGCTAAATAGAAGAACCTTTTAGGACTAGATTTAAGCTACTATATAGCCTTAAGACTAAGGAATTTAGTAATACCTTAAGTGTATTAAGAAGTGTCTTAGTTTTACTAATATTCGTGTTTAAAGGAGGTTGGTCGTGCTAGTATTTTTAAGAGGTCTTAGCTAGTATTCTAAGCTAGCTCTATTTCTTTAATTCCCGATTATACGATAACCGGCAACCCGTTTAATATATATTAATATGTAAAATAATAAGCGATTCTTACTCTATAATATAGGATTTTATCTATAATTAATATACTACTTATTAGCTTATATAATTAGGAGAGTATATTATAGCTACTTTATTTATAATAGGAATACCGTTCCTTATAGCCTCCCTTAAAAAGTAGATTTATATACTCTTTACTAATTTATTTATAGTAGTATATATATAGGGTAAAACCCTAATTTAGGAAAACTACTTTTATACCGTAATAGGATATATAAAAACCTATTCTTTCTTAGGAAAAAAAATCCTTAGGTATATACTAATAGAAAACCTATAGTAGGAAAAATCTATAGTTATAATAATTATTTATAGGATAACCTTATATAAGGTAAAACCTATTATTACTAGGAAAATCTTAATAGATAAAAACCTAGTAAATATTTCTCTAGGAAACCTAAAAGGAAAAACCTAGTAAGGGAAAGATATAGAAAGTATAAGAAATATCTAAAAACCCCTTTTAATTACTTAGGAACTTATATTAAGGATAGACCGTCTCTAAATTTATAAAGTAATCTAGGTCTTAATTTATTTATAAAAATATTAGCTATATTATCTTTTAATTTAATATAAAAAACTCTAATTTCCCCTTTTCTTATACTAGTTTTAGTATAGTAATAAGCTAATCTTATATACTTAGACCTTTTATAAAATTCTAGATTTTCTATTAATTTAATAGTAGTAGTATTATCCGTTAAAATAGGAGGTATAGTATTAGGAATCTTAATAGATAGATCCTTAGTAATATTTTTAAAAAGTATATTTAAATAAATAGCTTCTTTATTTACCTCTATAAGGCTAATATACTTTACTTTATAGGTAGAAAGGGCAACGGCTTTCTACTTAGAGTAAGCCTAGCTTATTATATTATTATATATATAAAAATAGTAACTAGAAAAGGACTTTCCGTCCGTTAAATCTAACGCCTAGCTAGAGTCGGTAAAACCCTTTATATATAGATAGGTAAAAGGGATATTATAATTGTATTTAATCTTTAGGCTAGGGAATTTATTTAAATATTTCTAAATTATATTTAAAGCCTTAAAATCCGTTTAGTCGGGCTTAGCCGCGAATCTAGCATAGGAAATTATAGAATATAAGATATCTAGCCTAGTAAATAAGGCTAAGTATAATAGAGATCCTATTTCTTTTTAAAATTATAATATATCTTCCTTAGAAGGTAATTCCTTTGCTTTTATAAGCTTAAAGCCTACTATAGCGGGTAAATTCGAAGTTCCTAAACCTTCTTTATTAAATTTATTTAATCTATTTAAGGTATAATTTTCTTAGGATATATATAGCTCTTTATTTTCTCGGTTTATTATAATATTTAGACCTAAGAAGTCTTTTATATCTCCTAAGATAGTAAAATCTAGGAATTTAGATAATTCTTTAAATAATCTTTCTTTTATTATAGATTTAGAGGGCCCTACTATAAGAAAGTCGTCGACGTAAATTACTAAGGCTATACTATAGTCCTTATTTATAAATACTCCTTTATCTATTAAAAGAGGAAGAAATCCGAGATTATTTAATATAATTTTTAAATAATTATACTAGAGCTTAGGACTTTATTTTAGGCTATATAATGCTTTCTTTAGCTTTGCTTTAATTTAACCGGTTTTATATAGGTCTATAAATTTAGTTAATTTAATTCCTTTAGCTCTATAAGCTAATCTATATTTTAAATAATATTCTTTAAGAGCGTATTCTTCGTAGCCTATAGGAAGATCGATATATACTTCGCTATCTATATCGGTATATATAAAGGGACTTATTATATCTATTTATAAAGCTTTAAATTTATAGATAATAGCTAAAATAAGTAGAATTCTAATAGATTTAGGTCTAGCTATAGTCGAGAAGGTATCTAGGAAATCTAAGCTATAGATCTACTTAAATCCCTATATTACGAAACGGGCTTTATATTTTATTATATTATTTTAACTATCCTTCTTAATAGTATAGACCTAGCGGCCTCCTATAGCCTCCCTATCCTTAAGGAGGTAGGAAAATTCCTAAGATTTATATTTAATTAGCTAGATAATTTCCTTAATTATAACCTTTTTCTAAAATACTACTTTAGGGCTATTTATTGCCTATTTATAGGTCTTTAAAACTTTTAGATCCTAATTTTCTATACTAGCTAGAATTAACTCTATAAAATCGTAGTTTAGAAATAAATTAACGTTAAGGTATTTAATATAGTTAAAATCGAACCCTTCTAGCTTCTTAGGTAATTCTACTACTATTTTACTAGTAGTAGGAATAGGATCGTTATTTAAAGACTCTTCTTTTATAGAGGGCGAGGGACTTTTATCTCTAGGTTCTTTAGTAGCTTCCTCTATAAGGATATAGCTTTCTAGCTTATCTTTATTTAGAATAAAATTAAAATTAAAGGTATTATTACTACTAGAAATTTCTAGATTTTTTATAAATTTATTTTCTAGTATAGTAATATCTCTAAAGATAGTAATCTTTCTCTTAGTAAAATCCTAGATTTTATATATATTTTCTAAATAGCCTACTATTATTCCCTTAAAAGCTTTATTATCTAGCTTATCTTTAAGGTCTTTATTCTTATAATATATAAGGCTTCCAAAGGTCTTAATTTTATTTAAGGTCTTAAAGGGTAGTATTATCTTATCCCTCTTTTTTATAGGACTTTTAAATCCTATCGTAGAATACGGTAATCTATTATATAAATAAGTAGCTATTAAAATAGCTTCTCCTTATAAATATTTAGGAAGCTTAGTAGTAAATAAAAGAGCTTATACTTTTTCTAATATAGTACGATTTATTCTTTCTATTCTACCGTTAGATTCTAGCGTCCTAGGAGGACTAGAATTAAAGGTAATTCCTTCTTTTTTATAATAGAGCTTTATTTTATATATAAATTCTTTAGTATTATTAGAAAATGCTTCTCTAATCCTAGTATTTTTAGGGTTATTTTCTACCCTATTTTTAAATTCTAGGAACCTATCTAGAGCTTCCCCCTTTTTTCGAAGAAGGTATATTTCTAGATATTAGGTTCCTACGTCTAGGAAAGAGATATAATAGTAATATTTATTATAAGTAAGTACTTTAATTAGCCCCTAAATATCTAATACTATTTTTTCTAAATAGGTATAAGACTTATATAAAGGTTATTTATTAACCTTATTCGTTGCTTTAGCTCTAATATATATTTCGTATTATCTTATTTTATTTTCCTCTTTTAAAGGTATTTTTATATCCTTATTATATCTTTTTAATATTTCTAAAATAGCCCTACTATTTATATACCCTAAGCGTAAGTACTAAGTATAAAAATCTATATCCTTTACCTTTAAAGACGTAATAAGGATTAATTAGCTTTTTAATAAAGGTTCTATAAAAATATAATATAATTTATTTCTAAGAAATCCTTTAGTAAGGACCTTAGCCTTATTATCTAATAAAAGGACTTTATTTCCTTCTATTAAGGCATAGGTATTATTAAAATAAGATTAAGATAGTATATTTACCCCTAATTTAGGTATATAAAAGCAGTCTCGAAAGATATACCTTTTACTATTATATAGGAACTTAAATACTAAGTCCCCCTTTCCTTTTACTAATATAAAGGAAGCTTTTCCCTAGTAAACTTTAGACTTAATTTTTTTATAGTTAATAAGGAAATTTTTATTCGATACTATATACTTAGTAGCTCCGGTATTATAAATAAAATTAAAGATCCTTTTATTCTTATAACTAGGAAATCCTCCTTCTCTTACCTTTAAAACTAATTCCTTTATTCTAGGAATTAAGGCTTCTAGAGGTCCTAAAAGAGAGTCTTTATTAGCTTCTACTATAAGGGTATTTATAGAGGTTAAAATTACCTCTAAATCCTTAGACGTTTATATAGGGGTCGGAGCCCTAGAAAGGTCTATAAGGTCGATATCTAAGTCTGTATTTTCTTACGAAGCTATATTTAAGACCTTATTACTATCGTCTAAATCGGACTCTAGCTCTATAATTCGAGCCTTCCTTCTTTTATTAGTAGTAGAAATACTACTAAAAGGGGATTTCTTCTTAGAAGAAGAAGGAGAAGAAGAGGAAGATTTTCTCTTCTTAGAAATTTAAGTCTTATCGTCCTTTTTTCCTTTATTTAAAACCTAATAAGTAGGAGCCTTATTCGGGTATAATTTATAGTAATTTACTATAAAATGCCCTGGTTTTTTATATTCCTTATAATAAGGAGTATCTATAGAATTTTTATAGGATTTCTAAGGCTTCCTTCGTATTAAGAAGGCTTTCTCCGAAGATATATTTATATCCTCTATTCTTTTAGCTTCGTCTAAAAGACTAGCTATTAGGGATTCGAGGGTAAACGCTATAGAATTATACGTAAGGCTCTACGTAATATTTATAATATAGCTTCTAAATTCCTTATTAAGGCAATTAAGAATCTATGCTATAAGAATAACTTCCGGAATTTCTATATTATAGGATTTTAAATCCCTATAAATTTCCTTTACCTTATAAAGGTATTTCTCTAAATTAGAGTCTAAGGGACTAAGATTAAAGAGCTACTTAATAAGCAGATAATTCGACGAAAAGTTCGACGGATTATATAGCTTTTTAAGCTTATCCTACGCTTCTTTAGCATTTTTTAGATACCGAATTTATATTAAGGGACTATCTTCGACTTAAAGGAATATTATAGATAAAGCCTCTATAGTCTATATATAATCTACTTACTCTAGAGCAGTAATAAGCTTTTCTTTTATAAGGATAGCTTCTATCCTTATAGTCTATAAGGTATAATTTAAATTTCCCTTAAGTTTAGTAAATTTATATTCTTTCTATCTACCTATTTTATATAAATTTAGTATTATTTCGTTCGTAGGGATCGAGAAATCTAGACGAGAGTTTAAGAGCGTAGAAAGGTAAAAGAAGTTAAGGGGAATTTTAAAAGGAATTTTAATTAGGTATTTTAATAAGGAATTTTAAAGGTATAAGTTAATTTCCCGGCTTAAAAGGAGTAAGCTAGGCTTATAACCTCTTAAGGTATATAAGTAAAAGCGGAATTTTAGGAAATTAAGGAATTATATAAGATTACGTAATAAAGGGGAAGAAGGAGTATAAGGTAGGATTTTAATAGAATTTATTAGTAATATATTAGTATATAAAAGAGGTATTAAAGTTAATAATTCTCTATCTATCTACTAGCGGATATAATATCTTATATAGACAATTATAGCTAAACGGAAGAACCTTTTAGGACTAGATTTAGGCTGCTATATAGCCTTAAGACTAAGGAATTTAGTGATACCTTAAGTATATTAGGAAGTGTCTTAGTTTTACTAATATTTGTGTTTAAAGGAGGTTAGTCGTGCTAGTATTTTTAAGAGGTCTTAGCTAGTATTCTAAGCTAGCTCTATTTCTTCGATTCCCGATTATATAATAACCGGCAACCCGTTTAATATATAATAACATATAAAATAACAAGCGATTCTTACTCTATAATATAGGACTTTATTTATAATTAATATACTACTTATTAGCTTATATAATCGGGAGAGTATGTTATAGCTGCTTTATTTATAGTAGGAATACCGTTCCTTATATATAAAGACCTTAATTATTTAATTAAGTATCTTCCTTAATTATAGTTAATTTAAATTTTTATTTTTCCCCTTTAAAAGTAAAGGCCGCTAGTTACGCGACTTTAGTAAAGATAAAAAGGTATAGAGTAAAGAAATTTCTAAGACTTATATTTATAACCTAAGGCCCTTAGAGCTATATATAGGACTAATAATTAGATAATTACGTAGTTAATTGCTCTACTAATCCTTAGCTATATACTACGCGTGCTTTAGGTTTATACCCTTATCCTTATTAAACTAACTTCTTAAATAGTTCCTTCTTATAAATTAATTAGAATTCGAGAATAAATTAACCGAATTTTTCCTTAATAAGCTTAATAGTCTAATTCTTTTAGACTAGCCTTATAGGCTTAGACGTCGTATCCTAAAATATTCCTTCCTTATAAAGAAGGTAAAAGGAAATTAAGCTTATTAAAAATTAAGGGTAAAAAGCTACCCTTTTTTTTAAAGAATTTATATAGACCTATTAAGTAATTTTATTATAAAATTCAACCTTCTATATCCCTTTATCTATATAGTTAATTCCTTAGTAATAAGATATTCCCTTTATACCTTCTTAAAAGACCGGAATTATAAGAGTATATTATAGATATTAAGGGAAGCACTAGAGTTAAAGATAGCTAATTTTTATAGGGGATAGTTAAAGGGTCCTAACGGTTAGTCTTAGCCTTATTAATCTATAAGGAAGATAAATACTAGATTTACTATACTAACGATTTTTCCTTAAATTTATAGCAGCGGTATTAGTTACTATTTCCTAGTAACCTAAATCTTATCTGTCTTCTTCTATAATAAGGGGTCCTCCTTAAAAGACTATTATACTATTTCTCGTAGCCTCTTTAAAGGGTTAACTCCTTTAAGTCGGTTTTCCTCGAAGACCTACTAGTAGTCTTTTAGCCGATATAGCTTTTTATATACTTAGTAGGTCGGTCGATTCCTCCTTATTTATTTCTTCGAGGAATCCTTATCTTAGTCTAGAAGGTCTACTTAAAAACCCCTTCTTTTTACCCTTTATTGCTAATTTTAATAAAGAGGTTCGATTTCGACTAGTTCCTTAATTTTTCGACTAACGGACTAATAGGTCTATTAAGGGACTAGTCGGGCCGGTCTAACTAACGGGGCTAGGGCCGGACCTAGAATAAGATATATAGCTAGGGCCGGGGTAGTAGCTATAGTTAACGACGGCGTTAAGGCTCTTAAGGAAAGAGGAGCCGAAGGAGTAATAGTAGTAGTAGTAGTAGTAGGAGCCATAGTAATAGGGGCTATAGGTCGAACCGTCTAGGTTAAGTGCTAGCTATAAAGGAATAAGACTACTTACTATTATACTTTAGTAGCCTCTTCGTTTAGTTCCTAGCTAGCTTCTTAAAAGATAGTTAAGTAACTATTACTAATAGGCTTTATTAGTAGAGATATATCCTATAGCTACTAGCTAGAAAGAGCTTCTATTAAGAAGTATTAGTTAGCTTTCTTAAGGATTTCTTCTTACTTAGCTAGCTATAAAGAAGCTAGTAGGTTCCTAGTAGAAAAGGCTCCTAGGTATACTATATAGGTCTTCTTAATACGGTTAGTTATATAGCCCCTTAAGGAAGCTATTAAGGTCTCGAGCTTTAAAAGCTACTACCTAGGAGTCTCTTCCTCTTAAAGAGAGATTAGCTTTATAGCACTAACGGATTCTATTATTACTATATAAGTAGTAGTTAGTAGCTTTATTTCGTAGAGGTATTCCTTTCGGTAACTCTCGTAGTCGCCTAAGGTAGTAGAAAAAGCTCTCTACTATATAGAGATTAGCTTAGAGAAGAGGGAAGCATTCTCTATAAATTCCGTTGCCCTAGGATAAAGAGGGGGCTCGAGAGGGTCCTACTTATTAAAGAAGACTAAATTATAAATAGTTCTATCTATACGAGCCTATAGCTCCTTTACCTACTTATCCTAATCTTAGGGTTCTATAAGAATCGTCCTATAGACCGTAGGGACGGTAAAGGAGTTATTTTTTAATATCGTTATAGGGGAAGGGTAGAAAAGTTAGTTAAAATTCGGCTTTTCTAGTAAGAAGGGTAAAAGGGAGCTATAAGGGATATAAGAAAGGTGCCTTTTATAGTAGCTAGAAGGTATAGGAATACTATTCCTCCCGGGCTTATAACTCTTATAAAGAGAGATATAAGAAGTATATAAAAATATATAAAGGTAAAATTAAAAGTAAGGGGTCGGATAGGTAAGGTAGAGAGATTTAATTCTTATAAGAGTAATAATAAAGGTAGGGGAGTAATTATTATATTACCTTAATTATCCTTCTTTCCTTTATTTAACGCCCCTCTTTATACCTATTTAGTATCTTAATTAATAAAGAAGATCTTACTTAAAGAAGCTACTAATATCCTTTTAACTACTAAGCTTTTTACCGGTTTTTCCCCTCCTTTCTAGCCGTTACCGGTATATCCGTCTTATCTCTCGCTACCTCTATAAGAAGCTATCGCTACTTTTACTTCCCCTTATACCCTTACCCTCCTTTCTATACTTTTTTTTAGCTCCTTCTTTTATTTTCTATACTAAGTATTTTTAGCTTCCTTAGTCCCTCTTACTAAGGGATATCTCTAAGAACTACGAAATTAAGCTATACTTTATAATAAGAAGAGGTATTAAAGTCAATAATTTTATCTCTATCTACTAGCGGATATACTATCTTATATAGATAATTATAGCTAAATAGAAGAACCTTTTAAGACTAAATCTAGGCTGCTATATAGCCCTAAGACTAAAGAATTTAGTAATACCTTAAGTATATCTAGAAGTATCTTAGTTCTATTAATATTTATGTTTTAAAGGAGGTTAGTTATACTAGTATTCTTAAGAGGTCTTAGCTAGTATTCTAAGCTAGCTCTATTTCTTTGATTCCTAATTATACGATAACTAGCAACCTATTTAATATATAATAATATATAAAATAACGAGCGATTCTTACTCTATAAGATAGGATTTTATCTATAGTTAATATACTACTTATTAGCTTATATAATTAAGAGAGTATATTATAGCTGCTTTATTTATAATAGGAAAACACCGTTCCTTATAAGGCTAAGCTTAGGGCTTTTTAAAAGGAGGTTAGCTCGTTAGTCTACTAAGGCTTAGATCCTTTATAAGGCTTCTTTTTTAGTATCGCTATATTTAAGGCCTTTATAAGGGTTCTTATTAAAAAGAAAGCTATCCCTTTAAAGTTATTTCTTTTTTTATTACTTTTTCTATAACTTTAAGAGGTCTTATTCCTTCTTAGCTAAGTATTTTAAAAAGATCTTTTAGTTTACTTTCCTATAGTTATATATAGTAGGCTTAGCTAGTAAGGGCCTATTAGAGCCCCTAAAGCTAGCTTTAAAGGCTATAAGCTTATAGTTTAAGCCTATAGCCTTTAAAAAGTAAAAGTTAGCTTAGGTTAGCTACTTAAAAGGGCTATAAAAAGTAAGGTTTATAACTAAGGTCCCTTTTAAGCCTCGCCTTTAATAAGTACCTTCTATAGCTACCTTAAGGTCTATTAATAAGGAAGCTTTATAGCGGTCGAGCTATTTAATAAGGGCTTTTACTTTATAGGCTTTAAAGGGTTTTATAAAAGGGTTTTAATAAGGGTAGTATAAGTTAAAGTCCCTTACTAATAAGAAGGGCTACTATAAGAGCTAGGCTATTAATAGTAGCCTTTTTATTATAAGGGGCCCTTACTAGCCTTAGCTAGCTAAGGCCCCTTTAACCTTTTTTTTATTATATAAGTTAATAAGGGTAAATAGCTCGGTGCCTTTTACCCTTTTAGCCTATATATCGGGGTCGTAAAAGAGGTTAAAGCTAAGGCTAACTTTTATTTAAGCTTCCTTCCTCTTATACGCTATAACTCTAAGCCTCCTAGTAAGCTTAGGAAAGTTAATAAAAGGGATAGGGGTTATAATATTATAAGCTAGATACTATATAAGGATATAGCTATTATTAATTTAATAAAGGTATAGCTTTTATAATAATATAAGGTCCGCTTTTATTTCTAAGGCTTACTTTAAGATTAATAGGTTAGCTATTTCCTACTTATTAGTATTATACTATATAATACTAATATAGTTATAGTTAGACTTAAGGGGCCTAGGGGGCCTAGGGGGCTTAGAGGGCCTTATAAGTAAAAGTAGGCTAAGGCTATTAAGTATTAATTATACCCTTATAGACTCTATATTATACTTTATTAGTTATAAGGTGCCCTTTCTTATAGTTATAGTATTAGACCTTAAAGTAAGAGTAGCCTTAGCTAGCTTATAGCTAGGGCAGCTATAATCCTTAGTTAGGTGCTTTTCTAAGTAAAAAGTATACTTAATAAGCTACTAGTAGGTCTAAGGATTATAGCTAAAAGAAAGGCACCTATAGTACTATATATATATAGTATATTCCTTATAGGCTTTAACCTAAAGCTATAGACCTACTATATAGAGGCCTTTTTTCTAGTATTTAGCCCTTATAGCCTTTAAAGAAACTATAAAGATAACGGATCCTACCTTCTAAGTCGGGCCTAGGGTGCCTAGCTACCTAGGCTGCCCTAAGATATCGATCCCGCTAAAAGTCTTAGCCTTTACGGCGAAGATATCGAGGATAGGGGTCTCTAAGAGGTTAGGGACGCTCTAGGCTACTAGCTTAGTCTAGCTAGTAGGAAGGTCGGCCGATTTAATAGGTAGCCCTTTTAGGTATAGGGACTACTTATCCCGCTACTCTAGAAGCTTCTTTACTATATAGGGGGCATTTATTATTATAACTATATTACTCTTATTTAAAATCAATAGGGCTAATATAGCTAGTTCCCCTATAGCCTTATTAAGCTTATTATAAAGAGCGATAGGGCTAATAGTTAGCGTTAGCAATCCTTTCTTTAGCTTTAGGATAAGCTAGAAGTCCTCCTTTATATTTTTCTTAGCTAGGGCCTTAGCCGGGGCCTTGGCCTAGTAAGTAGTCTTATTTCTTCGAAGCTAGAAGCCGACCTAATAGGCCTAACCTACTACTACTTTACTTACTCCCTTTGCCCGCGGTAATAGATATTTTTTAGAGATAAAAGTCCGATTCTTATCTCGGGCAATCCGTGCCTTGCGTCTATATAGGTGTTAGTTACGGTCGGCAAGGAGGGTCTACCTATTAGCGTTGGACTGCCGCAATATACATATATACGGCTGAAAGCAGCAGCATAAGCACCACCAGCCAAGCAAAGCGTCGAACCAAGCACAGTTCAGTTGTGCTTGTTGTTGCAGCAGCAACTCCGTGACGATGAGACGAAGAAGAATAAAATTCCTTCAATATCCAGTCGAGCCCTTGACACCCCCCTCGGCCTCCCCCTTCGCTCCTACCCCGTATCCGCCCCCGAATCCGCCCCCGAGCCCTCCTTTGACTCCGTCCTTGCCCCCCTCCCCTCCGAGGCCGCCACCGAGGCTCCCCCTGAGTCCGTCCTTGCCAATCTCGCCGTTGATGCCGCCCATCTTTTTCCCATCTTGTCCTTTCCCGATGTTCCTCCAAGCATTCCATGGATTGCACCCCTGATCCCTCCGGCCCCCTTTCCGTAGGCTTCACCCTCGGCTACCCCGTCGACTTTTCCCCTGTCTTTCTCGCCGATTTTGCCCCGAAAACTTCTGCCGTCCTCCTCCTCTTCATCTTCGTCGCAGTCTTCGTCGCAGTCTTCGTCATCTTCTTCGTCATCATCTTCTTCGTCGTCATCTTCTCCGTCGTCATCTTCTCCGTCATCATCTTCTCCGTAATCTTTTCCGTTCTCTTTTCCGTTCTCTTTTCTGTTCTCTTCTCCGTAATCTCCCCCATATTGTACTCCTTTTCCGGCCTTCTCGCCCTGTCCGCCGGCTTCACCATAGACGTTTCCATCGGCCTCTCCGCGGATGGCGTCTACGTCCCCCTTCTTTTCGCCAAAGATTTTCCCGAATGTCGGCGCTGCCAAGGACGAAACGGCACCTGGATATCCCTTGTGTTGGCGACACGAAAAGTACAACGCAACAGGGGAGTGGATACGTACAAGCCAGGACTGTGGCAACTGCAAGGCGAACCATGTTGAAGGCGTGTGAGGAATGTATATGGGCTGAGCCTGGAGCTGCTGCTAAAAATGGTGTGCCTTCGTCTGACGAAGCTGGTCTCGATGGCTATGGTAGAGACGATAGTGTATAACTTGTGTGGCGGAAAGGTAAAAGATGACAGCCACTTATTGAGTGATCTTGGACGTGAAAGATCTGGCGGAGATGTCAAAGATGACAGCCAGGTATGGGGTAGAATGGAAGTGAAAGATGAGACGAATCCTGTCAAAAGGAATCCACCATCTGTGCGAGCCGTCATCCCTTCATATACACCGCAGCCGGTACCTCGTTCTCCATTCTTTTCATCCTGTATCCTCCCTCTCGCAACCGATGGCTTCCATTGATTCTGCCTCGTCCTATGCGTAGACGGAGCCGACTACGCGCGAGTGGAGAAGGAGACTGCGGCGAGCTCAGCCCAGCTGCTTCCTGTATGATGCTATCCCACGGCCCGACTCGCGAGCCCAATCGCTCGGGTCTTCCGCTCCAAAAATAAGCACGCGTGAACATGTGCTCGCGCATAAAGATCTATAGCTAGGAACAACGAGGCTGTGAAGCTGCTGGACCGGATTCTGAAACATGGTGAGACGGTGGGTGGAGCGTCAAGCATAAAGAACATGATGGCCCTCTTAAAGATGAAAAGCCCTCCGAAGCGGCCAAGATGACGGCATGAAATAGTTGCGCGGCTTTATCCAAAGATGACAGGACGAAGACGGTTCCCTGTACGGAGCCGGGGCAACTCGACGGTGCCTCAAAGCAGCCTACGCCAAAGTGTGGTGAGAATAAAAAATGCGAGTCAGGAAGTCCGTAATACTCGCTATCTGCATGTTGGGGAAAGCAGCCGTGGCTCTGGCAGACACAGCACCGGTGTCAGTCTCGTGAGGATAACATAGGGGCTTGAAAACTGGAACCGTCATGGGCAAAGGGCAATATCGTGACCTGCTTCCCCAAGCCCATCGCCTTGCGCCTCGCATTACAACCCCATGCTCTCTGGTGTTTACGGTGAAAACGTGAATGCGAACAAGTTTCAAAAAGCCTACAAAGTGCTGCTTATCTACCCAAGGCTTGATTCCTCTTGGCGCCCGGGTCCATTGCGCTTGTCCCAAGCCTCATCATGTTGCATTTCAGATTTCAGGCCTCTGTCTGCGGCGTCATTCAAGGCCTGCCTCGGAGTTTTGATCTTCTGGCTCACTACGTCATCATATGGAGAGTGTAAATATAGACAGTCGCATAAGCAACCTGCATCGAGGAGATATGTATTGCTATACGACGATGGAATGTGTGAAAGGCCTCTAGTGAGTTGATACAACTAACTAGTCCCTATGCTGTTTACTATCAAGATAGAAAAGAAAGAAAGAAAGAAAGAGAATCTACTACATAAGAGCATAACGGCATTTTATAGCTTCGAGCCAATGGAAGGTTCTAGAAGCTAGGCGGCGCAGCCGCCGTTAAAGCGGCTTGCCCGTTACATTACCTCCCTCCCGTCCAACGTTTCCTCTTCCTTGGGATCGTGGCAATCTGTGTCAAGATGACTTGAGAAGGTGACACTCTTTTTTATGTTTCTTCCATTGCTTCCATGCATCAGTGTGTCGAATAGTGGGAAGGGGCTCCCACGTAGGCTGCGAGTAATCATGCCATTTTACGAGCACCTTCTTATGCGTACCTTCCATTCTTTCATCCAGAATCCTTTCGACGAGGTACATTTCTTGGCCGTCCACCAGCACCGGTGGGGCACTCTCTTGATCGATTTTCTGCGAAGGCAATGGGTCTCCGGGTACTGGCCGGAGTAGATCGACGTGAAAGACTGGATGGATACGTCCAGGCACATCCAACCTATAGGCATGTGGGCTGACTTCGGTGAGCACTTGATATTTGGCATGTAACCAATCGAGCTTCTTGCAGGGTCGCGATGTTTTGACATTTCTCAAGTTGAGGTATACCCAATCCCCAGGCTTGTATCTCGGTGCGGCTGTCCTGTGCTTGTTGGCTTGCGCTTGCTGTATTTCCTGGGCCATAGCTATCGCTGCTTGCGCAAACTCCGTGGCATCCTGTAGTCTCTGAATAAAATCCTCCGCTGCAGCTTCTTCCTGTGTTGTGTCTTCCGTGCTTCGATGCTCAACTAACTGGATTGGCTCATTGTGGTAGCCGTGCATGAAGAAGAACGGACTCAGTCCGGTGGAGGTTGCTTCCGCTCGTTAATTGTCGCCATCGCGACTGGAAGCAAGTCCAACCAGTTCTCCTGCAGATAGTTTGTCCATATCCGAAGAATCCTCTCTACCTCTTGGTTCATTCGTTCTGTTGCACCGTCGGTTTGTGGATGGTACGCCGTTGACAACCGCTGCTCGATCCTAGCAGCTGACAGAAGTGTTTCCACATACCACTGACAAACTGGGGACCCGATCACTGGTAATAGCCGTTGGGATGCCATGGACAGGGTAGTGTCGTTCGAAGAGTCTTCTTGCAACCGCTTCTGAAGAAATATCGTGTAATCCTTCGAGTTCGACGCCTTTGGTGAGTCGGTCCGTGACCACCATGCAGTTCGTCGCGCCATCTTTCCCCGACGGTGGGAGGTCAGTAATAAAGTCAATGGTAATTTCGCTCCATATGCGTTGCGGAATAGGGAGCGGCTTTAGGAGTCCTTTCTTTGTATCCCTCCAGATGGTGTTTCGTCCGCAAACCTCGCAGTTGCGCACAAACCGACGTACATCGCTAGCGGCACCCGGCCAGAAGAAGCGTCTCGACAGAGTCGAGTACGTGAGGTCCCTTCCAGGATGTCCGGTGATATGAGAGTCGTGAGTTTCCTGGATGATCTTCGTACGTAGCGGCTCCGAACCGGGTATCCAGACGCGTTCTCTAAAGCACAGCAGGCCCCTATTGTCTAACGAGCATTCTGAAATGCTGACAACCTTCTCCTTCTGTAATCCTGTTGGCAAACTCTTCGCTCCATCTGCTACCAGCTTCGTGAGTTCTTGATAGAGCTTGTCTTCTTGGCGTGCGGCGTGCCACAGCTGCTGTAACTCCTCATCTTCAAATATCCTGATCTCTTTTCCGAAGTTGATTTCCTGGGCACCATCGGTGTTGGTAGACAATGTCGATATTGGGACCCTTCTAAGGTGGTCGTCTTGGAATAGCCTCATAATGCGTCCCTTTAGTCGTTCATCGGAGTAGTTTGCCGGCATATCCTGGTCCCGTCGAGAGAGCGCGTCAGGCAATCCGCCCTTGCGGCCCGGCCTCCATTCGAGCTTGAATTGGAACTTGGACAGGAACTCCGACCACCGCACTTGTCTCTCTGTCAACCTCCTTTCCGAGTAGAAGTATCTCAGGTTCTTGTGGTCCGTTAGGATCTTGAAGTGCTCTACTGCCCGTAGCTCTGGTTCCCACTGCTCCAAACATCTGAGAATGGCGAGTAGCTCCTTGTCATGGATAGCGTAGTTCGCTTCGGCTGCCGAATGTTTCTTCGAGAAGTATGCGACAGGTCGTACCAGTCCATCCTTATCATCTCTCTGCAGGAGCACGCCTCCCGACGCGAATCCTGAAGCGTCCGCTTCCACGATAGTCTCCTTTCTGGATGGAAGTGTGCAGGATCGGGGCCGTGATCAACAGGTCCTTGAGCTTCTCGAAGGCTTCTTCGCACAATCCATCCCAACGGAATGGCACGTCCTTCTTCGTTAGCCGCGTTAGCGCTCCGCTATCACCGAGAAGTCTGGCATAAACACCCTGTAGAAGTTCGCGAATCCGATAAAACTCCTCACGGATTTAATATTCGTCGGGGTTGCCCATCCCTTCACAGCCTCAACCTTCTCTGGGTCGACTCGGATCCCACACTCCGCCTCGATGATGAACCCAAGGTATTTCACAGCCTTGACTTCGAATTCGCTCTTGTTGATGTCCAGTTGCAGCCCAGCGTCCATCAGTCGTTGGAGGACCTTGCCGACTTTGTCGCGGTGGTCTTGCAGGCTTCCAGAGGAGAAGATCAGGACATCGTCGATATACGCTGACACAAAATCATCGAGGTAATCCTGGAGCACGCTGTTAATATACCGCTGAAAGGCTGCTGGTGCGCCTGTCAGGCCGAATGGAACTACCAGCCATTCGAAGGATCCATAGCGCGTTCTGAAGGCTGTCTTTTCTTCGTCGCCAGGGCGACCCTGATCTTATGGAACGCTGCTATAACATCTACCTTGGTGAACCACCTTGCCTTGGCTATCGTTCGCAAGGTCTCGCTCAGTAAAGGCAAGGGATAGCGGTCCCTCTTCGTTATGTGATTCAAACCTCTGTAATCCACGCAGAAGCGGATGCCTCCGCCGGGCTTCTTCACCATAAGGACTGGTGCTGCGGCTGGCGAGCTGCTGACTCTAATAAATCCCTTGTCGAGTAGTTCTGTGAGGGTCTTTCGTAGCACCAATAGCTCCTCGCGGGACATGCTGTAAAGCGGTCCCCAGGGTAGGGGCTCCTCTCGGCCATGCTCGTCTTTCAGCACTTCGATCTTCAGGTCCACACCTGGCCGATGAGGGGGCAGCTGGTCGGCCAGTTGCTGAGAGAAAGCTCGAGACCACTTGTGGTACTGTGGTGGCAGCTTCTCCATTACGTCAGTCTTCGGTTTCGGTCTTAGGGCCTTGTCAATATCCGCCATTGTGACCGAGTGAACTCCAATGCCGCCTTTGCGTTTGTCACGGCGTGCTTCTGCTAAAAAAGGTTGCGGCCATGACATTAGAGACGTCTAGCTGAGGAGGCTGGTAACGTCGTCGGTCTCGTACTTGGACTCCATTGGACCCGATCTCGAGATATCCTTCCTTCGCATGGATGTGAACATCCTGGTCTTCCATCCATCGTTTACCCAGGATCATATCCCAGTTCAGATCGTCGATGACGTACATGAAAACACGATGCTGCTGATGTCCATCGAGGTCGATCGACACATAATTACGTGATCTTGTCGATTTTGACCTCCTTGCCGTCTCCCGCTGCATTCTCCAAGATGCGCGGCTGGACGCGTATATGTGGCAACTGGAGAGAGTGAAATGTGCGCTTGCTGACCGCGCCGTAGCAGAGGCAGCCATAGTCGACAAGAGATGGCACAAAGTCTGTGCCGTTCACCCTGACGTCTGCTATGAACGGTTCTCCGTCCATTTTTGCTTTTCCGCTCACATCCCATTCTCTCACAGCCGCCGCGTGTCCCTAGTCTGAATCTTCATCGCTATGAGAAGAAGCATCGTCTTCGGCGATCTCGGCTTTAGTGACCGCTGGTCGTGAAGGGGTCACGGCATTGACCTGAGTGCGTCGGGTCGTGTTTGCGGGTCGGATAGGCGCAGCCAATGGACAGCGCTCGATTCTGCAGTTGTCTCTTCCACAACGGAGGCAACGCCCTTCACGGTAACGGGCGTCCATCTCGGCCTGGTCGACCCACTGGGCACGCTTGCCCAACAGCGCTTGGTCTTCTGGTCGCTTGGATTGGTAGCCATATGTGTTCTTATCACTGCGGGTGCGCGCAGCGTTCACTTTCGCGGATGCTTGTAGAGTTGGCTCCCATTCCATCATATCCTCTCGTCTAACTTCGGTTTTCTGGGCAGACTGTTTCTGGGCAGACTGGCCTCCATGGTTCTGGTAGTTGTCATAGTTGTCCGAACTCTTTGTGTTGCCTCGGGCCTTTCCACTGACCCAACAGTTCCATCTGGCTGCTCAGCGAATCGCACCTCCTCGCCAGCCCAACATAGCTGCTGATGGCAGAGGGGTCAGAGCCTATGAGGGCTGCTTTCATTTTGTCGTTTAGTGCCTCCTGGAGGTAGGAAATCTTGCTGTCGTCTGGCCAATACTCGGCGTTGGCATTGGCGATCTCCCTCTCAAAGCGGGGGTAAAAGGACGTGAATGGTTCATTCTCTCCTTGCTTAATCGAATGCAGATTGCGTGTAGCTCTCTGCTTGCGATCCCTCCCCGTACAGCAATTCGAGACGGTTGAGTAGTTCAGCAACATTGAACGTTCTCTTCTCGGTTTGCATCTCCACAAATGTGGTCACGTTGTCTTTAGCCTTGCCTTCTAGGCTCATGAAGATGTACATAAAGTGGCCTTCTGCATCTCCAGGGCTTCTTTATCGACTCGTAGCTTTCCTTCGGTTTCTAGTTTCCAGCTTCGCCACTGGGCCTTGTCGCCGCCGAATTTAGGGATGTCTCGTAATTTGGGGCGCTTGGTTGGGTGAGGGTTGTGATTGGCGCCCACATGGGTGTCCTCGATGGGGACAGCCGGGGTGACAGATGGCATTGGCTCTAGGAGTTCAGACGAACGGGCTTGCTGGTGTTGTTGGAGTTCCAGGGCAATAAAACGTTCTTCAAACAGGGTATTTCTTCGGGAATTCTCTTCTCTCAGACTTCGTATCTCGGCAACCAGGGCGCTGAGGACGTCCGGCTGCATGTTGTTGTTATCTTCGGCCATCGCGACTTCGCTGAATGCTAATGGCTCCGATGGGACTCGGTTACTTTGGTGTCTTCAGTGTCTTCAGTGTCTTCGGTGATCTTGATAGTATGTGAAAGGCCTCTAGTGAGTTGATACAACTAACTAGTCCCTATGCTGTTTACTATCAAGATAGAAAAGAAAGAAAGAAAGAAAGAGAATCTACTACATAAGAGCATAACGGCATTTTATAGCTTCGAGCCAATGGAAGGTTCTAGAAGCTAGGCGGCGCAGCCGCCGTTAAAGCGGCTTGCCCGTTACAGAATGTTAGACTGCGCGCGCACCGACGGCATGGCTGAAAGTATCATGGTTTCGAAAACAGTGAAGCAAAATCAAATAAGAGTTGCCTCTGTACATTGCTTGATCATGATAAACCTGACAAACCAAGAGTCTTAAACCTCATAACTCGTCCGATCCGTTGCACGACAGGTTGTATGGAGGCTTGAGTTGACACACTGGGCTTCTCCCATCCGCTCACCGCAGCAAAGTAAAGCAGATAAATGATCCGAGTCCAGTACATTAGAGGACATCCGTCCAAGCAGCTTAAAACGGTCGCCATGAGAGCGTGAGATCCCACCTGCCAGCTCATGAACACGAGCATATGCGCCCTAGAGCGCCCGCGGAGATAAAATCACGAGAGTCGGAGGAGGTCCATCGTCACCGGATTCTGGTATGCGCCGGTTCGCGATGCAGCAGTGGCGAGCTTCATGACATCACCGAGTGAATAGCTAGTCCGTCTGCTGACTCTGGCCGTATCTACTGCATGAAACCCTGGCTCACCGGAGCAATCTCGTTGAAACTTACTCGTCGCCTTCTCAGTCTAACCGTTATAGTCTCGAAAACATCGAGCTCCAGGGCCCAGGATTCAAAGCCCTGCGCCTAGTATTGACAAAACCTTGAACATCTTTCTTTTGGTGGTGAGAACCCCACTCTCTCTTCACTCCTCCATGGCATTTTCCTGCGCGGCCGCCTCGCCTTCCTTCTTGGCTTTGTATGCCGCGGCCCAGTCTTGCGCCTTGGCCATCACCTTTTCCTTGCCCTTGGGATCCAGTGTTTCCTCCCACGCAGCCCATCTCCTAAACCACTTCTCGGCCTGTTGAGGCTTGAGTCCCTTGACCCGCAGTCTCCGTTCAAACACGTCTCGTACTGCCGTCGGCTCCGCCCCTGCCCCAGAGACACCAGTCTCGAGGTCGAGCAGTTGGCTCCAGAGATCGCCCTTCCTCGGCCACGTCGCCAAGAGGCTCTCAAACATGGTCCTGCCCCGTTCTGCCTCGCCGTTTGGCGATCGAAATTCGAGAGCGGCGAAGCGGCTGATGATGTTCTGGGGATGACGCTTGTCAAGTTGCTGCGTCGCTCGCGGCAAAAGGGCCCTGGCGCGACCAGGCTCGTTCAGCGTGGCGTGGAGGAAGTGGGCATAGTTGATCCAAACGTGGGGCGACTTGGCGCCGAACTTCTTCAGCATGGCTTCGAATAGACCATCGGCGTCCTGTAAGTCGTTAGCGATGCAAGTTCCCAAACATGTACGCGGCAGGTAATGGGCACTAACCTTGAGCTTCGAGGACTGAATGTAGATGCTGGCCAGTCGCTCATGCACTTCTTGTTCGTTATTGTACTGGCAGGCCCGCGTAAATACCTCCTCTACCGTCCGTTTGTTGCCGTACGTCACCTCCAGGTTGAGATATGCCACCCAGACGTTGAGCTTCTCTGTCTCTTCTCTGATATTGATGGTCTTGATTGCACGCTCCGCCACCTCGCGCGCCTTGGGCAGCTCACTGACTTGCATCTGGAAGGCCATGTACGCAATCCAGAGCTCTGACGAATCCGGCTGGCCCAACAAAAGTCGCTCATAGTCGCTTGTGGTCTGCGGGCCGTGGGCGTCCAGCTCGGCAGTTTTGTCGACCTCAATCTCGGCCTTTCTCCGCTTTCTCTTCTTCTTCTCAGCCTCCTTCTTTTCCTCGCCTTGGTCAGACTCGGAGCCCGAGTCATTGAACGGGTCAGCCGACCAAGCCGACTTCTTGCCGACGGCAAGACCATTGGCTTTCTTGTCGGCTGCGGCTTGTATTTCGTCGTCGCTTTCGCCGTCCTCGTCGTCGCTCTCCTCTGAATCCTCCACATTGTCTGTGCCCAGGATCTTGACCACGGCACCTGCATCGTCGTCCATGTCCGCATCCTCGTCACTGTCGTCGTCTTCAGGCAGAGGGGCCCCCGCATCCGAGCTGTTAGAGTCCATGTCTGTGTCTTCGTCCGCGAAGAGAGAAGGCTTCAGGCCAAAGTTGATTCTTCGTTTTCCGGCGTCCACTTCCAGAACCAGCGCCTTGACAGCGTCACCCTCCTTGTACAATTTGGTGGCATCCCTCACGGCCTTGTCGGCCATCTGACTGCGGTGGCAGAGACCGCTCACGTTCGCAGAGTTATCGACCAGGATAAACGCCCCAAAATCTTCGACTTTGCGCACCTTGCCCGTGATCACCTGGCCCTTCTTGATGTCGTGAAAGGTGGTCGGAGGCACGAAATCCTCGTCGACCATCGAGGCCTTGAGGCTCAGCTCGGCCTGGCGTGCTGCGGCATCGACGGCGATTACCCGGCCTTTGACCAGCTGGTCAACCTGAAACTGATCCTTCCACTCCTTCAAAAACCTGTCAGACAAGTTTGTAATCTTGACCAAGGCCGTGACCTGCCCTCCTAGAAGAACGAACAAGCCCTTATCAGAGACGTTTTTGACAAAGCCTCGAACAACGTCGCCGGCAGAGATCTGGGAAAAGTTGCTGATTTCGTGGTCAGCCACGGGTAAAGTAGAGCTCATGATGCGCGAGGGCCGCAACGACAAGCGAAGCCTCTTGTTGCTCGCGTCGACCTCGACGATTGAGACTCGAACAATATCATTCTTCTTGTAGTTCAGAGTGTTAATATCGTCGTATTTATCGACCATGTCCGGGAGGTGGACCGGGCCGGAGACGCTTTCGCTGAGTTTGACCAAGACTTGCCGCTCGTTGACCTTGGTGACCCTGCCGGGCAGGATCATGTTGGGCTTTAGCGCGCTCCAAGAGACTGCTTCAGAAGTGCTCGAGGATCGAGCAGATAAATCCAAACGGTTATTCTCAGCATCGACCGAAATGACGTTGACTTTCAAAGCGGACCCCACCGGGAAGTTTGCCTCCAAGTCATTCACTTGCGACAAGTCATCCGAAGCCTCCATGACCGAGATGCGGCCGCGCACGCTCGGCGACAGGTTGACCCACAGGCACCCAGGGCTGACGTTATTGACAAAGGCGACATAAGAGTCGCCGACCTTGACCGAGTCCAGCGAGAGCGGTTTCGGTGTCTCGACCTTGAAATCGCTCGGCTTCGCCGTCAGTTCGAGGACCGAGTGCGCCGATCTGTGGGATATGGGCAGGAAGCGGTGGTCCTTTGCGTTGTGAACGCCAATGACCTTGACTTTCAACTGCTGTTTTTTGTGAAACGCGCCAAGGGGATTCTTGGCATCGGCAATGCCATCCCAACTGTCAAAGACTTGAGACACATCGATTCGCCCCTGCGCCTCGCTGCCGACAAGCTGCACGTTGAGTTGCGTCTGCTTGACTGATGTGATTCTGGCCCTGGCCACGCTTCCAGAGGTCAAGCCGTCCGCCGGTGCCGGACCCTTGTCGGCTGACTTGCCACCCTTGGACTTGTCCGCTTCTTCAGAGCTAGCCGAGGAAGGAGCGACGGCGATGCGCTGCAGATCTTGGATAATGGATATCACCCTGACCTCAATCGAGTCGTACTTTTGCATGCCAAAGTCTGGCTGGGACTGAGCCTCGGCGGGCAGACGGGACTTGGGCAGGAGAGCATTCAGACTTCCAGCGAACTGGACAAAGACGGCCGTTGGCGTAATATTCCTCACAAAGGATGGAAACACAGCATCCATCCTGACATCGTCAAAGTTTGAAAGAAGCTTCCCATCTTTGGATGCCTGGATAAGGCTCGGTTTCTGGGTGAGGATGATGGCTCGCCGATTTTCGTTCTTGTCAATCACCATCAGATCCGACAGCGTCTGCCCTGCGGAGATGCGTTTGAGGGCGAACATGTTCTTGGACGCCGACTTGTCTGTGAGATGTCCTACCGGCAGCATGGCCTTGAGCTGGCTGCCCTCGAGCTCGACGAAGACCTGATCCTCGGTTTTCTGGATGACCTTAGCCGATACGAGATCGCCCAGCTGCAGGCTCTTCAGCGCGCTCTGCTTGTCGAGGCCAAAGGCGGAAGGGTCTTTGCACGACAGTATCAGCCTTCGCTTCTCGGGATCAACGTCGAGAACATGAACGCTGACGACTTGGCCCAAGCGGAAGTGCTCCGACGGTTCACGAATGTAGGCCTCGCTCATCTCAGAGACGGGGAGAAAGCCTCGGAGGGAGCCGTAGAACTGGATGTGGGCGCCGTTCTGCTGCAGCTTGATGATGGTACCGGGAACGTGCATGCTGACACTGACTTCATCGTAAGTCTTGATGACGGGAGCCTCGGAATTGACCAGGGTCTTCTTGAGAGTGAGTCGCATCCGCTTTTTGGAGAGATTCGTGGAGAGAACCCGGGCCTTCACCTTCATGCCTTCGCGGAACTTCTTTTCGGGATGCTGCAGTCGAACATCGGACAGGTGGCGCTCAGGAACAAATCCAGTTATTCCGTCAGCGACTTTGACAATCAATCCGCTCACCCCCTCTTCGTTGATGACGAGCTTCTCAATCTCGCAGTCAACCACTCCCCCGATGGGCACGTCCTCGAGGCGGATGTACTGCTGCTCCAAGATGGTCTTCTGGAAAGAGATGTGGAAGAGGCCGTCGAGCTCGCTGTAGCCAACGACGCGACCTTGGTGAACTGATCCGAGCTGGTAGGGCCCGCTGGACTCGTACAAGGCGTCGACCTTGCCATCCTTGACACGTGAAATGTGTACAAAGCCGCTGAGGCCGGCGATGCCTGTGTCGACAAAGAGCCCAATCTCGGCCTCCACGTGGCGTACGGTGCATTCCTTGACGAGTGAGGACACAGGCAGCACCGCAGTGGGAAGCTTGTTAGCATCCGTGTCCGGATGCTTCATGGTCAAAGACATAACGTGAGGGAGCAGGGAGATGCCCAGCTTGGGGTCTTTGGCAGTTGGGAAGTTGCAGATAATCCGGGCCTTGACCTTGGTCCCAATCTTGTATGTCGACTCTAAGTCCGTCCCGTCGGGTCCGGCACCGGAATGGACCAGGTCTGCCGTGACGTCGAGATGGCCCATGACTTTTCCAGCGAGGCCTCTCCTGTCGACATTGGAGACCAAGACACTGACGGTGGTACCGGGTAGAAAGGTGCTGATTGTCGTCGCCTCCGAGGGGACGTGCCTGATGCTGCCTATCTTTTCCTGCAAAAGAGACAGCTGGGCAACCCGGCCGTTGGAGCGCTTGCCGGCGACGTGGCAGAGGAAGACGGCGCCGGGCTGGAGTCGCTCGTGGTCGATGGTCGGGTCGATCTCGCTAGTGGGGAGGAAAGCTCGCAAATCAGGAATGCCCATGTCCATGACACAGCCACGGTCCTCAAGGCTGACCACGGATGCCATGACAGTGCAGAAAGGTGTCACGTCGTCCTTGCCCAAGCCGGAGTTGGCTTCGGCAGGGCGCAGAGAGAGCTCGATTTTCCGCCTTCCCCTGCCGGCGACGGATTCATCCAGGGTAGAGACGACGTGGACTCTCAGGTATTGGCCGATGGCGAAGATGGACTTGAGGTCGACGTCGCTTTCGTCGTCATCGGAGCCGTTTTCTGAACCGTCATCCTTTTCGGCGGCCGCATTCTGCAGCCTGCCGGTCAACTGGTCTGAGACTGCAACAATTGGGACGTAGCCAGTAAGATTATAAGGAAGGGCAATCTCGATGTCGAGGTTGTTGATCCGACAGACTTGGCCGAGGACGAGTGAGCCTTTGACGAGTTTCTGTGTATCTTGTGAGCTTTCATGGTCCACTTGGTAGGCTTCTCGAGGACAGGTACCTTGAAGTTGAGACTCTCCACCCTGATGGCATCGTCGCCGTCTTTGGAAACTGGAGCCTTCTTGTCGCTCTTCAGTGCCATTCTCCTCTTCTTCTTCTGCTGCGCCTTGCCGCCGACGTCGAGCTCGTCCTCGCGCATGGCATCCGCCTTTGCCTCGAGCTGGATCTGCTTCTGCTCCAGGGGCGTGAGGACGCTACCGCCACCACGAGGAAATACGGGCTCTTCATCCCTTAAGAGCGAGACAACAGGTGCTTTGGGGGGCTTGTTGTCAGACTCGGCGGCCTTGTTGGGCGCCGTGGTGGCGGCCGGCTTCGCATCTTTGCTGGACGCATCGTTCTTGGACGGCCGGGCTGCCTTGGAGCTCTTGGCCGACTTTGACGGGGGATGGCCACCGGGGGCATCTTTTCGCTTCAGGTTGCCCATGGCGGCGATGTGCAGCCGAGATCAACAGCGAGCGAAAACGGCTCGTCTGGCTCGACGATGGCTTATTCGCTTGCCCTCGCGACAATATAATTTTTTTCCTCTCCAGGCCGCCGATAAGCTGATAGCAGTGGGAGGGGCGGTGGAGAAAGATCCGAAGGTTGATCCGGGCCCGGCGCCAGCGTCTCCATGCCAAGCGGACCGCTGCGGGCCTCGGCTGTTTACATGTTTACAGGCGGCCGAGCGCTGGAAACCACCGCCACGAGCCAGCGGACAGGCACGCTGATAAGCTGGTCACACGAAACTCCCTTGAGCGCCTCTCCCTCAACAAAACAGGACGCGAGACGGTACCGGTGGTCGAGTAACCTGGACCCAGTCGAGACAAGGACGTCGATGGATTTTCAGACGTCTGCACGCGCGTCGTGATGCTCCCCCGAAAGAGACAGCGACCAAACCCGGCCGGGGCTGCTGGCTCGTGTAGCCTGCCGACAACGGCCTTATCGCGCGAGTTCGCTACGTCACAGGGCGCATCAGCCTCTCACCAGCCGCCGCCGACTCCTCTCCTGCGGTCCCACCGCAGCATCGCCGCCCTATCTGCGAGGAGCAACGAGAAGCAGGTATCTCGCGACAACCCTCTGCACCTCCCGCTCTACATCGTATTGGGATGCTGACTCGGCACCGTGCGGCAGGTTCGCAAGGCCAAGAGCTGGTACGGTTCCTGGCCAAGAGCACCGAACAAAGCCTGGGCCTCGACGTCGGTTGCGCGGGAAAATATCCTGGGCGGCACGCTCAGGGCAGCCAGAGCCTCGGACCTGAGTCGCTTCGAGCCGAAAAAGGGCGACGACGCTGTGAGCATGCTCAGCGCATGCACCGCTTTGCCACTGCCCGGTGTGCCAGAGAACGCCATGACGACAGACGAGAACGACCAAAGGGACGTCAAGCCCCCGTCATCAGAAAGAGCAGGGAAGAACGCATCAGGCGACGCAAAACTACGAGTTCTGTCGGCTACAGAATCGACAGCCCAAAACCCCGCAACCCCGTTGAGACGAGTCACGTCGTCCAGCTGGCTGGGCTGGTGGTCGAGAACGCCCGTTGCCGAGGACCAGGCAGAGTCATCAGCGAACTGTGCGCTGCCTGAAGCCGAGAACGATACCGATGTGCCTCGGCAGCCTGTCCTTATTCCTCCCGAGCAAACTGCACCTGATGATGCGTCTACCGTGTCGGCCCCGGCCAGCGCGCCGACATACGCATCGACGTCCTGGTTTGGATTCTGGTCGTCTTCCAGCGATGCCAAACCGCCGCCAGAGGCCAGCGCCGAAGACGCCACGGCCGAGGGGGGAGCCGAGGATACCGTCATGACGGACGCGGCCCCTGCTGCAGCACCTCCAGCCCCATCACTGCCTCAGAAGCGTGAGCCAGCGCCCAAGGCTGGCTCCACGTGGGCTTTCTGGTCGAGGGAATCGCCCAAGGCGGGCAGTGAGGTGGCGACTTCGGAGGCAGGCGAAATTGCGGTCATGGGCGAGGGCTCCGAGGCCCGTCCGCAGCCCATGGCCGAGGGCGACGTCTCGGGGTCGCGGAGCAGGGGTCAGAAGGCGGACCCCAAAGCAAAGCTGGGTCGCAAGACGACATGGCGCAGAGGCAAAAGAGCAAGGCCAACGGTGACCATCCCCGAGTCTCGGCCGGCAAACTGCCCCGAACGGATCAACCGCCGCAGCAGACATTGCGTCGGAGCCCGAGCCCGAGCTCAATGCAACGCCAGCCACGCCCAGGACGGAGACGCCGACCGAAGGTGCCGGCGACGCGGCGGCTGCAGCAACCAAGCTGCCGCCCAACCTGGTGCTGCCCTGCTTCACCAGCACCTACGAGATGAAGGAAAACCCGTCGATCCTGCGGCAAATCACAAACTTTCTGCTGCGTACGTCGCAGCCGGCGGCCAACCACGTGCTGCGCGTCAAGGACACGCCGCGGATACGCAAGGCCCTTGCCATTGGCGTTCACGGGCTCATCCCCGCGACGTACCTGCGGCCGATGATCGGGCAGCCGACGGGCACATCGCTGCGGTTTGCGAGCCTGGGCGCCGATGCGATCCGCAGGTGGGCCGACGCACACGGGTGCGCTGACTGCGACATTGAAAAGGTGGCGCTCGAGGGCGAGGGCCGCATCGGCGAGCGCGTCGACAACCTGTGGAAGCTGATGCTCAACTGGATCGACCACATCCGGCGGGCCGACCTCATCGTCGTGGCGTCGCACTCGCAGGGCGTACCCGTCAGCATCATGCTACTGGAGAAGCTCATTGAGCTGGGGCTAATCACCGACGCGAAGATTGGCGTGTGCGCCATGGCCGGCGTCGCCCTCGGGCCCTTTCCCGACTACCGGTCCAGCATCCTGATGGGCTCGGCCGCCGAGCTGTGGGACTTTGGCAACCCGCAGAGCGCCATTTCGCTGCGCTTCGAGACAGCCCTCAAGCGCATCCTCGACTACGGCGCGCGCGTCACCTTTATCGGCAGCATCGACGACCAGCTGGTGCCCATGGAGGTGTGTATTTCCCCCTTTTGTCAAGGTATCCTGCTCGTTCTAACGCGCCTCCAGTCCGCTGTCTACTCGCCGGCCAGCCACCCGTACATCTACCGCGCCGTCTTCATCGACGGACGCATCCACGCGCCCGACTTCATCGCGCACCTGGTCGGCTTCGCGCTGAAGCTGCGCAACTTGGGCATCTCGGACCACGGGCTGATCCGCGAGCTGTCGGCGCCGCTGGCCGGCTCGCTGTACTCGGGCGAGGGCCACTCGCGCCTGTACTACGACGACGCCGTCTACGACCTGGCCGTGGCGCACACGCTCGAGACGTCGGCGGTGCCCCGCGGCGTCCCCTGCCAGATGCGGCCGCATGCGGGCGCCGCCGCGGATGGTGGTGGTGGTGCAGGGCTGCTAGCGTCGCCAAATCCCTACGTGCTCCCCTGGATCATGCGCGGCGTGCTCGAGGAGGACTTTGTCAAGACGGAGCTTGGCGCCGAGACGGAGGAGCTGCTGCGCCAGTTTGACGACTGGAGGCCCACGACAAAGGCCCTGCGCGACGTCAAGTACCGCCTCGAGGCTGTGCGGTCCAAGCTATAGTGGCTGAAGCGCAAGTTGCCCGCATGACTTGTTCTTATTGGGGAGAGGGAGCCGGGGAAGGCGATCACGAAGCCATCCCCCTCGTCTGCATTTGGTGGCTTTCCTCGCCTCTCGTCTCCTCACCGAACTCTAAAACCCCCTCTCACTCTCTCAAAGCAGAGAAACATGGCCCCTCCGTCTCCGTCACGTTCGCCCTTCCCCAGGCACCAAGACGGGATTTGCGGCATTCGAAATCCTACCCATTACGAGAAACGCCGCATACGCCTTTAGACCCAATCATGACGCCTTGGAGGGTTCACACTCACACACACACACACACACACACACGCATACACACAACATGGTCCACGGGAATCGATCGGCAAGGGGCATGCATCGCGCGCCGCTGCGCAACGAGAGTCTGGTCTGATTTGGTGGACTCACACACTCGCCTCGACACTTGGACAAAAAAAAGAAAGAGAAAAATGAAGAAAAACACAAACGCAAAAGCGACGCAGTAATCTCAGAGTCTCTCACACCCTCGTTTCCAACCCACGGGCGGCGGCAAGACGACGCCGGTAGCATGGAATGAGAGGGGGATGGCCATGGGAAGTCGGCGCAGGGCGTTTTCTTGTCCTTTCCTATATACAATACACACATACACATATATAGATATACTATGCAAAAATAATAGCAAGACAAGAGACGGGCAGTTCACTGAACCAGCTAGAGTGGCTCCTTGGGCGAGCCTTGTGGACCCCGCCTTGCTCCCATGTAGGATTGATCCATGGTGGAAGACGTCTATCTGACCGACTTGGGCACATCTGCGCACCGACTCAAGGCGGCATAGAACGAGTTGCCGCTAAATTCTCAACGTTCGCGGGTGACTTGGGGGGTTCAACGCTCGTTTGCCGCGCATCGTCTATCGTACATAAAGAATATACACCTCCTCTCTCCCCAAGCAAAATGGTGGTCGCCCTTTCGAGATGAGACTGCACACCCATCACCGCCCTTCTTCCGTCTTTCTTGTCCACTACGTAGCTGCATCCTCGCCATCGTTGGCTCCGGTGCCCCCATGGCGGTTTCGCCGCCCCCCCTTTTTGTACAAACAAGTAATATCCGAGAGGAGCGAGAGGGAAAAAAGGGGTGTCGTGCCCTCCAATGTGACGAGTCGCAATGTCCAGCGCCTTGGCCATTCATCACGGAGAGTCCCGAACTCGCCGAGTAGAGAGAGTCTCAACTCCTTCTTCCCAGCCCAAACGCATAGATGCGATCCTGGATCTGATCCCACGTCAACGGCCGACTCGCCAGCCCATACTGATGCGCCTCCTGCAACACCACCGTTGGCGCACCGCTCCCGGCGCCCGGGTTCCTCACCGCGCCGCCCACCACCGTTGCCGCCACGCGACGCAGGTCGTCGACCGTCAGCGCCTCGATGCGGCGGCACATGTCGCGCACGGGCACCTTGCGCCCGTGGACCTGCACCGAGCGGCCGAGGTCTTCGAGTTCCACCATGCGGCTCTCGAGGTTCATGAGCAAGCTGCTGCGCAGCTGCTTCTTGGCCCGCTCCATCTCGCCCTCGTGCATGCGCGCGTAGCCGCGGTCGAGCGTCAGTGCGCGCAGCTGCTCGCACACGGCGTCGAGCATGTTGACGGCGTGGCCCGGTAGGCACGACGCCGAGATGCCAAACAGGCCTGAGTCGAGGTACGAGTGGTTGAAGGCGACGCACGACTCGACCCAGCCGTGCTGGTTGAGCACGTTTGTGTACAGCCGCGAGTACATGCCTTTGCCGGGTCCGCCCGCCGAAAAGGACCCGCCGCCGCCCAGCAGCGTCTGAAGCGTCGCCAGCGCGTAGATGTCGTCGGACCCGACGGGCAGGCCCTCAAAGGCCACGTGCATGTGCGTGAACTTGAGCTGGTCGGGCGACGGCGTCTGCGGCGCGAGGGCCAAGAAGCCTCCCGTGTAGTGCGCCGCCAGCCGGCCATTACTGAGCCGCGAGGGGGGCGTGCTGAGGACGGTGGCGTTGCGGGGGGTGGCCATGTTCTTGAGAAAGGGGATCTTGGATATGAGCCTTGGCCGTTGGTGTTGTTGGGCCGAGGCGGATGAGGACGAGGACGAGGGGGGGGCGGAGGAGGAGACGGAGCCCTCGCTGTCGCTCGTCTCAGATGCTGCGGTAGTCGTTGACTCCATGGCGCCAAAGTACTGCTCGGCCAGCCCAACCGCCACGTCATGCTCCACGCCGGCAAAGGCCAGCACCATGCGTTCGGGCTTGTAGAGAAGGTCGCGATACCTAACCACAGTACCGCGGTCGATGCACGCCAGTCGATCCTCCGGGCACAGCAGCGGGTTGCCAAGCGTATTATCCTTGAAGGCGGCCGAGTGCAGCAGCTCCGGCAGGATGAGCTCGGGCTTTGCCCAAATCTCGGCAATCTCGTACCGCGCCGTCTCGAGCTGCTCGGCCACCTCTTCCGACGTGAGGCACGGGTCGCGGATCGTGTCGGCCAGCAGCGCCACCGTCTCGGGCACAGCGCGGTTGAACGTGGCGGCCTGGTACATCATGGACTCGCGCGACGAGGCGCACTGGATGTTGCCGCCCAGGGCCTCGACGCGCTCCAGCATCTCGTCGGCCGAGTGGCGCGACGTCGACTTGAAGGCCAGCCGGTCCATGATGTGCGACACACCGCGCATCTGGGCGTCCTCGAACCGCGACCCGGCTTCGACGTAGACACCCACGCCGGAAAAGGAGCCGGGCAGCGCCTCCGAGGCGACGCGCAGGCCGTTTGGCAGCGTCGTGATCTGGTCCAGGTCGGTTGGTTCCTGCAGGGGAGCCGCCATGTCAGTCACCAAAGAAGCACCATATAGCATACAGCGTGGAGTCATATCTTGCCTTGGGGATTCCCTCGACCGCCACCGTCGCCATGGTCCTCGTCGGCAAAGCAAGCCCTGCAGGCCGCTGCCGCAGCAGCCTCGAGCACGAGGCCGCGCCCCTGCGTAGTGGCTGTAGCCGAGTGCTCACGTGTCGCAACATGGTCGGGCTGCGAGTTGCGACGGTTTGCCGGAGCCCTCGTTATTCATGGCGAGCTGGAAGAATGGGTTTCGCAGAAAACCCATTAATAAGCAGGCCTCCACCACCCGCTCAGCGATGCGTCGGAACATTGCGGCGCCGACACAGGCACAATGACATCAGAACAAAACTGCGTGCAGTTGATTGATTGATATTCGCAAGCGCCTATGAGAATCACCAGCAGAGACCTGAAAAGGAGCCGATCTTTGATTATCAAGCCCCTGTCCACAGACACACCGCTGTCAATACCCCTACCAGGACCTGGCCGCAGCAAATCACTCGGCAGCCAGGCCAACATGCCCGTGACCATGTCCCTGCTTTCAGTCGGCCGCATTGTACAAGATGATCGCCGCCCACGTTGTGTCAAGCCATGTACGCAAGTACTCCGCCGCTACGTACGAAACAGAAAAGGGGGGAGACCCGACCAAGTGTGAATGAAGAAGATCGTTTTGCCAAAACCCGTCCGCCATGCCAAAAAGAAGGATTCCTCGCCAGCGCGATTCGCTGCCCAGAGACTCATGACCGGCTCCAGCAGCCTCTCAACTCCGTGCCGGGACCGCAAGCAAGAAACCATGGCGGAACCCCTGCCAATTCACAGTCTGCTCGCAATGGGATCTCCCTCTGCCGCCTTGGGCGGCCACCATGCGAAATGGAAGAGTAATAAAAAGAAGGCCTTTTCGAGTCCCTGCTGTATGCGCTGTCGTCTGCGTCCGTCGAGTAGATTAGGAAGAGTCGTCGCTTGGATGGTGACTGGTGGCGCCCATCTCGGCTGCCGCGTCGAGGCTTCGCATCCCGGTAGTAGCATCCACCGCCCGGCGTCCTGCACTGCCGTCAAACACCCACGGGCCAGCATTGTTTCTCGGGGTGACCAGGCCCTCGCCGTTGGCACCCAGCGACGGGGAACCGTTTTCCCGCAGGCGTCCGACCCTGCCGGCGCCCGAAACTGGGCTGCTTATGGGCAAAGGCTCCGTAGTCGCGTGGTGCAAAGGCGGCCGGGCGGCCGGGCTCTCCGATGTGCCAACGGCGACCGTCACGTCGACGGCATCGGCATCTTGAACCGTTACGTCTGCAGGCTCTGGCGCCGATGCCGGTGATTGGCTGCCCGAAGGCTCTTCTTTTCTTTCCTCGACGTCCTCCTCTCCGCGGCCCTCCTCCTCGAGCTGCTGCCACTCATCTGAGGGCTCGTCGACGTCGGCCTCGAGGTCCGCTCCGGCTCGGCAGTTGGGGCAGACGAATATGGGATATTGCGGCGACGTGAGCAGCGACCGCACGCACTTGAAATGCCACGTGTGCGAGCACGGGGCCACAAACAGCGACTGGCATGGCTAAAGGATGAGCAAGTCAGCCGAGCACAAACTCGACTCCGCCTTGACATGAGAGAGAAGATGGGGCGGGGCGAGGCGGGGAGGACAGGATTGAGGTGGACAAACCGCAATCGAATTTAGGCAGATGGAGCAGTCCTGGGAGTTTGAGCTTGACAGTGCCGAGGCTGCACCGTTGGAAGCCATGGTCCGCAGGCGCTTGTGGGCGGCGACGCTGGAGAGAAGAGGACGGTCAGCGGGAGCGCTGAAGGGAACCGGACGGAGCCAGGGGGATGAGCGACTCACTTGAAGGTGTTGAGCTTGTTCTGCCATCCGCGGTTGAGCTCGAGCCTCATCTTGACACAGCGGAAAATCATCTCCTCGCCGCCCTTGAAGTCGATGCCGAGCTGGACAATGTCGCCGTCGTTGACAGGATAAGCCTTACTCTCCTGCGAAGGCGGGCTGAGGCGGATGTGATTGAGAAAGGTGCCCGAGGAGCTCTTGACGTCTCTGATGTACCACTTGCCGTCTTCGCACCAAAACTCGCAATGGCGGCGGCTCACCACCTTGCTCTTGAAGCCGACGGGGGCGGCCGAGGGTTGGCTGCCCAACATGGTGGCGGCTGCCTGGCCGTCGCGCTCCGAGTAGCGGCCGACGCGGATGACATCTGAGGCGGCGGGCAAGGTGCGGGAGATGGGGGCGAAGGAGAGGGACGGGCGCGTGGATCGCGGGTCGTAGTAGGCGGAGAAGCGGATCGAGGGCGCCGTGTCGGGGCTTGCGGACGAGGCAATCTCGGCGGGCGAGGCGGTTGTCCTGGCCATGGGGGCGAGCTGGGACTGCTGGGGTTGAGGCGGCGACGGGGACGCGTCTCGAGGGTCCGAAACGACGACAGCGGTCGTCTCGGGGATGGGGCTGGCCGACGAAGCTCGCATCTGTGGGGCCCTGGGGCGGAGGGGCGCGTCGGGGGTGGAATTGATGAGGGTCAATCTATTGGAGCCGTGGGCGGCCGTCGAGGCGAGCGAGTAGCTGACGGATCGGGTGAGGTTGTGCGGGGAGGCGGCCGGGGAAGCGGCCGAGTGGTGGGTGTCGCGCGACAGCAGGTGGTTGTGCGTGTAGTTGCGCAGGTAGCTGAGGCCACGCAGGCGGCTGGGGCGCGACGTGGTGACGGGCGTGGCGGACTGAGGCCCTGGCGGAGGCGACGAGACGGGCTGGGTGAACATTTGGAGATGGGAGAGGGGATTTGTCGCGCTAGCCAAGAGACGAGGAGAAATGTCTGACGTGTTTGGGTCGCGGCGACCAGCAGGAGGAGATGGAGGAGTGGAGCAAGAGCGAGATGGAGAGAGAATGGGAATGAGGCAGAGAGCAGATGGAACGGGAGGGGCGATGGACAAGTTGGCGAGGTGGAGGTGGTGGGAGAGAGGATGAAGAGGGAGAGAGACGGTGAGGAAGCGGAGAAACCAGACTCTCCACTCCCAAGTGAGGAAGGGTAAGTAATAATAATAGGTGTCGAAAAAAAAGGTTCGAAAGAAAAAGATATCCAGCGGTGGATACGGGGAACGGGAGTGGTGTGTTATTGTCTGGCTTGACGGTGGAGGAGGAAGAGGAGGAGGGGGGAGGGGAAAGGGTCCAACAGTCGATGGGCGGGTAGGGGTGGGATAGAAGAGGCAAGTTGGCGTTGGGGTTGGATGTCGAGTGGCTTTTTTCTTCTAATTTGTTAATTCGGATGGATGATGCGCTGGGACCGTGTCAGCCGGCAGCGGCTCTCAGTTGACTTTGCCTCGGGAGCGGGGGGGGAGGCGGATTGCCTAGCGAGGTGGGGGGTGGAGGAGAGAGAGAGAAGCAGGACGAGGAAGATGGAGGACCGGGCCTCGGACGCTTCTGAGGGCGGGGAAAAGGGTGCGGAGTGAAACAAGTTCAGTGGGGGAGAGGAGGAAGAGCCGGAGAAGTGCGTGTGTGCTGCTTGTACGCGTAAGAGGTTATCTACCGAAAGATGCGCCCACACTCTTTCGTGCTGTGTCGCCCTTTGTTGGCCATGGACAGAGAGCCCGAGGCAGTGGATGGACCCGCTGGCTGCAGCAGAGATGAGCCGCAGCGGAGGTGCTGTACTGTACTGTAGACTGCAGTGTGCAGCTGCTGGGGGACCCCCTACAGTACTAGCAGCAGTGCCCTCGGTTTCAACGTGGGAGGTAAGACGGCGGCCTGCAACTGGTCGTCCAACGCAAGCAACGGTTACATGTGAGAAAAATTTCAGAAAAAAATAAAATAAAATAAGGGACGCACGACACTCCCGCTATACACCAAGCTTTGCCCCTTGGTCAAGTCGAAATGTGAAGCGACAAAATGCAAATAGACGAGACTTGCACCGGGCCACTGGCGACGAGGAGCACCAGCAGTGGAGACTCCCAGCAGCCTGCCTGCACAGTGGAGTCGGGACGGCCTGGGGCCAGCACGTGGGCCCACACCCACCTCGCCGGTTACCAGCCCGGTGCAGGTGGAACACCCTCCCTCAGTGGTCCGGGGCCGAGCTCCAGCACATGCACCCACTGTAGCCCGCCTGCCAGCACAAATCTTCATCTCGACCAGCGTCACAGACACCATGGCAGGTATTTATCTTGTTCCTCGCACACGCTGCGTCGGGAGCTGGTGGCACGACCTCGCGCCACAACCAACAAGCTGACCAACAAAGCCCTGCAACAAAAGCCCTGCTGCCGGCGGCGCATGGGCGTTGCTTCTTCTTCTTCTTCCCGTCCCGGCTCATTACGGGCACTACAGTAGCATCAGTGGTATTCGTCTTATTAGGGGCCTGCTAGCCTCTACAGGGCTTATGACCAGGTCATGCCTGGGCCGAGCGTGCACAGACGCTTGTCTGTCTCGACACTCGCCCACACAAAGGCCTGTCGGCGGACCCGTGCTCAGACAAGGCCAAGTCTTTTTTTAGAGAAGAAAAAGGAAAAGGGCAGCGGTCCGTCGCCTTGCTTCGGCAGCTCGGTCCGCCGCTCGTCAGCAAGCTTGTGCTTATTATGAGACGTACGGAACACAGTAGTGACTTACGACGCGCAGTAGTAGGTACGTACTTCGTATAATTACACATCCCTGATGAATCTCTTTGAAAATGGTTGTAAGTTAATTACTCCGTAATTCCACGCCCTTTTCCCTCTTCAACAGAAGCTGATGATGCATATATGCATGTGCGCTGAAATGATCAGCGCCGCGCATGACGCTGCCGTCGCCCCGTCGAGAATCTCGATGTACGGATATGACGTGCTGCTCCTCAGCCCATCCATCCATCCAGATATGTATTCTGTACATGGCATGGCACGAGACGTCGACACGTGCGTGCAGGCATTCTCGCTGCTGCCGCATCCCTTCCCGTACATACAGAACATGCGCAGAGTCATATTGTGTACTCGTGATATACTGTAATGTAGTCTGTACTGTACTGTACATACCTACAGCAATGTCGATAGATGCTGCTTCAACCAAGTGCCGCGTAATTATTATCCATCCATCCCTTGTCGGTCCGATACTTCATCGACGACAGATCAAAAAGCCGCCGCCGCAATCGCGTCAATACTCGCGGCCACCAACGGCACCGCTCCCCATGTCTCGACATCGTCCCCAACCGATCCCGTTGGCCCTGCAACTCGCCTGCCACTGTGAGACCGCTTAAACGGGCCGTCGGCTGGGTATGGCGTCGCCTAATGTCTCGCCCTTGCCGTGGTCCAGCTATTAATGGAAGCAGCGCCATCTCACAACCAACAAACAGCTATACATACGCCTTGTCCATGGCTCATGACAGCCATCAACGCCTTCAGGATATACGTGGTAAACGGAGTGCGCTACAACTCACAAGCTGGGCCCGGAAGCTCTCACCAGCCCATCACCATCTCCAGCAATGGGGGACACCCACCCCCTTCAGCTACAATGTGAAGGGGGCAAGTGGAAGCACCAACTCGTCTTGAAGCTCGTGTACACATGTGGCCAATGTATGCCTACTGAAGTACTCCGGGCCCTGGTGGAAACCTCATCTTGGTCCGCTCGAGCCATGCGAGGCACATGCCGTCTCACATAAGCTCCGTCGAGAAGCATCATCGTCGACCTGAAGCCCTGTCTTCCAACTCAGCAACCGCCCATTACTTCCTGAACACGGCCATGCCCAGCCTCTCAATCTCCCTCCCCTCTGCTGATCCTCTCCCCGCCGCCTCCAGCAGCCTCTGCCACGCCTCGCCGTCCTTGAGCCGAACCGCCTCCTCCGCCGCCTTGGTACGCATCCCGCACTTTTCGTACATGGCAATCGTCTCCCCCGCCGCCAGGCCCGAGCATTTGGGGATGAAGACGGCCGCCAGCCGCGGGTTGCCTGCCTGCAGCGTCAGGTTGAAGAATGGCTGGTGCCCGGCGTCAGCTGTAGTCCCGCCCGTACACGGGGGACACGGAGCGAGAACACTCGACTCACCTCCCACCCAATCGGACTCTTCTTGGCCTTGGCCATTTCCTCAATCTCGTTCCATTCACGCTTCGCCACCAGCGCCCGGAGACTGCAGGCAAGCGCACGTGCGCGTCAGTTCAATCTGCTGCCTTGGTAACTCTCAGTTGAACCTACCGGATCCACCACGCCACCTTATCCGGCACCTTGAATTCGCTTTGGACCTTCTTGGCGTGGCTGTTGAACCCGAGCCGTATCAGCTTGAACAGCGTCTCGTTGACGCTGAGTCCCGTAAACGAATCTGCCAGGTCGCGCCCCAGCGACTCCTGCATCCGCAGCAACGCCGTCGTCTCCTTGAGTGCGTGAAGCTCTAGTGCCCTCTCCTTGGAGTCGGCCAGGAGCTTAGCCGCCAGTGCGAGCTTGTCCGACGCCGTCCGTGCGTCTGGCTGCCGGAGCGATTCTCGGATAAAGACGTTGGCCCCGTCTACTCGCCGGTCGTCTTGGTAGTACAAGTCTTTCAGCAGCGCATTGTCGCCCTCTCTCATCGCCGCCGCCTCCACCATGGCCGTCGCCGTCGGCCGTGCGTTGATGACGCGGAAAAACGCCGCCAGCGGCAGCTTCTTCTTGAGCTGCATCAGCACGACGAGGATAAGATCCGTGTCTCCGCTCTCAATGGCCTTGTCCAGGGCGAGCTCGTCTTCTTCCATGTCCAGGAGCAGCGGCACCTGCCTTCCACCGCGCGGCTCGTGGTTGAGGAGCTCCGTGGCCAGCCGGGCCCGGCCCTCGTGGTAAGCCGCCCGCGCAATCTCTTCGAAAGAAATACCGGGCTTGCCCGAGAGCCTCTCGACCACCAGCCGGCAGATGGTGTCGTCGTCCTCGGCCCCGACGCGGACCTTGGTAGATGCCCAGTGCACGTAGATGCGGTCCGAGGGGAGCTTGAGGTACCCGGCAATCTTGAGCGCGAGCAGGTAGTCGTGGCGGTTGAGCAGGCGCTGTATTAGCCGCTCGGGCGTCAGGCGGTGGTACTGCTCGTACGACAGGGGGATCCCAATTTCGTAGTCGCGCACGCCATTCAGCACTCGCAGCGTCTCGCACATGTCGACAAACTCGTCGCTGTTGTAAATGTCGAGCACCGACTTGCCAAACGAGGCGGCCTTGAGCAGTTTCTTCTGCCACCGCGTGTCAAACTCCCGGCCAGCGGCGTTGACGCACGTATCGACGGCCTCGGTCAGGTTGGGCCGGATGAGCTGGATGTAATCGTCGGCCTTGGGCGACTCCAGCTCCAGCTGGCCGACGGCGTCGAGCAGGATGGACGCGGGCGAGGATTCCGAGGCATGGCCGAGCACCTCGAGGGTATCGCTCGGCACCCTTTCGACGAACTCGCAAAAGTCGTTTGTGATGAGTCGAGCACCATCATATTCTGGAAAAATCAGCAACGCCTCGGCCGACAGGCACGCACGGGCTGTCGGTACCGGAAATGACGTGGACGCGGGTGCTCTCGTAGATGAAGGACGAGGACTGATCCCCTGGCCCAATAATGTGCACCTCGTCCTCCCAGGCAATGAGCGCATCGCTGCCGCACCATTCTACGTACTTGGGCGGCGTCTGCGAGTCGGCATCGTGCTCGAATATCTTGTCCTGAAAATCGCTCGAGATGACGTGCGCTTTGCCATTCTTCCCGTACAGATTCGCATACCGCCCGTCGGGTGAGACGCTGATGTGGCTAAAGGGGCCAATGTCGAGCAGCCGATCTTCGCAGTCTGTGGCATCGACGACGTGGACGGTCGAGCCGACACTCAGCAGCACCTCGACAGACCGGGACAGGGTGTGATCGGGCGAGATGATGGCCCACGAGTGGATTTCGCCCCCGGGGCAAGCGGCTAGCAGCTTGGGTCGGGGCTCGGCATAGGACGAGACGGCGACGAGCGAGTTGTTGCCCAAGAGAGCAACCATGCCGTTGTCGTAGAACCTGGGAGAGGTGAGCGACGTGGCGTGCGAGCCGGGGAGCCGCGGCAAGCATACCGGCAGGATTCGACGCCATAGTTGTCGGCGCCGTGGCCGAGGGAAAAGTTGCTAAAGTCTCCCTGGAGATCGTAGCAGCGGACGTTGCCGTCGGCGGTCACGACGAGCAACGACTCTTGTTCGGACCAGCCAAGCCCCTTGACGACCGTCTTGTCCCAGGGGATGCTGCGCAGCTTCTTGCCCGCCAGGCTGTAAATGTCGATGGACGGCTTCGAGGATATGCCCGGCTGGTGGGCCTGGAGCTTGGTATCGTCGCGCCATAATGCTATGGGCCTGTCAGTCCCCATTCGACTCGTCTCCTTTGCAGTGCAGCATTGGCCATGTCCCTGGCCATGTCCCTGCGCGTGTGCTGATCAAGACAGCAAGGACATACCTAGAGCACCAGCATAGGGAGCTCCCGCCACGAAGTAGTTGTCGAGATCCAATTCTTGGTCAAAGACGGCCGTGTACTGCTGCGTCTTGCGGAACCATTTGTCCCCCACGCTCTCCCAATCGGCTCTCGCGTGCAGCGCGTCCATCTCCGATGCGCGCGTCATCTCATGGTGGGCGTGTGCAGCTCGTCCCCTTGAGCTCTGGTGGATTGTCGGTGACGATGGAGGGATGGAGCTCCGGGTGCGCGGAGGTTATTCTTCGGCTAATGAGGGGCTGGCTCGGCAGGCCACTGTAACCAAGGGTAGCTGCTGCCCCGCCATCGATGATGATGGCATCGCTCCATTCTCAAGACGTCAGTCGCACCAGCCCGCACGCTGCGACGCCCACCATCAGCACCCTCATACGCCTCCCTGCGCGTCACTGGGTCTTCAAGGCATCAGCAGCGCCAGCAGACCGTCTCCTCTCGTCTCCTGCAGTCACCATGCCGGACTGGAGGGATGAGTACCTCGCGTCCCTCAAGGATGTCGAGCTCAACAACCCAGTCAACATGGAGCTCGTCCAGGCTTGTTCGGACTCTCCCTCTCTGCATGACTACCTTTTGCTCCGGCTCACAAGCGACAGGCTCGCAAATGGCCGACCGCATCTCCGCACTCGAGGCGGAAAAGGTAGCGCTGCAATCCCGGCCGCCGACTACGAGCACATCCAAGCACCCGCGCCCCGGTGGTACACCCTCGGACGACGCTGGTATCGCACAGCTCCGCCTTGACCTCGCCGAGACGCTGCGAGCCAAGGGTGTGGCCGAGGCACGGCTCCGCACGGCAGAGGAAGAACTCGGCAGACTGCGGGCAAAGACCAAGGAGGACGCCCGGGCCGTCAAGGACCTCACGGCTGATCGAACATCGCTCATCTTTCGGGTCAAGGACCGCGAGCACGAACTGAGAGAGAAGCGCAAGCTGCTCGAGGTACTGTTCGACCCGTGGGACCTTGCCGGTCTGCGCATGTGCTGACACTCGGACGCAGCAAGTCCAGGACGAGCATATCGCCCTGAACCTGCAACTGTCCATGGCGGAAAAGGAACGAGACAGGGTCAAAAAGGAGAACAAGGAGCTCGTCGACAGATGGATGAAGCGCATGGGGCAGGAGGCCGATGCCATGAACCTCGCAAACGAACCGCACTTGGAAAAGAATCACTGAGAATACGCAGCCGTGACGCGCAAAGCAAATGGCATGCGAGTATGACCCGCATTCAGATGGTATGTCCTGTACGCTAAACCCCATTCACATGCTCATGATGCCATGTTCCAACCCAAACATCTCGCGCAAGATCCGCTGACGAGGCCCTGCCCCCCCGGCCTACTTGCGTGTAGAGATAAAGTACGGCCCGCCCGCGTTGGTCCAGCTCACGTAGCCCTCGGGATACGCACATTCCTCCACGTTGAGAATAGTGCTCCCGACGTCGTTGATGTTGTGGTTGCTCTCGGCGACAAAGGACCGGAGCGAGACGACCTTGCAGCCGGGCTTGAGATCGAGAAACATGCGCACCAGGTCGTCATTGAGCTGCGAGGTAAAGGCCTTGTTATTGACCAGCACCACGTCGGCCCGCTTAAGCGCCTCGTGGATGGCCGTGTTCTTGCGAAAATCTCCCCGCTCGAGGTGTACCTTGCCAGGTTTGATGCCCCAGAGCATGCTTCTCGCGGCAAACTCCTTGGCCTGTGCCTCGGCCAGGTTGCAAGCGTTTTCCATCATCTCGCAGCCCCAGCTCTCACACCCAATCTCGAGGGCCGCCTGCAGGCAGACGTTGCCCACGCCCGACCCCAAGTCGACAAACACCTGGTCAGACGTCATGCTCATCTGCTCAACGAGTATCTTGGAGATGAAGGGGTGCAGCAGCTCGCCGTATACGTAGTCGGTGCCGTTTTCATACTTGGACAGGAGCTCCACCTTGGGAGCCACGGTCCGGTCATAGACTTGGTCGAGAATAAAGGCGACGAGGCTGCGGGGCAGCTCATGCATTGCGTCGAGATTCCGTTCGACGACGCCGTCCTCTATGAGGCCAAGCAGCGTCTCGTTGTACTCTTGTAGCGCCGCCTTGAACCCGGCCAAGTCTTGGATGTTGCGGTTGGAAGCCTTTTCCAGGCGCCGTATCAGGCCGCTGTGCTGGTTGGTGAAGGGCTCGGCTTCTTCGTCGTTGAGATATGTCTCGGCGACGTGGCGGACGATGCGGATGCTGGCCTCGACGGCGTCGATCTTGTCCTTGCCCCATACGAGCTCGAACCTGCGAGGCGGGGTTAGCTTGGGGGACGTGAGGAGAATACGGGCCACGTACCTTTCCCTAGGCTGCAGGCTCGGGTACTGCAGCTCTATTGCCACGTCCTCTTTCTGGGCGCCCATGACGGGGACGCACTTTGCCTCGAGGGAGGCGACTTGGACGGCATGAATAAACTGCAGCTGCTCGTTGCGGCCTTCGAAAGCCCTCGAGTTGCGCAGCTTGCGGTTGGGATCAACGAAGCGACCGTCGGCGGTGCCCTGGCGTTGCCTTTTGCGGGAGTCGAGGCTCATCCAGCCATCGTCCTCGTTGTCGCTGTCCTTGTCAAAGGCGACGCGGTCACTGGCAGGCGAGGGTCGCGACGCGGCGGCACTGGCGGCCTTGCGTTTCCGCGCCAGCCGCCTCTCGTCGGACGAGGGAGGATGTGGCGAGTTGCTGTCGTGGCGGACGGACGGCAGTCTCGGCGACGGGCGTGAGGCGGCGGGCGAGGAGCTCGAGGAGACGGAGGCGGCAGCGGCGGAAGATCGGGAGCGAGGCTTGGGACTGGGCTTGGGCTTGGGCTTGGGCGGGGCGGGACGTTCGACGACGACCTTTTCGATGCGGATCTTTGGAGGGTCGACCTTGAACTTGTTGCCTTTGCCGCCGAGAAGAGGCATGGCGGCGGCGGAGGGTGTGCGAGTGCGAGAAGCAGGGAGAAGCCTCGTGTTTCGGTCCCCTCTGGTTGTCACGCTCGTCTCTGATGCCCCTCTCTCCCTTGAGGCGTCTTTTTGCGTGAGCGGTATGCACGTGCCGAGTCGAAAGCGGTATGATGCGCGAGTTCCAGGCAAGACACGGACTGAGTCTAGGGGTCTCCGTGTGGGAGGGGGCTCCGCTGGCGGAGGTACGGGGGAGGGCAGAGGTAGATTTGATGAGACAGGTTTGCAAAGAAGGGGTTTAAAAAGGAAGACTCCCTACATGAACAGATGCAGAAGTGGAAAAAATGACGCGGCTCATGAACAATGTTGTTGGTGGTGGGGGGGGGACGAGGCTTCTCTCGCTCGGTGAGGGAGGGTGGCGGTTGATTGGGGAAGAGTGTGTGTCACAGCCGCAATGCCATCTCGCCTCGAGGCCAAAAAAAATGCTGCCTTGGGCGTGCAGGCGGCGTGCAGGCGGCGTGCGGGCCTGCTATTACAGCAGGTTCCCGCAGTGAGGGGGTTACGAGCTGGGGGGGTTGCAGCGCGGTAGAGATACTGTACTAGAGCGGATGGGGCGGTGAACTGGCAAGATACAGCTACTTGACGGCAGCCCTTCAGGCAAGTCCCCCTCACCGGGTACTACCTGAGACCCCTACTGTAGAACCCGAAGAAATGGTTGGGGGGGTCCCGGACGGGGGGCATCGCCCGACGTAACGGGCGCGAGAGCCGCCGGGACAACCGTCGGCCCGCGGCGACACAGGAAAGCCCGCAGCCACCTTGGGCGGTGGTATCTCGTGACTCGCGACAAATGCGATCCGCCGGCAAACAGGCGGGCCAGAAACCTAACATCATGCCACCAGCAAACGCACCACCCCCGGGCGACGCTCGTACATGCGCGGTGCAAGCCAGGGCAGCCGTGTAGGTACACGCTTCGTACACGTGGCGCAGAGCGTCAGCCAGGACGAGCCGAGGGCGTGCGTGCTGCTCCTGCACCTCGACTCGTTTTCCTCCTCGCGGGGCCCTCGTTCTCTCGGCCCACCACGTCGCCGCTGGCTTGAAACAGGACGAGCTGCAGCTTACTGACTGAGTCCAGGGACTACGTCAGATTCCTGGGTGTGTCTGCTTGCTGTACGTACCTCCTGACAGGCCTGTCACGGTAGCCTGTTGTTGCATGGTGTTGCTGTTGCACTGCAGCCGTTCCCGACGCGAAACAAGCGGATGGGACGACTACGTCATGCCCAGGACCTTGGCCGGCGGCATCTTGGCTGGCCCTGGTTCTGCACTCCGGTTCAAGAGCTGCTGCACCCCGGAATCTTCCCGGTAGCATTGCAGGCGACAATCTTGCACCCAGTCTCCTCCCAATGCACCTCGGAACCCGCCCAAGAGGTCTACGAGTCCGCCCTGGCCGGCGGGGTTGTCTACTCAACAAGTTCCATTCTTATACAACTCACTCTTCTCCAATTAGGCAAGAGAGTCGAGGGAACCGTGTGAGGCATGCACGACCTCTATTAAATTAGGATATACATCTAAAGTTAGATAGATGCTTGAGAAACTACACGTACGTAGTGGCCCCTGTTAGCGCGCCAGCAATGCTCGTCGAAGGGCAAAATGAGTAATGTCCAAGGCTTTGGTTGCCTCTTCATTCAAGTCCAAAACTTGGCAATCAAATCGTCGGGCAGCGCCTTGGCGTCCTCTTTGGCGGCAAAGATCTTGATGATGCGCGGTCTCAGCCCCCGCTCACAGATTGCAACGCACGCCCTGGCCCCGTTGCGCCTGACTACTTCCTTGAGCCGGACCAGCACCGTGACCAGCTTCTGCAGATGGACCTGCTGCCTCGTCTCCCAATCTGTAAACTCTGCGGCGACGTTGTTGAATGTAACGTTGGTGAATGTTCCGTCGACGTGGCGGCCGACAATGAGCCACGGTGTGCGGCCGAACCAGAGCTGCGGGAGATAGGTGCCGGAGCTTTTGTACTTTCCAGCCGTCTTGACCTCTGCTGCTGCGGATTGGGGCATAGCCATGTCGTGGTCGGATGCGGTGCTCGTCACTTGGGTGTTTGTGCTTGCGGTTCTTGGTCCGCACTTTATTGATGGTCGTCTTACTACTTGGGAGACGTTGGCCTTCGCGCCTGACTTGGCGCTGCCCGGCCCATTGTAGCACGCATCGACCTCGAAGCGCACGGCACAGCGCAAATGTCCAAGCGGGTAGAGCAGGACGCGGTGATGTCCCGTACTGTCCCCTACTCGAGGAGGGTAGTCGGTAAAGGCCCTTTCAAAGTTGTGGCCGTATCCAGAGACGAGTGCTCCAGTGGTGCGCTCGCGCGAGCTCCTTTCCCAGCGCTCAATCAGCAGCGAATTGTGGACCAGGGTAAGCTTGAGACGAAACAGTCCGTCGCTCCGGTCGGCGCAGAAGTTGAGCAGCTTCCGCAGACTGCTCCGGTCTGACACGACGTCGACGTCGTTGAAGCGGAAATCTGGGTTTGTGGAGGCGGCGGCTCGGAAGAGCGGCTCCAGGGGGTGTCGTGGGACTCGGGCAGAGTTTTGGTCGATGAAGAACGTCCCTCGATCCCTGGGGAGGGTGACTGGCAAGGGAATGTTTCTCCATGTCGGGGCGATCCCTTCAACATTGTCAAAGGTGAACATGCATGAGATGACATATTGGGGATGAGGGAGACTCTTACCAGGAACAAAGATGTGGGCATACGCGAGATTACGCCAGTTGTATGTGCAAAGCAGCTGAGCTGCCGACGCACTCGAGACTCTGGATGCCGAGGGGTAAAGGCTGCGCTGGCTGATGATTTTGACGGGGTTCTGGTCTCGTAGGCCATCACGTATCCAAGAGTCGCGAGAAGCTTGCCTGCGCGCCGTCGAGACCGCGGTACCAAGTGCGGCGGGTAGACGACCGGCGTGAGCGGAATTTCCACGTCGAGCCGTCACCGCTGCTTTCTTCCGAACCGAGCCGGCTCTTGAATTGAGTCCACGATAACAAGAGAATACGGCAGGTGATGATGAGGCAGCGCGGACTCGGCGACACATTGTCTGCCCAGCCGAGTGAGTGAGCCTCGGACACAAGACGGGGCCACAGCGTCCAATGGGCTGGACAATATAGACTGACGAGCCTGCCGGTCTCGGCACCATGATATTGGGCAACACTTGATTCATCCGAGGTGAGAGAATGCTTCAAGTCGCTTGTATCTTCATCCCAGCAAGTCATGAAAACACGACATGGAAGAACGCGGGTCCCTGCAGCCTCTGGTTGGTCGCCCCTGACGTGCGGCACGCCATGAGGGGATGTCTGCGTGGAGGCGTCCGGAGGTGTGCGTTGGTGGAAGCCTCTGATGATGTTGGAGCCGCCCTTTCACCACATGTAATTGCTTGCACGTGATGCAGCACGTGACTCCCCGCTCCTTACTTCACGGCCCTTCTGAGTTCTGACAGAACCAAACCACTCTCTCTTCGCCTGCGCAGTACATACAGGAGGCACGAACTCGTTGGTGAGTCTCGGCCGGCGGGTCTTTTAGTCTGCATCTTCGTCTAATGTGTGTGTAGTTGAGCTGACCCTCCCCCTCGGGCCCTCAGTCTCACCATCACTTAAGCCCGTTGCTATGCGTTGGGGATGCGCCGTGTTCAGCATCGCCGAGAACGGCTTGTGTTGAGCCCTTGCAGCAAGGAAGAGAAGTCTCGGGTCGCAAGCACAGTTCGCGTGGAGGCGGCATTCCGTGACCCAATAGCCACCACACTTATCACGCAGGGGGCCACCAACACGCCTGAGCTCACGCAACGATGAGTTGGCTTTAGATGAGCATGCCTGCCCTGATCAGTCTTTTTGAGACTCGAAAACAAATTTCTGTGCTTGGTAGACACTACGCTTCGCGTGTGAAGATGGACCTATTCGTACACACAAGTCTCGTTCTCAATGTCCAACTCCACCAGGCCCTGATTTCACTCTCTCCACAGTCTCGGTGTATGTGGAGGAAGAAGCAGGAAGCCAAGCATCCATCGCCAGTTCCTCCCACCATCCTCAGACTCCGAAACTCCTCCGCAAAAGACATGCGTAACGCAGAGAGCAGCCCTCATCGCCATGGCCCTCCACAAGCCTCGACAGTCAGAACAGCAAGCCCGAGGGCCGGCAGGCACAGATTCGTCGCCCGGCTGAGCACACCGTCGGCTCAAAGGCTCCGATTTCGTCGGCGAGCGAGGTGCTCACTGGGTTGGCGCGGTCTCGCCCGATCTTGCCTCGTTCGTGGACTGTGGAAAAGATTGTGGATCTGTGAATGGGGAGGAGGACGATGTAAGCTTTGCAAGAAGACACAGGGTGTGGGCGTCGTTGCCCTTTGACTCATCCCCATGAATAACAAACGTGAGAAGACGGGAGAGAGAGATGGGGGAGAGAAAGGGTAGATGCCGTACTGAAACTTGATCAACGTGATGCCCTCGCAGATGTCGACGACGAGATGCAGCCCCCCGACACTGACGTACGCGGCATCAGCATCTCGCGACAAGCCGTGCTGCGGCAGCGGATCCGAACGGCTGCCTCGCCAGAGATCAATAGGCCGCCGGTGCCCACAGACATGGCACAGAATAACCAGCCCGTCGTCCCCATGGCGGCCCTCGCCCGAGATGGACGACGCCCGGTGTCCACACCCCGGCTCAAACAGCGAGTCCCCGCGGGCCCGGTGCGCCTCCTCGAAGAGCGCCGTCTCATCAGGCGCGAGCGCGCCGTGGTCGCCGGCCAAGATGCGGTCCCGCATCGTCGGCAGCAGGCCGCGCAGGCCGCCCACGCCCTCGGCCGCGGCGCACAGCACGCACAGCAGGACGCCCCCCTGGTAGCCGAGGCCGCAGCGCGGCGGCTGCCCGGTGCGCAGGATGGTGGCGCGGCGCGCCTCGCGCAGCCTGTGGGCTGCGTGGTTGATGGCGCGCTCGAGCACGCGCATCAAATGGTCCGTGTCGCGGCGGCGCCACTCTTCGGCGTGCTTGGCAGTGCGGAGCGATGGCTGGTCGGGGTCGACGCCCGCGCCTGCGGCTCCGTCGAGGTCGGCCGGGTTGATGCCGTCGGCGGCGGCGGCGGCGGCCAGCTCGTGCTCCAGCTCGGGCGCCCCTGAGCGACGGCGGTGCCACCATCTCGCCAGGCGCAGCAAGTGGCCCATGCAGAGCGTTGAAAAGGGGTCGTGGGGATAGGCCTGGTACAGCTCCAGCCTCATCAGATCGTCGAGCTTATGCGGCACCGGGACCTGAATCACCTGGTGGAACGGCCGGCCTGACGCCGACCATCCGTTGCCCATGCCATGTTGCTGTATGCCTGCAGATTCACCGACGGGTCAGGGCTCTCGCCCTCGGTCTGGACTGAGGGCCGTGTGTTTACCTGGTCGAAAAGGCAGCGGTCGAGGCTGCGGGGAGGGAGTTGGAGGGAGAGGCCGCGGCATGGCGGCAAAGTTCAAAGGAGGAGGCGTGGTTGACGATGATGATGCCTCGGTATTGATGCCTCTGTATCGGAGAAACAATGAAGAGAAGAGACGCGCTTTCTCAGAGGACTCAGGATGCTCTCGTAGCCAAGGGCGTTTCACTGCCTGGCACCTGGTCTGGTTGCCCGGAGCGAAGCCCGGCCAACCCCTGAACAGCTCGACAACGCCACACTCGCTCTCTCCAATGACGACAGCCAGAGGGCAGTGAGCCGAACCCGGCTGCCTCTCCAAAACACATTGCCTCGGCGTTTGAAGGGGGCGAGGCGGAGAAGTCTCCCCTTCCACAGAACACGACCGACGCCCCGGGCTGAACAACGGGTTGTGTTTATTTTTTCCTTTCTTCTTTGATCTTCGCTCGTCTGGAGTCCGCTGAGCCTGGATCCGCCTGCCAGAGGCCTCGTGCAGCAAGGCAAGCAGGCGAACCGCCCTCGACGTCTACGCCCCCGGGTATGCCAGCTGGTGGATATGGTCTCCGAAATACCTGCTCCGAGTCTGCCGTCCGCCGTGGGCTCCCGACCAAACACCCGTGTAGTTTCCGTTCTTGACGAGGTAAACTTCGTCGTCTTCCCTGACGCAGACCTCGACGCGCCGCTGGATGCCTCGGCCATCCTTCTCGCCGCTCCCTGTATGCGGGCTTGCCACCTCCCCGTCCTCTACGTACGTCGTTTCGACCGCGGCCCCCTCGCCGTCTTTTCTGCCGACTTGAGACATCGGCGTCGTTGGGCTGTCTTGGTTGCCATCGCCAGACTCGCGGATCCGGCTTGGCCCTTCCATCCAGCATGGTAGGATGATTGCCATGTTTGCCGTGACCATCGCGGCAAAGGCTTCGCGCGCCTCCCATTTACGCGCGAGTCTAAGATCCCTAAAGCTCTGCGCACATGCATCGGGTCGGTAAGTAAAGAGCTCAGCTCCCCAGCCCATGGCCACCACGAAAAGAGCCCTTACCGAGACGACAACCGCGCGGTTCACCGCAGCCAAGCCAGCCAGGAAGCCACACGCCAACAGAGCGGCCGTCAGCAACTTGTGCCTCGCGGGCGCCCCCGTCTGAAACAGAGACGGGGCCGGCACCGCCATCAGGTACAGATAAGTCGCCACGCCGAGGCTCATGTATGTCCAGATGAGCGCCGGCGACGAGGCGGGCTGGCAGGACGGCTCCGGCGCCGGGGAGAGCCGCCACATTCGCGTCATGGGACGACAGCTCAGCAGCAGCGTCAGCGTTGCGCCGAGCCAGCTGGCGCCGACGAGAGCCAGGCCCAGCAGCGCGGCCGGCCGGCGTCGGCGGTGCTGGGTGCTTGCCAGCCTCAAGCACAGCACGCACACGGCCGCCTTGAGGGACCAGATGACGATGGAATGGCTGGCCCAGCTGCCGAGTTGCAGCTTGGAGCCGAGGACTCTATAAGCAGTCAGCATCCTTCGCGCGCTGGGGGCTCATGCCAGCCGGTCGCTATCAGATCACGGTGGTACCTCTGCCTATGCTCTCTGCCGCCAGTCTGCGGCGCCATGGCTGCTCTCGTGCCGTCATCCATGAAGCTGCTCGTCAAGCCATTCGCCTCATTTTCGGCAACGTATGCCAGGGCCGTCTCAGTCCCGTAAGCCACCTTTCACCCATCCCCAGTCAGTAACGAGTCTCTGACAGAACGGGGCCAAGGGATCCTCTCATACCGCTGCCAACACCACGAGGCAATCATCAGACGCCAGGCCCTTGAGTCCTCCAACGGCGCGAGCTCGCAGATACAGCCGAAGAACCACAGCCGCCAGCCCGACGGCCAAGAGGGCGAAAATCTCGGCGTTAAAGGCATAACGGGGCGCGCTCATCGTGGCCGTGACATGGGCGCCTCTCCGGGCCACAGAAGGTCCAATCACAAAGGGTTTCAGCGAGGGCCGGGCCGGGTGTAGTAATGAATGGCGCGGGGCGCAACAGTAGGCATGCTCCCCCTTTTTTCTCTCCTCGTCAACTATATCCGACGAGGCAGTTGAATCGACCAAAAGGCCATCGATGCTGGAGCTCCCAGGAGTCGTCCGGGGCCCTGGCTTATCAGGAAAAGACACGGCAGCGACGGCGCCGGTGCATAATGTCCATTATGCTTTGCCTAGCAGAGACAAACAAGCAACCATCTGCAGCTGAGCACCTGTCGACGGAGCAGACGCGTGAGAATGGGTGTGCGTCAGAGCACACAGACTCAATGCAACGGCCAATACCTTCCGGGGCGTCTCCCTCCCTGTGCGGCTGATGATGAGCTCTAGCTACGCATCAAGTCGGCCCAAGGAAGACCAGCACTAGTAATCAATAATCAAAGGCCTCAAGGCAAGGCCAGCCTATGTGTGTCGAGCTTCCATCCTCTTCTCGTCCGTCCGTCAACGTCCAAGACATTCAGCCGCGTGGCTGTTGTTCAGGGGGCGTGAAAAGCAAGCGACCTCTCGCGCCCACTCTATGGCAAGGCAGTCGCGTGGCCGTGGTCTGGGAATAAGAAAAGAAAGCAAGGATTGAGACACCACATGGCTTCGCCTTTCAACATACTGTAATTACTTGGCTACCGGCTCGAGGCGCTTCGCAGGACCGAGTGGCTCGGGTCGTCCACGTCGATGTACAGACGACAAGACTGGGTCTCATGCAAGGAGCAGCCATGCTTCCTTTTTCTTCGCCCCGGTGCTGGTCCAGACCCGGTCCTCGTCGCGCACTGATCGCTAGTGCACGAGCAAGCATCAGCATACATACAAATGCTGCACCTCGCGCTTCCCCCTTGCATCCTCCGAAACTGTGCCTGTAGCCCGGAGCCCAACTGCCGTCCAGTGGAAGCAAGTCGTCCGCCGAGCATGCACGACACTCTCGGCCCGGCCATCGGGACCGAGAGAGAGGTCATCGCTTCAGCGTCTTTTGCTTCTCTGCGTCTGTCGCGACGAGCCGGCCCTCGACCAGCAGACCCTTCTTCCGCCTGACCCCGTCCATATACCGCTTCGCCACATTCTCCTTGTCCGCCAGCTCGCCCAGGTCCTCTAGGTCGTCCTCGGTGAAGGGCACCCAGAACGGGTCCTCGTCCAGAATCTCGAACCCCGCAAAGATCAGCTGTGGCTGCGCCGCTCCGCTCGTGCGCTTGCGCATCTCGTCTGCAAACCCGAAGCTCTCGGCCACGGGGAGCAGTGCCTGGATGGTGAAGAAGGGCGTGCCCTCCTTCATGGTCTCGGCCATGACGCGTCCGCGCCGCCGGGTCAGCACGTCATACACGCGGCCGAGGACCTCGGTCGATGCCTGGATCTCGACCGAGTACATGGCCAGCATCAGGCGCGGCGACCAGTCGAGAAAAGCCGCGCGGACCGACGACTGTAGCGACTTGATAATTTCGCCCGTCAACCTGCCGAGCCTGTCGTGGGCCGACGAGTCGTCCTCGGAAAGGCTCAGGCCGACATCCTCGATGAAGACGGCAACTCCTTGCATGGGCTCGTGGCACAGCGGCCCCTGCGCCGTCGCCAGTTGGAAAGCGTAGGTAATCTTGTCCGACAAGTGGGAGGCTCGAAGGGTCTCTTCTGCCCGAGGGGCATCATTGAAGCTTTTGTTGGCCGTGAATACCTTGGGCAAAATGCCGTCCTTGGTCGCGTCGACGAGCAGGTTCGGCCCCGTGCGTCGCGGCCCAAACGCTGCAATCTGATTCACGCGGCTCTTCCACACATCGCGCCCCTTGCCCGTCTCCAGCTGTTGCTGGAGCTGCTGCTTGAACTCGTCGACCGACAGTGTATTGCTAGCTGTGACCGCCGTGTCCGGCACAATGTTCTCCTCGCCGGCTCCGTTGCTGCCGCCATCCTCGGTGGATCTGCGTTCCGTGTACAGCCGCTTGATGGAGTCGCCGTTCTTGATGAGAAATTCGGTGACATCTGCCGGCAGTGGCCGGACGCGAAGTGTAATTGTCACCTGTTTCGAGCTCGTAACGCCGACAACGGCCCCCCGTCCGAGGTCTTTGTTTGCCGGCGGTCGCATCTCCTCTGCACGAACGATCGTCTCCCTGTAAGGCACGATGGGCGCGCCCGCCTGAATGTCGCAGCAGGCAAATCTTTCCTTGAGGTCCAGGAGGCATCGCTCGAGATGCAGCTCACCGGCGGTCAGCAGGACGTGCTCGCCGCTGGCAAACTGTTCGTACTCGGCGCAAGGGTCGCTTTGCACGAGAAGTTGCAGCCCCTTGATCATCTTGTCGAGGTCTGCTGGGTTTTTTGGCTCCAGCGCTACCCGCACAATCGGCTTTCCAGTCAGGCTTACGCCCGCGAGGTTGACGGCGCCTTGCAGGCGGCTGCAGAGAGTTCCGGATTTCAGAATCTTGCCTTCCAGCCCGCCAATGCCAAACACCACACCCGCCGGCACCGAATCCAGGGGTTCTAGGTTTCTGCCCATGAACATGTAGAGCGCGGTCACGGTGACTTGTTGCGGCTTAGCATCCGCACGAGGATCCGCAGGAGACCACTTGGGAGGCACAACGTAGAGAGTGTCGCCGACGGAAAGGTGGCCAGAGTATATCCGGGCGAAGCCCACCAGGCGCTCAGGGTCCGCCTTCTTCTCCTCCGTCTCTGGGACAGCATCGTCGATGTTGGCGGAATCGACAGCCTCCGTGAGACTCCCGATCCCGGTTTCCTCCCTGGCAGCTTGTGCTCTTGTTGCTTCGGCCCTCTTTCTCCGGGCCAGCTCCCGTGCTTCTTCTCCGCTCATCTGGCCCGTGGTTCTCCTTTTGTTCTCGGGGAGCTCGTTCTCGGGGATGGAGACCATCTTGCTGACGTACGCGACGACTGGATCTGACTTTTCGTCTTTGAACGACACCACGGCGTCACGGACACCCTTGTCAATGCATTGCGACCCCGGCGAATGCTCGAGCAGGTCGGGCAGACGTTCGGCTTGCGCCACCGGTGGGGATGGCAGGGATTCGACGACGGATACCAGCAGCGCCGTCGACAAGGGCAGCCACGAGGCAAAGACGGTCGTCAAAAGCAGCCTCGAATCTCTCGCCCGGATTACATGAGGCGGAATGGTAATGCTCAGGGACTTTGTGACCTTTTCGAGCATGTCCGGGTCTCCCTTACCGCTGTCTCCGCCGCATGTAGCCTGGTAGACGGTCCAGATGGGCTCGAGAACGAGCTGCACAAACATGGGCTTCAGGTTTCGTCCTTTGAGGTGCTTTGGGCCGAGAATTTTCTTTGTCTTGGGGTCGAGATAAAAGTTGCCCCAGAGAACTTTTTCCATGACGCCTCTCCTGATGCCGAGTTTCTTCTCGTATAGACTGGCAAACTGCCGGCAGGTAAACGCCCAGCCGTCGATGGCGCTGCTGAAGATGACGTTGTTCTTTTCCGGCGCAAAGTAGATGTCTTCGTCGTCCCGTTCTTCGAATTGGAGCTCTCCCGTCTCGCTGACCGTGTCCTCGGCCGCAGATGCTTTAGCGGCGGCCGCGGCGTTGACGCGCTCCTCCATGGTCTCCCTCCAATTCAGATCCTCCTCCATTCGTTCGCCTTGAAAGAAACTGCCCAGCACGGCATTGACCTGCTCAAGCAGCTTGCTTAGATGAACATAGGCCTCTGCGGGGGACATTTTCAGCTCCGTCACCAGCCGGTCCATCTTGTTAATGACGAGCAGGGGCTTTAGCTTTTCCATCCACGTTTGGCGAAGAACAGTGACGGTTTGGCTGCAAACCCCTTCAACGGCATCAACGAGGACCACGGCCCCATCGCATAGTCGGGAAGCTGTGGAGACCTCACTACTGAAGTCGATGTGGCCGGGTGAGTCAATCAGATTGATGAGATACTCCTTGGGGACAGGGTCCGCGCCAGGGGCGGATCTCCGGAGCATGGAGAAGTAGAGCGAAATGGCCGACGACTCCATGGTGATGCCGCGGGTTTGCTCATCAGGGCGCGAGTCAAGGTACCGGATCTTGCCGGCCAGTTTGGGCGAGATGATGCCGTTGGTGGCCAACAAGGCATCAGTCAGGGAAGTCTTGCCGTGATCAACGTGGGCCAGAATACAAATCTGGCGCAGAGCATTAGCGAACAGCTAATCTGCCGGGCGGGCGCGTGTCCTACATTGCGGATATCATGGGACTGCCGCTGCAGGCTCGCGAGCCGTTCAGGGCTGACAACAGGCATGATGGGTGAGCGTGTGGCGAAGCACAGAATATGTCAAGCTGAACAGGGCGATGAGAGATGCTCTCGAGCTCAGGGTAACGGCAGCGTGGGCCGCCTCTAAGGTCTCGGGTCTTGAAGGTTATGTTTATCTGGGAAACAGGGCTCTCGAGGGCGGCGGTCGGGAGTTGTCCTCGGCTGGTTCATGATCATCCGTGACTCTTGTCCACCCAAAATTGCCGCACGGCCAAAGGGGATTGGTGGTGACTCGTTGTGACTCAGCGATGACTTGCAGTTGGAGCTGAATCGGTAGATCCCAGAATCCAGTCACACAAGGTCGAAGACACATTAATTCCCCTCTGATATTCACGGAAGCGGCGGAGCATTGTCGAAGCACTTTTTCGGCCTCCCAACTTGACTCCGATGCATCTCTTGCCGCTGCCCCGCTTTGAGATGGCCCATGCCCCACAATCATAACACCCGATACGTGCATGGGCCATGCATCTATGCCGTCTGGCGTCACTCGGTAAGGCCATATCGGCACCACAAGCCCTAACACACTATCGGTCACCAAAATTCTGCCCGACGAAGCCTCAACGCCCCTCCGCGAGCGCAGAAAATTCGGTGCCGCGCTGCCTCTCTGCCCTCTGCTCCCTCGGCCCAGCTCGCACGAGGCGAAGACGAACCTGCCTGCACACGATGGCGACGTATCAGAACGGCGTGGCTCCGGCCCGCGCCCTCAATGTCGACAGCGACGACGAGGAGGCCTTGGTGGCCGAGTACAAGGAGCACGTCCAGTACGAGGACGGCGAGGAGCTGAGCCAGACCACGTCATTGACCATGGCGCAACAAACAGACGATATCCAGGCACGGCTGGTCCAGGCCGCGCAGCCGCTGGACTTTTCGGCGCCCCTCGAGGTCAAATTCCAGAGCTACGACTCGTACTGCAGCCTGTTCCACTTCATCCTCAACTCGGAAGGCCCGGTTGACCTCGAGCCCCCGTCGGTGCGTATGAAGCGACCTTTGCGTCCAGAAGAAAGACTAACGTCGGTGCGCGCAGTACTACTGGGCCTGGGACGTCATCGACGAGTTCATCTACCAGTTCAACTCGTTCAGCTCATACCGATCTCGAATCGCGCGCCAGGCGTCCAACGAGGAGGAGATGCAAATCCTGCGCGAGAACCCCAACACGTGGGGATCGTACAGCGTTCTCAACGTACTGTACTCGCTCATCCAGCGGTCGCAGATTACCGAGCAGCTGGCTGCCATGAAGCGCAACGAGGACCCCATGGCCGTGGCTGGCGAGTACGGATCCAGGAACCTGTACAAGATGCTGGGCTACTTCTCCATCATCGGCCTGCTGCGGATCCACTGCCTGCTGGGCGACTTTAGCCTCGCCCTCAAGACGCTCGACGACATTGAGCTCAACAAAAAGGCCATGTTTGCCCGGGTCATGGCGGCCCACTTCACGACGTACTACTACGTCGGCTTCTCGTACATGATGATGCACCGCTACGCCGACGCCATCCGCATGTTCAGCCACATCCTCGTCTACGTCTCGAGGACCAAGAACTTCCAAAAGAACGCCCAGTACGACTCGATTACCAAGAAGAACGAGCAGATGTACGCCCTGATTGCCATCTGCGTCGCCTTCCAGCCGACGAGGCTCGACGACACGATCCACGGCGCGCTGCGTGAGAAGTACGGCGACCAGCTCCTCAAGCTGCAGCGGGGCGGGCCCGACTCGCTGCCCATCTTCGAGGAGCTCTTCCGCACGGCCTGCCCCAAGTTCATCTCGCCGGTACCGCCAGACTTTGACCACCCTGAGTCCAACGTGGACCCGGTCGAATACCACCTGGCCGTTTTCATGGACGAGGTCAAGACCAACATGTGGAGCCCGACCATCAAGTCGTACCTGAGACTCTACACCACAATGGACCTCACCAAGCTCGCCGGCTTCCTCGAGGTGAAGCCCGAGGAGCTGCGGTCCTGGCTGCTGGTGACGAAGCAGCGGACGAAGCAGCTGCGGTGGCAGGACCAGGGCCTGCTCGATGGCGATCTCGTCAATGTCAGCGACCTCGACTATGCACTGCAAGGGGTAAGTGGAAGCCATGATGCGATTCCGGATAATGGCAAATTGCTGACAAGGACGCCACTATGCAGGACCTGATTCACATTTCGGAAGCCAAGGTTGGCAGGAAGTTGGTGGACTGGTATCTCCGCAACCTGTCCCGCACCTACAACTAGATGATGCCGGGAGGGCCCCGATGAAGCATCTCGCCCCGACCTCGTTGCGGTCAGCTCCAAGGGAAAGTTGGTGGCAGGAGCAGAAGCAGGGGGTTGGGCCTGGTGTACGCAGGGCCATCTGGCAGGTCGCATGGCACTGGCGTCACGGAGTTGGGGAAAATGTCGCTTGCACGGAGCTCGAGGCCGGCCGCCGGGAGACGATGTAATGCCGGGACCTCGTGGCCTGGGAAAGGCCGCAGTTACATAACAGATTAAGAAGAGAGCATCATCTCGTCGCTGAGAGGGAGTTGCATACAACGAGGGCGCGGCTTCTTCCGCCACGTCTTGGCCCCCAGGACTGCTGGGTCGAAATGCGCACTGCTGCCGAAACGCCACGCGGCGGGATGACAGCACGAGACATTCAGCTGCGAACCTGTGCAAGGCTTGGCAGCGTAGGGGGATGATGCTTCTGACGAGGGTCTTGGTCCAATGAGGGAGATTTGATTTGTCACTGGCCCACGCGGCCGTAGACATGGTGGGGCTAGGCTTGCCCGTGGCCTCTGTGCGTTGGACGGGGGAGAAGCGTGCGTACAGGTCAAGCATGTAGGGAGAGGTCCGGACGATTCTATTACGACACGTTGCGGCACCGTCGGATTGACGAGAGGCCTCGTTAGCTGCGAGTAGAGTTAAATTAGAGTCCCGGGCTCGCAGACGATGGATCTCTGATCGATGGTGACCTCAGCCCTGGCCCCATGCAGCCAGCTGCCGAGGGGGACGCCACTAACAGCTCCCTAGCTTCCTCCCTATTCATCCCAGGACTTGGCTCGACTTGTTAGGCGGGGGTGGCGGCAGGCGGGCGGGCAGTCGATGACGAAGCAATACAAGCCCACGACGCATTTGGCTGGAAATGGCCGCGTGATCGGGCAGCCGTGGGGCTTTTTCTGTCATTACTTGGCCAGTCTTTCTTTTTGTTGGTCTTCTCGGTTACCCACCTTTTGTCTTCGACGCGCTTGCTTGCCCCCCTTAGGGTTTGAAAGGCGCGGGGGGTGGGGAAGCGAGGGACAGCACACGCGGACTCGGTTTACCCCGTTTTCTAGTCAAGTAGCTTATTTTGCTAGTGGCTCTCGTCCAGCAGGCGACTTACACGGGGTTGCGATGACTCATGACAAGGGCTACCGTCGGATCTGCCCTTGGCCTCCTCTGAGCTCCGCGTCGTTCTCCCCTCTCTCGGCCTCATGTATAAAAGCTTCTTTCTGCTATTCTCGACACAGACAGGCATCGATGCTACGGTACCGGTAGTCCCGTCCTCATCGTGGGACCCACCCGCGCCGCCAGGCTTCGGACCCGAGGCAAGACATCCGTCAACCAACCCGCGCAGCATCTGCCGCAGTGCCGCTCCGGTTTGATCGCCACTTCTGGCGCCTAGCACCCGAGGCTGTCCGCCCCCCCGCCTCAGCCCCGGACGAGAGCAGGGCATTGCACATGCTTTGTACATATCCGTACTTGCATCCTTGTCTTCCCCGGGGCACATCATGCACGGCTGATGGAACCCGACGGTGCGGCGGCGGGCGGTGGCCTTGGCGACGTGCGTGCGTGTCTCGGTGTCGACCAGGCCTTGACTGCAGCAGCATGGCACTAGGAGTACTCTGCTGCGGTCCCCAGAAACTGCTTGCCTGTAAGGCGGTGCGAGGACATGTGGCCTAGCGCCTGTCACGGATTCGGGAGCTTAGCCTTGGAGATAGTCTTTGAAACGAAGCTGGAATGGATAAGGTTGGTAGGTAATTAGTCGTACTCCGTGGATGAGGTAGGTAGGGTTGGGCTGGGCCGGGCTGCTCTGCCTCTTGCGTCTTCCCCTTACCTCGCCGATTATTTGTCCCCATTTCCTTCTTTTCTTTCCTCTCGCGCAGACGTCGGTTGACTCACCTCCATCCCCTCGGGACGGTTCGTATACTGGAATGGAGGGGGAGCTGCGTGGCGGGTGGCTGGTGGTGGTAGTGGTGGTGGTGGTAGTGGTGGTGGTGGTGGTGGGTGGCATGACCCAGGCTCTCAGGCTTCTTTGCCTGCACAAGTCGACACGCCTCGGGACGCTGGGTCGGTCTTGGCAAGCTCGACTGCGTCCAATGGACAGCCGGCGGACGAGTCGGGCATGAGACGGCGCTTCTCACAACTGGACTCACGCGGTGGAATGCGCTGGTATATAGACCGGCGCCTTGTCCAAGAGGGAGGGGCGGGACCGACTCTGCACCGGCCGGCCTCGGTTCTCACTCACGCTCTGGTGTCTTCCCGGTCCACGGCCACCACTTGCCATCGCTTGCTGTCTGTCAAGTCCTCTTTGGGCAAGCCCGAGGTAAAGGAGAGACTCGAGGTAAGGCGCGGGCTTCCCCCACGAACACATGCATGTCTCCGCCCCCTGGCCCGACCCGTGGTCCTCGAGCGGTACAAACAGCACCGCGTGTGTAATTATATCATCTATGCATCCGGTACATGGCCACCGGACCACGAAGGGGACAGGAGGAGGGAGAGGCGGCGGGAGGGGCCCTGCGCGCATATCTTAACGGCGTCTCATCTCATGGCAAACGGCTTGGCAGTCGAGGAAATCTGACACGTTTTGACTATAGATTGTCCATCCTCCACCCCTAAAAGGTTGCACGCCGGTTGCACGCCGATTGCACGCCGATTTCCCTGCAGCGCCGCACCGTATCAATCAAGCCCCACGATGCGAGTCTCGGGCCCTCGTCGCCGTACCGCTGTCGTCATTGTCACTCCATCGCTGCAGCAAGAGGCCGTGGCCGTCCACTGTATTTCCCCGGGGGCCTGACATTGACTGAACCCGAAAGCGCTCTGGCTGGCCTGGAGATTGGCGCGTGCCTCCCGGCAGCAGCAACACGGCTCGTTCTGTTGGGCCTATACCGACATATATATGAGACGGACCGAACTCGTCAATCAGCGCACATAGAGCCCGCCGTCTCGGATCGGATATCTGACCAGAGGCCTCCATCGACTGCCGCGGACGAAGACGACCAATCCCCACGCAGGCCGTGTGCGTGAATGCGCGTGGATGTGCGTGTATGTGCGTGGCATGCATGCACATGCGTACATACAGTACATGCAACTTACATGTGGAATAAGGTAGACGCAGAGTAGCGAGGCCACCAATATAAGCCTTGGGAGAGGAGACGGACAGAAAGCAGAGACGGGAAGCAGTGCAGACCTCGCTGCCTCGTGCAATTCTTCATCTCGCCACACAGGACACAGCAACGCCAACACCGCGACAACTGTCCTCGGGAGGGAGCCAAGGCCAAGACAAGCCAAAAGCCCAGACCCAAAGGGGGGAAAGTCACAAAAGGAACTGTTGCGATACAGGCGAGAAATAAGCTCAAGCTCGAGCCCGTCGGCCATTGTCTTGTGTGTCCGCCTCGGCCCGTCCGTCAATAGCTGACCGGGGCAAGTGGACAGACGCGGTTCACAACGCCAACTGTCAGGAAAACTTGCCATTTTCCCCCATCATTTCTTATCTTGTTGACCTGCTGTTCCTCCCTCTTCGCTGTGCAGCAGCGGCAGCAGAGTGGCGGTGCTTTGCTCGTGGTCGTCCTCGGAGGAGAGCTGAAGACTCGAGGCAAAGTTACTTTTTGGGGTCCTCAACCACCAGCCGCCTCATTTCTCGACAAGTCAAGGAAGAAAGAAGAAAAGAAGAAAAACTGGAGGCAAAGAAGGATCGAGAAGCAGACAGCGCGAGTGCAAGAAGCAGGCACTCTCCCTCAGCCTGGCTGGCTAGCCCGAGGTACCTTGCTCGGTGCCTTGACTGCGCTTCTCGTTTTTCCCCTGCCTCTTTTTCTTTCCTTTCCCTGCTTGTTTTCCTTCTCCCCCGCGTTGCCCCTCCTCTCGTCCCCTTTTCCGCTTCTGGGCTTGTTGATGCCCCTTTCTTGTCTTGACTTGTTGGCGCCAGTGGCTGTCGCTTGGGACTGCCCAACAAGGCGCCGCCACCACTGCATCAGCAGCAAGCCGCAGCAAGCAAGCCCTGAGGAGCACTGCAAAGCCCCCGAACCTCAGGCACCACCAGCCCTGGCCCAAGCTCCTCCTCCCCTACAGACACCCACCCCATCTCCAAATACCGACACCCCCCCCCCTTTTTCTTCCTCCAACATATCCACCATCCCGGCACTGCAGCTACCACAGCGGGACTCAACAGCAGATAAAGCATCCTTTTTTTCTTCTTCTCTTCTCTCTTGAGCTTTTGGACCGACGACTCTGGGGCTCTGCCCTTCGGATTCGCTGTGGCGCGCCATCATCGCCACCACCATCATCGCCTCTTCTCGTCGTCGTCGCCTCGTCTCTCGCCTTTCCCCAACAAAGCTTCCTCTTCTCATCTCCCGCAGATTTCGACTCGGCTCGCGGGCTCGTCCATCTTGACCCTTGCACCGCCTCATCTGGTAGTGCTCTTGGCATCACGAGGGACCCTTCGATTCTTCGTCGTCGACGTACCTTGGCCCGGCCGACATTGCAGGCACAAATCTGCCTTGCCCTGGTCCTCCTGCCTTTGGCTTGCCTAGCCGGGGCCTGGCATCATTCGCCGTGCAGCAGCTGCGCCTTGGCCCATCCCCGTCATTCGGCTTTTGTCTCTGCGCCTTCCCGCCTTGTGCTTCCCTGGTCGGCAAATTTATGCCGAGCCGTGACACAAACTGATCACCCTGTCTCATCCTCCCGCTGCTCTCGACCTCGGCCAGCACTCTCGCAGGGGCGGCGACGGCAGCACTTGCAGCAGCAGCAGCAGCAGCAGCGAGCACTTTGCTGCTTCATCGACGCGGCGACGACTGCATCTCTCCCGTCGTTTGCTGTTTTCTTTGCTGGCTTCATCGGTCTTTGCTGGCTCTCGCCCTCTCTTCACTGCTCTCCCTGGTCCTCATATTCTGGTTCTGGCTCTCTCAAAACAAGGCCGCTTTGACGCGAGGTCAGCAGACGAGGCGGGCAACCAGCCATCGGCAGGGCAGAAAGAAAAGGGTCAAGGGAGGAAACAGCAGAGCAAACTCGACGGAGAGCCCATTCGCCTTGGCTTGCAAGGTACAGTCAGCACGCAGCTGAGCTCCAGCCAGTCCGGAGGCAGACAGCAACCGCATAGAGCCAATCATGGACTCGCCCAGGCCGTCCCCCAGCCCCGAGTCGGATGTCTCGCCCATGTCGTCAGCTCTGGCCTCGAAGCAGCCCGAAGTCAATGCCGACTACTTTTCTTCTTCGTCAAACACGTCCAAGAGCCAGGATGGACCAGACGCCGGAGCTGGCACCACCTCTACCGCTAGCAGCAGCGCCACCGTCGACTCTCCGCTCGCCTCGACGCACCCGCGGCGCAAGTCGAGCGTTTCCTTTCCTACCGACCTCCCGAAGTCCGATCCCCCAGCAGCCGCAGACGACGGCTCGGAGGGAGCCGCCGGCAGGAAGTCGTCGGCTTCGTCCATCACCTTTCGACCACCCAAGGATCCCTCCCTTCCGCAAGGGCACCAGCGGCAAACGGGTGGCTCGCGTATCCGCGCGAGCTCTCCGCCCTACCAACGGTAAGCTTTTTTTCTTCATCGTCTTCCTTGTTCCCCATCAAGACTCGGAAGGATTATCTGCGCATCAAGAAGCAACGTCGTCATGTGCCTGCTGCGGCGAGTGTTCCACGCAAGAGAGCACTGCCTGGACGTCAGCGGGCTTGTGCATGAAGTAAGAACTCTGCAGCGGAAAGATAGATGGCTCCCGCAAGTGCGCCGTACTGGGTATTTAATTGGCCTCCGGTTGCCCCATGTGCTGCACACCACGTTCGGCATCTTGATCCGGCCGCGACACCCTCTTGCGTCCGCTCTTCTTACCCGTCATGCCTCTGGCGTGTCGGTGGTTGCCGGGCTCCCCACACCATGGGTCGTCGTCTCGGCTCGGGTGGAGCGTCCCGCGGACTCGGCGGCGCGGCGGGCGCCGTTCACTGGCCGGCCCGTTAACCTGGATCCCTGGCCGACGGCTCTTGTCTCAGGAGTGGGGGATGAGAATCTGCCCTCGGGGCTGGGCTGAGGAGGAAGGGTTCTCTGCCGCCCGCTGCCCGTGGACGCGCTCCTCCCACATGGAGAGAGGCTGTGCAACGCCAACTCGCTCGGGGCCTCCTTCGAGCCGTGCTTCTGGGCCTACAGATGGGTTTCGGAACGTCGCCAGAGGCCATCTTCGCCCCACACGTCACTGCAAAGGGCATGGCGCCCTCTGAGGACCAGCTGCTTACCCCGCCGGGAGAAACCTTCGCTGGTCGGCTGATGACTCGAGGCGCCGCAAGCATTTCATTTGTTGTGCCTCGTCGCGCTCTGGGCTGGTTGAGGCTGTGCCGTTGCAGTGCACCGGGCGGCCTCATGCTCCACCTCCGAACCCGCACTCACATGCCCAACCCGTTCCTCTTCTTCCTTGGTTCCCTCCTCCCCAAGTCCCTGTTTCAAATCGTCTTCGCCGCACCTTGCATAGCCGGCTCGACTGTCCCGTCTACAGGCCTTTACTATTTACTTGGTGGCGATATGGCGACGCTAACCGAGACATCCAACGACAGGTTTCAGCAGCATGTCGGCTTCGACAACCTGCCCAGCGGCGAGGCGACCAAGAACAACACCCTCTCATTAACTCTCAACGTCAGGCACAAGGGCTACCAGGCGCGGCGCAGATCGCGCACCTTCATGGTCGGCGTCGACGAGCACTCATACTCGGACTATGCGATCCAGTGGCTCCTAGACGAGCTGGTCGACGACGGCGATGAGATAGTGTGCGTCCGTGTCAATGAAAAGGAGATTCGCTGCAACGACAAGCAGTACCTGGAAGAGGCCAACCAGGTCATGGAGGGCATCCTGGCCAAGAATGCTGCCAACCGCGCCATCAGCTTTACCCTGGAATATTCCGTCGGCAAGCTACACGCGACGTTTCAGAAGCTGGTGCGTCCTGTCTCCCAAAGGTGCGAGGCGGCCAGATCGGCGACTGACCCCGTGCCTCCAGATCCAAATGTATCAACCCGCCATGCTCGTTGTCGGCACCCGAGGCCGGTCGCTGGGCGGCATCCAGGGCCTCGTCAACTCCCGAAACTCGTTTTCCAAGTACTGCCTCCAGTACTCGCCAGTCCCCGTGGTCGTGGTCCGTCCGACCGAGAAGCGCATCAAGAAGAAGGTTAAACGTGCAAACGATTCCACTCGGCAAACGTACCTCAGCATGCTGGCCGCAACCCACGGGCGACACGAGGCCGACAGCGAAGCTAGTAGCACCTACGAACTCGAGATACAAAACTCGCCCGACGAGGAGGCGCACCAGGTGGCCAAGGTGCTCGGGCTGCCGGCCAAGTTTGATCCGACCATTAAGCCCCTCGCGTCGTCCCTGCGGCCTCGCTCGCGCCCGAGCAGTCCCCCGCCCAGCGCCGACCCCCAGCGCGCCGCCGACGCATCGCCCACTAGCGCGGGAGGCGAAAGCTACGACGACGACGATGACGACGACGATGCAGAGTTTGAGGTGACGGATGGGCGGCAGGCCCTGAACCAACAGCAAAAGCTGGCGCAGCTGCATAAGATGGAGGCGGGAGAGGCGGCCGCCCTTAGGCAGAGATTGGACGAGGACGACGAAGATGAGTCGGACAAGGCAGAGGACAAGGCAGGAGACAAGCCGGAGCAGAAAAAGGACGCTAAGAACGCATCATAGAAAGTGCAAGCTGGCCAAGACACCGGCTCGGCCGACACCCCGGCCGTGCTCGATCCTCCCAGGGGCGACGGGTGCGAAAGCCCAAGACCAAGAGACACGCCATCTCCAAATGAGGCCGACGATGTTGACGTGTATGCCGACTGGCAGATTTACGCCGGGCAAGGGAGCGATGAGACCCCGAGACAGGAACTACGACAACCAGGCTCAGGCGGCGAGATCCTGGAACGCAAGCGCTCCGTAACCGGAGAGACCAGCAGCATCACGAGACAAGGCGAGTCGGACGTCGATACCGGGGATGGCGGACAAGCCGAAGCCCGAGAGCCGGCTGTGGCATTGGGTCGACGCTCCGATGCCGAGGCGGGATCCCCGGCGCCCGAGACATCGCCTGCGGCGCCGGAAACGGGAAGCGAACGAGGCTGCAACCCGGCTGCTCGAGTCGCTGCCGGAGCTGATGGCGGCTCCAGCTCTGGGATCAGTGGACCTGCTCTCCGCAGGCGTGGCGCGATTTCCTGCCGTACCGACTATCGGTACTTGAACACCCGGGTGGAATTCATGCTTCAAGGCAGCGAGATCAGGCAACACGTGGCACGAGCCGATGCGATTCAACGGCGGCAGGACCTGGCTGCCCATCGGATTGCCGTCCGAGACTTTGCCTATGAAAATGGCGACGGGACGGCCACGAGTCCTCAAGGCTACTCGAGGGCACCAAGGATGGTGACGGGCCTCGAGGAGGGCGCCGAAGATGCCGCCGGAGATGCCGCCGAGGATGCCGTCGAGGATGCCGTCGAAGATGAAGTCAAAGATGAAGTCAAAGATGCAGTCAAGAGGCGGGGGAGGGGACGATGATGACGAAGTGACGAGCAGCGAGTAGGGTTACTGGCCAAAAGCATCGCAGCTGTTGGGCCAGTGTTGGGAATTTGGTGGCCAAGTGAGGCTAGGGTTCGAAGGCCGGGCGGATGCTGGGTTGGGAAGCACTCAGCTAATCTGTGCGTTTTGGGGCTGTTGAAAGCGAATTTACTGTCTCCTGGGACAGAAAGCGAAAGTAAATGTAGTAGTATATGACAAGAAAGCGTTTTGCACGGTGTGACTTGGGCTTGAGGTGATTGCATTACTCGGTACGCGGATATGCAGGGAGAGAAGGCAAGGATGGATGGCCAAGGAGTCATGTTGAAGTAATTACGTAGTGTATTCATGGCTCGGTGGGGTGAAGCGGGTCGAAAGGAATTCATGATAATGCCGTGAAGATTTTCGAGGATGGGCTCGATAACCGGTAGAAGCAGGGATCTACCGGCGTCATCGACAGCAGGCTTTGCATTGGCTTGAAAAGACTTGAACTGCGTATACATGGGGCGACTATAATGACAGAGTTTGTTAGGGAAAGTGTCTTGTTTACGGTACGAGGATGGGCGTAAGATGGAGGAACACGGGAACATGAATGGCCGACAGAGGGTGGGAGAAGAGATGAAGCAGCAAGGGTCTGTTTCTGCAACCCCGCAGCAAATGTGTTCAACCAGGGTCTTGTTTCCCTTGTCTTGAAACGGGCGAAGAAAAGAAAGGAAAGCCGTAGAGGCTGGAGGCGGAGTGATTCGAGAGGCACATGGCGGGCCGGGATGAGGCGACAGTGCATGGCTCGCTGTGCGGGGTGGTGGGAGTCGAGAGGGCAGAGTTCTAGTACCGGTACGGAGTACAGAGCATCTGTACTCCGTACTTGCAAGCGAGTAAAATTCGGCAGCCCACTCCACTGCCAGGCCTGAACCTTGCTTCCTGTGGGTACTTGTACTCCGTACTCCGGACATGGGACGGCGCTGACGTTATCGCCTAGACCCCGAGTGCCGAGTAGTTAGTAGGTGTGCCATAGCAAAAGTTATTAGTTGTCCCACCTCCATCCTCACTCAACCTTGCCTCGTCCGGCCTCGCTCTCGACTTTTCCTCTCCCCGACTGCGCGCATCGCTTCCCGACCGGAACTCCTTCACACGAGCCTGAATGTTCGAGACGCACGTCTGCTGCCGGTAACTTGGGCGACGCAGCCCTCTCCAGATATCTTGTCGGCTGACGTCGGCATCTCGACATCCACCGGCCGTGTCATGACCACGGAGACGACTTCTTGAATCTTTATTCGAACACAACTCCTTCTTCATAGTCTACCCGCCCGGATGCCCGCGAGACGGGCTCGGCGGCACCTCGACCCGCTGCAGAAACACCACCAAACAACCCATCGCAACGCGCCATCATGTGGCCGTCGATGATCTTGTTCTCGTCGGGCTGCGACGACGCCGACGCCTGCGCCCCCTCGGCCCCCGGCGCCTCGTCCATGTCCGCCTCGACCGTCCTCGCCCTCGTCCCCTTTGCCGCCGCCTTTGCCCTCGTCGACGCCCTGGCCGTCCGCCACGTATTCCCAAAGCTCAGCTCCGACGACGGCCGCGATGGCCACGGCCACGTCCTGCCCGAGCATGCGCCAGCTGCCCTGCGCCACGCCCACGCCGAGCATGCCGCCAAGACCTGGCGCCGTCGCGCCGTCGCCTGGACCTTTGGCGCCACCGTGGCCCTGGCCGCCACCCTCGGCCTGCTCATCATGGCCGAGATTGTCGAGGCCGTCGACCCGGCCGCCCGCAACCTCGCCCTCGCCCTCACCGTCCCCACCCTCCTCTTCCTCCTCGTCCTCCTTGTCCCCTGGCTCGAGTGCCGCTCGCTCGTCACTGCCGCCGGCTGGACCTTTCATCCTTCAAGGACGGGCTCCCCGCCCCGCGTCGCCTGGGCCCTGAACCTCGTCCTCTTTGCCGCCTGGCTCCTGGCCTTTTGGTCCGTCGGCAGGGCCGTGCCCGTCACGGCGACGTCGACGCCCGCCTCGGCAGCCCTCGGCCGGCCCTTCTCCGAGACACTGACGCGCGCTTGCCTCGAGAGGGTCGGCGTCGTCGGCATCTCGCTCATGGCCCTGCTCGCCGGCTTCGCCTCCGTCTCGTCGCCCTGGCACACCCTCCACGACACCGCGTCGCGACGCAGGCGGAGACCCTTGACCGAGGTCGATGTCCAGCGGAAGCAGGTCGGCCTCGACGCGGCCAACGAGATGTTGCTGACGAAGCGCCACCAGCTGCAGGCGCTCGAGAGAAAGGCGTCCCGTGCCGCGCCCGCCGTTGCCGCCGGCAGCGGGCTCATCGGCAAGATGCTCGGGTCGCTGCGGGCCGTGGCGGGAGGCGACGAGGCCGAGATGCGGGCCCTGCGCGTTGAGATCGCTGGCCTCGAGGCCATGGAGGCCAGCCTGGCGTCCAAGCTGTGCCTGCTCAAAAACGACCGGGCGGCGGCGGCGCGGGCCTCGACACCCCTCGGCCGGCTGCTGCTGGCGCCGTCGTACGTCTTCAGCGTCTACTGTCTGTACCGCATCGTGGCCACGTCGCTGACGACGCTGCGGCGGGCGTCGTCACCCTCGGCCAGCTTCGCCAGCAGCGATCCCATCAACCGCTTCCTCGGCCTCGTGGCGCGGCACTGGGACCCGACGCTGGACCAGGCGGCGTGGGCGCGCACCATCAGCTTCGCCCTCAGCGGCGTCATCCTCGTGGCCAGCGCAAACAGCGCCGTGCAGACCTTTCACCTCTTTGCGAGGTGGACCCCGGGCCTTTTACGCCACGCCCAGGCCAACCTGGCCCTCGTCGTCGGCCAGATTGCGGCCACGTACGTCATCTCGGCGTCGCTGCTGCTGCGCGGCCAGCTGCCGGCCGACGCGGGTGGCGCCGCCGTGGGCGGGGTGCTGCGCGGCGCCCTGAGCCCGCAGTTTGTCGACGGCTGGTTCGAGGCGTGGTTCCTGCTCGGCAGCGCGCTGACGGCGCTCGGCCTCTGGGTCGGCAGGCGGCTTGCGGCGGCGGGGGGCGCAGGAGGGGACGAGGTGTGGGACGACGACTATGGTGCCGAGGAGATGGGCGCCAAGAGGATGTGAGGGCCATGTCTTGTAGCAAAAAGGGGGGGGGGGGCATCTGGTCGGCGTTTTGTCACTTTCGTGTCGTTGGTATGCTGTTTTTCCGCATTTGCATTGGGTGCGAGCGGGGGGCCGGCTGTCCAGTCCTCCCTCGGTGTTTTGGTCTTTAGAAGGGGACATGAGTCGCTGTTAGTGTACTATACTATAGAATGTAGGCATAGTCTGTACGTGTATGGCATCTGTGGTGTATGCGTACATTGGTGACTTGCTCGACGAGAGGTGAAGTGAAGCCAGGTCATGCCGGACAGCCTCGAGGACAGCATTTTCCTGCACAAGACGGCGCGGGCCACGGCTTCTCCCATCCAACTACGACGCCACTCCGTGTCACGGCAACAAGGGTAGATGAGTAGCAAGCCAACGGCCGCACCCTCGGTGTGTGCGTGCCCTCAACGTCAAGGGCCCAGACGAGACCAGGCGAGCAAACAGATAGTGGTGGACGAAAGACCGCGGACTACTTACTGGTCTCCCCCCCCCCGCGGGCAACGATTTGAAGAAACAGAATAAGGGAGCAAGGCGGAAGAAAGCAAGGCTTTTCGAAGGGGGAAAAAGCAAAGAAGGCGCGGGAGGAGAACCGCCGGCGACGCGGAGGGCCGTGCCGGGGCGGGGGGGCGCTGTCCTCTGCCTTGGGGGAACAGCTGGCTCCCCGAGCTGCGGCGCGGGGAGGTGCAAAAACAACGTCGTCGTCGTCGAGATGGCTCCTGACGCTGCGTGTTCGCTCTCCTCTCAGATGCGGGACGACGAGTCAAGGGGAGAGGCTCGGCACTGAGATGCACGCCACGAGAAGCAGAACCAAGTTTTCAAATTAAAGGGAAAATAGACAATTCTCATCTCCTCGTCGGCTTCGTATGCTATTCTCGTCGAGCATCCCCCCGTGCCAGGAAAGAAACAAGAGGGGAATCAGACATCAGGGCAGTCTCTCCTCACAGGCTTCCTCTCTCCCTCTCTGAAGAGCCCTCGTCCATGGCAGCGAGCTCCGCTGAGCTTGAGACACCACGAAACCCTCCGACCCTCGAAACCGACAGCCACCATGGGAGCCAACAGAACCCCCCCCCCTTCCGGCATGGGAGCCATGGTGCGAACAGCGGAGGCAAAGGAGACGATGCTTCGTCAATACGGCCCGCCCACCTCACTTGGCCCGGGGGCAACCCGCTGGCTGGCGCATCTTGCGACACCATCTAAAGTCGCCAAAGCCCCCAAAATAAGCCGGAAATGCGCACTAAATGTACAGTCTCCTTTTCCCTCAGTCCTCGCGCTCCCTTTTGTCTCCGAGCCTTGCCTCTTTTGTCTCTCTTTGGTGCCCTCACGACGCCACGGGGCGGCCTTGGCGGCCCTTTTTGTTGGGCACCGTCGTCCAGCCATCCTCGTCTGGCGAGTTCGGGGACTCGACCGGCGACTCGCCCGCCGGAGCCGCCGGCTGCGTCGGCGAGCCGTTGGTGCGGCCCCCACGACCCTCGACACGGGCGCCGCGTGGGGCCCCGCCGCCCCGGCCGCCCCGTGGTCCGCTGGGCACCCCGCGGCTCGCGCGTTGCTCCGTCGACGCCGACCTCCAGCTGCCGGCCTCGGCCGCTCTCGACTTGGGGTTTGCCACTTGGTCCTTGGGCTCGCGGGGCTCCTGGCTCCGGATCGGCACCTTTTGCTCCGCCGACTCTCCGTTCTGCTTCTCTGCTTGCGCGCTGTCCGCCTTGGCCTCGGCCGCAGCCTTCTCGGCCGCCGCCTTCTCTTCCAGTTCCTTGGCACTCTGTTCCTGAGCGTCGGCCTCGGCCTTGGCCGCCGCCGCCTGCTTGGCCACGCGTCGCTCTTCCTTGGCCTTCTCCTCAGCCTCGCGCTTCTCTCGGACGCTCTGCTGTCTCTTCTCCTCAATCTCCTTTTCCTTGGTGGCCGTGTCGATGGGGCGGGCGGCGCCAAACGGGCTCGCCTTGGTGTCGCCGCTGCCCGTGGGAGTGATCACGGACTCTGTGACCTCCGACACGGTCCGCTTTTGCAGGTTCAGGCGCGGGCGCACGGCTGGGCCGACGGCGGCAACAGCCGACGGCATAGAGGGGGATGACGGGGCTTCGCTGCCCTCGCGGGATGGCGGCGACGACTTGACTGGCGCATCGGGGCGCATCCGATCTCGCCACTGCGTGTCCTTCTCGGCTGCAGTGACAACGCGCTCGGGCTGATCTCGGCGGGGTGGGCGAGAGCCCTCTTGCCGGCCCTCGCCCCAAGCGGGGGGCCCTGGTCGATTGCCGCGGAACGATTCGCTGCGTTCGCCGAGCCCCTCCGGGGCAGGACGGGGGCGGCTGTCGTCGCGAGGCCGGGGTGCAAACTCCTGCTGGGCCAGCGGAGACAGGGGTCCTCGGCGCTCCCAGGTCAGCTCGCGCTGGGGTCGAGGCTCCGCGGCGGGCTCACGCGGGCGGCGGTCACCAAAATCAGACGGCTGGCGGCTGGATCTCTGGCCAGGAAGGTCGGGAAGCGGGCCCTTGCGGGTCCAGTCGGTCAGGTCGCGGGAAGAGTCCATTCGCCCGTCGCCTCCGCGGGCTGCACAGATAAGTCAGCGGGATGAAGAGCGTAGGGAGCAGTGGAGGGAGCAGGTGAGCACGTACGAGGATCGGCCACCTTGATCTTGATCATTCTTCCCTGGAAAGACTGCCCATCGAGGTCGAGGGCCTTCTTAAGTCCGTCCACGTTAGCAAACTCGACATAGCCGAAGCCCTTGGGGCGCATCATCTCGCGGTCCTCAATGATTCGGACGCTGGCAACATCGCAACCCTCAAAAAATTCCTCCACGGTTTCCATCGTGGCGTCATAGGAGAGATTGCCAAGGTGAGCAGTGTAAGGTGGCTTGTCGGGGATAGGCTGGGGGCCAAAATCGCGGGGAGCGTATGCTGGTCATGGTCAGCGGGGAGCCGGAAAGGGCTAAGACAAGCGCCCATGATACTCACCTCGGTCCTGCCAGGACGACATGCCACCCATGGGGCGAGGCCTATCGCTGGGCGGCAGCGGCTGGGTGCCTGGTGAAGAGTCTGATCAGCACGTCGGCCGAGGACGACAGGCGAGGGCAACGTGGCACGTACCGGTAACTACATCATCGCGTCAGCGTCAGTGGTAAGAGACAGGACAGTAAAAAGGCACTCACCATAGGTCTCTTCAACCTCGTCGGCCCAAGAGCCTCCACCGAAGCCTGGCAGCGTGTTAGCAGACGCTGGATTGAGACGGGGGGAGCCCCAGAAAGCACGGAACTCGTCGGCAAGGGGCAAGGGCATGTGACGACGGTGCCGTGAACAATTCGGCGGGAGGTTTGCGCGGGATGACGGACCTGAGTCAGTCAGAAAGTCCCCGAGGGACATTTTCTGCTGTTGTTCCTTCTTTTTGGGAGCTGTTGAGACGGCATCAGCAAGGCTTGCTCGGGGGCCATCGAGAGACAGGGGGCGTACCCATGATTGCGGTTGGGCAAAGGCAGGACGGCTACGCGCGACGGATTCGAGGACCGCGGCGCGTAGGCGGGCGGGCTGCTGCTGACAGAGGAGGGGCTTCCACGACAGCTCCGGTGCTCTCTCGCAGCGGGGACGAGAGGGAGGTCGGAGGGATCCTGATGGGAGGCTCGACTGAATGGTCGGAAGCGCGCGGGTGTCGGTGCGTGACGTCTTTGGCGTCAAGGCGGTGCCGTGACGTGGGTAGGTCAAACGAAATTTGCTCGGCCTGGGGGAAAAAGAGGTCGTGAAGAGGCAGGACGGCGAGGGTTGCCCTCCAATTTTCACCCGCCAGCGAGTGGGAGCCGCTAGTCCGGTTGTGGAATAGCCTTTTCCTTCGTGCAAGCTCCGGGCCCTCCAACTGCTTTCTACAGTGAGCTCCAGCGCATCAACGGCCCGCGGATGGGCCTTTTGGCGCTCCGCACAGGGGCAGCCGCGCCGTGAAACCCCACCTAGCCCTGGCGGAGGCTTGCCTTGGTTGCTTGAGTGAGGTATCTGTCCTGTACCGAGCTCTTAGGTACACACCACGCAGATAATGCTACCTCTAGACAAGAGTCAGGTGCCACGCTAACTCTCAGACATCATCCGGCAGGTACACACTCACTGTGGCGGAAAAGGCATCAAACTCATCATCATCCACCCTCATTCCAACAAAGAAGCCGCCTTGAGTGGTCACCAATTCCTCCTGAACTCGGCGCGGCTCTCATCGGGGCCTCATGGTCTGCCGCATCTTTAACGCCAGACCCTGACTTCCTCCAAATCCCATCTCGATGGGCACGACTCCATCCCAGGATGAGCCCCGGCCGGCTTCCTCGGCGCCACAGCATCAGAGGCGAAGCCTGCTGCCCCAGGGGGTCGTGGAACTCCTCGTCCCTCCCTTCAAGGTGGCCGCTGGGTGCGGTACGCGGTGGCTGTCCAGCTCTTATGCCGAGTTTCTGACGCCTACTCAGGTACGGCCGGTGTCCTGGCCGGAGTCGGGGCAGCCGTTGCCAGGGACACGAACCCTTACATGAGCGGATTTGCTTCGGGTACCCAATTCTTTACTCTCGGATACAGTTACTGGTGTACGTCTTTGTCCCAGCAACTCTGTTGGACATGGAACCTCGGCTCACAGCGCGCGTCAAGTCGCCAGGACAGTGGCGATTAGATCGTGGGGAGGCGAGGAAGGGATGAGACCCGTCGACAAAATCACGGTCAGCGCCACGGCAGGCTCGGCGGCCGGTGCAGTCGCGGGCTTGATGCGTACGCTTCCAGGGTCTTCCCCCTCCCGTTGCCGTTGCCGTTGCTGAAACAGCCTCAGGTGGCCCTGCCAAAATCCTACCAGCCATGATATTCTGGGGGGTTCTCGGTGCCGGCGGACAGTCCGTTGTCAATCACTTTGGCTCCAAGCCCAAGGGCACGGGCGACAAAGAGGGCTGGCTTCGATGGATCCCTCTCAAGAAGCTCACAGATGACGAGTACATGGACATGATGAATGAGAAGCTCTTGAGGGTCGAGGCAGACATTGCACTCATCGACGAGAGAATAGCAGAGCTTGCGGTAGCCGAGAAAGCAGAGATGCGGCGTCAGGACGTCTCGACGAGAAAATGTACGAGGCTCTGACCTCAGACCAGCGCTTGCGGTTCCTCATGGGCTTTGGACAAGTACGGCCATGTCAGAGGTTGCCGCTGTAGTATGGAATGCAGCTTAACAGTGACGCCGCGAGTAGATGTGACGTAGTCTACAGTGAGTACGGCGCATGCGCGTGAGAAGCAAGATGCAAAGTGTAGACGACCCCAGGACCCAGCAACTCGACCGAGAGAGATATAGACAAGCCTGCCCCGCCTTGCTGTGCTTTTGAATGTCAGACTCCCGTACCGGTGGTTCAGGGCAAGTCTGAGCAGCTGCCTCCTTCTGGGGAGACATGGCACGGCTCCAGGCTCGATTGGAATTGCAGTCACTGGCCGCAGATGGTGGGAAGCGGGTGATTGACTTGTCCATGCATGTACAGTTGGTTTTCCTGCCGTGATGCGCCGCGGGACGGTCCAGTGGGTCCCCGAAACTGCACAGCTCTATGACGCCGTCGCCGCCTCGGGCTTCGGAGCTGTCCGAGCAGGAGCCTGAGCTCGAGAGCTTTCTGGACGTGTGCCTAGAGAGGCGGGTTGGTAGTTGAGTAGAAAATGTCATCCTGCAATTCGGATCGTCACGCAAGACATGAAATGATTTCCAAGGTCCATTTTTTCTTTTCATCACCATTAGCGCATCTGCGATGACCTGTTGAGCGTGTAGCAGTACCTGTAGTGGGGGCGAATTTGGCGCCAAGAGCTCGGCTGCTTGCTTTGCGATAGGTTCCGGGTACCAGAGACAAGGTGCCTGGGGATAGCAATAAGTCACGACTCCCTTTCCAACACCATCGTCATCATATATTCGGAACTGCAACCTCCTCCGCCTTGCTCTTCACCTCGAGCACCGCCCACCACCTCTCGACACCGCCGCCAACTCCATTCCCCGTGTCTCCAATTATATCGCTTCCTCGAACTCGGCCGATCCTTGCGACTCTCATCTCCGCGCCCGTTACGCTTGGCCTGAAGCTCCGACGAACAGACAAGCTAGCTCCCTGCGACGCCGCCGCTGCTCTCCGCGCGCCGTCTCGCTGGACTTCGGGCCTGGCTCTCCCATACCTCAATCGCATACGGTCTGCGTTGCTCAGCGCTCACGAAAACCGCTTTCTGTTTCGTACTCGACCTTTCAAGTGCCAGCGGTACGCGCTTCAAGAGGCCGTCGAGGGCGGGTCTGCCACCGCCTCCCCTATCAGACGAACCTTGGAGTTCGAATACCATATATATCCTCCTGGATGGCATAATCATGTTGCAGGTCACTCGCAGCCACCTCTAACGATTTGTGTCATGGTCCATCTGGCAACAGCCCAATGTATGCTTCCGCCACGTCGCTCCAAGCTGCGCTCTTGCTGATGCGTCCTACTCTGAACAGTGACATAACTCTCGCTGGCCCTCGCTGTCCTGGCCATCATGGCGCTCCTCAACCCGACCTTTCTCCTGGGCCTCATCGTGCTACTCTACCTTTCGTCCTTTGTCATCTTCGCCGTGATTCGAATCATCACCGGCGTATCCATCCAGCGCATCGGATACCTATCGCTACGCCGCCTCGCATACACGCCCCGAGACGGCTTCACGGTCGAAATCCGGGGCCTGGGGCTCAACATCCACCGCCCCACGTTTGCGCAGCCGACTTGGATTAGCCTCGTCCTGAGTGAGCTCGTCGTGACAATCGATGTTCGAGAGATTCAGCGACGAAAACAGACAGGGGACAGAGAGGCCGGGAACGAAGCAGCTTGCGAGGATGAGTCTTCTTTCGAGTCGGCACCGCTGCATGAGAAGCGATCCGCACACCCGAATGCGCAGGCAGCGTCTCGAACCGCCATCTGGAAACATATTGTCAAGTCAAAGCAGAGGGTCCAGCGGCTGCATCGCAATATCAAATGGCTGCGCATGGTCGACTTGGTTGCGACAAACTCAACCATCAGCGTTGTGGACGTGGGTCACGTCCAGGTCGGCAGCTTCACCATTGCCGTCGACACTAGACGCAAGATGGTCGACCGTGCCCGCTTCTCCTTTCAGAAATCGCAATCGCAGAAACAAGACCACCGCCAGGCCGAGTGGATCGTCACGTTGCGAAGCCTCTTGTTCACTGCCGACGGCAACGAGTCGCTAGAGGTACTCGATCACGCGCTGCTCAATATACACGGCTTTCTATACGAATCCAAAGACGGACTGCGAGAAGCCACCGTCGCCCTAAAGCTGGGCAGAGTCCACATCCCCTACGACGACATCCAGCTGTGTGTGGCTAAATTCAAGCGGTGCCGCGGAGCCCCTGCGACCTCGCCTTCGGACGAGCCCCTGGACATTGCCATGAGTCCAACCGTGCCGAAATCGGACGAGCCTGGCAGCGAGAGCGCGGACTTGATGAGGACTGTTTCCGACTCGAAGCAATTCTTCAGCTCCATCTTGCGGGGCATCAAAGAGGTTCAATTCGCCGTCAGCTTTGTCGGCCTCACAAAGAATGTCACCTCGGTCAAGCCCGCCTCGAGCCCCATCCTTCTCAACGCCTCGATGAAGGAAGTTGGCTTCGACCTCCACCGCCTCGACTCCAAGTCGCCGGCCCATCGCATGTACTTTTCGTCAAAGGACACTGCCCACGAGGCCCTGGCTGCCGCCCTGTCCATCTCTCTTGGCATCGACGACGGGCACGGCAAGCTGGAGAGGCTGGTCTACGTCCCAATGGCCACCACAACCGTCCGCACCACGTTGCCGTCGAAGACGGTCCAGCTGGCGCAGGATGGCATCATTGATGAGAAGAACGCAAACATTCTGTTTGCCAACTCGGTCGTCACCTCACCATCGGTTGACCTCGATCCTCGCCACCTACCGCTTCTCATTGCCCTGATGCAGCCGGAACCGGCACCCCCCAAGGCGCGGCGCAACAGGCATTACAGCCTCATCTCACGACTCTTGCCTAAGGCCAACATGAAGCTCTCCATGCATGAGCCCGTGGTTCGGATCAAACTCAAGCCCTTGCAGGACACACAAGATCCGGACGATTTTGACCTCATCATTTCGTCGATATCATCCGTGTCACTAGACGTGGAGTCGTCTCATTCCTCGGTCGAGGACCTGCACTACTTCCTCGACGGTGCAATGAGGTTACAGTCTCATCGCCTCTACTACCAGACCTGCTCCGGAGAAATCTTCAATCTCATCACAACCGAGTCCCTGGACCTCAGAGTCCATCTGGGGGCCCACCCCGACGTCTGCGTCGATGTCACCGGCAACATTCAGTCCTTTTCCATCAGCATGGTGAGGCAGGAAATATCGGATGGCCTGCGGCAGATTGTCCGGCAGCTGCGGACGGACGTCGAGCCTGAAAAGCGCGCCACCTCCAAGACGATCCACCGCCAAAACTTCCTCCGCTCCATGCCTGACTGGCTCATCCGCTATCACTTCGAGGCAGCAGATTTCAACGTCGAGGTCGCCGGCGTGGACGAGGACATCTCGGACGACACGAGGGGTGTTTCTCTGCACCTCGACTCCTTCTCTGCCGAGTACCGAGCACACAAGTTTGAAGGGCCGCAGCGGCAGCCGACGAGGAGGCGGACGCACAGTCGGTCCATTAACCAGTCTGACTCCGACTTGGCCTCCACTCCGACGTCCCCGAGATTCAGGAGGAAACCGCAAAACACCGGCGATGGCCGTCGGCTCGCCCTGCACGCTCGTGGTATGGAGGCCCAAATCGTCGAGGCCGCAGACCGCCTCGAGGCCGAGCCGTTTGTCAGTGTCCCGCGCCTGGAACTCGTTTTCTCGGCATCGAGCGACGGCCATGGCCCGGTGTTTCACATGCAGTCGTCGGTTCGGACCGTCATGATGCAATATTCCCTGTACCGACACTATGCAATGGGCGTCGCCGTCATGACCTTGCGAAGGGCCTTCCTGAGGACGGGCCGAGACGCCCCAAGGCCTCGGCAGCAGAGCTCGTACCTGAGCCCAGACCAAATTCCTGCCTCGCCAGGCGTGTCCGATACGATCAGTGCATCGACGGTCAATCCTGAACTCTTCACGGTAGACGTCAAAGCCGCCTTGGTCCAGGTAAAGGCGGAAATGCCCCACGAGCCGTTGATGATGCTCCATGTCTATGGCCTAGAAGCAGGTCGCCATCGATGGTCCACTCCTTACCTATCTGCCAAGCTCGTCCGCCTCTACGTCGAGCCCCCGCGCACGCGCAATGTGTGGGCGAGGATCGTCAGCGTCAAGAACGGGCGCATTGATTGGCGCGAGTCGAGACACAAGCTGGCTCTCGGGGGATACGCCGAAGAGAAAATGATTGACGTTGCCACCGAGGCTATCCGAGTCGCAATTCCTCACGAAGTCATTGTCAATCGAATCACGGACAACATCACTAACGTCATCAAGGCGGTGCAGCAGCTTCATCATCGCTTCAAGACGGGGACCAACGAGTACATACTGGAAAAGAAGCCCCAGGGTCCCAGGAAGGTGCCCAAAATATCCTTTAGGTCCCGAGCCCTTCTCTTGGAGCTAGAGGACGGCGCGTTTGAGTGGAAACTGGGCATCATCTATCGCACCGGCCGCGTGGAGCAGATGCAGAGGCTAGCCCGCCAAGAGGCTTTCCGGGTCAAGTCAAAGAAGGTACGCGAGGAGGCTGCGGGACGGGGAAGCAAGGTCCGCTCCAAATCGGCGCGGCCCCGTGGCCGCCCAGACCAGTCATCCTCGTCGTGGTTCAGAAGTCGAAGCCTGGACAGCTACCAACAAGACGTCCACGGCCTTTCTCGAGGGACCATGCCGCGATATGACCCAGACGGCGAGAGCCTTGGCATCCACGGGCATGCAAAGGTGTCGGAAGACGAGGCGCGCGCCCACTTGGATCTTTTTGACGCCCAGTCGTGGAAGAAGCGGATCGACCGTGCGTACAAGGCGTCTCAAGCCAGCATGAGGGAGTTGCGTGGAATGTTCTGGGGCCTCAGCCAGACGCCCGAAGACGTCGAGGTGACCGAGAACATCCTCGAGGTGCCCCAGAGGCCTGCTCTCATGTCCACTATGATATTCGACTTTCACCTCACCATTGACAAGCCGACTTTTGCCATGAAGGACCTCCCAGCATTCATCCACAAGGTCGGCAAGGGGATGCCGCTGGACACAAAGTACAGCCTCCTAGTTCCCATGCATGTCTCCATCGGCATGAGCGAGGCTCGGTTTAACCTGCGCGACTATCCGCTGCCGTTCCTGCATATACCAGCCTTGAAGACGGGACAGTCGTCCAGGGTGCAGTCCGTCTTGCTCAAGGCCAACTTTGTCGTGGGCGAGGAGTTTCGAGGTGTCGAGTCGACTCGGCGGGTGAGGGTCAACGTGATTCCCCCACGGAACGCCGACGCCGCCTCACCCAATGACGGGGGCTTCGCCATCGAGGTCCGGCGCACGATTGGGCCCATCAAGTCGTTTTCGGACGTGTACATGGACATCAATACGGCCCTGCCAACCCGAATCACGTGGGGCCCTTGCTACCAGCCCGCCGTCCAGGACATGATGATGGTGGTGGAGTCCTTTACGAAGCCGCAGGTCGACCCGTCAGAGCGAGCAGGCTTCTGGGACAAGCTGAGGCTCAACACCCATTCTCGCATCCACTTGGCGTGGAAGGGGGGTGGCGACATGCACCTGTCGCTCAAGGGCACCCGCGACCCGTATCGGGTGACGGGCAACGGAGCGGGCTTCCTGATGTGCTGGCGCAGTGACGTGAGGTGTAACATCAACACCGAGGACGACGCGAAGCGTTTCATGACGATTGACAGCGGCGAGTATATCCTAGCCATACCAGACTACAGCCACCTGATCCGGGAAGCGGCGCGCCGACGCGAGGTCGACGAGGGCCTGCTGACGGAGGACAGCGTCAAGGCAGGCGCCATGTTTAAAAAGGTAGTCATGAAGCTCTCGGGCAAGGTTCAGTGGATCACGGGCATCATGTTCGAACGCGCCATCGAGGACGGCAAGCGGAGCTTCGACTTCAAGCCACACTACGAGGTTGTCCTGCGGAACCCCATGTACGCAAAGTCGGAGGACGGACTGCCTTACGACGCCCTGCGGGGCTTCCGCAGCCGGCACATCCACTTGTCCGTCGCGGTGCGTGCGCCTGCGGACCGTGACTGGATGGCACAGAACCCCGAGCCGTCGAGGAGCTACAACTCGGTGCATCTCACGCCTCGGTTCTTCACGCACTTTTTCGAGTGGTGGGGCCTCTTCAGCCATCCCATGTCGCTGCCGATCCGTCAGGGTCCCCTCTTCCCCGGCCGCGAGAGGAACAGCAGGAAGTTTGGACGGCACATGGCGACGGTCAAGTACAGCCTACTCCTGGCCCCCCTTTTCCTCAGCCACATCTACAAGCACAAGGACGCTGAGGACTACTCGGAGCACGCCGTGTCGGCAACTGGTCTCAAGGTCCGGTTCGATAGCTTCATGCTCGATCTTCACCAGCGAAGGGAGGAGTTCAACACGCTCGGCAAGGGCAAGAATGCATCCAACAGGACATCCGGCATCAAGGTCCACGCCGCACAGCTCGACCTCGTCAACGCGGACGTCCGAGCCGTCTCGGCTAGCCTCAAGGGCACGACGACGGAAGCAATCAAAAAAGGGTCCACCACGATGCTCATAACCGAGCAGGACGAGAAGCCTGACCTGTCAAAGTTTACCATTCCCGACAACGACTTTAGCTGGATCGACATGGACGACTTTGTCGAGCTGGACTGGATTCTCCCGACGGAGCCTCACCCGGAGACCCAGATCCTGCCCCTGGCCTTTGCCCCTCGGCTGACGTACTTTGGCCAGACGGACATTGGCGGCACCATTGCCGGGGATCCCATGCGGACGAGCCCCTTTGGTAACGAGCCGACACACTTTTGCATCATGACGCACGATGACGATCCCAAACGCGTCCAAGGCCAGCTGATCCAGGAGCGGCTCGACCAGCTCGAGGTGCAGATGCTGACGCATTCGAGAAACGTGGGCGAGGCCGAGTTGAAGGCAGTGCAGACGGATTCGCAGGATCCCGAGATCATGGCGGACCTGGAAGCTCTGAGGAAGCACACTGGTGTGTTGAAAGAAAAGAAAGCGTCTCTGGAGAACATGCTCGAGCAGATGAACGCCCCGACGCCTGCAAACGGCGACGGCAAGCGAGGGTCGGCGATGTCGGCCGAGAGCGACGGCGTGCTCGACATACCCTCGGCAGCCGAGTTTGAGAGCGACTTCAAGAACCGCTTCGTTGTGCACAACATGCAGCTCAAGTGGAACAACTTGCTGCGCAACATTGTGCTTCGCTACATTCACCAAAACGGGCAGCGGCGGGGCTTCATCTACTACCTGTCCCGGCCGGCAGTCAAGTTCATCCTGGACATTGTGGAGGAGCAGAACAAGGCCAAGTCGAGCAAACCAGCCAGGGCAGCGTCGGTGGCGGGCACGGCGTCGCCTAGCCTGAGCACCGCGGAGAGGGACAGCATCCACGACCTCGAGGACCGCATCAAGAACATCCTGGGCGATAGGCGACGAGGCACAACGGGCGCCAGCTTCGCGGCCAACGCGGACGGCACGTGCACCTCGATCGAGGACCTGGAGAGTGGCATCTCCAAGGAGTTTAGCCCTCAGCACGGCTACCACGTGCGGCTGATTGCGCCGCAGATCCAACTGCAGAGCGACAAGAACAAGAAGCACGTGGTGCTGGTGACGGCCAAGGGCATGGAGCTCAAGGTGCTGGAGGTCATGGACAAGAAGCGGATCTCGGACACTGTTAGCGGCCTGGTACAGCGCCGGTTCCTCGTCAACATGGACAGCACGCAGTTCTTCGTCACCCACCAGAAGTGGTTCCTGACCAACCTGGTGTCCATGTACGCGGGCAGCAAATACGGCACGCCCCGGGGCTCGTCGTGGCCACCCTGGGTGCCGATGGAGGTCATGTTTAACTTCACGGCGGACCCCTTTGGCTTCAAGCGCGTCGTGCAGAAGACGTCTGCCATGCTGCGCTACGACAAGTACAACAACCTGCGTCTCAAGTACAACGACGAGGTAAACACGGACGAGGGGGCCAGCCTGACGTCGCCGGAGAGCACCGAGAGCCGCGCCGACAATCTCTGGGTCGAGTTTCCCCAGGCGCGCGCGCTCTGCAACTCGTCGCAGTACTACGCAATGTACGTCATCGTGCTGGACCTTCTAATGTACAGCGAGCCGCTGGAGAAGACGCGCAGCGAGCGCCTGGAGAAGATAATCCTCGCGTCCGACTTTAGCGACCTCAGCGGCGCGCCCCAGATGGTGCAGCGGCTCCAGGAGCGCATCAAGCAGCTCGAGGAGATCAAGCAGCACTTCCAAATCTACTCGAAGTACCTCGACAAGCGGGCGTGGGAGGACCGGCTAGCGCTGGAGCGCGACCTCGCGGCGTGCGAGGACGAACTCTTCTTCATGATGAAGGCCATCACGACGTCCCAGCGCAAGTACGACATTGACAGCGACACCAACGCGTTGCTCAAGTGGAGCATCTCAGCTCGTGAGATCGTGTGGCACCTGATCCAAGACTCCAACGAGCCCTTGGTGGAGCTGCAGCTCAAGGACGTCGAGTACGACCGCACCGACAACTCGGACGGCTCGCACATGAACCTGATTCGCGTCGGCAAGGTGCTGGGCCTCAACTTGCTGCCGGACGCGACGTACCCGGAGATCATCGCGCCCTACTACGGAGACGAAAGGGCGTCGTCTGCGCCGGCCGCCGGGCAGCCGCAGCAGGACAGGGACATGGTCCGCGTCTACTGGCACATGCTGGAGGCGATTGCGGGCATACCCGTCATGGACCGGTTCGAGGTCAACCTGTTTCCCGTCAAGGTGCAGCTGGAGCGCGAGGCGGGCAAACGGCTTTTCGACTACATCTTCCCCGGTATGGACGGGGACAAGGTGGCGACGGCGAGGAACCACTCGCCGTACATGATCAAGCAGGACATGGTCGGGCTGGAGGAGGAGGACAGCGAGTCGCTGGCGAGCTCCAACAGCCGGCTCGGCACGCCGTCAACGGGCGACCGGGAGCCGGCAGGGTTCTCGACGAGGGCGGGGTCGCTGGAGCTGCGGCTGCGGCCGACGCTTTCGTCCAACGCGGTGCAGGAGCGCAGCCCGAAGAAGGCCCTCAGCGTCAACAGCGGCGAAGGCCACGGGTTCCGTCTGTTCCGCTCGGGAGGGACGGGGCGGACAATGCTGTCCAAGAAATCGTCGCACGACTCCCTTCGCGGCTCGGGAACGCCGCGGCCCGGGACCTCGATCGGGCGGACGTCGACGGGCTTCTCGTCGCGGGACGGGCGCGAGCCGGACGGCAAGAAGGGGACGCGGTTCGGGCTGCGCGGCAAGGGGCAGGCGGACGACAAGCAGCAACAGCAGTCGGACGACCTGAGCAAGATGATTACGCGGGCGAGCAACTACATGACGTTTGCGTACATACGCATGCCGTCAGTGGTGCTCTGCCTCAGCTACAAGGGCAAGGACCAGCGCAACTTTGAGGACGTGCACGACTTTGTCTTTAGGCTGCCGACGATGGAGTGGCAGAACAAGACGTGGTCGAACCTGGACCTGGCGCTGGCGCTCAAGAAGGCCGTGGTCAAGGCGCTCATCTCGCACACGGGGGCGATAATCGGCAACAAAATCTCCAAGCACCGGCCCAACGCGGAGCAGCGCAGCAAGCTGAGGGAGCTGGCGAGCAGCTCGGTGCTCATCTCGGCCATGCCGGCGGCGCAGCACTACGCGGGCAGCGTCAACGACAGCGACGACTCGTCGAGCATGTACGGGACGTCGCCCGTCGACTACTCGCGGTCGCCGCCGCAGTCGACGCGCGGCAGCACGCACAGCAGCATCCCCGCGCCGCGATCGTCGAGCCGCAGCAGCAGCGTGGCGAGCGGGCGGTCCCGGCGGACGGGCGGCGGGGGCGGGGGCCTAGTTGGCAACGTGCCGACATACCTGACCATGACGCCGCCCACGCCGGTGGAGGGGAGGGCGGAGAGCCAGGGACTGGGGCTGGACCTGCTACGGCCGTCGTCGAGCAGCAGCCCGGGGCCATCGCACCGGCGGGCGCTGAGGAACGTGGGCGTGGCCGACAGTCGGCCGTCGACGAGCGCGGGCCATCTCGAGACGGGAGACCGGCGGAGGACGACGGGGGGTGGATTGAGGGACAAGCTCAGCGCGCTGACGCATAGGAAGAGTCACCGCGAGGATCACAGCGGCGGCGGGAGCAGCGGGTAGGGGGGCGCAAGAGAGGGGGGGGACTGTTTGGAGGAGGGGGACGGTGACACGCACGACTGGACACAGCGGCAGCCGCAGCGGGCGCTGAGGCAGCCTGATTTACTTTGACGCCCCCTTTTTTATAAATCCTTTTGGAGTGAAGAGAGATAGGGGTGGGGGGGCAAGCTTGGTGTTTGCGGATAAGCGGGGAGCATGCATCCAGGATGGGACGGCGCGTGTTTTTGAGGTTGAAGAGATGGGAGATGGTGGAGGCGGCGCGTGCGTTTGTCTATCTGATGTGGCGGCAGAGGGCGGTTGATGGAGGGCTGTACATATTGGACCTTGATGACGCATCTGTGAATACAAACAGGATACGCCTACACTATCGTCCCTTGCAAGTACGGACAGGTGGAGCGGGATGTGGTTCCTTTTTCATGAAGGGTTGCGAGGGCGAGGGGGAGGAGGTGCGTTGAAGATGGTCATGGTCTGTCTGCCGGCTCGGCATTGCACCGTCGACGGTTCTATTCCGTCTCTCGGCGTGAATGCCCAGCCGGCAGACGTCTTGCTTGACGGGCCCGCGCGCGGGACGGTCTTGGCCACCCCTTCCATTCGTCGTCATCCCCCCCCTGCAGGGTCCGGGTCCGAGCGGGGGAGCACCCCTTTTCCCTGAATGCGAAGGATGGTCGCTGTGAGGTGAAGTCATGCGTGACATGGCCTGGGCTTGGCGAGGCACGGCATCAAGCCCGGCCAAGAAACCAGGGACGTTTGTTTGGATCTTTGGATTTTCCAATCTATCGCCAGAGGAGAGCGGCAGAGCTTGAGAGGAAGAGAGTGATTCGGATGGAAACAAGGGGGGGGGTCACGGAGCTGGTCATCTGGCCACACACACACACACCACACACACACGCGCGCGCGCGCCCTGTTCCGGAGACAGACACGATGAGCGTGTCGGGGGCTGCGGGGGCGCTTCAGGTTTCTCTTTGTTCATCCAGACTGGCCGGCTGGCCATGCACACGAGTTTATTGTTGCGGCTCAGGCGAGCATGTATCTGGACGGACGGACGGCTTGTGTCGGCTTGGCTTGGGGAAGGTGGGCGGCGAGATGATGGGGGTGAATGAAGATGTCGAGGACCAGGCATGCTGAATAGGAGGCATGTACTGTACTGGAGGAATACACGTGCAGTACAGTAACGGTACAGTGAAGGAAGTGGAAGATGACGAGTTGAAACAGGTAAAGGGCCTTCTCGAACGGAGGAGAGAAGGGTGGGAGGATGCGGGGGCCGGGCTGTTTGGAGACACTATGGGGTCAGGTACTGGGAGGGTACCGGAGTGGTACAGGGCGAGTGAGAGGAATACCGCTACTCTACCGGGTAGCAGGTCGATTGTTAGCTGCCCTCCGTCTGTCGTGTCCCCGCATCTTTACACCTCGGTTGCATCAGCCGTTGTTTTGTGGATGAGCAAGGGTCCAGAGAGCCGAGGGTATTAATTTACTGTATGAAGTAGTGGACTTTGGGCATGATGGCTCTTGCTGAAGCATATGCACATTTATTTATACTGCAGACTGTACAGGCGTTGTTTGTATCTCGGCCAGGGCGAGCCGGACGCAACGCTCCAGGACGCTCCAGGACGCTCCAGGACGCGTGGTTGCGCAGAGAGACGGGGGTGCTGCATCCGCATTCGCTTTGCCAAGATGCATTTAATTATACCCGCGCCGTCTTTGGCCACACTCTAGAATCCATCTTGTTAACTGTACAGTACTCTCTCGTTGGCTCGGATGGCCGGAAAGGCTTTCTTCGAGGTGTCACGCGGCGGCGTACAGAGGTAGAGGTGCCTTACAGTGAGTGGGATAGATAAGGTGCAGCAGGACGGACGGACGGACGGACGGACGGACGACCGGTGGGCCAACCAGCAACAAGCTTAAAAAGTTCGATTGCAGACTGCGACGGCTGCCTACCTTGATGTGTGTCTGTTAGGTAGAGATAAGGCAGTCGGTCCCATGTGCGCCGCCTGCTGCCGTGTGTCCTTGGCCGTCGATAACGGCGTGCCACCGTGCGAGCCAAGAGCGCTAGTACAGATGTCCAGTCCAGTTGACTGACTGGGCGCTATGGCACAGGTGATGAGCACAGGGCACTCATCTCTTCTCTTCCCTGTCCAAATGCGCTGGCGCGAATGGGGAGGACCTGACAGACGCGCATCTACCCAAGATGCCTCCCGACCCCCCCGTCCGAGGCAATGCGTCCTCGGGCCCTTTTTGCTGCCTGATTCCCAACCTGCAGCGACGATGCTTACAGTCAGGACCCCTCGGCAGGGGACATGGCGCTACCTGCTCCGAGCCCGCGGCCCACCGTCGACGCAGCGCTGGCCGTTGGACAGCCATGTAGCTCGAGGTGTAGCTCGAGGTGTAGCTCGAAGTGCCCTCCACCACCGCCTTTTTCGGCTTCGAGAAGCGTCTCTCTGTCCTTTAATTAGCCTCTTTCTTACTTGGGGGGTATCCTTAGTAGGGCCTGGCCTCCGAGTTTGACCTTTGCTTCAGCCGGCGACTCTGCCTTGCCACAAATACAGCACAAAGACAGACGTTTTACCTAGACATATCTCTTGCTTGCTTTTACTTTTTCTGCTTCCTTTTCTCCGCCTCATCCTTCATCATCGTACCATGTTGAATTCACCTCCTCCCTCTTTTGGATCCCGTTTGCTGCCTCCCCGCCAATCGACGCAGCGCCTCAGACCCCACACGCACTACCAAGCCGGCGCAAGTCCTCAAGTCACTACATACACCCCCCAATCGCAGTGGGGCAGGATTGGCTGGCCCTCGTGTTTGTTGCTGCTGATAAGGGCCCGTATCATCATTCACACCCCTTCCCCCGGGGGCTTGATTCATCGCCCATTCCCTACCCGGGCTTATCGAGACCAAAATCCTCCTGATCCATCCGTCCTCCTTCTTTTCCAGCTTCTCCTTCATCCCTTGAACCGTCGTCTCTTGCCCTGCCCCTTCCTATCTTCCTATTTCTTCCTATTTCTTCCCATTTCCTCCCATTTCTTCCCCCTTCACCCACGCTCCATCTCTGCTTCAGCCCGGCCTCTGGCGTCTGCCGCTGCAAGGCACCCGTTCCGTCGCCCGTCGCTAGGGCCCTTGCTGGCGCACCACCGAATCCTCCACCGTCGTCGCCTTACGTACTCGCCGCGCAACCTGCAGCTCTAAAACCCATCTAGAACAAAAGTTACAACACCGCCCGCCGGTGCAACCGCCAAACCTGCCACTGCAGCAAACCAACGGCAGTGGGTGCCTGGCGTCACAGCAGCTGCCGATCCCCGCTAACAAAAACAAGCCACTGGGTCCTCTGCTTCCACCCTGCTTCCATCCAGCGTCGCACCACCTCGAAAACCCTCTCTTCCTCGTCAGCGTCTCTCGTCCTCAAACGACGCCGAAAGCATGCACCAGTCCGTCGCCGCCGCCTTAGTCGCCTCCACGCCGCAATGATGAAATCGCTTCTCTTTTCCCGGCACTCGTCCGACTCGCCCATACCCTCGTCGACTGGCTCCCCGGCTTCCGCCGACTCCTGCCGCCCCGAGGCCCTCGCGACCTCCAAGCCCGCCGCAACTCCGCCCCAGCAGCGAGCCGGCAGAAGCGGCAGAAGTAGCCCGAGATTCACCACCAAGCACGCCCTGTCCAAACCCGACGTCAGCGTCGTCGCAAAGTCGGCCTCGTCGTCGTCGTCCGACGTCGACGTCGCCATGTCCAGGCGTGGCAGACCCAAGCGCGACTCCTCCACCACTCCCTCGCTCTCCAACCTGACCGAAGCCTCGGCCACCGTCACGCCCACCGGCCCTCTTCAGATCCCCAAGCACGCCAACCGCGAGGCCAAGCGAGGCCAGCCAACGCACCGGAGGAGATATCCGCGACACGTCCACTCGACCGAGTCCATGCACCCCTCGCTCGCCGCCCTGCTGGCCCTCACCGACATCCCCCGTCACAAGCGCCGCCTCCGCTCCCCCGACCGGCCGCTCATCATCGACGACACTATCGTCGACGACCACCAAGTCTCGGAGAAGGAGTTGAGTCTAACGCTCGGCCGCGGCGGGCCCCTCGACCTCCTGCTCTCGCCTCCCCAAGATGTCGCCGACGACGTCGTGAGCCTCGCCGAGAGCACCGCCAGGTGTGTCCTCGCCAGGACCACGTCGGCCGACTCCATACCCTCCCTGGGCGGTGACTCCTTCACCTCGGATACCCTCTCCTCCCTCGACACGCCGGCCACCACTGCCTCTTCGTTGCCGAGGAGGCGACCCAGCCCCGTGCGCCGGTCGCTCGAACCCGTTACCTGCCCCTCGGACGCCGCTGATGAGCACCCGCTCGCCGCCGACGTCGTGGCCGCAGCGGACCTCGACGCCGACCTGGGTGCCTTTGACGCCGACGACGAGCGGCCCGCTGACGAGGCCCCCAAGCCACTACCGGCCCAGGCCTCCAAGCCGCTGCGCTCCGTCTTCAGGTCCAACCTGACGGCATCTCTACGCGCGCTGCGCTCTGCCGCCCGCTCCTTCTCCAGTGCCAACCAGCCCGCGGTCCCGGCCGACGACCTGCTGACCCGCTCCGTCCTCGCCATCGACCCCAAGGTCCCCTACGCCGACGAGCGCCGACCTCCCGTTACCGAGGAGATGCCCTCGGCCGAGCTGCGTCGCTACCTGAACCCGACGACGAGCAGCCTCATCGACCCCCAGCCCCAGTCCTCGCGCGCCTACTCGGCCTCGATCCAGATGCAGACGTACAAGGTCCAGCGCTCCCGCTCCCTGCACCCATCGTCTCGCTCCGCGGCGGCCCCGGCGTCGGGCACCGGCCCGCGCCCGCCGTCGCGCGCGGGCAGCCCGGCGCTAGTGCCCGGCATGCGCCAACGCGAGATGCGGGAGAACTCCGACTTTATCCGCATCGCCGTCATGGAAATGGCCATGCGGAAGCGCGGCAAGCTCGACAGCAACAAGCCCGGGCGCGCGCGCTGGGCTCTGCCGCCCCGGCGTCCGCCGACGAGGCCCTACGAGATTGGGCCCAACGGGGTACCCGCTCGCTGGGCGCCCATGACCTGCTAACGCAGCCCGCACGCAGGGCTCTCTCGATTGGGCCCACGTGTATGCCACCGGGGCGAAAGGTCATGTCTCGCCCATGCTGCGCGAGGGAGGCAAAGGGGAAAAAGAAAGTTGGGCCTGTACTGTGCAACAGGCTCGCCCCCTGCAGGGAGACCATTCTAGACTTGAGGCGCCCTTTTTCCACGTTGCCATCCCCACTGGGTTCCGCAGCTGGTTGCAGACTGGTGGCCGGCGCGAGCTTCGCCAGAAGCTTTTATACAGGCGGGGCGATCGCACGACTCGAGAGACAAAAGCACACTGGCAGCGCTTGTGCGACGCGGCAGTTGCGCGATTGCAACGGCAACCTGCACGCGGGTGCGGTGCAACGGAGACGGTGACATGCCATCGGCCCGGGGTCGGCTCGTTGGATGCCTCGGGAAGCATGGCTGGCTGCAGAATTCCATCACGTCGCGCCGATTGCCGAAAGTCGATGGTCCCCACGGCAAAGCCGGATCTCCCCGAAACATGGGCTCTCTGAACATCACGGCAGGGGGACCCTGATTGTCCAGACTACAGGGCGGCTCGTCAGCGCCAACGCTTGCGCCAGCAAAGACTTTCGAAGGGGGCCGAGTGCGAAAAAAGAAACGACAACACGGCGCTGCCAAGCCTCCAGCCCTCGCGAGGGAGGTGAGTCAGTGTTTGTCGAACAGGTGGCCCAACATGCCGTCTCGAGGCCCCTCATTCTACGGTTTCGTCTTGGTCTTTGACGCCTTCTTCGGCATTGCGGCTGTCCAGCGCCTGCAGCTTCAGCAACAGTCGTTGCGACTCCTTGGAACTCGTGACTCTGGCTCAGGAGCCGTGACCGAGAGTCACGGGCGGCCTCCGCTCCCGTGGCGCATTGAAGTAGGGAGAGAGTGGCAATATTGTACTCGTCTCACCCAACTCATACTTTCTCCCCTTTGTCTTTCCTTGGCTTTTGCTTTTTGTTCCCTTGGCAATGCATTGCGACGCGACGGGCAAGAAACGGCATTTTCTTCATCACTATCATCTAGCGGCCTGGAATTTCCGAGATACCTTTTTTCATTTCCTCCCCCCCCTTCGCTACGGTATTTCGCCCGACACTTGGGCGCGCGCGTCTTGATGGGGCCCGGCCTCTTTCTCCCTTGCCTCTCTCCCTTGATTTTCTTTTCCATTTCCTCCTCGCCTGGCACACCTCTTTTTATCGTTCCGGTACTACAGTCACCAAAGGCGAAAGCCCGACTTGTTTTTTTCTTAGCGGGAGCAGGCGACAAGTAGGTGAAGAGACATGCGGTGCGTGCCAAGTCATGCAGATGCAGACGTGCCCAACTCGTCGTGGCCGGCTCTGCAGGGCCAGGGACAGTCTGAGGCGCCAGCCCACGGGCGGGCTCGGTGTATGATTGGGACGATTGGGGCAAAAAGAAGAGAAGGGATCGGTGTGGCCGCGAGGCAACGAAAGGAAAGAGATGAGTGGGCGCGACAGATGACATGTGCTGACACGGACCGGAATATACGCCGTGTATGTTTGGCAATGGTTGGCTCGTAGGCTGCGACTGGTGCATGCGTGGTTGTGTTGTAAATGAATACTCTCACTCCCCCTCCCTCTGTGCCAGAACCTGCACAGAGCTCTCTATGTACTTGGACGAGCGCTGCTCTCCTGGCTTGTGAAGTCGGCAAAGGGTGACGCCAAGCCTCTTATCCAGCGAGTCGGCGGCCACAGGAACGAATTAGGCAGATGCAAGGACGCCCCCGAGGGCCGCCTCCTGATCGCGTGCGACGCACGGGAATTCGCAGTCATCCGGGGGGCTCTTTCTGCACATGCATCATTGCCCCCCCCCCCGTCTTTCAGTTTCTCGTCTGGCTTTTCCATCACTTGAGCTTTTCAAGGTGGAAGCCTGCCTGCCAACTTGCGACCGGCGGCTTTGATGAGCTTACAAACCGGATGAAGATAGCTCATGGGACACGTCGTGACAGTCGTCGTGACTATGTAGCAGCCGAGGCCGACCACGGGACTTGATGACAGGCTGCTCTCTCTCCCCCGGGCCCCTGGTGGTGGGGCACGGCGCCGGCGGCGACAGGAGTGGGGCCGGCGCGGCGGGCTTTCGGGGCGTGGTCCGGCGCCGGGGCGGGGCGAAGAGGAGGGGTATAAGGCGCCCTCTTTTCGTTGGCGTTTCCCCGTAGTGAAGAGGCACTAGGTCTCTGCTTGATCAAGGGCGGAGGCTAGGGCCACTACATGTTCCTCTGGGGCAGTTGAGTTGCTCAGTTGAAGAATCAGCGGTCCTCTTGACCTCAGCGCACTGCTTCCGAAGGCGGCGCAACGACGGCATCGTCCACGCCCCCCCCCCGACGGCCTCACATGTCAGGGAGAGGACCACAGCACGAGGGCACCCGCAACGGAATTGGTCGTGAAACCCTCGATGCAATGGAGCTGGGGGCGGTCCCTCTCTCCCCTCAGAGTCAGCTCTGCCCGAGACGGAGGGGCGGTTCTCTCTAGCAGGGGCACGAGCAAGATGGCACCGTGAGGGCTCGTGGTCGGCCGGAACGACTTGTTCATCACGTCGGCGAGTTCCTGAGGGAGAATGAGAACCGTCTTGGGAGAATTGCCGGACCTTGATCACTCGCCCGGGACGCCATCGAGCTGAAGAAGCCAGAGGTTGAATTGATAGTACCACATCATACACACAGCATCCGCGGCATCCTCAAAGCTTCCGCACACTCAGCCGTAGAAGCAAGCCGCCGTGACTTGTCGACTCGGTCAGGCGACGGGCTTTCCATCCCCCGCGTCGGAACCTAGACCCCGGATGTTCTGCTCACCGTGTATACGTATGATCAATCGTCAGTCGACTCTGCCGGCCCTGCCTTTTCTTCGACCAGCTGCTGTTTTTCAATTAACCCGGCAACTGCTTACCCCTATAAACGATTGCTGTTTGATGGCCTCCCTGTCGAGGGGGCGCGTTCAAGACAGGGCCTCAAGGGGGTTGGGCCTGCTTTGGATCCTCACGGCCCCTTTGGCGCAGCGTTTCCTTACTCAAGACCGACACCCGAGTACACCGTAGAGGGTGGACATGCCCTCCCCGGAGAACCGAGCAGGCGTGAATCATGTCGCTTTTGCGGGCCCCGGCCAGTTACAGGATCCGGCAGTCGCATCTGTTGTCAAGGGGTAGGATCCTTGCAGGGATCAGGGTGGTTGACAAGACTTGTGTCTCCGCATTGTCTCCAATGACAGCGAGGCAATAAACAATCAGCCCTCAAAAGTCACGCGCGCAACTCGAATTACCAATCATCCGCCCGCCTCGATCATCGTATACCGAGAAAGCGGAAATATTCGGCATCCTCTTGATTGGTCGAGCCCCGATGCCATGGCCCCTCGTATCGCGTCCGCCCGGACTCATGATATGTCCGAGGAGACCTCCGAGGCCATGCCCTCGGGGCCTCCATGGTACATATGGAAGCACCGGAGAAGCAGCTCGCAGACAGAGGCGCCGCCGGAGGAAACCGGCGGCTCGCACATGCAGCCGGGCTCGATGCCCTCAGCTGCTTGGGTGCAAACACTGTTTGTCCGCGGAGTTTGACAAAGCGAAGCAAAGAATCATACGAGGCATGGCCCAGAATCAAGGCCGTAGGCGACTGACGAGTGGGAATCGTGTAGGGAGCAGGAATTCTGGAAATGCAGCGGCGCAGGACTCGCCACGGGGGCTCAGGAGCCGTCCGCAGTATATATTCAATATAAAACGCCTCAAGGCTGCTGTCTAGGCGACAATCGGGTTCAATCTCCTCATGGTTTGATCTGCCCTCAACTCTAGTAACCTCACCCTCTGTTCTCGCTGCTACATACCCTCAGCCAGTCACTCCTGCAAGATGACGACGGAGCCACCCAGCTTCCCCTTCCAGCGGGCCTCGGCCATGGAGCCACCTGCCGAGTACGCCCGGCTCCGCGCCGGCCCTGATGCCGTCTCGAGGATCAAGCTGTTTGACGGCAGCGTCGCCTGGCTTGTCACCAAGTACAAGGACGTGACGGCTGTCGCAACGGACCCTCGGCTGTCAAAGGCATGCACCCCCCATGGCCACGTTGTTCCCCGTCCCCGCGACTCTCGGCTGACCCTGGTCCGCGCAGGAACGTACGCGGCCCGGTTTCCCGGAGCTGAGTGCCGGGGGGAAGGCGGCGGCCAAGGCCAGGCCGACGTTTGTGGACATGGACGCGCCAGATCACATGCGACAGAGGCAGGTCGACGTTTCCGGCCCCCTGGGGCTTTGTGTACATACATCGATGGTGTGCTGACCATGGGAGACAGGGGCATGGTCGAGCGGTGGTTCTCATCGGAGCACGTCGAGGCCCTGCGGCCGTTCATGCAAAAGACTGTCGACGACCTGCTGGATGGCCTTGCAGCCAGGGGGTGCGCGGAGGGCCCCGTGGACCTGGTCAAGGAATTCGCGCTGCCCGTTCCATCATACGTATGTACTCTTTGCGGCATCGAGTTTGCGAGGCAGTCTGGACGCTCACGCAAGCCACATGTGGGCAGATCATCTACACGATTCTCGGCATCCCTCCCCAGGATCTCGAGAAGCTGACCCGCCACGCCGAGATCCGCTCCAACGGAAGCTCGACGGCACGAGAGGCCTCTGCCGCAAGCCAGTACGTCGAGCGGTGTCCTCTCCCCCTATACCGAGATGGCGTGACGCTGTAGGTCCGGGACGGCTGATGCAGCATGCTGGTTCAGGGGGCTGCTCGACTACCTCGCCAAGCTCGTCGACCAGCGAAGCAAGCAGCCCGAGGACGATCTGATCAGCGATCTGGTCGTCCACCAGGTGCGGCCCGGGCGCCTCGAGGCGGCCGACGCCGTGCAGGTTGCGTTTCTGCTGATTGTCGCCGGCAACGCAACCGTGGTCAGCATGATTGCTCTGGTACGTGCCGCCAAACGCAACCCGCATGAGTCGAGCCACGGGACTAACGAGCGCTGACGACGTTTGCATCGAAACAAGGGAGTGGTGACGCTGCTGCAGCATCCGGAGCAGCTGGCGCGGCTGAGGGCCGACGCATCGCTGGCGCCGCTGTTCGTCGAGGAGCTCTGCCGGTACCACACGGCGTCTGCACTGGCCATGAAGCGGACGGCCAAGGTCGACGTCGAGATTGGCGGCAAGGTGCGTGTGCGACTCTCCCCCCTTCTCGAGACGCGGGCCAACATTGCCGCCCCGGTGCAGCTCATCAAGGCCGGCGAGGGCATCATCGCGTCCAACCAGTCGGCCAACAGGGACGCCGACGTCTTTGCCGACCCCGACTCGTTCGACATGTTCCGCTCCTGGCCAGCGGGCAAGGACCCCCTCGGGTTCGGATGGGGCGACCACCGCTGCGTCGCAGAACGGCTGGCCAAGGCGGAGCTGGAGACGGTGTTCTGTAAGTTCCCGAACCGCCCGCCCGCCGCCCGGTAGACGGAGCCTTGGCTGACCGGGACGGATGTGCGGCCGTATCAGCCACCCTCTTCCAGCGGCTGCCGGCGCTCAGGCTGGCGGTGCCGTTTGACGAGATCAGCTGCACGCCCCTGCACAAGGACGTCGGCATCGTCGAGTTGCCTGTGACTTTCTAGGGCTGTCATCCAGCGATGCGGCATCTCTTTGTCTTGGTACGCGTTCGGGCTGCTGTAAAGCCTGCCAGCACATGGAGACCTGGGGAGACGGCTGTCAGATTGAACCAGTGGCTGGCTGTTTCAGCGCCCTGTATTGTAACTTGGAATCACTGTGCGGAAACTCCCCTTTTTCAGTTGTTTTATAGCCGTCGTCTTGATCGAACGTATATGTCCAAGGACGACATGTTGAGCAGCCAGACCGGTAGAGACGTGCATCAGATGACAGCGCCAGGCATGCGGTCGACGACGGGTCTCGTCTAGAGGACTCATGAAAAGGACGAGCCAATCGTCGTCAACGCGCTTCGGGTGAATGGACCCGTCAAAGTTATAGCCTCGCTCTCAGCTCACTTGCAGTCTCCAATGCTCCCGCATGGCTTCCCCGGGTCCTGGACAGGCCATGGCACATCTGCGGCCTGTGCTCCCAGCAACCCGAATTCATCAGGATACTCCAACCTATACCCGGTGCAGCGGAATGCAACAAGGAGGCACCTCTGCCCCGTTGTGGCAACAAGAGACGCTTCTCCCATATTCCTGCATCTCAGCCTAGAGTAAAGATGTAACGAGATGCATGTACCCTCCAGCCCTCACGTCAATCGGCCTGAAGAAGTCGATGTCGGTGGAAAACATGTACCAGGGGGCATGGATGTCCAAGGCTCGCAAAACGTCATCGGCAGATGTAAGTCCGACGGCGCTTACCCTCCAGCACGAATAGTCAGGTTCGAACTCGTTTGATCCAAAGCCGAGTGTCGACCCTCACGCCGAGCAGTTCGTCTCCGAGAGGTGGCGTTCCAGGACAGAAATGGTGGACAAGACCGCCTTTGTTCCCATTTCCACCGGTAACTCAATACGCATGTTTGTCTGCTCATATAGTCAGCTAACGAGGCCTTAGGGGCTCATGCTTTCATTGGAAAGCCTCTGGCGATGCAAGATCTCGGCGACACAATCTCGGAGGTAGTTCTCAGATTCGACATTAGGGCCGGTCCTAATCAGGATATGCAAGAGTTTGAAGGTGGAATGAAAGACAACTTCGTTATGAGATTGCCCCCCTGGAGACTGTTCTTTTCAGAACTCTTGAATCAGGCGGGAGAGCAGTCAGTCAGGGGGAATAGATCGCCCAAGGACAGTGAAGAAAGGAGAGGGGAAGGGGGCGGCCTCCCCTTGACCAATGCTTCGCGTTGGAAGCAAGGTCAGTTGATGAATAGTCTTACGAAATGGGCCGATGGCGTTTGTGTGCCGCAACGTGTGGCATGTAGTTGCCGTTGAGGTCAAGATGGGGTGTGAACGGAATGGAAACATTGAACAGGTTGATGCATTATTTTGGGTACAATTCTAACTTTTACCTGCATTGAGAGCCACCCATCAAGACACCTTTCACAGGATTGATTCGGTACCGTCACCCAGTGTCGTAAACAACCTTCCTCCAACCCCCGTACATTAAGAGAACCTGCAAGATCCACAGGTGCCAACGCAAGGCCTGCATGGCCCGGCAAACAGAAACGAGCACTACCAGCTTTCCTAAGTTGACTTGTGCTAACTTCGGCACCTCTCAATGGCGTCCCTACATTCATCCTCGTCCTGTGTCCTTGTCAGCACGGTTGCCCGAGGGTCAGCAAGGACGTCGACTTGCCTTGAGATCGTCTTTAAGCGTGCCGATGTCGTCCTCAGTCTCGTCCGTATCCTGAAAGATCCGAATGGCGTTGAAAGCGCGGGCGCAGGGTTCCTCCACGTCGGGACACTGAACCAGTGTCAGGGGCGATTGACGAACTCGATTGTTCGTGGCGGCGTTGTACCTTTTCGGTCAGGTCCTCGATGGCGTCTCTCTTGGAATTACCTTGCCGGGCCCGGTCTGACGGTCTTCATCGTTAGCTGGTGTGTACTCGTTGGCTCGGGAGACTTGGGCGGCGCGTCGCACTGTGAGGAACTTGAGAAGTCGTCATCGCCAGAATGCCGGGAACGCAGAGCGCGACGCAGTAGAAGAGGGATGCCTGTCGAGTGGAATGTCAGAATTCTCGGGCGGTGCTTTGGACTGCTCTGTTGGTTGGGAAGCTCACTTTCATCTTGGCGATTTGATTTGGCCTTGAAGAGTAGCAGTAATCAAACTCACATCAACATGCGATAGTGGGCGTGGGCCGAAAGAGGGCCTCAACAGGGGGGGGGGGAGGCACGCTTTATACTCTTGGGGAGGGAGGGGCGTCTCATATAAAATGTCTCACGGGCAGTCGATGAGACAGGACAGGTACTGTATGACGTCTAAAGCCCGCCCTGTCCTGCCAGCTGGCCGGCCAAGTCGATGGATAGGGCTTGCCTGGAGGGGCTAGGAATGTGGCCTCAGTCGAGGAGAGGAAGGTTTTCCGATGAAGCAGATTATCTAAACCCCCCACGGCACGTCCAGCAAGATTGGACATGGGAAACGGTATGTGGCAGGCGGTAGGTTGGAATGCAGGAGGGCCTGAAGCATGAGACATGCCATCTCTGCTGGGACGCCTCTTGTCCCGTGAGCACTGTATTTCGACCTCACTCGTGTCTCTCATCGGGGGCAGGCGGCGACGCGTTGCTCGGGCACTGACTTGGCTGTCCGGTCCAAAGGGGCGCAAATGCTCCTCGCAGGCCATGCCAGACAAGGGCGCCGCCATCCATTGTGCAGAGACACGACGAGAGGCTCTCTCCGTGCCCTCCTTATCTCAGCTATCAAGCCTCTTGCGTGCTTTGTCTCCTTGCCGAATGTCTTTGGGCCTTGGCTCTTGGTTCCAGGCGCATGGACGGACGTCTTTACCTGCGAGACTGATCTATTTTTAGGTGGTTTTCCTTTCCCCTTACTCTTTTTTTACTTCTTCCCTAAGCCCTGTCCGCCTTAACAAGGGGCCCGGTCTCCAATGAGTGAGTCTCCTTGGGGTCCAAGTCAAGACGAATGCGCCGACGTGCCGGGACCCGCGGAGGTCATGCCGGACGTCGACGACTGAGCGCCGAGGGACATGCGACGGCGTAGTCATGTTGGCCAGCAACAGCCAAGGACCGGAATTCCAGTGGCTTGTCCGCCTTGTTTTCCATCATGTCTCATTGTGCCGGTACTATAATGACGAGAGAGAGGGGGGGGAAGAAGGGAGGGGAGACGCGACTTGAATCCCCCGCGTAATCCAGGACGGGGAGGCTCCATCATTTGCTGCTTGATTGACATGTTTCTTTTTCCTGTCTCCTCATTTCGGCTTTCGCCCCATTACGCGCAGCCGGATCAATCGGCCTGGGACTTGATGACTGTCTCAGAACTATTGATTACCTGGCATTCGTACACGGTCTTTCGGATGGCTCAAGTCCCCCCGGCCCCCCAGAGTCCACAAAGGCCTGGACGGCCGACAAGGACATACGATTCGATGTCCGAATCTACACAACGGCTTGGGGGAAGATCCATGCTGCGAACGCACAGACAGGGCATAGCACGCGCTTTAAATGCCTGCCAATGATTGATCCGGATCCTTGTTTGAGCGTCTCTGTACGAAGTAAGCCATGTCGTTTTGGCTTTTGGCCCTCGGCCGAATACAGTCGTCAGAGACCAGCCCGTCGAGTCGTGCTACTTGGACTTGTACCAAGGCTTCCACGGGTCACGGAAAGCGTTGGTCGAGCGACGGAGGTCTCCGGGTCTCGCAACGAAGAAGAAGTCTTCGGCAAAGTCCACCTTGAAGCCGCGTTTACTGTACCCCCTGACGACAGCCTCCTCCAGCATGTCCGTTTGTTGTTTATGATGAGCAGGCTTCACTGCTTGGATGCGACATAGACTAGTCGCCCAAGACGAGGCCATTGATGACACTGGGACAGATGTATTCCAGAACGTCGTTCATGTTGGTTAACCGCCTTATGAGGTTCCGCCTGGGGTTTCCACTGTGCCGTTGAATCTCAGGCCCGGCAGCCGCCATTTTCGAGATTCTGGTGCGATACAGCACCGGGATCCCGAAGATCTCGTCATCCGTCCGTCCAGTCTCTTGCTTGAGGATTTCGACGCTCTCCTGGACGTGCTGCTCTCTCCCGTTGTTGGCTTGAACATGCGGCTCCGACCTTCGTCGATCATCAAAAAGGGGTGCGGATGGTCAGTTCGCTTCTGGCAGCATTGAAGTTTGGCGTCTGCGAAACTCTTCGGGTGAGCTTCTTCCAAGACTCGGACGGCAGCTAATGGATCGTTGACCATCAGGCACCAGCGCCGGGAAGTGTTTGCTGGCAAAAGTTGTGGGTATTCGTCAATGTACTGTGCGTCTAGTCATGAAGAATCCATAACGAAAGGCTCGCGGACCCGTCGATCGCGGAAATAGCTAAGCATGCATGGCGAAACCTACCCGTTACCACCAATAATGATTCTCCCAGCCATTTTCATGCTCTGCTCAATGTCGGAGAGCATTCTCAGTCTCTCCACTATCAGTTTCGATTTTCCCACATCATCTCCAAAGAGTTCAATGCTGCTGGCTAAGCCTTGGTCTACCATTTGTAGATGGTGTGCTAGAACCGGTGCGGCACGCAAGTCGGAGCCTTGGGGTTCTTTCTTTCTTTCCGAACAACGTCCATCCGGATCTTCAATGTTATATAGAAACAGAGGACCGGCCGGTTCCAACCAGCTATCTCTGCCTGCAATATGAGTCAAGACCTCTATCAACCCAACTGTCACGGCTGGCATCTGCTCGAATGACCGCTGTGGCCGCTATCGCGAACGAATGTTGGCCCACGGCCGAAGTGGAAGTAGACAGACCGTTGACAAGCGGCATGCCGCCTTAAGCTTATCGAGAATAAAGGCAAATACGACGTGAGACTTCACAATCTGCCCTCTTTGAAAGTTAAATGTTTGTTAATGTCAACGCAGACCCCAGTGGAACCATGATGGAATATCACTGATGTCAAGCTGGTGGGAGTTGGCGGTCGTATCTCGATCTTATATACAACTCGATGGTTCGGAACCACGCTTCATGTGCTCGTGGCCAATATATGTCGTAGGATGCGTCCAGGTAACAAGAAGCATTTGAGGCGCTACTTGCTGACGCAGGACAGACGATCACGCGCCGAATTCCTGATATTGTACACTGAGTAATTGGTATCCTATCTAGTGAGATGAGCCTCAAATGCGAGAAGCAGATACGACTCGGGGAAATGCCGTTTGAAGTTTTGAGCTACGCTTTTTGTCGTGCGGCTGTCACGTATAGGATATGGGGTTTCGAAGGTATGTATATCACAGGCGTCCAATGAATAGAAGAGAGTTTGTTATTCATTATTCATCTTCACCCATTCGAGGCATATCCGGGGAATCTAGTATTGCCCGGGCAATGCCTCGCCGAACTTGCAGGCTCATCCCTTCAAAACTCAACGAGGTCAGTCGGACTTGGCAATCGAAAAGGGGGTGTCAAAACAGCGCCAATAACGGAAAACAACTCGCGTACCTGTATGCATGGTGCAACGGTATTTCCGAAATTTTAGCTACACTAAAAGAAAGTAAAGGTTAGGTTTAAAGAGGATTATTTATATTTATATAATATAAGGATAGCACCTTAATAAATAGGAGGCATTTATCCAAGGCTATAAAGATAGCTCTTCAATAAAAAGGCAAAAGATATGTAAAGGGTCCTTATTCTACTTATCTTACACCAGCTAGGCTAAGTCTATATAAACAAGGGGTAAAGGCCACGCAGAAGCACCACGCGCTCAGTCCGGCCTTTACCGGCCATCAACCCAGGCCTGCCATATCTTCTGGCGCACCTCCTCCTCCCTCTTGCCCGAGCCGAAGACGCCTAGCTTGCCGCCCTTGTCGACGAACCTGGCCAGCGCGCACGCCCGGGGCCGGCCGTCGCGGTGCAGGCCCGTGTCGTTGGCAAAGTTCCACCTGACGTGGCACTCGGCTTTGCAGCAGCACTCTACCCAGTTGCCAAAGGCCCTGAGAACACGTCGTCGGCCGGCCGAGCCGCCGGCTGGAACCGCTCCACGTGCAGCATGTAGAGCGTCGCCATGACGAGGCCCTTGGCCTGCCGCGAGTCGGCGATGCCGCTCCCCTCGTCGAGCAGCCGGCTCCACGTCCTCGAGATAGTCTCGGGCGTCAGCTTGTCCCAGGCCAGGAACTGCGCGGTGAAACTCGAGTCTTGGCGCAAACAAGAGTCAGTAAGACATCTTGGACAAACCCCCGCGATGCCATGACTTACAAGGGACCTCGCCTTGGTGGTCGCGGCAGCGGTCGTATATCCGTTCGTATATCATATAGGCATCCAGGGTCAGGTAGCGCCAGTACGACGTTGCGAGGGGCGCCATGTGCTCTGGATCACCAGTCAGGTTGTAGAAAAGTAAAGCCCCCTGAGCGAGCCCTGATGCGGATAATGTCAGTACGTACGCTATGTCTGGGGTGAAAGGGGCCTTCTCCCACCTTTAGCGAGTTCCGGTGACGAAATAGATGCGCGCGTCGGCCGCTCAGAACTCCGCATCTCGGGTCAGCGCCGCAAAGCCTCGCGAATCAGAGTAAGACGTCGAAGGAAGTGATGCTCATTTCATCGTACATGCAACGACCCTCCATCACATGCAGTCTGGGCTTGCTGCAACTCGTTGCATCGCCCTTCATGACTTCCACAGCCTCTAGCTCGTGAATGTGGCCGCCTGTGGGCCACTGTGCAATCATGTCAGCCCTCACGAGCGCGTCAGATCATCCGGCGAGGGGGCGAGCGGCACTTACTGTCTCTGGCAAGAGAAGAGCCGCCGGTAGCGAATCAGCTAGACTGATGTCGCTGACTCTCGCCCTCACCTCTGGTCCTCTCGGCCCATCCCTCGACAGTCGAGGGCTGACTTTCGCTTCCCGTCTAGCGCACTGGTCGCGCAGCAGCCTGACGACTGCCTCGTGCTTCTTCCCGGCAGCTATCAATAGCGGCGTGTGGCCATCATTGACCTTTGTCCATGGATCGGCACCCTTGTCCAGCAGCATCTTCACGATAGCTTCGTGTCCCATCTCTGCGGCCAGCGACAGCGGGGTTCGGCCCTTGTCGTCTTTGGACTCTATGTCGAGGGAGCCGTCCTCGAGCAGCAGCCTCCTGGCAGCGGCCTGACGGCCGTTCGCGCCGGCCCACGACAGCGGTGTCTGACTATGTATGATACCGAGACTGTCTGGCCTATCCGACAAGTCGACGTTGATTCTGCCTGTTTCAAGCATGCCCTGGAGCATCCCCTCGAGCCAGGTGTTCTTTTCGTAGTGTTCGGGCTCGTTCAGTTGTTGATCAATCGCTGATTCCCTGTTGGAGAGCCTGTCTTGCTGCTGCCTGAGTTTCTCCAGACTGGCCGTGAGCTGCTCCAGTTTCCGGTCCGCCTCCTGCGTTTTGAATAGCAGTACTCTTCTTTCGTCATGCAGCCTTCTAAACTCTGCATCCACCCTGGCCAGACGTTCTCTCTTCGGTTCTAAAACGGTCTTCGTTTTCCGGTACTGCCCGTCGGCTTTTTCGATGTCGGGAAGCAGGCTGTCTTGTTGACGCAATATCCTCACCAACTGCAGCCTCAACTCCAGCTGTTGCAGCTCCAAACTCGCATCGACAGTGGTTTCCGGAAGGCTACGTACGATGGCTAGCCGGACAATAAACCATGGCTGCTTCACCATCAATTCTTCGTTGACCGTGACCGATGTTTTGAGTCTGACGTAGCTGGCCCCCTGCTTTCCGAAAGCCTCCTTCCTCATAAAATCGAGATTATTGGATAGATGTTGTAAATCGAGAACCCTGCAGCATGTCATGACGTGGCATCGGGCGGAGGGCCGTGATCCCTGTGCCTCGAAGTCGAGCACCACGACGACGTCTTGAGACTGTTCATCCTTTGAACGGAATCGAGCCAACGATCGCTGTAAGATACTCCCGTCCGAAGCGTTGGGCGTCGCAATCATGGCGTTCTCTTCGTCCCAGAGAGAGCGGGGATGAACGTCGACGAGTGTAAGATCGTCATTGGTGTCTTCAATACAGAACCAGTAGCGCCGATCTATAGCCGTGACTTCCCGCTCAATACGGACGTAGACGGACGCGGGGGATAAGGGCGATTCGTTCTTAGGAAGTGGGATCGAGAAGCGTCCTTGCGGTCTAATGAACTCTTTGAAAGGTGCTCGAGAATCGGCGCCGCTAAGGGGGATCCCCACAGCATCTCCTGGGCGGTGCTTGGGGCCGCAGTTGAGCAGGCCGTAAGTATCGCCAGTCGAGGTCGTAAACAGAGGGAGGTGCGCCCGGAGATGGTCGACTGTTATGTTCCGGCGTTTTATCAAGCTCTCTCGAAACAATGGTTCTGCAATTGGCGAAATCTGCCGGAGAGATGGCGAAAATGCCCCCGGAAAGGACATCTGCTGCTTTGCTACATGTAGGCGATGAGGCCTCTGGGTTAAAGCCCCATGCAAGGATAGAATCATCTCTCGTCTTCTTCATGATTAACTCCTGAAGCCGATGAAAGGCCTTGTCACCCTCGCCGTAGGTCATGCTCATGTTCACCTGGAAGATCCCTAGCAGGCAATACGCAATCTCCTCCCTTCTTTTGGTGCTTCTGTTCGCGGCCCAGGACATACGCTGCGCCACGCTGGCCTGATTCAACTCGACGGAGCCCAATAGAAACAGACGGGGTATACCCGTGATCTTCCAGACGGGTTTCCACAAGGTCGATTTAGTTCCCAGGAAAGTCCAAGTTTGGTCGAAGAAGATCGGCAACGACATGGTTTTGTATAGTACCGCGCGGTAATCTAATTACCAGATTACGAGTGTGCCAGCCCGGGACCTATAACACCAGTCAATGCGAAATCATCTGATCAGATGCTTCCATTGATTTTCAGTCACTCATTTACATCGCCTATAACTACACATTACCTTCCCCCCTTTAAATGGTCCAATCAATAGTTCGTCCACGTCTAGATCCTCATGCTTGCTGGCTCATCCTCCCGTGTGATATGCGGGAACCAGAGTCGGCACGAATATCAGACCACACATGTCATACAAAGAAGTGACCATCCCAGTCCTGGGGTGTCGATGATGCTCCGACGACCGGAAACATTCAAGTAATGAGAAGACTTGTCGAAACAGGAGAAGCCACCAGCGTGGCTAAACAAGCCATCGCGGCGACTCGGCTCGATGGATGGATTTCTTGGGTGAGTCGAGGTGTGTAACGACCGATGACGACCGGAGAGTACTCATCGACGCTTTACTAGAGACTGCCGTACGTGAGAATGCTGCACAAGAGTGTGGTGGTGGAGGGCACAATACTCGAGAAATCATCCCCTATCCTGTCTCCCAGGAGCGAGTCGCTCAAGATCCAGGCCAGTCTCTTGCGCAGCGGCGTCTTGCTGTCGGTGTGAGCCTCGGGGCGACACTTTTCGACGATGCGACTGGCCTCGGCAAGCCCGCCCTTTACCTCGCTGATGACCCGGTTGACTTGCTCGAGGTCACCGGGCTTGGTCTGGAGAAGGGCGAGGTGTTGGTGGCGGAGGTCGATGAGGCGCTCGAGGTCTTGGTGGCAGACTCGGACGAGCTGGAGGCTGCGGCGGATCTCGTTGGGGACTCGGCCGCTGTCGACGGCGGCACTCATGAAGCCGCCATTTCACTGCCCGTGGTGATGGTTTGCATGAGCTTGAGGCCACCAGACAGTTGTGATTCGTGCTAGGTAGGGGAGAGGGTCTGGGGCGGCCAAGGATGACATATCTGGCAGTAGGAGACCGGCTAGGAACTTGCACTCGTTCGTGCTGTTGCACTGTGTCGGCATCTATGTACGGTGCAAACGGGTTGTTGCAACTTCCTTTAGCCTCAGTGCGTAGTGATGGATTATCCTTATGTTAATATGTATGTGTGGTTCCTTGGGCCCTGCTTATACAGGCATCCCTTGCCTAATTAACAGTTGTTGCCCAACACCTATACATGCTAGCGACTGGCAGTGATTCCCTTCGCGCGACATTAGGAAAGGAAGCTCGGGGGTGGCACCGAAGACGATCCCTTCCGAGCCGTCCCAAAGAGGCATTACTGGATGCCCATATATTTTTATTTTTATATTGAAAATACACTAGTGACCTAACTAGAGGTATCTATAACTTCGGCGTTAAACAAGAGGGAAAAACCAGAGTGCCTAGAGGAAAACCCTCCCCTCTTTCGTAGCTGGTCCGCCCATACGCAGGGTCGCTATTGCAATAGAGGCCCTAGGAATAATATGTATAAGTAATAACCGGGGAAAAGTGCACGCCATAATATATTTTTAGCTTTAGACGTATGATGTCTCTAATCTGTTTTCGCCCTTTTACCTAGGCTGAAGTGCGGCCGAAGACGAACATTCGTACAAGGCGATATATATGCGTCCCGTCCCACATCCCAGAACAGAGGAAAGCAGGCACCTTAGCAGAGATATATACGGTCCCTACTTATCGCACAGTCTATGTGTAGTTGTCAAGCGGTGACGAAAACACGAGCCGGGGTCAACGAGTGCGAGTTGGGATATAGGCTGCGAGTTATATGTTCCGAGCTCGGGGCCCCAATTTGCGTCCCTAGCTCCCTCCCAAGGCGACGAGGCCGCCATTTTTAAGAGCTAGACTTGGACGATCCATGAGCCGACTTGTCGAGATACTTCTTCGGATTCTCAAGCCGGTCGGCGGCGGCCTTCATGTCTGCATTGGACCACTTCTTGGGATTGGCCCCGTGTCCCGAGTTGGAATTGGCAGGCTGGCTTGAGGCGTCCTTCTTCCCCCCTCCAAAGGCTTTCTTGACGGCGTCAAATGGCCTCCCGGGGAGAGCGGCTCCTGTGCTGGGCCACAGAGCCAGGCAGATTGCCATGGTCAGGAAGAGGATGACGGAGAGGCTGCGCATTGTGTCCGGCTGTCTATCAGAGAAGTTGGTGGTGTAACAAACAATAGGGTGTGGAGAGAAAGATGTAGTTATTGCTAAGGTGCGAGAATAGTGTGGGTTGCTCCGTTGATCCAGTCGTGCAGGGTTGGTCGTCTTTATATGTGTAGAGACACAACTCAAGCAAGCACTTGCATGTATCCGAGATTATAGGAATTAACTTTCCGGGGATGTCGCGCAGCGCTAATGCCGACTTACCCATCGTATGACCGTACTATGCATTCTGGTTGTCGTTGGCAGGTCTTCTAGCGGCTACAACTTTAATGACGGCCCGGTCGCGAGCCAAGTCTCTCGGCTCCTATACAGCACCACGAGCCGCAACCTACTCACGGGGGAAAGGGGCGGCTCATGCCGGCAGCTGTTGGAAGTAGAGGACCCGCTTCCGCACAGCCCGCCGCGAAAGCCCGCCCCTGGCCCCGGTTGTCGTGCCGAGACCGCGCCGTGCCGGTGGCGATTCTAGGCTATAGGCCGGGATGAGTATGCATTGCCGAGCCGGCCCGGATAGTACGGCAAACCGGTTTCTTCTTCAGGACCTGCGAGAAATTTGGCCTTGGGATGGAACGCCGCCCGTGTGCTGCGGAAGCTACATCATAAGGTTTCAAAGTCCGGTTCAGACGGCAAGCAGATGCCGTTATCTCGTACCACCACTCCGCATATCCAGGAGAGAGTTTCCTCGGTCTTTGACTCTATTGTCCATTCGACACTTTTGCTATCACCACGTGCCCCTTTGCCATTTCTCACCCCACCCCGAGGCCTCTCGTGGGTCGGCTCTCCGCAGTTGGGTTGCAGAGTGCAGAAGGTTATCAATCCCCAGTTCCGGTGAGACCTCCTGACAAGGCCAATGAGATTTATGCAGCTAACAATATCAAACTCATTAAAAGGTTGGGGCGGAGGTGACTTGTAATTATGCGGCGAGAACATGATACTTTGCGGCATCAGAGAGCCGGATAGGAGCCATGTTGGACTCTCGCTTGTCCAGACCATCAGAAAAATCATACATGCCTCAACATGCAACTGTGGGAGTGCGTTCGGCTCTCGCCTGGCCAAGCAAATGATGTCATACACATGGCGCGAAGCCCAGCCGGCAAGCGAAGAAGGCCCTCGGAATAGTAGCTCCTTTTCCAATTGAGTGACCAAATAGCATGGCATTATATAACTCTTTCACCAAACAAAATAATCAAGACGTCGATGGAATGGGGGATATATGAACGAGGGCAGTGAATGTGTGTCGTCTGGATACAGATTCATGTGGGCTGGCCCTTTGCAACACAGCCCAATGCCAAGCTAGCTTGGTAATACAACGACCGGCACTCGCATCATGGCGGATGTGCAACTCGGAAGCCGAATCATTCGCGGCACTGGTAGGCTGGGAAACAGCCCGTGACGATGGGGCTGCGCCAACGTCGACCTGAGTCTGGGGCCTCCGCCCAAGTCATTTGCCAGACGGCGACTGAGTAGACTCGGCCGGCTTGCGCAACAGACGCCTAGCGTCGGCTTGCGGCCGTTCGGCATGCGCCCACCACTGCCAGAACATGGCCAGCACAAGCACAAACAAAGTTATGGGGATCGCAATCCACCACGTCAGCCAGAAGAGCGGCGTGACCATGGTGGTCCACGACTTGGAGTCGTCGTGCCAGCTCGTCGTCAGCAGCTGCGATCCTACCACGCTGGCTACCCCAGTCGTGGGGAGAAAGACCATGGTAATGGCCGCAATCATCTTCATGACGCTCGAGTCGCGCGTCACCACCATGGAGTCCTTTTGCGTCACGACGTTGAACGCCAGGGTGAGGGCGTTGTCGATTCGCCTCTGCAGGCTCGACAGGCGGAGCTGCGTGGAGCGGAAGAGGGAGCGCCGGTATCGCACGCAGTCACGCAGCTGCTGCTGTACACGGATGCGCGCGGCGGCAGAGCCTGGGTCGGATGGGTCTTGCGAGACGCCCTCGCTGTTGATCCCGACAGCATCCACTGCCATGATGCATGCTTCGAGCCCCTCGGAAAGATAGATGATGTGCTTTGCACAGTTGTGAAGCGCTGCAAAGGATATTTTGGAGCTGAGATTTGCATACTTTTTGGTGTGCGCCAGTTCAAGAATGGACTGTTTGCAGTGTCAGAGGCACGACCGACATTACAGGCTTTTCTTGGTGACGTACAGTCGGGTGACAAAAGTTCCGGTCAATCCGGCCCACCCACCACAACGCCGCATCAGAGCCCTCTTTTCAACAGCACATTACTTTGCCAAATGAACGTCAATTATGAAGCCGAAGATATAAATATATAGAGAATTGAGTGGAGATTATTGTTGTTTCGGCTAGTATTTGGTATACCAGCCACGTGCAGCCACAACAGCTTGAAGGCGCCGAGGCATTGATTCTATTAGGTGATTGAGGGTATCCTCTTCAAGGTCTTCCCACGCTCCAACCGCTGCAAAACAGAGCTTCTGCTTGAGCTATAGTTCTTTGGAAGGTCTGAGAGCTCAGGGTGAGTCTCCATAATGCTCTCTTTAAGCAGCTTCCATACGTTTTCTATGGGGTTTAGGTCAGGTGAATATGGCGGCCAGTCGACCAAATCTACCCTGTTTTCTTCGACCCAGCAGCCAAGCCACGCCTGCACAATGGCCGCCGTATGTGTTGAGGCGTTATCTTGGGCGAATGTATAGCCTGGCTCTGCAATTGTAGGTAGGCTTTCTTGTAAGGTCTCGAGCACACGGCGTGCAGTAACGCCACCACGGGCTGAGTCGGGGTCTCCTAGCATTGGTGTAAGAGAAGTCCGCCGATTAAAGGAGAAGCCGCCCCAAAACATCTGGGAATGTCGAGTAGGTTTTCCTCTTGCTTGTACGTTTTTCGGATTTAATCTATCCCCTTTTGCAATTAGGAGGATTTTTGAAGTAAGGGTATTAAGACGTACTGAATTGCAAAACCCACTTCTGTCTCTCGCCGTCCCCACGAGCGATTGACGTCTCATCAGAGAAAATCCATGTATGCCAAAAGGAAGCTGGCTTTTGATGGTATTGTAGTGCAAATTGTAGCCTCTTTGCAGCATGTTCTTCTGTTAATTTTGGACGTCGAAGAGCGCGTACATGTTGTATGCCATGGTGTCGAAGGTACCGTGTTAAAGTACGTGTAGAACACTCTAGAGAAGCCTCACGAAGAAGCTGAGCATTCGAGATGAAAGGGTCTTTCGCGATGCATCGAAAGATATATCTTTTATGGTGTCATTGAGCTTTGAGGGTCTCCCAGAGCGCGGCAAAGATTTCGCACTCGACTGTGTCCTGTAACGCCTGACGATTCCGTAGACAGCTCTAGGAGAAACGTCCTCTTTGACGCCGACGAGGGCAGCTGAGAAGCCGCAATCAAAGAGGGTCACAATCTTCGTCCTCTTATGAGGGCTCCAGTGTTTTTTGGGCGTAATTGGGCTCATTTTGAAGGCATGATGGTGATTTGAAGAGGAAGGGTTGGAATGTGGGAGACGCGCGTACGCGACGCGCTAGCGTCATTGACCGGAACTTTTGTCCCCCCACTGTACATGTTCCAGGGGCCCAAAGACGGTGTTCATGTTCCAGACCGTCTCGTCGACTTCAAAGTACAGGCCATCGAGCACGAGGTCGAAGAGGACATAGGGGTTGATGCCGGCGTCGGCCCACTTGCCGCTGTCGATGAAGAGCTCGATCCTCTGCCACACTCTCGGCTGCGCCCCAAAGCAAACAAGCACTGTGCCTCCATCGTCGTGCTGGCGGAGGAAGAAGCTGGACTTGAGCCAGCTGTAGTCAGCTTGAGGAAGCGTCGACGAGGCGTATCCGGCGCTGGCGGCGCGATTGTCCACCTCAGGCAGTTTGCCGTTTTGGTGCTTGAGGCTGATGTTCTTGAAGAGAAAGTGAAACCACGAACAGCAACCGTAGTTGTCGGTCTTGCGGCCAAAACTGTGACAGACGGACTGCAGGACGCTGGTCGTGAAGTCGCTAGGGACGTGTAGGAGACGAAAGAGCGCCAGGACGCTGGGCAGAGAACACGGTTCAGGGTCATGGAAGGGTGCAAAGCTGCTCGGTTCGACGCCGTCAGACAATTCGCCTGCATAGAGGACCTCGTCATGAGTCAATCTCACACTATGCGCAGCCGTGCCTTGCTCTGAAGACTTTGGGGATTCGACTCGACATGCCAGACGCCCTCAGGGTTTTCTTGAACCATGGTCAGCGAGTGGACGGTTGACGGCTGTCGAGTCCAACGTGCCGTCTGTGACGTCCCATACGTGTAGAAGCCACGGTGGAGGTAGTATTAAAGCATGGCCGTGGTGCGCAGCTCTCTTGAATGCTTCATAGTCATCGTCTATTGCCCACGACATGGTTGGCCGAGGAGCTGGTGAACCGGGACAGGTCGCTGCCTTGGCTTGGGTCTCTGGCCAGGTGAGAGGAGGCTTTGGGCAACAGACAGTCAGTCGTTAGCGGGAAAACGGAATGCTGACGGCGACTGGGGTCATGTTTCGCAGCATGCCCATGCCGTGCCTAGATGGTCAGCAATCAGCCTTTTTGGCTGGCTCCTCGGATTGTGGCCAAATAAGCCAGTCAGCTGGAAAGCAAGCTGTTGTGCGGCCTGTCCGTGAGGGTCCATGTCGGAAAGCAACCGGACGTTAACCCCGGGTGCAGGCATGCATCTAGCTTAGTCGAGACTTGTCTTCTCGACCATGGCGGATGGACGGCGGTGTCAACAAGTCGGGGAGATGCTGCAAGGGCTGGAGATGCTACGTATCCCGAGATGTGTGATAATTATCGATAACACTGCACACCAGGAGCGGGGCTCCCCCGGCTCCCCCGCCCCAGCTCCAGCTAGCCCCCAGCTCCAACACCTCGCCCACGAACCACCTCGCAGCAGCTGCCTCTTGCCAGCAGCACCATGGAGACAGCCATGAAGTCGTGGGGTGAGTTTCTCCGCGGGACACTGCCGATACGGGGCTAATGCTGCGTGCCTCGCACCAGAGCTCGACAACAACGTCCGCCTCATCGACCCCAAACGCGATGCCCTCTACAACTACGACCCGGCCGCCCAAAAGGCCGCCGCCGCCGCCCGCCCGTGGGCCAAGGACCCCAACTACTTCAAGAGCGTCCGCATCAGCGCCGTCGCCCTCATCAAGATGACCATGCACGCCCGCTCCGGCGGCGATCTCGAGGTCATGGGCCTGATGCAGGGCTACACCGACGACGACACTTTTGTCGTCACAGACGCCTTTCGCCTGCCCGTCGAGGGCACTGAGACGCGTGTCAATGCCCAGGACGACGCCAACGAGTACCTCGTCGAATACCTAGACCTGTGCCGGGCGCAGGGTAGGCAGGAAAACGTCGTCGGCTGGTACCACAGCCACCCGGGCTACGGCTGTTGGCTCAGCGGCATCGACGTCGACACCCAGGCCGTCCAGCAGCAGTTCCAGGACCCCTTCCTCGCCGTCGTCATCGACCCGGACCGCACCATCAGCGCAGGCAAGGTCGAAATTGGGGCCTTCCGCACCTACCCGAGCACCTACGAGCCCGATGCGTCCAAGGCGGCGGCGTCGTCGTCGGACGGCGGGCAGGCCGTGCCGCTGGCCAAGGCGGCCGAATTTGGGGCGCATGCGAGCCGATACTACAGCCTCGACGTGTCGCACTTCAAGAGCACCCTCGACTCGCACCTCCTCGAGCTGCTGTGGCACAAGTACTGGGTGCAGACGCTGAGCCAGAGCCCACTCCTGACGAACCGCGATTTTGGCAGCAAGCAGGTGCTGGACCTGAGCTCCAAGATCAAAGAGGCAACGGCGACCCTCTTTCGTAATCGCGCGCAGCAGAATCCGCTCCTCAACGCTCTCGGCAGCTGTGGCGGGGGGAAGGGAGCCGAAAGGGCCGTTGAGAAATTGGCTGGGGACAGCAATCTAATTGCCACCAAGGAGCGGTCGGGACTCATGGCCAGCGAGATCAAGGCCAAGCTGTTTAATGGCTTGGGCACTTGAGTACAACTCTTTAGACCGCTTTTGTTTCCTTTATAATGGCTTTGGCTGCGAGGTTTCATGGCATAGACTGGGCGTTGGGGGGATATTACACGACTTGAGCCGGGGCTGTCGTTGGTGCTTTCAAGGTTCAACTGTTTTGCATCACACTGGCTGATGAGAACAGTCAAAGATTGGGCATGCACGGGAGATAATGAAGTGGCCGCAGCTACCCTATACACAGAGTAGAAATGGGAGCAAACCCAACTCAATGGTGGTGGGTGGCCCGAGGGTTCCCGGCTGCTTCCACTCCTTGCCCAGGATTGCCAAGCGTCATGATATGCGTGCATCACGGCGTGCGAAGTAGCCGGAGTAGGTAATGTGTGGATTGCAGGCCGCCCTGAGGACTTGTTGGCAATTGATGTCGTTGCGTGACGGACCGGAGCAATTGGACCGGGGGCGATATGTACGATGATGCTGACGTGACGGTAGGAGAGGCAGACGCACTTTTACGAGACAACTTCGAGGCAAACGCAAGAGCTATTCGCGCGTGGCAGTGCCTGGACGAAAGGCTCATGTGTAGCGACAAGGGGGGATACGGCATACTGTAGATTTTTGGCTTCCATTGCGAATGATGGCAGGGGCTCACACTACAAGTAGTGTATTTCAAATGGCGAAATCTTGGGTGCAATGTCGATGACGTCGGCGCGAAGAAAAGAATTGGGTTATCGAAACCGGACATTCCAACGCCCCTAAGCTCCCTGCGTGTTGGCCGGCGGGAGTCCCGACTCCAAGGGCGCGGGCTGAGAGAGAAAGGTTCAGGCGAGAGGCCGTGCGCCGGGTCATGATGAGCTACGACGACGTCTGTGCCGAGCGAGCCTCTACAGTAGATGACATGCAGGCGGACATGACGTCTGCGTGTTTGACGATGCACGGCAGACGAAACGTGTGTGCAAGGCGGTGCTGTCAAAAGAGATGAGGAAATGCGTGCACAATGAGGGAAAGAGGGAAAAGAAAGGCGAGTGAAACACACCGGGTCGCTGATGGAAGTGTGCATAGCCACGGTGAGGGAGCTACAGTACAACAAAAGCATGGGCACGTTGCAGCATACCGAGCAAACTGGCGATGACCGCTGGCAAACACGTCATGGGCAGCCTTGATGGCCACCTCATCCGCGGGGTCCCACGCCCCCTCTGTACGTTAGTAGCCGGGGCAACGAACAGGGGAGAGCTCCAGCCACACCATCAATAGGCCCCGCAAGTCCGCACGGAGGTATGCATGTACAGTACACAATTGTGCACTCGAGAGGTGACAAAAAGGGAAAAGCCGTGTACGTCATAAACGTGGCCGATGATGACGGATGTGCGACGGACTGTACCCGAGAGCTGCAGGCGTACCCAAATGTAGACTGGAAACCTCGAGCCGAGTTGAGTCATGTGAACAGAGGAAGTGTCGGCGCCGAGTCTCTCAATACCTCCCGCCTGGACACAGCCCAATTCGTTTCTTTTTATCTTTCTCATGCGGTCATCGAGTACTCCGTACGGATACGGAGTACGAGGACCCGGTACCGGCACCTGTGTGCCTGTGCTGCTGAAAAAAGAAAAGCCGAAACGCATAAAGGTAATGAAGGAGAGGGCAGCTGAAAGAGAAGGAAGCTGATGAAACTCACATGTACCGAAGGCCAAGCCGCTAACCATCGGCCCCGCCTGGCATCCACGGGTCGGCAAAGTGTCTGGATTGGTTCGGTACTAAGTTAGTCTGCAGTCTGCTCATTTGTAATTGGCGGATGGAGGAGAATACTGGGAACCTACAGTCTTGTACTCCGTACCTTCAATGGGATGAGGACCGAGTTTGCTGCGCCGCTTATGATCTGTACTATACTGTTCTGTACATTATAGTAGAGGGGAGAGCTGGAGATTGCTGGCGAATGTCGATTGCCGACCAAGAAAAAAGTGGCCATGAATCATGCCGGCTTCTCTTCTCCAATTGGCCACCAATACTGTGCTGAATACTGTGCAGGGCCATGATGGCATGATGCCGTGATATCTACGGCGCCAGCGGCCGGCCAATGAATCGGAGACAGACGCACTCGGTACATGCATTAGAGGGCATTTGTACATGCTTGTGGCCAGACATGTGCTGCTAGCGAGACAATGGGGCCTTGTTCAATCAGCTTCTCCTCCTCGCTACCCCACGCAAACGGCCATGTCGTTGAGCCTGGACGCTGGTGCTGCACCGCGTGTGCGTGCTCAATCAAGCATGGCTGAGGTCTCCGATCATCACCGATCTCTCTCTCGTGCTTTGTGCAATCTTGTGCACGCTTCGTATCCACAGCGACAAGCGACTGTGGAAAGTACAGTACGTGGCTTTTCATTGTCTGTCCCGCCAAGCACTGTAATCTCCATCCCGGCCTTGTTTTTCGCTTCCTCTCTTCACCTCTTCTAGCAAGAAACTCGACTGTGTCCATCTCAGCAAAGTCAGTGCAGAGCATTATGAATCAGGCCCGTCAGATGCACTGCCACAGCTGGCCTGTACACGGTACAAGCCCGTAATGCTGCACATGCAAAGCTCCGTGCACCGATACGTACCCAGGGCCGATGACGTACTTGCCGGCCCTGCCCAACGTCACCACGCCAATCGCCCCTCCCTTGTCTCTGCGTAAATCAAGCTTCAGATGAGTCTCGGCCGCGCCTACCTCTGCCTTCCCGCTTGCAGCTAATTAGCGGCAGGCCCACCCACGCACACCGTACTGTACCGCACCTACCACACGGCACCCCACTCTTGCCTGCCTCCTCACCTCTGCGGGCTACGATACCGGCAGGTACTCCCGTGCCCGTACCTGCCCTGCCAGCTCACATTGGCTATAAACCTCCATTCCCTCGCGCCCGCGCCCGCTGTTTCTCCCTCCTACCCTTTCTCCTCTTTCCCCGTTCACATACATCTTTTCCTGGCGCTTACGTACGGAGCTCCCTGCCCCAAGATACCCCTCACGCGTCACTCTGTAATCAACCACCGACGAAACACTCGAGATACCCCGAGCCTGAGTTGAATTCGCCATTGCTCTTCCCGCTTCCCTTGTCAACTCCCTCTTATATCCTCGTCGCCCTGATCCTCGACGCTCGTCATTGATTCCGCTTCCTCAGGCCGTTCGAGTCACCATCATAGAACCTTTTCTGGCACGACAATTTGAATAACGAGCATTGATACCACGCAAACAATAGCCCATCATGGCCGCCAACGTCAACAAGCCTACCGACATCAAGCAGAAGGAGGCCGACATCAACAGGAAGCTCCAAATCTACGGCATCGTCAGCGCTTTCCAGCTGGGCAAGGTTCCTTCGGTACGTCTCGCAACCGCTCATCAGCAGCCCGAGTTTCGCTAACCAGTGTCGCAGAACGATCAAATCGATGTCGCACTCAACAGCTTCCTCGCTTCCAAGGCCCTCAGCAGTCCCCACAAGGACCTCTCTGATGATGGCAAGAGGCTCGTCCAGGATGCGCGAGACGTGGTGCAGCAGGCAAAGAATCTCTTGCTCTCCAAGAACGACGGCAATCTGATTCAAGACTTCGTCTGGCAAACGACGCAATTCGACGCCAAGAGTATTCAGAGTCCCAACGCCCCCGTCTCCAAGGACACCGCCAAGCGCGATGGGGACGAAGCTCTCCAGGGCCTGAGGACGCTCGGGACATTGCTCATTACTAATGGCCAGTTCCGTAAACTCCGTATGTGTCCTACATGTCCCCTCTGAGCAGACTGTTTTTGCAGAGAACTAACTAGCGAAGTAGTCAAGGACTCCACCACGCTTCTCCGAGACATGGCTGGAGACGCCGCCACCAACGCCGCCACCCGCGTTCGCCCTTCAGAAGACGAACTGGCCCAGATTGATCAGGCTGCCGCGGACAACACTTGGCATGATGCCCCCGACTTGTCCAAGGATAGCCTTCGCAAACAAGCCCAGAACATCTATGGCGGAAATGCAAAGAAGGACGCCCAGGACATCGCCACTTCCGGACGGGACGCGGCTGCCCCCCCGGGCACCTCTGACCCCAAGGCAGTCGACCGAAATGCTGGGCAGAACGCGGCGGTTGGCGCTGCCAAGCAGAAGATTGACCAGAATCTGGATCCCGAGACCAAGGAGAAGATCAAGCAGCGCAACGAGGAGTATCGTCGCAAGGCTCGCGAGTACTTAAACAAAAAGATGCCGCGGGAGCGCAAGGACCAAGTCATCTTCCGTCTGAAGAAAATGATTCTCGAGTGCCAGCAGCACCCAGACTACTCCGAGGCAATTCAGACCCTCCTCCGACTCGCCGAGTCGTACGGTGGTCACGGCCGCGCCCTCGGTCAGGGATCAGCTGGCTCGGCCAAGCAGGCTCGGACGGGCTTTGCCGCCGCCGAGTACGATCTGCGAACCCTCATTGAGCGCTTCGCCAACGGTACCTCGACATCGGAGCTTTGGTCCAACATCAACCAGATTTACAAAGATGCCGATAAGGATCAGGAACTCAAGGGCTGGTTCAAGAGCATGGATAACTACATCCGCCGCTGCCTGCTCGAGCAGGGCTACATCCTGGAAGAGTCCTCGAGCAAGGAATGGGACCGCCTCTACGAGCATGGTAGGTACTTGCTCCGCGACAAGTACCGCAACCATACCGACCAGGTCTTGGAGGAGCTCAAATTCATTGGCGACCAGTTCGACCAGGACGCTCACAACAAGGCATTTGCGCAGTCTGTGCAGAGGCTGTTCAATCACCTGGGCAGTGACGAGAGTGGCAAGTCAGTCTTCAAGCCTCACCTCATCAAGGATCTTGGTGAGGTAATCATCCCGGGCATCCTGCAGAATATCAACTACATTCCCATCCCTCGCATCGAGTATTCAGATCCCCAGTTCGATGCCATTATTGAAAACTTGGTCTTGGAAAGCGACAACTTCATGCCCAATGTGCTGGAAGTGGCGAGCGAGCACTACTTCCGCTGGGGCCGCAAAAAGATTGCCAACAAGAACCGCAACATGATCGATGTGAAGGTGGCCGGTATCCAGATGGACCTTCGCGATGTCAGCTTCCACGTGAAGCGTAAAACTGGATTCCCTTCACTCTCCGATACGGGCGTTGCCGACATCATGCTGCCCGGCGATGGTTTCTCGTTCCGCATGAAGGTGTCGACGGCGGATAAGTCTGACCGCCAGAACTTTTTCAAGGTGGACAAGGTCGACGTAGACTTTAAGGGCCTCAACATCAAGCTCAAGAAGTCGAGCCACAAGCTCTTGTTTAGCCTCGTTAAGCCGCTGATGCTCAAGGTGCTTCGCCCGCCTATCCAGAAGGCGGTGGAAAAGGCCATCAAGGACCAGTGCAATCAGCTCGACACCATCGTCTATCAGATCAAACAGGATGCGGATCGTGCTGCCAAGGAGGGACAGTCGGATGCTGAGAAGAAGGCCAACTTTTACCAGCGCTACTACCAGGCGGCGCAGAAGCGCTTCCTCGACGGCAAGAAGAAGACCAAGAGCGCCACCGACGACAAGAAGGTCAATGTGGCGATGACGACCGAGGACAGCATATTCCCCGATGTCAAGCTGCCGGGCGGCGTCAGCTCGAAGGCCAGTGAGTACAAGGAGCTGGCTCGCAAGGGCGAGAAGTGGGAGAGCCCTGTCTTCTCGATTGGCAGCGCCCAGAAGAGTACCGACGTGCCGGCGGCGCCGCGCATCGAGAAGAAGACGCGGCCTGCGGCGGGGGTGACGAATGGCAGCTCGGCGCCCCTGAATGGTAAGGCGCCGGTGACGGCCAACGCCAACGTGCACGGGCAGACGATGCTCGGCGCTCACTAGGGTCCCGCCCACCGACGAGTCTGAGCTGTTTGCGAGGGGTGATGCGAGGGAAGGTAGTGGTGGTGTACGGACGCTATACCCAGTGAATTGCACGTGAAAAGGGTTGAACGGCCTGTCATTGGCTGTGTGCTCGATTTCCTTTGTTTCATTTTCTTCTGTCGCCGTCAGTTTCCGGTTGTGATACCATGGGAAAGAGGAGAAACTCGGAGATGCCGCGTGTCGCGGTGGTAATGAAGGGACGCCTGGAGAAGGATGGAATATTAGTCTCCCAATACAAAACAACGATGTCTCCTTTGCCGTCAACCTTAAACGCGAAAGATGAGGTTGCTTGACTCGGCGGAGGGTCTGGCGGAGTAACGCTTTCGGCCGTGAGCAATAAGTGTCTGTGCGGCAGTCGAAAATCTGGAGGCTCGTCAACCACTCGCAAAGGAGCAAGGGATGAAACGGGGTCCAGGAATAGAGGCGACAAATTTGTCCCGAGACTTTTAGCGCACGACGAGTGCCCTTGCAGAGTTCCGGGAAGACGCCGTTGCCGCAGTGAGGATGAGTTGGAGCTCCAAGGCGGCCAATGATGATGAGTCAAGTGACGTCTTGTCTACTTTGGAAATGCTATATTTCGACGACAGCCAACCTCCCGCCTGTACCTCTCTCTTCTCGACGAACAAAGCCCTGTGTCTATTGTGCACTGGATTGCTTGTTGGAGACTGATTTTTAACATCTTGACTCAATTGATTGTCTTTTGTTACTATTTCCCCCCCTCTTGGAAGGCAGTCGTAGAGCTCGAGAACTCCCCCCCAAGAGCACTCATCATGATCATGGCATGCCCCCAAGAGGCTGCTCTGGCGCCGGAGCAGCGCAGGGCTCTCTTTGACATCCTGACGCACTACCAGACATACGCCGACATTGTGGCGTGCAAGGAGCCTGGCGTGGTGGCGCGCTACGGATATCCCTTCGATCGCTCGTCGCCATCTTCCTCGCCGCCGAGCGCAACCTCGTCGCCCACGACAATCGTGTCGTCCTCTGTGGCGCCGCAGCTAGCCCGGCTGAGCATTCGAGGCAACAGCGGCGATGACGACGACGACGACGACTTCCAAGACGCAGACGACGGGACGCAGTCGTCGGCGCCGCTGCTGCAGACGCTGCTGACGCAGTTTGTGCTGCCGCTGCCGGGTGTCAAGGACATGCCGCCCGAGTTCTGGAGCGTGCGCGTGCACGGCATGATTATGCGACTAGCCCAGGCCGAGCTTTCCGAGAGCTACGACAAGGGCGCGCTGGGGACCCGCAAGACGTTGGCGACGGGGTCCAGCGCCTTGCTGGAGATGGTGGCGCGCGGGACGTTTGGGGGCGTGCCGCGCAAGCCGAGAAAATTTGTCTTCCATGGAGAGTACGACTGTAGCCGGGCTGAGGATTTGGAGCGGGCGTGGGAGGATCTGGTGCAGGGGCTTGTGTATGGCGACATGGTGGATGACTTTTTCGACCACATGGACCGGACCGAGGATCTCGAGAGTCACTCGCCAGGGCTCAAGGCCGTGGCCGAATATGTCCTCATTCAGTGAGTCTCTCTCTTTGCCCCCGACGCTCTGGTGAAAGAGGATGAAGCTGACAGACGTCCACAGGCTCGCGGCGGGCGCGCACCACGTCTTCATCCGCTCGCCCGAGGGTCCGTACTTGCTCAAGCTGGTGGAAAACGTGCACGGGCTGATCCCCTACAAGCTCATCAAGCAGACGCTGCGGGTGGGCAACGCGGCGACCATGATGAGCGGCATGATGCGCATCCTGCTGGCCAAGCTGAGCGTGACGAGCGTCACCAACTGGATAGGCATCACGTCGAGCGCCGACGACGGCATGAACCTGCTGCAGCGCATCATATCGCTCGTGCTGTCGTGGGACGCCGGCGACTTCCGCAAGAGTGCCGACAAGGTGGAAAGGGCAAAAGAGAGGGAACGGCCGAGCGACGAGGTGCTCCGGGCGCTTCGCGACCACGTGGCGCGCGCGGAGCGAGCTGAGCACGAGGCCGTCAGGGCGGCGAGCGCGAAGAAGTCGCAGTCCATCATCGTCGCCATCCTCGAGGCCTCGTCGGTGGACGCAGCGTCGTTGACGGAGACGCAGCATGCGCAGTGCCTCGAGTACTACTCTGCGCTGCTCTCCGTCCGCGACCGCGACAGCATCACGGCCGCGCTGTGCCGCGAGCCGCCCGACCTGCTCACGCAAGCCGTCAAGGACGCCGTGGCGGCCTACGACCCCATGATCCGCAGCGTGCACGCGCGCGTCGATCTCAAGGAGCACCTCGACGCGCTGCAGGGCTTCATCGACGAACTCATCAAGGCCAGCAAGCCCAGCAGGGGGCTCGACGGCAAGGAGAAACTGCCGACCGTCGACGACTACGTGAAGCTGCTGCGCAAGAATAGGGGGCTGCTCTATCGCTGGGTGCACGCCATTGCAACAAAGGCGCCCGACGTGTGGTCGTGGTTCCGCGACTGGGCGAATGCGTCCGTTGTCAAGTTTCGCCAGGCCGAGACGCCGACTGGGGTGAGCGCAATGGAAGCCCGACTGGACCACCTGTTTGTCTCGCTCGACCCGCGTGCCCAGCGTCCGGTGCTCGACGCCCTCGACGCGCACGCCGCATACCTGTCCGCCCTGTCCGACCTATCCCTCTCGCGCCTCCAAGCCCTCGTCGACAGCGGCAAGCCCGACAAGGCCAATCGCAGCGTCGACGCCGCGGCCCCGGGCATGTACCTCTCGCGCTGGCAGGCCCTCCTCGACGAGACGCTCATCACGCCCGCGGCGCCAAGCGGCGCGGTGCGGCACGGCAGCGACGTCAAGCACATCACCACCATGGGCAAGACGGGCGCCTCGTGGAAGCGCGGCTTGGCAGCAGCGACACCGACACAGGGGCAGCAGCCGCAGCAGCAGCAGGGTCCGGTGGCGCCGGACGTGGGCGTGGTGGTGCGCGCGCTGGCGGCTGGGTTTGGCGGCGTGATTAGAGAGATGGCGGCCGAGGTGCAGGCGAGGGACGCTGCGGCGACGGGGAGGTAGGTTTCGGGTGTCCTATCTTTCTGATGCTTCCGGGAAGAGGGATGTAGAGGCTGACATGTATTTGCACATGGCGTTGGTCACATACGATGGGGGTTTGTATGCGTCAGCATATACTGGGACCATGGCGGTCTGATAGACTATAAGGCCCTTTGTCTCTCGCTCTTTTCGTCCATCTTGATATAGCCCTCCTCCATCCGCAGTGTAGCAACAGCGATCTTTCTACCACGTTGAACCTCCCCTCCATCGAGCCACTCTGACTCAACTCAGCCCAACGTGAACCGCATCATCAGCCTCGCTCTCACGTTCCTGCCGAGCTTTCACAACAAAAACCCGCGTCTTCCCTCCCAGTCTCTCACAGCAACGCAACAACATCAGCGCCCCTCATCTCCCTCACCACAATCGTCAGCCACAAAACGTCCACGTCTCCCATTGCCCGCCGCGTGCCACCGCCTCCTTGACCGCTCGCGCATCGCCGGCGCCATCGACGCGGGGGGCTCTGTCTCTGGCGTCGGGGGCAGCGGCTTGGCGACCCCCCCGGCGATGGGGCGTGGGGTATGGTGCTGGGCTCGCGGGTGGCGGCGGGCGCGGGTTAGGGGAGGGCTGGTGTTGGAGGAGGGGGAGCTTGCGCGCAGCGGGGGGGGTCGTGGCATGCTAGGCCACGGTGTTGAGGGCTTGGCCGTTGCTGTCCTTCTCATCCTTTATGAGGGTGGTGGAGGGAGCGGGAGCGGGAGCGGATGTGTCGGGGTCGGGGTCGTTGGTCAAGTCAATGACCTGGCCGTTCGTTTCCACGTCGTCCTCGCCATTTTCGTCTTCGTAGTCTTCGTCGTCCACGTCCATCTCATCCTCCCAATCAAGGCCATCGCCACTCCTCGGCATGGACGGGTCTCCCGGCGACTTGGCTTTGCGACCCTTACCCTGCGCGTATACAGCCGGCACCAGGCGCTGGCCCCATATAAGCCGCATCTCGATCCCCGTGAGACGGGACAGGCGGGACACAAACAGGCGACACGTGACGCAGCTCTTGTGGGAGAAGACGATATCAAACGCAGGGCGCGAGCCGTCACTCCAGCGTGCGCGGCGGAGCGCCATCAGCCGGCGGCGCGTGACGATGGCATGGCCGTCGTCCTCGCCCGTTGGTCTTCCCCCCTCATCGGTGGTAGTGGTGGCGGCGGTTGCAGGAAGCGAAAAGAGTCGCAACAGGACGTGGACGGCGTGAGCCGCCAGCTTCACCTCGACGTGCGAGGCCTGGAAAATGCCCCGCTGCGCGTCCTGCCAGGGACCTCCCATGCTGTCATACGGCCTGTCGAGACGGAGCCCCAGTAGTCGGGCGAGCTTTATAACCCGTCGGGTCCATAGGCCATTTGCAAGGACGTGTCTGCCTGCCCCCGCGTCGATGTCGTCTCCCCACCTACCGGCGCCGTGGCCGCTCTCCGCCCATGTCAGGACGGTGTGTCGGCCGCGACTCAGACTCGGCTTCTGCCCGCTGCCGCTCCCACTCCCGCTCGTTGGGGCCGGGTTGGGAGAAGACGATGGAGACGAAACCAAGGCGATAAAGCCTGTCGTCTTACGGTCCAATTTGTTAGCCACCTCGCGTGGGGTAAGATGGGCTTGGGCATGCGAATGTCTGAAGGTGTAGCCGATATTGGTGCCTAGAACCCGAACCTCAAGGGTGGCTTTGTCTCCATCGATTATATGTAGGAAATAGAGTGACTTCGAGGAGTCGGACAGCTTGAATCTACTGTCGAAACCATCGCCGACGTCCGAGTCGCCGCCCGCCACGGCTGCCGAGGTGTGCGTGTCGTCACCGCTCATGTTCTGGTTCTGCTTTCGAATCCCTTTTCGCTTTTTCTTAAATCGAAACTAATTATCACAGCGATCTCAGTCAGCCGGTCAGACAGAAAATGTCATCACGCCCCTCAGACGTTCAGACTTCACCGAAGCTGGATCTGCGGGTGCACCACCTCAACGCAAGCTCTCACTTACCAGGAACACCGGTCTCGCACAAAGCAGAATGTCCAGGAGAATCTTCCCAAGTCACTCCGGGTGATGAGTAGAAAAGGTTGTTCTCTAATGCAGGCCTTGAATCTCGTAAAAACCGGCGCCGTGTTCAACCTTGTCGGGGTTTCTTGCTGTGGCACTCCGGCACCCTCGGCTTTGGTGTGATGAGTCGAGCGCAGGAAGGATTGTTTCTTGTGCTAAGATTTGTGTTTTTCGAGCTTTGTCCGAAACAAAGACTTGGAGGAAGTCACAGGCGTTTGAATGCTCGCTCCCCTACCCGTGACGCTTCACCAGCTGACAGGTCGATCCAAGTGCAACTCAAACGATAACGAAGAAAGGAAAATCATAAGACCAGAACAAGGGCGGAGGAAGGAAGGGTCTCAGGCATGGAGGACTTCCGACGAGATAGCGATGGCTTGAAGCTGCGGAGGCGTGGTGCAGATTTAAATCTCAAATGACCTTGCTCCGTCGATCGCGTTTTGAAGAAAGGTTACCGCGGCGTAGTGTGTAAGGGGAGAAGTTGAGCTCAGCGAGCATAGGCGGATTGGCAGGCACCGCTTCTCCGTGGCCAGCTGCAGGCACTTGAAGCTGTAGCCGAGAAAAGAGGCAGCAAAGGGTACGCTGAAGAGAGTCCAAGGGTGGTGCTCGCCTTTGCTAAAGGGAAGTGGGTGAGGCAGGCCGAATATAAATAAGAAGAAGCTTGCTTTCTGCGCTGGGAAAGTTGCGTTGGCCAAGCAAGTTTCCCCGAGGCCTCGAAACAGAATCTCCGTCTCGAGTGAGTAGACGTTTCGTGGTGGGAAAAGGCTCGACAAGCAACCCCGAACACACGAAGTTGCTTTCTTGTGCACCGAGTAGTCAAAGTTATACCTTTAGGTGTAAGCTTTAGGCGTGATGAACTGCCAACAGCTGGCAATGGGTGCTGACCGCACAGGCACGTCTGACGATGCAGTCAACTCGGCCCAGCACGAGACTTCTCGGCATTGGAGCTGCCTTGGCCTTGCTCAGCTTCCCCAAGATGCTCTGTCCCCACGTCACAAGAGCCCATCACCAGCCACATCATCAAGCAACTCGGTCGATTTGCTGGGACGGGTCCGATTTGAGCGAGCCAGGCGACAAACTCAAGAGGGAATCTCATTCATACATTTCCCAAGAAAAATGAATTCTAAGACCGTACGCCCAGTTCCATGCCGTCAACCGTCCAAGGTTGCCTCACGCCCATTTTTGCCCGGATGCAATTTACTCGTCATCGTCATCCTCCTCCTCGGCCTCGGCCGTCGTCTGGGCAATGCGGTCCAGATCACGCTGGCCGGCCTGGGTGACGCGGCGGCCGCCCTTCTCCTCGTCATGCTCCAGGACGCCAATCTTCTCGAGGGCCTGCATGATCTTGCGGTCGACGGAGCCCGAGGCGTCGACGTGCTTGGACGGGCGGCTGCCGCGGTTCTTGGCAGAGCCGTGGACCTTGCGGAGGCGGCCGACGCCGACCGTCTTGCGCAGGTAGACGTGGCGGGCGACCGAGGCGGCGCGGACGTAGAACCAGTCAATGTCCTGGGGGGGCAGCTCCTTGGCAGGACCCGTCTTGACGGTGTCGACCCAGCCTGCGTTGCGTCAGTCACGACAGCTAGCCTGCACAAGGGGAGAGGGGAAAACATACCAGGGATGGGCAGCTTGCCCTGACGCTTCAAGAACGCAGCATAAGAGGTGATGAAAGCATGCGCCTGGCAGAGACGAGACCCATTAGCAAATTCCGTCTTCAGAAGTCTTGCGACCCCCTCGCGCCTGCTCCTCGATCTCGTATTGTTGTGCCAATCGCCGGCTCTTTGCCCTGCTGCGAGCGTCGGACTACCGGGGCGGAAGCCGAGGCTCGTGCCGCACGGGCAGTATTCGCCCGCATCGTGGTTTGAGGCCGAGAGATTCGTCGAAAGCATCGGAGGGTGGTGGAAGTCCCACGGGCGGCGGGGGCTTCACATTTTGACTCGGGGAGGACCTACATCAACGTCGCGAACGCCAACCATTTTTGCGGTGTTGAGCAGGACTGGGCGGGAGAGGATGGACGGTGTGTGGATGGTGGCGGTCGTGAGGGGACTCGTGAAGAAAAAAAGGTCGTCTCAATCGGCCGGACCCGCTCGTCGTGAGGGCTCGTTTGCGCTGGCGAGGTGGTAGGGTTTCGTGCCCTAGATGCAGGTGATGAAATATGATGACTAATCACGGGTGCATTAAACTTTACAGTGCGTGATCTGAGCCGGATGAACACACTGTACGGTTGAGAATGCGGGGCCAGTGAACCCCAGACTCCAGGACTTGGCCCTTGACAGTGAGAGTCAGCATCATGGACGAGACAACCTCGGGCAATGGAGGGTCTATTCCACGGACGTTGCTTCAATGCGCCCCGGAACGGAGGCTGTCGCAACGCACAAAGCTCGGATCATTCAGTCTTGGAGCCGGCAGAACACACCCGTTGCGACATAAGCTCACAACGAACATCGAGAGAGCTCGCTCATAGCAAGGCGACGACCTAGGTATCAAAATTCATCGATGATTTCTTGGTCCAAAGATCGCTGCAGATTCTGGAAAAGCACAGTACATACACATGCGCAAAGCGCTTTCATGTCCAAGGCCCACGCATAACAAGTAAACGTCCTAGACAAACTCCAGGGACGACATCATGTCCCAACCGAAACGAACCCCGTCACGCTAGACTTGTCCTTCACCATGAACCAGCAGCTTGCCCGGCTCCTAGGCCCACTTGGCGAGCAGGGCCATGATGGCGACGCCCAGGGCCACGCACGCAAACGCCGACAGCTGGATCCGCAACGGCGCCCTCCGCATGCGCGGGTTGAGCATGAACTCGTGGGCCAGCAGCTCCACCAAGCCCGTGTACATGAGGATGCCCGCGCTGATGGAATCGAAGATGCCGTTGATGAGCTTCTGGGTCGCCGCGTTGCTGGGCTTGGCGCCCATGCCGGCCGCGATGCCGATGGGAGTCGAGAGGCCAAACGCCAGCGCCAGCACGTAGGGCACCCAGCCCCGGCCTTGGGGCCACGGCGCGAGGGCCAGTCGCGATCCGAGGCCCAGCCCCTCGAACATTTGGTGAAAGATGAGGACGATGAAGAGGACGACGAGCTCGTTCTCAGCCGTGGTGCCCAGGGTGAGGCCGATAAAGACGCTGTGGAAGACGACGCCGAACTCGAGGATGAATATGGCCGTGAGCTGGCCGGCCATGTTGCTCCGGCCGTCGCCCTTGTTGTGGTCGTTGCCGCGGGCGACGTTGCCCTCTCCTGTTGGGGGATAACTGACATCTTCTGCCGAGCCTTGTATGGATGCGCCGCGTCCGCTCTCGACGTCGTCGGAAAAGGGGCTGGACGGCGATCGGGCCTTTTTCTTGGCCATCATCTCGGTGTTGGGGTCTGTTTCCGAGTCCGAGGCCGTGCCGTGGCCGTCTTCGCCATCGCCGTCGTCGCCGGACCTCGAGGCGAGAAGCTCAACCAGGAACATGACCATGATGGTCATGAGTGGGATGCAAAGGGCCCAAGGGTAGCTGCCCATGCTGGGCCACTTTTGCGCGACGCATTTGTCGCCCAGCTGTTCGACGGCCGGGGCCAAGAGGTGCATCCAGGCCGTGGCGATGATGACTCCAGTGCCGACAAACTTGCAGATGAAAAAGGTTGACTTGGGGACGTGCATCCTGGACTGTCGCGAGAGCATGATGGGGAGCAGGGCGCCGATGAGAGAGGCCACGAGGATGATGAAGATGGACGCGATGCGGAGGCCCTGTCTGCCAAGCTGGAGGGCCTCGACCTGGCACTGGTCCGCTTCCTGGTCCACGGCGGGCAGGTCGGTGCCTTGCCTGGGCAGTAGGAAATGGTGGCCGACTGCATCGGGCGGGATGTGAGTCGGAAACATTGCAGCAGTGTCGGGGCGAAGTGGCGGTTGAAGAGTGGTGAAGCGCGGAGACTCGCAACGCCGCGGATCAAGAGGCGGTGCTCGACAAGTTGGACGACGGCGGCCGTGTTCCTCGATGACGGCCGACGTAGGCAAGGATGAGAGCCAACGGGGAAAGAAGGCCGACGGTGATATCGCGGGAGTGGCTAGGAAGGCAGGAAGCACCTGGCGGACAGGCGAGGCCAGGGCAGCGGAAGTATGGGTGGTGAAGCAGCAGTGAGTGGGGTTCTACTGATGCTGCCGTACTTATATAGCGATGCTGATGCGTGTAAGGGCAGGGGGCGTGAATGGGAAAGTTGGGATGGCGCGCGGGTGCCTGGAGCGTCGACTTGGACGCTGCGGTGGCGTCGGAGGAGAGCGGATAGAGGCAGACTGGCTGGCACTAGCGCTCGTTTGGCTTCGTCGAGGCTGGCAGCGCGCAACCCTGATGGAGGCAGAAGGGGCGGGTGACGGAGCGGCGGCGGATGAGGCTCGAGGCAAGCCAAGGGTGCAGCACAGAAGTCGTCGGGGCTTGTTGTCGCGGCTTGTTGTCGCGGCTTGTCGCCTCCCTTTGCCCGGTGTAAGACACCCTGTCTACCCCTCCGGGTGCGTGTGGGCGGTGAGGCTCGGGGCCGGGAACAGCGGCACGGCACAAGGGGTCGAAGTCCGGGGACGATTGGACAGCAGGAGAGAGGCGGGCGCGAGAGGGGAAAAAGGAGCCATGTCGGAAGCCTGGAAGGCAATGGCGGATGGGTTGGTGGGAGGTTTCGACGACGGCTTGGCGAGGCGAGAACCTTGATGGCCCTTGGCCAAGGTGCTGACGCACTAGGGGCAGCCAACGTTTGCGGTCCGTGAAGCCCTTGCCTGCATAAGTAGCGTAAGTTAGTGTGTATATTGCTTCATGGCTTGGTCGACCATAGCTGGGCTTTCATATTGATACCGACCATGACACCAATTCTTATTTATTGGCAGTTCTCTTTTTTTGGTGATGCAGCAATCCACGGCATGGCTCGAGCGGCCCGTGCTGCCGCCCCATCCAGGAAAAGTCAGAGGAAACAGGGGTCCTGCACCTGTCGCTCACATGCCTATCCGTACTCCGTACACAGTGGAAAATCCCCTGGTCATCCCGAGTAATTGCTTGCGTGCGGTTCGGCAAGGGGGCCGAGGAGGCGGGGGCCCGACGCCCGGCAGCGGTGCGAGCGTAATCTCTCTCACAATCACAATAATACATACGGTGGGCAGCCTTTTCCGAGAGGCCACAGAGACAGGTGTAGATGAAGCGAAAACAAAGGAAATCGCAGAAGAAAATATACTTGTCGCATAGGGCTGTAGATGCGAATCATGGCCAAACTCTCCCCCAGCGTGGCTCAATGCGCCGTGGCATTAGGCACCCTTCTCCGCCACAGGCTGTATATACGGCGATGGAAGCTCGATAGCATCTACCGACTCATCGGACTGCTTTCCCCCATTAATATGGTGAGGTACAGTCAGTCATGCTTGTACATGGCATCCAGGAGACGATTCAACACATAGATGAGTGGCATGCAAGCAAATCTGCCGTCGTGTTTTTCACGCAAGAGCCTGGGGTCGCTTTTCAGACCTCTCGTCGATGGTTGGTTGGTGCCTGGGACAGCGCCAAGTACCGCCCGTCAAGGCTTGGGTCAATTGAGGCCATCACCAACCGCCAGGCCCTTGTCTCAGAGCACTGATGCAGACATTGCCCGACTACCTCCAAGTGCACTCCAATAGCTAATGAAGGAGAGGTCAACCGACGACGACGAGATGCGCTACCACTACAAGCACAACTCATTACACTCAAGAGTCATTGACAAACAAGATTACTCTTTTGCACTACTCATCCAATGCCACGACTTGGCCAAGCCACTTTACTGGAGTGTGCTTCTTCCAAGACTCAAATTGCCCGGGCCTGAACTCTCTCATGCTGACCTTGTGTATATAAAGTGGACTTGGGTCGGTTCTGCTCTCTTGAATGATTCGCAACAACGAACCTGGCACCTCCTGCACGCTCACAGCAAAAGGCAACTTCATCATCAGCACAAGCGGCTCGTTTACCGGGGACTGACCAACACTTGGTAGGCTTGTGCTTCGGCATCAACGCAATGTTTCGAAAGTTGTTCAAACGCCAAGCATCGCGAGTGCAGCCCACAGACCAAGACGCATCCCGGCTGGGTTCATCTCCACCACCGTACGTACGACTCTAACTAAGGCAAATCCCATACCCAGGACTCAAAATTGGCCTCACGCCCCAAGCCGCACAATTGTCCTGTCGATTCGACCAATGACCGACAAGCCGATCTCGCAAACATGCTCCTGCCAGATGCCAAGCCCCATCTGGCGGACGATTCGGAATGGGAAGCCAGACTAGAAATCTGGACTGACATTCCGCGTCTAAAGAACGAGGGCTTCCGCTGCACCGAGGCAAATGTGCAAGCACGATGCACGATGTGGATATTTCCTGCGCGAGAAGAGGCCCTCCCACCCACTGCCGCGGCAGATGGATGGAGGTGCTGGTGGTAGCTGACAGTATTTAACTATTGGCTCGGCGCTCCTATATGCTCTTTCAACACCGTTTACGATGATAAGCGGTTGGAGAACTGGTGGCAGACCAATAGGACCCAGGGGCAAGGTAAGTAACATCATTCGCAAACAAGTTTGAACATTGCGTATCGCTCGTACTTGTACACCTCGTCATTATTACAGTAAAGAACACTTCTTCTTAAGCTTAAACTGAAGAGATAAAGATCAATGGAAATATAATTTTCACTCCCCGCTCTTCACTCTCTGGTTTACCATGTCTTTCGTCCTCTAGAGATAACAACAATAGGTAACATCATCTCAAACCTAATCCCCTATAATAATGGTATTGGAGCAACCGGCCTTCGCACCGGCGAGGCCGATGGCCGACGCCGACGCCCCATTTCTTTTTCGGTACAGCCGGGCCCACTACGGCCGGCGTAATATTGGGCGCAGATCGCTGCGAGACGGGACGAGCAGCTCGGCAGGATTTTCCATGTAGAGCAGGGGTTTCCATGTAGAGAGTCCTCTTTGACCCGACCTTGACTGCTTGTCGGCCCGCGACCATCTGCCCAACCAGGGCGCGGAGGTGGCGTAGCGGGATTAGGGTGCTTCAGATCCCGAGTGTGGAGCCTGCAGGCCGCCCAGAGACTCGGGTTGCCAGGCCAGCCTATAACGAGAAGGGAGAAACAGAGAGGGCGGAAACATCCTGTTCAACTTGAATCATCCGACCGTTGTTGCTGCAGTCTAGTTCCGATGCAATTCGGTGCCGGCCTGCCCGCAACACACGGTAAGCCTCATGGCATCATAGCACATCATCGTCAGGGCGTCGACGTTCACGCCTGGCTCGCAAACGACACTGCCTCTTCTACAATGCTCCGCCAGTGGTCCAGCAGCCCATGCTCCGCCTTGAAGATTATGCGAGGCCAGCGGCGGTTTCGAAGCTGAGCTCCGAATGCCTCCGGCAGCGGGGCTGCTCATGCCGTTAGACTGTGGTGGGTGGGAACATGCCGAAGGCCATGATATAGTAGTTCATAAATGACTCGGTCGAGATGTACATGCCGCTCCGTGGCATCGGCCGCTAGCTGAGGCATTGATCGGCGCAGTGGTTTTCTGCCTTGTGCCTTGACTTCCTAGTTTGCTTTGGTCTATGCCCATACGCCTCGCCGGGTGGTCTCGCACTGCCCACTTGCGGTGCTGCGGCCGTCGGCTAACAAGCAGCATGCAAATGGACAATGTCCTGATCCGGGTGGTTTGAATTTATAACCCCCCTTCACCACCCATCAACGCCAGCGGTCGAGAAGCCAGAGACACCTCGTAGTCACTCATTATGCTGCCCAAGACTGTCGCTCCTTTACTGGCCCTTGGGTCAGCGTCGCTCGTTTTTGCCCAGAATCCTGTTGCCGTTACTGGCGTCTTGGTGAAGAACGGGGCTGCTCCTATTCGTCGAAACATCAATGACCTCGCTAAAGAGGCCGGTCCGCAGTGGTAAGCCTACTAATAATACTTGCCCACTGTTACGGCTTTCACTCCCTCTAACTACGACTGTGTCTACTCAGGGACCTCTATATCCAGTCGCTCTCGGCCATGTATGAGGTAAAATCAACAGACGCCTTGTCTTTTTTCCAGGTCGCCGGTATGGTTCCCTACTTCATTCGCATCGTCGGTTCCTTACCAAGAACAGGTATCCACGGGTGGCCGTTCGTCGAGTGGAATGGTACCGGCGCCGGGCAGAATAACAACGACTGGAACGGCTACTGTCCCCACGGCGTAAGCAGACATTATCATTAGACGCTACCACACGAGCCGTCACTTACCCGAGTTCCCAGGAGCCCCTATTTCTCTCATGGCACCGACCATACGTGGCTCTTTTTGAAGTGGGCTTCCCCGGCGACATTATAAGGGAGAGAGAGAGAAGGCAGCTGACATGGGACCCAGCAAATCCTGGTCGAGCATGCGAGGCAAATTGCCGCCGCGTATCCCAAAGATCGCCTCAGCGAGTACACGCAAGCGGCCGAGACGCTCAGGGCTCCGTTCTGGGACTGGGCATCGGCGAGAGCGGTTCCCGAGGCCACAGTTCCGGAGAGCGTCACCATCAACACTGCAGAGGGCCAAAAACAAGTCGAGAACCCTTTAGCCACGTACAAGTATCCACAGGAGGCTATTCAAGGCCAGTACGGGGACATGAATCGTATACGGCCCGAGGCCGGCCAGCAGCCGCAAACGTACCGATGCCCTTCTCCACAGTCGTATCCCAAGTCGGCCAACGAAGCTCTGAGTCTGACCAAGAACCAGGTCAGGACCAACGACTTGAGGGCCATGGTAGTAAGTCTCCGGTAACCGACTCCCCTACAGGCCCAGGCTAAGCATTCAATAGTATGACGTCTTCACCAACTCTCAAACTTTTTCCCAGTTTGCCTCGACGAGGAACAGGGGTTTCAGCCTTGAGCAGATCCATAACAGCATCCACGTCGAGGCAGCCTGCAGGTCAGACTTTCTTAACCAGTTTGTGGCTGGCTTCGATGTCCTCTTGTGAGTCCCCTGGCACTCCCGCAATGCACCGCGAACTTGGGCTGAGTCGAACTGCCAGCATGCTGCACCACGCCAATGTGGACCGCCTGTGGGCCTACTGGCAGGCCATTCACCCCGAAGAGGCCAACCTATCTGGCTCATACTCTGGAGGCGCACGCTTCACGACGTCCAGGGGAACCAGCATCAGCCTCAACTCGCCCCTCGAGCCGTTCCACGGTCAAGATGGAGAGCCCCACACCTCAAAGACTGTGGCATCGATTCGAGACTTTGGATACTCGTATGAAGGTTTGGAGGAGGGCAAATCTGACCAAGAGACGAGGAACGAGGCCGTGAGGTTGATCAACCGACTCTACTCAGGCAACAGTCCCCCTGAGCCTCCCTCGTCCAGTGGCAACCCGGACCGTCCCGGTCCTGGAAATGGCCCCGACAGCACTCGTCCCGGCAACAATACTGGCCCAAAGAATGGTACCCGTCCGGGTATTTCTCCTTCTGGGAGCCCCAACGATCCCCGTCCAAGCAACAACCCCAACAATCCCCGTCCTGGAAATAGCCCTAACGGCCCTCGTCCTGGCGACAATTCTCCCCCGGGAGCCAACAATACCCTTCCGGGCACTCGTCCTTCTGGTAACCCCAAGAGTCCCCGTCCAAGCAATAGCCCTACCGGCCCGGGCTTCCCCACCTCGAGCAATAATCCCAATAGCTCGGGCTTCCCTAATTCAGGGAGTAATCCCAACGGCCCAGGCTTCCCTAATTCAGAGGATAATCCCAACGGCCCAGGCTTCCCCCCGTCGGACAACGGCCTCAACGGCTCCGGTGACAACGGGGGCATCGACAGCAACCAGCGCCAATACGCCTATGTCCAGCTCGAAGTCGAGCAGGTAGAGCGGCCATGCTTTGTCAACATCTACGTTGGCGACAATCACGCTGGCAGTATGGTTGTCATGTCCCAGCCAGCAAGGGGCATTTTCAACGGTGCTGTTTTCCTCAACGGTGCCATTGACAAATTCGGTAGCCAGGCGAGCAATAGCACTTCGCGTGAGTTCAATAACAATATCTACATTGACATAACAAAGGTAGGCATAACCCTTGCATTGGTGGGCAATATGGGGGTGAATAGAGGACTAATAATCCTTCCTTTTAGCCCGATGGCCAGAGAATAGATCTCAGCTCCGTGGCCAGCTTGAAAGTCGAAGTGAGCCAGATCACCGTCACGCCTCCCACCAGCGATCACCAGTTCCCCGCAGTCGAAATCAAAGACCCAGAGCCGGTCAATGGCGGGCGCGAACTGATGCCACCACCTTCGTCAGCCCAAACCGAGTACGGGCCGAGGATCGACGGCGGCGGCAACAGTGAAGGAAGCGGAAGCGGAACAGGCGGCGGCGGCAAGAAGCCCGAGAACGAACGTAGCTCTGCAGTGGCCACGTTTGTTTCCCACTTATTCTTTGCGTCGGCCCCATTGGCAGTCTCGGGCCTTCTTGCAGTGCTTTAATCACGACGAGCATGTCTTGGGATCATAACGTTGAGGGCGGGGCGAACAGCGGGTTTCCGATTTGCGCGACTCGTTCGGCGCTGACTCTCATTGCTGCGCGAGGCCCTTGTCAAGCGCGTTAACCACCTTGGCCGCGCCCTCTCACCGACTCCTGCAATCAAGGCCGTCTTTCAAGGCCGTCTTTCGAGTCAGTCGTCTGCTACGGTCAAGACCCGCGTTTAGTGCCGACAACTGAGTCGGGATCTGAAAGACCTCTACAAAGGCGCTGCAAAGCAGACACTGTCCTTTTGCGGATGAATGCCTGCATCATACTAATCCGCGATGCACCTTGTGGGACACGGGATGGTGGCTCGGGAGATGAGGTTGCAGAGCCTCTGAGGCATAGTCTTATCCAGCTCGTGTCACGTACCGAAAAACAGATTTTTCGAGTCTAAGGTTGCCCACTAAGGGTTGCCCACTTACTCTGTCAGACAAAGCAACTGACCCCTAAATGACTCTCTTAGCGGCAAGGCGCATAAAGAGCATGGCTTCTGTAATTATAAGGACATATTAATGGCCTAAAAGAGATATCTATAAAGACTATTCCTACAAACACTGTCTTAACGTCACTCTAGATAGAATAGCAGATGCATCGCTGTTTTCACCCTTGTGTGGCCCCTTCTTGTTCCACTGTGCCCTCAAGCCCCCTATTTCCTCTGCTTGAGACTGAATTAGTCGTTTAGTTATCCCGACCAGAGGAGTCCAGCGTGCCACTTTGGCAATGGCTAAAGGCATGGGCTGGGCAACATGTTCACTGGCCATCACCTCCGTTTTTGTCTATAACCAGGCTGACTCAACTCGTGTTTGGGCATTCTCTTTGCTCATATAGCTTTGGTGAACCCTGCTGAGGACAGAGCGTCAACCAGAATGGCCCCGATTGTTGAGCTCACGCCTCCAATGCAACACTTTCCTGCATGCTTGCCTACAGTAGATGGCTGGCCGGCATCGTCGATAACTGTCTTCTCGGTCATGTAAATCATGGGTGCGAGCTCTCCAAGAATCCCGGTGATGTCGAGACCAGTCTCCTTGCGAACCTCACGGGAGAGCGTGTTCAGGTCGTCCGGTCAACCTTGCCGCTGGGGAGCTTAAACACGTTTGGGTAGTAAACTTCGTGGACTGCTATCTTGAAAAGGAGTATCTGTCTCTTCTGCTCGTCATTGTCCATCCTGAAAGCCGCCGCTCCGACTATCACCTTGTCGCAGGGGCGTCCTGAGGCGGACAGCTGAAGCTTCAAAATTCATGGGCTGACGAGTCCAGGACTGTCTCCTGGGCCGACTTATCGACCGGCAGGTCTCGGACACAATCTGGCATCGTCATGGCGTTCTATAACCGACTCCGATGCTTGGACAATATTTAGTTAGTAGAAGAGATCCTCTCGCTCGTTATGTGTTTACTTCGAGCTCGTCATAGGGCTGCAGCGAATGCCGCATCATGGCGATACGGAGATGCCCGCAGCAGCTATAACAAGGCCTACAGTCTTTCAGGCGTCTTTCTAGTCAGTGTCTGTTCGAGTGCCTCTCCACTACGAGCCAGCCGACTCCTCGTCCGTAGACAACGAAAGAGTTGCTCTGGCCCCCTAAAATACTTCTGCTACGAGCAAGAAAAGGGAACATGATTGAAATTTGCCTTGGTTCAATCAGTGAACAGGAGCATCGGACAGTCGGTCCAGATCCCGAACAGCGACATTTCACGACGAGAATTGAATTTCTAGCCCTAGCGTGCGAAACGGCTTGTCCAGCTTCCTCAGGTCAATCCCGCTGCCCAAGCTGAAGAGCAGCGACTTGACCCGCCCCTCCCACAGCACCCCGATGCGCAAGTTCTGGTCCAGCCGCGCCTTGAGCACGCCTGCGTACTCGCTCTTCTCGTCGGCAGCCCCGCCGTCCTGCCGCATCGCCCACGCCGCCGACGCGCCTTCTGCCTTGCCGGCTGCTGATGCCGTCGACGGTGACGAAGCATCATGCTCGTCGTCGAGCCTCCAGTCGAGCTTGGCCTGCCAGCTCCGCTCCCCGGGCCGCCGCCGTCTCCGCCGCCGCTTCCGCCGCTCTTCCTCGGTCCCGCCCTCCTCCTCCTCCATGGCCGCGACAGGCCGGCGAAACGGCTTCCTCCACAGCTCCATCCCCACGGCCCACGCGCTCTCGTAGCTAAAGACGTTAAACTCCATGCGCGTGGCCAGGCTGCAGTGCCGCCCGGCGACGACGGCGTAGCTGGCGGAAATATTGCCCATGAGCGGGTTGAGCGTCAGCGTCGCCGACAGGGGCGTTCCCTTGTGCTCCGGCAACGTGGCGAAGCGCCCGCCGAGACTGATGCCGCCCGACTTGTTTAGCGTGCCGTAGTAAATCTCGGCTCCCGTGCTGAACCGTCCGTAGATGCGCTCCCGGTCGTCTGTCTTACCGGTTGCGCATGTATTGTTGGTAGTAGCAGCAGCCGCAGCAGCAGCATTCGACGCTTCATCGACGTCGCCGCCAAAGTTGTAGATGCCGCGCAGGCCCAGAAGACCTCCGTCCGAAGAGGCGAGCCCCTCAAACGAGTACTTTGCGGTGTCATACTGCGCGAGCCCGAGGAGGGTGCCGCCGTCGCGCAAGTGCTGGGCCGACACGGCGCTGAGCTGGAGCTGCAGGGCGGGCGACACCCTCCGCACAGCCAGCGCCTCGAGCTGCGACAGGGGCAGATACAGCCTGCCGCATAGCAACGAAGAGGACGAGGACGCTCCGCGCAGGTTGGTGCCGTCGTTACAGCGCGGGGGCAGCGGCGACAGCGGGCGGTAGGAGCGCAGGAGGCGCGGCAGCGAGACCGTGTCGGACCGGGGCGTCAGGTGGACGTCGCGCAGGGCGACTGACGAGTAGAGGTACGAGATGGAGCCGTCGACGACGCCGACGGAGCCGAGCTGGTACGACGTGGCAAAGTTGGGGCTCGCGAGGGAGGAGAGCGTCAGCCGCAGGCCGCGAGGCGTCTGGAAGTTGAGGAGGGCTGGAGAGAGCAGCAGATCAGCAATCGACTCGAGATGCGAGACCCGGGGGGGGGGGGCCCACCGTCCGGGATGGCGTTGAGCGCGGCGTACGAGTTGTCGCGGCTCCAGCCCGTGGCCTCGTAAAAGGTGGCGTGGACATGGTCCATGAACTCGCGCATCTCAGCGTTCCGTCTTGGTGGCCGAGGATTTGGACGACAGGATGTCGGCGCTGGCTCTCACTGGGTGCTGCCCTCACGCCATGGCGGCAAAGCCTCGGCTGAGGTTCTCCGCCCAGCTATCCATGACTACCCTGGAGCTTAACCCTAAGCACACCAGCCCTTGAGCTCTCGACGACGCTCTCTTTCACGCCCAGGCAACGACAATATAGCAATAGATATGCGTATATATATATATGATATGTCACGTCTTCAACTGTATCTCCATGTATGGAGGACCTCTAGTTATCCACAGGCTGCACAATCGCCCCGGCCCGCCCCTGGTCCAGCCCATCCAGCGCAGCCATGTCGTCGCCATCAAGGTCAAAGCCAAAAACGTCGGCATTCGCCCTGATGCGCTCCGGCGTGTCGCTCTTTGGCAGCGGCACCCAGCCCTTTTGCAGGCAGTACCGCACCAGGACCCTGCTTGGCGTGACGCCGTGCTTGTCGGCGATGCGCACCAGCGTCGCGTCCTCGGCCTGGGTATTGCGCACCAGCGGGCAGTATGCCTCGACGACGATGCCGTGGTCCCTGCAATACTGGACAATCTCGCGCTGCTGCATCCAGGGGTGGAGCTGTAGAGGTCAGATGTCTGTTTCTCGAATCCTTGTAAATCAAAGGGCGCACCTCGATCTGGTTGACGTGCGGCGGCCACACTGTCGCATACTGCTTCAGTTCCTCAATGTGCTTGATGCCAAAGTTGCTTACGCCAATGCTCTTCGTCTTGCCCTGCTCATACAGCCTCTCGAGCGCCAGCCACATCTCCCGCCTCTGCGCCTCGCCGGCATTGGGGCTATGAATCAGGAACTGGTCCACGTAGCCATCCCCATCGAGCTTGCAGACACTCTCGACGCACTTGTCGTAGCTCCGGTCCACCGAGCCCGCGGCCTCGAGGATCTTGGTGGCGAGAAACACGTCGGCGCGCGGAATCTTGGATTGCTTGACGGCCAGCCCGACCTGGGCCTCGTTTGCGTAAAGCTGCGCCGTGTCGATGCGCCGGTAGCCGCTCTCGAGCGCTGTCTGGCACGACTTGACGCACACATCTGGCGGGGACTTGTAGACGCCGAAGCCCAGCTGCGGCGCCCGCACCGAGTTTCTCAGCGTCACGGTGTCGGTCATGGCCCCTTGCGCCATTTTCACGGCTGTGTTGAGTCAAGTTGTGGTGGTTCGAGACGATAGTTGGCTGCTGGTGTCAAACTGTCAATGCTGATGTCATTGGAGGCGCACAGATGCCCTCCGCAGACCTAAATCTCCACATCGCGAAGAAGCAGGCCAGGGCCTGGGCTCAATCCATTTTGGGGTGCGTGAACCAATAATCACGTGCGAGAAATAATAGCTGGGCAATCTTCTCACATCACGTTTGGACCTTGTCGTTTGTGAGATTTGAAAACGCCTATCAATATAATTTCCTCGTACCGAAGCGCTCTATCGATGCCTCTGAATCACGCAATACATGTAAAGACAAGGCAGGAACAAGTCGGAAGAATCGAGCATGTCGGCATGGCGAGTTGGAGGACATGCACACCGCAAGCCGGTGCCTGGCGAGAAGAGAAACAGAAGTGCAGCTTCGCAAATACAGTACATGGCTAGCACTCGCCGAGTCTCCCAGTTTTCAAGGTACAGGACGAAGGCTTTGGAGACATGGATTTCTCCGTGTACGTGGAGAAGGCTCTCGATGGAACAGACGGCTGTGCCCGTCTGGACCTGGAGCTCGGAAGCAGGGCTTGGCGAGCCGTGTGCGGCAGACACGGTTGGGCTTATTTGGGGCGCAAGCAATAGCACCAGTGGTAAATGTCAGGGTCGGTAGCCTTGCGCTTGGGCGTGTGAAGCTTGGCCATGACCTCGACATCAAAGGGCAGACGCTCGACGTTGAAGCCCGACGAGGAGTAGCTGAGAGAGAGCCAGACTGCCCCTGGAGCCATATAGGCCTTGATACCGTGAGCCATGCGCAGAAAAGGGGACTCACCGCCGCACGAGACGGCGTCGAAGGTGCTCTTGTCGATGACGAGGTCGAACATGCTGTGGGCGCCCAGGTTGCGGCCGGGGCTGAGCTGGGTGGCGTCGGCGAGGACGTATCGCATCTTGACGTCGCCGTCAAATGCCGCATCCTCGAGCTGGCGGCCGCGCTGGGCGGCGAGCGGCTCGTAGTCGAGGTTGGTGACATCGAGGAAGCCCCGGCGGCGCAGATGATTGTGCAGGTAGCTGGTGCCGGAGCCGAGGTGGAGGATCCGGGTGGAGGACCCGGGTGGAGGACGGGTCGAGCCGATCCAGGTGCAGCTGCAGGAGGGACATGAAGGCGCGCGAGGACAGCAGCCACTCAAAGGACGTTTCGGATGTGAATCGCTCGTGCCAGTAGCTCCGTTTGTCAAAGTCGGCCGCCATTCTTTGTTTCGTCCCTTTCTCTTTGCTGCTGGGAACAGTCAACCATTCCCCGCCGTCAACGTGAGACAGCCAACATCTATTAGCAGGTGGACTGCAAGCACTTCAGGGTCAAGACCAGAAGCGTTGGCGGACCGGGCCGCGACGCGGCGAGGCAGACACGGGTGCCGCTGCACAGTGGAAGTGTCGGCGCGTGTCGTAGTGCAGAATTGGCGGTTGTCGATGATTCCTTTTTCCTTCTGTGCTGTCTCGGACGTTGGAAAGCAGGCCTATTGCGTAAGCGATGATGGAATTGGTCCGGAGATACCTCGGTTAGCCGCCAAGAATAACAACGGCCAAGTGGGTCCAAACAGACACGAAACCCCCACCAGGGGCACTCTAGGCCTAAAAAAAGATGCCAGAGCTCAGCCACAGCACTCACGAGTCGCTGGAACAGCCCACCCGCTCTCGTTCACCCACCAACCTCGATGTTTCGACTCTCGTACCTCCGATGCAATTGCACACAAACTCTCTCTCCCTTTTCTTGGCTTCTCTTCCTCCTCCTCCCCCTTGCTCCCTCCCTATCCTTCCATATCTTGTCAACAACTTGACACTCGCGACGTCTAAACGGACGGACCGATCCCATCGTCAACATTCTTTGATTCTCGGCCGGAGCAGGCAACACAACATCCCGACCCTTTCGCGACCATGGCGCCGCCTCTCTCGTCCTTCGACGTCTTCGGTCGCGACAGCGGCTTGTTTCATGAGCTCGATGCCCGCGACCTCCAAAACCCGACGCGCACGCAGCAGATAACCCTGGGCGTCATCGGCGCATACGTCGTCGCCATCGCCATTCTGTGGAACGTGCCCTACGTCAAGATGATACTCTGGCCCTTCAAGGTGAGTGCCAACTTGGCCCGTCACGCTGCTTAATCTCGTCGCCAACGTCTTTCCGTCTCTTCTAGATGCTCGTCATCGCCTTTCACGAGTTCGGCCACGCCATCACCGCCGTCCTGACGGGCGGCCGCGTCAAGTCAATCAGCCTCGACCCCAACGAGGGCGGCGTCACCCACATGCAGGGCGGAATCAGCGCCATCACCCTCCCGGCCGGCTATCTGGGCTCTTCCATCATCGGCGCCCTGCTCACCTTTTGCGGCTTCAACATCGTCGCCTCCAAGATTGCCAGCATCGTCCTCGGCGTCTGCTTCCTCCTCACCCTCTGGTGGGGGAAGCGCGACTGGCTTACCGTCCTCACCGTTCTTTCCGCTGTCGGTCTCCTCATCGGCTGCTGGTTCATCGTCCATGCCGAGGCCCTCCGCTTCGTTGTCTTGTTCATAGGGGTCATGTCGTCCCTCTACAGCGTGTGGGACATCTGCGACGACCTGATTCTGCGCAAAGTCAACTCGTCCGACGCCAGCGTCTTTGCCAAACGCTACGGAGGCTCCTCGCAGTGCTGGGGGGTGATTTGGTCCATTATCTCGGTCCTTGTCATGGCCGTCGGCATTGTCGCCGGCCTGGCCGCCTTTTCGCAGTCTTTCGAGCAGCAGCAGGAGGACTCGAAGCACTTTATCCCGACGTAGGGAGAATATTTGCTTCATGCATACAACAGACGTGATCGTGGCGTCGACTGGAGCAGGGCTGTGTTTGGTAATGACTGGCGGCCGGCGGTTAAGAGATATATGGACCGAAGGTGAAGTCCTGAACGACCTGATTGACGAATGATACCCACCATGTTTCGGAAACGGTAATCCTACCATGTAGAGTAGCTTTAGCCACGTGCAAAGAATTTCAGCGAGGTTCTCACGGTGTACCCTAAATGGAATTGCTCGACTTACTTTCTCAGTGCTCGACTACCTAGTCCGGCTGTGACCACATTTCTCTTTTTGCTGGATTTTCTCAAGAATGAAGTGGATGGATGGTTTAGTTGGCCGGTTGGCCTTCGTTAATGTCGGCTTCAAAGTCACCACGTCATAAATTGCCTCGAGCGTACATAACTAAACACGCCATCACGATAGATTCACGCCATGCTGGCCGCAGCTACAACCATATCTTCGGAGGCAGAGTCGAGCCAACCTGGAGCGGAAGAGGCAGAAGACATTCCCGCTTGTCCATTATCGTTGATTCTGTCCCTCGGGATTTCCTTCCCGGGCGGCATCGCAAGCCGTAATGTGGGACCGTTACATCCGGCACCGAGGAGTCGGCGCACGGGATACACCGAAAGGGATTAGTGTCGCCTGCGGGCCGCGAATTGCGGGGTACATTAGTGCGGTTGGTCGGCATATCAAGACCTGCGAGGAAATCGTCGAGCATCATCAACATGTACAATCAATTGCTCAGTATACGCGCAGTACTATGTACAGACTGAACGCCAGTCATCTGGCACTTATCCACATATACCCTTTCGTTGCGCACCGCAGATCGCGCTTGCTTATAATCTCATGAGAGATCGCCCGCCACCTCGGCGAGGAAGCCGCTGTTGGCATAAAGCTGCGACATATCCCACATCATGATACCGCCGAAGCTGGTATAATTCCTCGAGTACGCAACAACTGCCCTGAGGCTCTCGCCACTGATATATCCACTTCCGGCGGCGCCGGAGCTGGCCGGAATTCCCAGAAGCACCTTGACGTTGGGGTTCTTGCTCCTCTTGGCCCACGAGTCCCAGACATCGAAGTTGAAGGCGTTCTGAGGGCCGCCGGGCTTGAAGTTGCTCCCAGAACACCAGTTGTTGTAAAACTGCGTGAAAACTGCGTCAAACGCAACACTGTCGAGAGTCGAGCCAAGAGTGGCATCCGGGAAGACGCATTGCGGCGCCGCTGTCAGGTAGAACTTTTTGCCGCCGGCGTTGTCCATGAGACTGCGGAGCCGGGCCCCAAAGGCGGGGAGGTTGCCCGTGTATGCCTCCATGTCAAAGTCAAAGCCGTTGACGACTGCGGAGCCAAAGGGCCGGTCGACGTTGCTGCCGGATTGGATGGGGCCGAACATGGCCCACAACATCTCGGCCGCCTTCTCCGCCTCGCTCGTCGAGGGCCAGCCGCCTTGGGTGTAAGTGGCACCGCCGAGGGAAAGGACAATAGTCTTGCCGTACGTGTTCTGGCAGGTCTTGATGTCGTTTCTGAGTTGACGAGCGTCTCCGTCAGCCGGCCGAAAGGGGGGGGGCGGGCCAAAGCAGGGGCTTTCACGTACTCTACCTCGGGGCACTTGAGAAGGTTTGGGTTGTCGGGGAAGGTACCGCATCTGTCACCGACATTGGCAAAGTTGACAATGGGCGGAGTGATGCCGTTCATAAAGGCAATCGGGATGATCTATCAAGCATGGTTGCTGACATCAGTCTCCGGGACACTTGCTCCAATCATGGGCGTGTCAACTTACGTTGATGTTGGAGTCTGTGAACAGGAAAACGACAAAGGCAGAAACTGCTTAGCCATGGACACTTATGGACAACCGCCGGGGGCGATACTCACCATTGCAGTACCCGGCAAGGTTGCGCTGCACGTATGGGCCACTGCCCTGACCATAGGAATTTTGGCCTAGAGAGACACACGAAGACAAAGAAAACTTAGCCTCTGCTCTTTTTCTCACTCATTGGAGAAACAAGCGCGGGACCATCTCACCCCAGTAGACGGCAATGTTCTTGGACGACCCCGGGTCGAAGCCGGCCAGGGCCGAAGGGACGAGCGAGAGCCAGCTCGCGACAGAGGCAAAGGAGCGGACTGAGAGTGGCATTTTGAGAAAGGAGAGAACAAGGCAAGTCAGGAACAAGGGTGAAGGTGAGGCACGCTGGCGACTACAGGCAGCATATCGAGTTGTCTCTCGGCGCTGGACATGTCGTCTATATATGTCCCGGACGCTGCATGCCACGACAAACTCAATGACTACTTACACGGCCGTTCTACCTCGGTTGTCAAGTGCCCGTCCATATGGAACAAGCATCCGCATGTCACGTTGGACCCTACCACATCCCTTTCTTGCCAGCATGTCCGGCCTTCCCCCTGGAGTGTAGGCAACAGGCAAAGCAAGACGTTGCGACGTGCTGTCATGAACAAGGCCGTTCGGAGAAGACCGACCAGGTCCCAGAGGGAGGCCCGACAACATGCGCGCGGGGCAGCGTGATGACCGTGGGGGATATGGGGGGCTCGGTGGCTTGAACGATGGTCCAAAAGGGGCGTATGTCACAAGAAGTCGGGGCCGGGGCGGGGGAGGAGATAGCAAATGTCAGTCTGCAAGACTGGTCGAATGGATGCTCGACTGGACAGGGTCGAGCGAGCGGCTGCCATGAACGGACAAAATTGGGGGGCCGCACGGGGGTGTCGGGTGAATCGTGATAGCGTGGCCGGAGTTTCAAAACCCCGAGAGGAAGACGACTGGGACCGAGACATCACGAGTCCGGGTTCACGGAAGCCATCCAGATGCTCATGATGAAACCTCGCGTCCTCTTTCGTCAACGGAGTAAAGGATGCAGGTCATTACAGACAGGCTAGGGAAAAGCTGGCAGCTTCCGCATTCGATAGCCCCATGGTGTCGGTGGCCAGGATCATTTTGGTACGATACTGTTTGCCATGGGGGTATATGCCTCCAGAGCGAGTGCTCTCGTGACCTCATGGACTCGGCAAGGATGCGGCTCTGATTGTACAAGTCGGCGGGTCCAAGAAAGCACTGCAAATTGTCGCAACCGGGATCTGTACTGCAACGTGAAGGACAAGGGGAAAACTGCAAGGGGCGACGCATGGTAGGGGCCCGGTCTCGTGGCATAGCATGGGGGCCAAGACGCACCCCCGCGGATCCAGACTACGCAGATATGAGGCAGGTACAGTTTGCGCTGGAGAGAGCCACCCGCCGCGTCAGCTTCCTCGTTCAGCCTTAGCCCTGGAAATGTGATGAGGGCGGCGCCGCCGACGCTCCTTGGGCTGCCGCATGATGGGACAGGCTGCCAAGATGCGTGACTGGACGGACTGCAGGCAGGACTTGTTGACGGTGGCGCACGTGCTTGAACGGAGGCTTGCCACAGCTGACAGGTAGAACACGTCTCTCCCACATGTAGGGCATGACGGTCAGAGACTAATTACCTGCCTGCCTCGAGACAAGGTCTCAGCCAGCCAGTCTTCTGCCCCCCGAAGCCATCGCGGCTTAGACCGGCGAGATATCGCCACGAAAAAGGGTCATGAAGACAGCTGAGCGTAGATGGTAAATCGCGGTCGGCAAGAGCATTTTCGGATTATAAAGGTTGAGGCATAGACACAAAGGAAATGGACGGCACGTCTTTGTCAAGTCGTCGACGTGAGGGATGGCGCTGGCAAGGGGCGGGACTTGGCCTGGTCACCTGACAACCCATCTGCCCGCATCACGTTTCTTCCCTCAACATCCGGAACAGCCTCAATGTTCACACGCTGGACCTGGACCTGGCCATCCTCTGCTCCGGCAAGCAGCTTGTGTCTTCCCTCGCAAGCACGCTCCAGTCTACTATGCGACATCGTCCGCACCGCCGTCTTGTCCTTCCTCAGTCTCAGCTCCTGGGCTTCCAGAACACCTGCTGCCGTCTTTGCTCCCCGTCTCATTGGGTGTAGAGAGAAGCTACGCAAAAGGGAGAGCGGAAGCCCAGACCGGGGGCATGAGACGTGTCCACGTGCCTCTCTCAAGCACCAAGCGGTGCGTACAGTCTGTACATGCCAGAGGCCCATTACCAAGTTTTCGCCTGGGTTCGCAAGGCCGCATCATCAAGCACCACATTTCATCCCATGCTCCGTCCTATCGGCAGCCGCGGCTCGCCCGAGTCCCCCAAGTCCCACCGAACCGAGAGGCTGCGACGCAGGCCAGAATCCCCTTTCGGGAGGCGCCCTGCATTGCCTGCTCTCCTGGGCAAGGCATGACATGAAGCTTGTTGACAGGAGCGCCAAGCCCGACGCCGCCATGCGCAACCGCTCGTGGCTTTTGGGAAGTTGGCCAGATGATCCCGGTCGAAGCAGCTCACCCCACGAGACCAGGGCGTCAGATTCCCCCAATTGAAAGGGGGGAAAGCACCCCCTCCTTCGACAAGTCGCCGCCAGTAACGTTACCTCTTTTCGGCTTTGTTATCACTTCTAGCTACTCCAAACTTTGCCTGCCTCTCGTCGCTGGAGAACGGACGCGCAGCTCGGGCAACGACAAACAAAGTGGTTGGCCGTCGATAAGGCCACCTCCCAAAAACAGCGTCGAGATGATTGCGACTCGGACAATCAGCAAGGGAATGCGGTCATCGGGCTTGCCGCTCTCTCGTTCACGTTGGTTGAGTAGCTTGCATCTGTAAGTGGCCTTTGCACTGTCGACATTGCCAGATTGCTTCGAGAACAATCCAGCTCTCCCTGAAAGCCACAGCCGAAACCGTCGCAGCATAAGTCCAGCAGTCACAGACCGTTTTGCTGCAAGTCAGTTCTCACCGTGGAGGCCTACTTACTTCATACAGGCATCCATTACCCCCAAACGCCATTTGTCTTCCATGTTCCCAGATCGTCTCATCCTGTTCTCATGTCGAGACGGGGTATCATTCCTCTTTGGGGCCGCTGGGAAAGGCTACCATCGCCCACGGCGTCCACGACCACCTCCAAACCCTCCCCGCCCGCCGGCGCCGCCCCCGGCAGCCATGCCTTGATCAAACCCGTAGCCACCTTGGTTGCCGCCGAAGCCGCCGAAGCTCTGGCCCTGGTTTCCTTGGGGTCCGGCGCCGCCCATGCCGTTTTGCATCCCGGAGAACATGGCATTCATCTGGCTGGGGTCCATCTGAGAAGGGTCCATGCCCGAGGCCATCATCTGCTGCATCATGGCCTGCATCTCCGGGGGCATTCCGTCCATGCCGGGCATTCCCCCGCCGCCGTTGCCGCCCGCGGAGCCAGGCATATTCATGCCTCCCATCATCATCATATTGTTGAAGTCCTCCATCATCTTCTTGTTGTTGGCGGCAAAGGCGTCGGCGCCAAACTCGCCCCGTATGCTCTCTTGCTTGGCGGCGTACAGGGCCCATGTGAATTCGTCAAAGCCATAGTTGAAGTAATCGCTAATGTCCGTTCCTGGTTTTCGCCAAGGCTTTTCGTTATCGGGGAGATCTGCATTGCGTAGAGCCGGCGTCAGCATGGGCAACCCTGAGCCCAAAGGACGACAAGGGTATACCGACCTTCGTCAATGTTGACCTGTGTTATGGGCTTGCCGGCGGCGGCATATACGGGGTTGGCGTTGATATCGATGGTCGACTTTGACGCCGCGGCGGATGTCTGGTCTGCACTGGGCGCTGCCACGTTGGCTGCGCTGGTTGACGTTCGTGGTGCATCGTCTTTCTTGGCCGGCGCAGGTTTCACGGGAGTGTCTGTAGACGTCGAACGCTGGGGTATGTTTCGGATTTCGCTGTACTTGGCTTGTCTGTCGATGAAATTGTCAGCTCTGCGCACTCATTGTCGCGAATTCGCTTGCAAGATGCGCTGTCGCGGCGGAAGCCCACGTACGGTGGAGGGGCGGCTTTGGTGCCGTCTTTGCGCTCCGTGATGATGTCTATATCCTGAGCGAGATAATGTTAGGGCAATAAATCCGAGTCTAGGAGCCGGGGATGCGCACAGAGTCGTCGTCATCCTCATCCATGGCGCCGCTCTCATCCTCTTCTTCTCCCTCCTCGAGCTCGTCGGCCTTGGGAGATGTCTCCTTGTGCTCGGCATCCTCGGCCTTGGGCTCCTCGGGCTCGTAGATATCGTCGCCCTCATCCATCTGTACCTCGTGTTCGGCCATGATGACAAGCGCAAAGCAGGGATTTACACAATGTCGTTTTTTGTAGGGAATTTCAAAGCAGGTGGTGACGAGTTGAAGCTCGCCAGGTAGAGAGAGCGCAGCTGGGCCGATGTTTCTCCGATCAACTGCTAGCAGACGACTGTAACTGGAGCTGGGCCCAAGCTCGAAGCGCGCGCCCGTTTCTTTCCTACTACCTAGTAGGTATTGATTATCAGCCACCATAAGCCAAACTCCACCCAAGCCCATCGATTCTTTGCGACTGCAAACCACGAACTCGCTGAATCTGCCGCATAGATGTTCTAGCCGCCCTGTCCGCGTCATTAATGTCTCTGGCGCGATCTGCTAGCGGACCAGGCGGTCTGACCATCAACACTGGCGCTGCGAACACACTGTAAGCAAATTCACGGCGCGAAACTTGCAGCGGCCTCGCCTCGTTTTTGAGAAGCTGCCTGTTGGTCGAAACTCCACTCCAAGACACTTGCCTCGTCTCTCCTCTAGGACTTGCCAGCTGATGAGCCGTCTTGCAGCGGGTCCCTCTCATCTCAACAACCAGCGGCGGGCGGGCTCCTTGGTTCCAGCAGCGCATCAGCGAATCCGACTCAGTCGACCCCGGGCGGCATGGCGACCACGGGCGGATTGTTTGGCGCGACGCAGCCCAAAATAGGCACGGGGATATTTGGCACCTCGACAGCGACGGCCGCGCCGGCGAGCTCTGGCAGTGGGCTTTTCGGGGCCGGCAACACTGCCCAGCAAAACCAGCAAGGCTCAGGGACCGGTCTGTTTGGCAGCAACGCGAACAATGCCCAGCAGCAGCAACAGCAGCAGCAGCAGCAGCAGCAACCAGCAAGCGGGGGTCCATTTGGGAATACTTCCAATACGCAACAGCAGCAGCAGCAGCCAGCTGCCGGCGGTCTATTTGCAAACACCTCCAACATGCAGCAGCAGCAGACTCAACTGCCCGCCGGCGGAGGTCTTTTCGGCAACACCAGTAATCCACAACAGCAGCAACAGCAACAGCCACAGCAACAGCAAAGTGGAGGCCTGTTCGGACAAACAACTCAACAGCCGCAGGCCCAGACGGGTGTGGGCTTGTTTGGCTCATCTACGGCCAACGCTCAACCAGCAGCAGGGGGAGGCTTTCTCGGCCAGTCACAGGCAAAGCCTTCGGGAGGACTCTTGTGAGTGAAAGACGTCGTTGCCTCTCACACCATGGATCTGACCGGGAAACCCTAGCGGTCAAACCCAGGCTCAGCAGGCTCAGCCATCGAATCAGGTTCCCGCTGTTCAGATCAACTATGACAATCTCCGGCCGCGTACAAGGTTCGATGATCTCGCTCAACCTGTCCAGGACGAGATTGCCCTCATAGATAAGGGCATCCAACGCGTCATCAAGATGAAGGACGAAATTGGCGAATTCATGCCGCAACACGAGAAGGACATTGTGCAGCTCGGGTGCGACGTCAAATTCGTCGAGTCCAAGTTCCGGACTGTGCAAGTCGCCCTCAATCGAGATATCCAGACGGTCAAGGTGCTCCAGGACATGACCAAGAAGAACATTGCCGACGCGCAACTGTCCTTCAAGGCCACAGACAACCTGAAACTGCCTACCCACTATCACCAAACAGGCCTTTTCGCCGGCCCGCCACCGCCGGCCGACTCCAGGACAACGGACGCGTCGTCTGCCCATGCTAGTGCCCAGGATCTCATCACGTACTTCAACCGAGTGTGCGACGACGTGGAGAGATACAAGAAGCGGCTGGACGAGTACCGCGGCGAGATTGAGCGCGATATGCCCGGCGTCGAAAATGGCCTGTACGAGCAGATCAGAACGTTCCGCGACAGGAATGCGGCGGCCGGCGGAGCGGTCCAGGACCAGCTCGGCCAAGTGCTGTCGGCGCTGCGGGAGACGGGCAGCGCCATTGTTGCTCAAGCAGGACAGATTGCGGACACGAGGGAGAGGCTGTCGAGACTGCAGGCCGGCATCTTGGACAGCGGGCTCTACGCCGCCGGCATGGCTGCATGATTATCAACTGCAACACGGTGATGAAATCGGGACATGGGTCGCCTGTGGCAGACGATGCGAACGACTGCACCCTCACTGGAAGGCCCTCGGCTAGGAGCGCCCTACAGAAACAGAAATGAGATTCGACCTCGTTGCAGCCAGGCGGAAGAGGATACCGGGGATTTCACGACTTGTACGATGCAGTGAGCTTACCCGTCGCTCTACCGCGGCAGGGTGGACTCACGACAAGGTGTAGAATAGACGGTATGCAGGGGTTCGTTTGAGCTCACAGAAGTGAGGAATCCCTCGACGATGGCATGGGTGGACGAGGAAATGTAACGTGAGGAAAACGCGGAGAAGAGGAGAAAAGGGGAAAGAAGACAATCATAATCAATGATTCCCCCTTTGCGCCGAGTATTTCTGCCGAGCTGTGAGCGCATGGGTATCATGCTGTCGGCCGACAAGCACCGGCGCATCCGCCTCGAGGGCATCCGGCTCCATTCAGGCCATGGTTCATCCTGTCGCAATACATGTTTCGCAGGCAGATCAATACGTGCCCTCGCCGTCATCGCCATCGCCATTGTCGTCGCCGCCTTCGTCTCCGTTCTCAAAGTAGAGTTCGGCATCGTAATCGCCCGCGTCCTCGTCGTCGTAGGCCTCGTCTTCATCCTCATCGTCCAGCGCCTCCGCGTCATCCAACTCGGCGGCGTCCTCGCCATCATCGTCGCGCATGGCATCGAGCTTATCCAGCAGGTTCCTCCCGGCGGGGGCAAAGTCGTCGGCGTCGAGCGAGGGCATGCCAAAGGCCTCCTCGGCGTTGGGCAGGGCGCTGACCGTGGTCAGCTCGAGCCTGCGCTTCTTGCGCACGCCGGCGCCGTCGTCGGGCTCGACCGTGTCGAGCAGCTCGGCGGGGAACAGCTCGCGGCAGACGGGGCGGGCGGCCCAGTCGGGCAGGGCGCGGTCCTCGCGGACAAACTTCTGCGAGTAGGTCTGGACGGCGGTGAAGGGGTCGAGCGAGGCCCTGTTCTTGACGCCGTGGTGCGCGTTCATCTGCGCCTGGCCGTAGAGCTTGCGCGGGGCCGTCGGGTCGTGCAGCGACGTGCGTCGCGACGTGTACAGCGGCGACGAGTGTATCTGGTGGCGCAGCAGCAGCATGTACTGCACGCCGGCCGATTCTCGCGCGCTCAGCTTCCGCGGCGTGGGGACGAGACGCGGCTGTGGGCGGAGCGAGGGTCAGCGGGCGCCGACTGGGCGAGACCATCGTGGCCGGCTCTTACGGGGAACAGCTCCGACGGACGGGCGTCGGGCTCGTCGCCCGTGTCCCAGGGGACGTTGGGCCGACCGCCTCGCGCTCCTCCGCGCCCACCGCGCCCGCCGCGTCCGCCTCGGGACATGCTGCGACGGCCTCGGGAGGGAGGGAGAGGGAGAGGCAGAGGCAGCGAGGAAGGGCCTCGTTGGCTGGGGGAGGCGGCGTTTTGATGCCGATTTTTTCCCCCTTCTCTTTTTTCAGGCGGGAGGTGGATTTTGTAAGAGTCAGGCTTCGGAGACGGACTTGATTGCCCCGCCATCCACTACCAGCTGCCGGTCCTCCACTGCGTATTATTACGCACCAGCGGCACCACCTTCGCCTGCCTGCACCTAAAGCCTCCCCACCTTTCTTACTTACTCCGTATACTCGATTCTATTCGTCTTCGTCTTCCCCAAGCCATGACGATGCTCGGCCGCCACGCCTCCCTCGCGCCCGATACAGACTTGTAAACCACCGAACCATGACCGACAGGATTGTCCCCGCCCCCACCATGGACGCCGTGCCCATTTCCGGCCTGCCAGAGCTCCAGGCGCACTTGCACGCGCTCGTCGGCGACGCTGCGCTCCCCATCCAAGCCCAGCTCCTCGACCAAGTCGAGCTCCAGCTCACAGGTAAAGAAGAAGGCCACTCTGCCCAACGACGCCGCAGCTAACCACGACCCCTCCTCAAGAGACCAACATCCCCCCGCTGCTCACAACCCTGCTGCCGCCCCTCACCCAGATCCTCAAGGCCACGTCCCAGGACCCCACGCCCCTGCTGTCCCTCACCGTCAAGCTGCTCACGCCGCTCTCCTTTGCGCAGACGCTGGCCATCGCCGATGCGCCCTCTTTGCTGACGGCTCTGCGCTCGCCCCTGCCCGGCGCCAACCTGCTTGCCTTGGCCGTCGTCCACAAGGCCGCCGCCGCCCCGGCCGACGCTGCCATCCTGAGTACCTTGCCCGAGGTTGTCGAGGAGCTGGTCCGGCGCTGGCTTGAGAGCCCCGACGTCGGCGTGGGCGAGCGTGCCGCAAAGGTGCTGGGCGATGTGCTGGAGACGGACTGCGACGTGGTCGGCAGCAATGGCGTGAGCAGCGTTGCCGGCAACGAGCTGGTCAAGCGCAGCGTACCCGGCCACGCTCGCCTCTGGCGTCTTATTCTCCAAACCAGGCCCCATCTCTCCCTCATCCAGAGCTCCTGCACTCCCAATCACCACCCATCTCGATCGACGCACGCCGTCACCATCTCTCAAGGCCGCGTCCTGCGCTTGCTCCCCCGTCTCGCCGCGCTCAACATCCGTGTCCTGAGCCAGTCGGCCTTCCCAGATCTGTTCCCGCTCCCCGACGCCACGGCCCAGCGTGTCGGCCGAGGCCTTCTCCAATGGGCTGCCCTTGGAATGGTGACCAAGTCGGACGTGCTCATGCACTTGAGCCTCATCGACTTCTTCGAGGCCTTTGTCAGCGTCATGCGCGTGGCCGACCACTCGACAGAGAGACACGACCTGGTCAAGAGCCTTGTCAGGACGGCGGTCCGTGATGACCCGGACCTGCACACCGCTCTGAGGTCGTTGCCGGATCGGACGGTGGAAGAGGAGGCTGAAGCGTTGAGGAGATATGTCGCCGACGTCTTGGGCTAGCCGACTTGATCAATGTACACATTACGCGCCATGCCGGGTCATGAGTTGTACCAAACTTTTGCTAAAGAAGTCAGCGCTGTCTATCATGTCTCCATCGTTTGCATGCACAAAAGTTCATGGTCCATCTACAACTGAAACGGGCCTCTTCTCCGCGGCTTCGAGATAGGCAAAAAACACCATGCTTCGGACTACAGCAGCCGTCAAATAGCAAGCCCCTCGGCGGCGTCGGCGGACTCTAGAGGCGACGTTACTCTTGTACATGCTTCGAAACCGAATGCCACCATGTCCCGCTGCTTGCGCAGAAACGCCGTCCTCACGGGAAAACCCGCACCAACAACCTACAGCATCCTCCGCGCAGCGGCTTCTTGGTCCCCCGCTACCGACCCCTCCCGGAAGTCGCTGATGATGCTGTCCTGCCTCTGCTCGCCCGCCTTGGTCATGCCGTCAATGCCCAGCCCGACCTCGCCCACGCGGCGCAGGACCACGAGAAGCGCACCCCGCAGGTCTTGGCTGAGGTCCTTGCTCAGCAGGTCCACCGCCAGCGGGTAGAAGCCGGGGATGTGCGCCTTGAAGGCGTCCTCGGGGAACGTGGCGTACCCCTCCAGCACGTCCACCACGACGGGCCGCCACGCCATGATGTTCCGGTGCTGACTCTCCTCGGCGAGCGACGAGTAGCCCGCGATGATGTCCTTGCACAGAGGGACCAGCGCCGCCTCGATGTCGGGCCTGCTCTCCAGTCTCTCCGGCGCGTTGTCCGCAAACATCCTGAACAGGATGGAGACGTAGGTCGCGGCGGACCCACTCTCCTGCTTGAGAAGATTGGGCGGCTGCTTCATGAACCCCTCGCGCCAGAGGCGCATACGAAGCTCCTTGTCCTCGTTGAATCGGCGAGCGAATTGAAAGGAGCGCTTCAGCAGCCCCATGAGCCGCAGGAGCTCCGCCGAGGGGATGTGGGTGTACACGGTGTCGTTGCTGAAGAGCTCGTTGACCGTCTCAATCATGAGCAGCTGCAGGACGCAGCGCGAGATGATGCGGTTGAAGAAGCGCCGGCGCGCCGCCGTCACCACCACGGGCTGCTGCTGGAGATTGGACGAGGGCTTGAACTCTTCGAGGGGGTGGCCGCTGGTCCCGGTGGGACTTTGCAGCTCGTCGTCCATTGGCTTTGGCGAAGGCTGTCGATTGATCAACTCTCCGTCAGACACGGCACCGTTTTCCTCATTGCCATTGATTCTCAAAGACTTTTCGTCCACAGTGGGCGGGGCCTCTTGGGGCGAGCCCAGGCTCGTCGGAAAGTCAAAGCCGTTGGATGGAAGCGACAGCGACGCCGTCGGGCTCATGTTCGTTGCCGTAAACAGCTGGTAAGCGGTTGTCCGTTCAAAGAGCTCACAGAACGCCCCGACAATCTTGGTCCAGTGTTCTGCCGTGAACTTGGTCACGTTTTTGAGGATGAGCTGCTGCAAGCAGTTGCTGCCGATCCGGGCAATCGTATCGTTCTCTTGGCAGATGCAGAGGGCGAGCAGTTCGAGAAACCTGTCGAGCATGTACTCGAGGGCATCAAAGTAATGCGTGAAGAGCGTGATCATATTGCGCAGCGCCTGGATCATGGTTGTCGACAACCAGACAGACAGCTCCTCGTGGTTGAGAACATTCGTCATTTCCGGCCGAGATCTCAACACCATGAAAATCGGGTACAGCTGCTGTCGCCATAGGATGTCCCAAAACTCGGGCGTGAAATCGCCGCCATACTTGACGAGTGCCGCAAAGAAATACTCCAGTGCGTTGGACCGCACCTCGAGGTCTTCACCGGTCATGAGCACGTCGTGGAAGGCAAACAGAATCGGGAACCAGAATCCCTCCTCGGCCGATGTTTTGGTTTGCTTCCGTTTTTCCTGAGACTTGCTGCTAGCGTCGGCCTTGCCATCAGCCTGCTTGGCCTGCTGGGAAAGCGGGCACTCTGGGGTCCTCAGCATCGTGGGGATGATGGACTTTAGGAGTTCCAGCGCGGCCAGGCTCTTCTTCTGAAACTTCATGTTCTTGGAGAATTCTGTCAGGCAGACAATCAAGTCCGTGAAAGCACCCTGAGAAATGACAACCCCAAGCTTGTCCTTATAAACTTGGTTGACATTCTCATACGCAAAGGTCACGATGCTCTCGTGCGGCTCCCTTGCGGCGACAGTAAAGACCCCAAACATTGTTCTCCAGCCAGAGCGGATGTTATCCCCTCTGGCCTGGATCATCTGGACGAGACACCGCAGCACCAGGTCTTTGACCGTGACGTTGTGAGAATTGGCGAGCACGAGCTCAAAGGGCTTCAAAAAGTCCTTTTGGAACTTGAAGCCCGCCAGCTCTTCAATCTCGAGGAACCTCATCGACAGTTGCCGCAGCGAATCCAAGGCAAAGAAGACAATATTCATGTTGTTGTGGCATCCGACCTGATTGAAGTGCTCGCCAAAGACATCCCAAATATGGCTCCACTCAAACCTGACACGGTTCATGTTGTAGTAACTAATCTCCACAATCTTCTGTAGGCTGTATGTTCGAGGGGAGTCGTTTGAGCCCGAGACTTTGATCTCATCCCAGCTGACCTCGGTGAGCGCCCTGGCGAAGTGAAGCATGGCGTCGCCGGAGAGATTGGCTGTGTTTGTGAAGATGCGATCGACGCTGCGAATGAAATCGTCTGAGCGGCTTTCCAGAGCAATCTCGTGGGAGAAGCCTCGGGGTCCAGTGCCAGCTCTTTGCCGAGGTTTCGACGGCCGTGAATGATTCGATGATCTCGATTCAGATGTGTCGGCCCGCGAAGGCGGCATGAAGCGAGCCTGAGAGACATCGGGAATCGCGTTCGCATCGACGCCTCCTGTTATCAGCTGCAGCCGATCTAGCTGGCTGATACACATGAGAATATCTTTCCAAGACTCCCGTAGCAGGTTGCCTTCGGTCTGCCCCAGGTCCAGGAGAACCTTGAGGGCCTCAATGTTCTTAGCTAGCATTTCTTGGGGATTATTGAGGTTGGTGGTGTTTCTGAGCGCCGAAACGAAGGCCTCCCTTGGGGTTGAAAGCTCAAACAGGCAAGCGATCCTGGTCGCGAGTTTCATGCCTTCAAAGCACAGTTTGCTGACCTCGATGTTGTGGGCCTTTTGCATCTGGCTGGAGAGGGCAGAGAAGAAGGACATCCAGGTAACGTCAAACATGGAGCCGACGTGCTTGAAAGACGTTGCCGGTATGAACTTGGGTCCGGCCTTGGTGGCACTGCGGCGCTGGCTTTTGAACAAGTTCTTGAAGAGCTGTTCAGATCGCAACGAAATCTCCTCCGACTGCTGAACGTAGGCTTCGCGCTGCAAATCGCGCCCGACATTTGACAAAGCGTGACCGAAGCCGGCGGCGAGGCCGGTAGGTTGCGAGGTCAGCGTGCCGGCCGCCGCTGCAGCCTCACGTTCACTGTTGAGAACGATTTCATTGCTCGCAATGTCATCGAAAATACTGATGAGATACTCGTCTGGCAGATCGGCGTTGTCGTTGATGCCTCGGTTATTCTTGATGAACTCTTCCTTACTCATCCGCTTGGCAATCTTGCTGCTGTGCTGGTCCGTGTTGAGCAAGATGACGGAATATGCCAAGACATAGGCCGTGTCAGCATTGGCAAATGCATTTGGGTTTCCCTTGACGTATCGCTCGGCGAACTTGAGCATGAAACGGTCAATTTTTTGAGCCTCTCCCGGGAGCCTGAACGCTTGTAGAAACTGTCGCAGTGCATCGACAAACCTCTTCCGGGTAAATTCCATTGCGTCGACAAAGGCATGCATGATGTCAATGTTATACTGGTCTCCTTCGCCAAGGAATTCGCCAATCTGCGCCTTGTCGAGCTTGTCCTCCTTGAGCAGGTAGTTGCCAATCTCCTCGGGGCTGTCCCCGGGTATGAAGCCATCTCGCAGCAGCAACTTGATACCCTTCTTGGGCTTGAAGTTGAACTGCGCAATGGCTTTGGTGAGCGCCGTCTTGCGCGCCTTCTCCTTTTCCAAGTGATCTGGGTCGTCTTCGACAAGAGGAGTCGACGGGGCCAGCGGTGTCTCTAGACGAGAAGCGCTGTCGCTGGCGGTGGGATCGATGGACGGCCGGACTTCATCCAGAGAAAATTTGTTTTCGCCCGTTGACTTGAGCATCTCGCCATCGGTTCGGACCGAGGCAGACCAGTTCACCAAGGACCTCAAGGCTTCCACCAAGGCTTCCAAAGACATGCGCTTAATGGCATACTCCTTGGGAAAGTCCGGTTCGCTCTCCTGGTGTGGCACGATCTGGGCCACAGTCAGCGGCGGGGGTAAGATGCCTTTTAGTTGCCACTCGCTCGCAGGCAGCGTCTTGGCGCGAAGATCCTCGTATATCTGTTCATTAGTACTTGTAATGGCAACCGGGGTCGTGGAGAACTTGGAGAGATCCTCGACAATGGTTTGGAAGATGTTATCGACTGTTTGGTCACAGTCATAGTTGAGGTAAATCTCGACCAAGGCGCGCGGGTCAGCACACAGTCTGTTCAAAATGGTCACAAAACAGAGCTTCTGCGTGACTGGCGCATTACGTCGAGACAGGAGCGCCAGGTAGATCTCGTTGAGGAAAACTTCAATCTCTTTCTGCAGCCAGGTTAGCAGCTCGACGAATGAGACTGGGGATGCCAAATTTGGACATGACTCGCCTTGAAGGATGGCCGCATGTACTTGAGCATAAGCCAGAATATCTCACAGCAAACGTCGAATATGCGGTCAACCGAGCTGGCGCCATTTCGGGTGATGCTGAGACAGAGGTAGAACTTGGTGGCTTGCAGGAACGAGGTGGGTTCGGTGCTCTTTGAGCTTTTGATGGTACAGAGGGGCGATGTGAAAACGGTAATGTTGTTGTTGAGGAGGGTGTGGATGAGGTGGAGGGAGATGAGCTTGGAGCGCATGGCCTGGCCGCGTAGATCAAAGAGTTGGTCGGGGGAAAGGACCTTTGTGGACAGGTTGCAAAAAGAGCGAAAGACGAGATAGGCATCGCGGACGTAGACCTCATCCTCGGCGTCCAGAGCATCGTCGTCTTCAGAAGACTCGCGCGCCGACTGCCCCGATGCCGAGGCATCTGTGTCGGCCTCCTTGGCGGGCGCCAACCTGGTCACCATGGTTGGACCGTCGCCGAGGTTGGAGTCGTCGAAGCTTTTGCGATGTTCTAGGTCCTTCAAAGTGAGTTTAGCACCATCGCCGGGCTGGTCGATGGAGTCGGGGTCGGACTGGGGAGTAGGCGATTCGTCTCGATGGCTAGGGGGCCCGGCGAGGGCGACAGCATCGGAGGGATCGAAGGTGACGTTGCTCGAGCTATGCTTGAGATTGCCCAGGCTCAATCTGGATTCTTTCATATGCAGCCTCGTCTTGACTCGCTCGAAGACTGTGCCGACCATCTGGGTCAAGGTGCCCTGGGCGACTTGCTGGTTGGCGGTACTTCGGGAGAGGAGAAAGACATTGTAGACTTGGCGCACGGCCTTGAGCAAGCCTGCGCCGTGGACGACGATCTTGTCGTTGAGGACGGCGGCGAGCAGGGACTTGACGATCTGTAGCTGGATCTCGACGGCCGTGGTCTCGCCTTGGAAGCAATCGCATATGGCATCGATGGCGCGCTCGATGAGAGGGGCCGCGGGGGCGGCGGCGTCTTGGGGGGCATGGCCATTTGTCTGGAGAGAAAAGAAGGAGTAGGAGATGAGCTTGCCGATGCAGTCGAGGGCGGCCGTGGTCAGCTGGGGGTTGTTTGACCTGGTGGCGAGTTGTAGCGGCGCAAAGATGAGCTCGGGGTCGGGAAGCTGGTCCTGTTCCTTGATGGCGTCGAGGGCCTTTTTCGCCGAGTCAACCAGCTGCTTGTTGCGCTGGGCATCTTTGGAGGTTGCGATGGCGTCCAGGGAGGACACCACGAACTTGAGGGAGCTCATCAGGGAGCACGAGGACCACCAGGGGCCATTCGCGAGCAGGACAAGAGGGCAGCTAAAGGATCGGAGCCGCAAAGGGGCCGGGCCGGCCGCTCAGGAGGCCCAGGACCAGATGGCTCCTTGTTCTTTCGTTCGGGGCAACGCGCGCGACAGATGCGGCCTGGCTGTGGTTAATGTTGGTGTTGCGGCGGTGACGAACAAGGTTGAAGCCTCGGTTGGAAAAAAAAAACCCCCAAGGTCGGCTTTGGGGATCGTTGAACCTTGAGCCGTTTTGCTTACATAGCCATCAGGAAAATGGACACCTAAGGGATGCGACGCGTGGGAGCACGGGAGCACGGGACCTGCGGCGGAGCTGCTAATAAAGCTAGGGGTCCTCCGTTGCCGGTACCCGCTACCCGTGGTATCTACAGTGGGGACACAAGTACCCGACCTTGGCTTACCTCTCCTCATACAGACATGTCGCAGTCAGCTCACTTGTTTGACAGCGTCTTCTCACGCGCAGGTTGGTCCTCGACAGCCCGAGGTACCTGCTCGCAGCAGTGGGACAGGTGGTTTCCGAGCTGCGGACACGTCGCCTGGACTTGAGCACCTTTGCAGTAATTTTCAGGCAGAAACACCCACAGGGCGAGGCTCGGAACTTACTGTTAAGTTTATGCGGGCACTCATTACTGTACAGACTTCTTCATGCCCTATCCGCTCTCCTAAAGGTCAGACTTGGACTCTCGTGACTGCACCCGCAAATTCGTGGCGCCGAGTTCCAATCCCGTGGTCTGACTCTGCGGCGATGCTATTCAACAGCACGACAAGGCTTGCCGTGCTGTCGAGGGTTGTGGCTGTCAGACTTCCAAGTACTTCGAGGTACCTACCGTGCCATGACCGCCGAGTATGCGCCTCAACAAACTCGAAGAGAGGGGACCTGGCCGCTGGGATGAGGCGTGTCTGCTGCAAGTAGGTACCTAGCAGTACCTGCCTGGGCTTTTGGCAGCGCCTCCTTCAGCCCAGTGCAAGAGATGCTTTCTCAGCTACAGCATCCTACCAGAAACCCAACTCTCCCTTACTTGTGAAATCTGGGACGAAGCGCATGGGCTCGCCAAAGACACGGGTATAGAAGGTGTTCCCGGTCTATAACGGTCATTTCTCCTCGTCTGCAGTCATTATGCCTCTCAAATGCCGCAAGCCCATCAGGTACCTTGTGTGTACTCACAGGCCACCCACGTCCGAAAGCGGTCTAGGCCGTAGCTCCAGCTGGCGACGGAGCTCAACGCCAGAAGGGAAAAAACTAAACGTCCAACGACAACCCCAAAGATATCCCCGTCTCCTGCTCGCGTCTCCCAATCCGCCCCTTCGTCGTCAACAATCTCGGTGGCGCGTCCGCCTCGGCCTCAACTGCTCCTCACCCTGCGCCAGACCCGGTCTGTGAGGTCCTCCAGTAATCCCCTCGCCCGACCCGAGACCCTGCTGTCCCCGAGCCATTTTCCTTCGACATGCTCAGCGCCGCTCTTCGGAGGCGAGCTCTCGCTCCAACGCGCTGCGCCCTGCGTGCGGGCTTCACCCCCCATGTCGTGCGGTACTACGCCTCCTTCCCGGACCACCAGGTCGTCAAGATGCCCGCCCTGTCGCCCACCATGCAGGCTGGCAACATTGGCGCCTGGCAGAAGAAGCCCGGCGACTCAATTGCCCCCGGCGATGTCCTGGTAGAGATTGAGACAGACAAGGCCCAGATGGACTTTGAGTTTCAAGAAGAGGGCGTCATTGCCAAGATCCTCAAGGAATCGGGCGCCAAGGACGTCCCCATCGGCAGCGTTGGTTGCCCAGCCCCCTTCAGCGCCTCGACCCTCTGCTAACGTCGCATGTCTACTCGCAGCCCATTGCCGTGCTCGTCGAAGAGGGCACCGACCTCTCCGCTTTCGAAAAGTTCACCCTCGAGGACGCCGGCGGCGATGCGAAGTCGGCGCAGCCCAAGGAGGAAAAGTCGGAATCGCAACCCAACGAGGCTTCCGCCCCTGAACCTTCCCCCGAGCCCGAACAGTACGCCCCCTCCGAGGGCAAGCTGCAGACTGCACTCGACCGTGAGCCCAATGCCTCCCCGGCAGCCAAGCGCATTGCGCGGGAAAAGGGCATCAGCCTCGACGGCGTCAAGGGCTCCGGAAAGGGTGGCAAGATCACCGAAGAGGACATCAAGAAGCTTTCCAGCAGCCCAGCCGTCGCCTCGCCCGGCGCCACCTTCGAAGACATCCCCATCAGCGGCATGCGCAAGACCATTGCCAGCCGCCTGCAGGAGTCTGTTCAGAAAAACCCCCACTTCTACGTCACCAGCTCCATCTCCGTCTCCAAGCTGCTCAAGCTGCGACAGGCTCTCAACAGCTCGGCCGAGGGCAAGTACAAGCTGTCCGTCAACGACTTTTTGATCAAGGCCATGGCCGCCGCGTGCAAGAAGGTCCCCATGGTCAACTCAAGCTGGCGCGACGGGAGCATCCGTCAGTTCAACACGGTGGATGTCTCGGTTGCTGTTTCAACGTCTTCTGGCTTGATTACGCCCATCGTCACTGGCGTCGATGCCCGAGGCCTCGAGTCCATCTCGACCAAGGTCAAGGAACTGGCCAAGAAGGCTCGCGAGAACAAGCTCAAGCCCGAGGAGTACCAGGGCGGCACCATTTCCATCTCCAACATGGGCATGAACAATGCCGTCGACCACTTTACTGCCGTCATCAACCCTCCCCAAGCCGCCATCCTGGCCGTGGGCACCACCAAGAAGGTTGCTGTCCCCGTCGAGAGCGAGGACGGCACGACGGGCGTGGAGTGGGACGAACAGATTACAGTCACGGGCAGCTTCGATCACAAGGTTGTTGACGGTGCCGTCGGCGCCGAGTGGATCCGCGAGCTGAAGAAGATCATCGAGAGCCCTCTGGACCTCCTTCTCTAAGCGCCGCCATGCCAGCAAATCAAACTCAAGCGTACGGACGCGCGAAGGGGCGTTTGTGTGAAGAACTTATAGACTTTGTCAAGAGCGGGATCCGGACAAGCAGTGAAGGGTGTGAGGGGCGGGAGGGGCGAGGCTGACTCCCGAAACTCGCCCGAGGAGGATGACGAGGCGATATGCCTATGTACAATGACCCATTGATTGATTAATGCTGCGTTTCCGAAGGGGGTGAAGTCCAGTTTCCGGTTGGCTCACTCTTGTCCCTCGCCAGCAATACAGAAAGTTCATCTCCATCCGTTTCCCCCACGCAGTGCCGAGGTTTGCCAGTTGGAGGGACCTGTATGGTTGAAGAAGAGACCTGGAATCTAATGGATAGTCTAGTCAATGACCCGATGGCGGCTTCGGAGGCGGATAGGAGTATAGCTTTTGGATGTCGTCCATGCCAGTGGTCATGACGCATATTGACCAGGCCCAAAATCATGCATTACGTGCCCCCGGCCTCAGCCTCGCGACGTCAGCACGAGCCGCATATCTGGCTGGACGGACGTACGGATGGCGGCATTCTGTCGGATGAGCATTGGGCGGACGGCATTCGGCAAATGTACGGAAGACACCAACCAGCGGCGTCTACTCCTCGGTGAATCCGATTGTCCGCCCCCTCTCTCTTCTCCCTTCTCTTGGGCGAGTGCTTCAACATGGTGCATTTGCTCTTGGTTCCACCACCCCCTTTCACTTGCAACCCTATGCGTGACGTGTGACTTGACTTGATTAGAGCTCTTTGGCCCTCTCTGTCTAGGACCTCGCATGCGGGCCGCCACGTCGGAACCGCACCCGCGTCTTGGCCACCGGGCCGCCGTGGACGACCAAGCAGCATCAGAGCCGGCAAAATCGCAAGTGTCCTCCACATCAGCCATGGAATGGAATGGACAAGGCGTGGGGGATTGGATCGAGGCCGGTCAAGATCCTCTCCGGCACCGTCCTCAAGACGCGTTATTATGGCTTGACGCACTGCATGAGCGTCAATGGGCTGGTAGGTTCTGATTCCACGGCAGCTCTCCGGCCGGCGCCCTGTATTTTGCCTGGTGTCTGAAAGAAATGCTTGTGTAGCTTCCCATCAAGTTCAATCGCCGTCATGAGCAACACCTTCGAAGCGGTGGCGAAAGGGCCGCGGGATCAATGAATCTCGCCCCAGACCGCTGTCGTCTGAGAAGGTTGGCAAGCAAATCCGTCGCGGGACACTGCAGGCTGGCTCTGGCTACGTTTGAGGGCGTCTTCCGAATCCTCCATGTGCCGTCCTTTTGCTCCGACTACCAGCGCTACTGGCAGCGCCCTGGAGCAGTCAATGGGGCTTTTGTCGTTCAGCTGCGGCTCTGCCTTGCGATAGGCTCGACTCTCTACAATGAGCACTTTACGATGAGGGCCTTGGAAGCGCAGTGCATTTGCGGGGCCTAGCTATGGCTGATGCTGCCCCCGGAGAAGAGCAGGATGACAGCCTCAACTGTTCAAACCATGTCTACTGATCCTGGTCAAGTCGACATGCGGAGCCGGCCATGACCTCGCGTGGATCACTACTGGCAGACTTGTTAGGCAGGCCATACTGATGGGCTTGCGTCGCGAACCGAGACGTCTAGGCCAGATGGCGACGTCCCAGGCTGAGATGAGGCGGCGTCTGTGGGCGACCATTCTCGAGTTGAACCTCCAGTCTTCGTTTGAAGTCGGCTGCCTGCCGCTATTGTCCAGCACCGACTACGATACGCAGCCGCTGGCCAACATGGATGACGATCAGCTCAATGACAAGACTGATGGCGAATGTTCGCAGGGGGGACCGGCCGAGGTGCCGACTCAGACCTCGGTCCGGTCGCCTCGGTGGAGTCGCAGGCCGACGTGCTCAGACAAGTCAACGACTTCCGATCGAGCTGGTCATACGACGAAGTCCTCGGATTGAACTCGGAGCTGGCCAAGGCTTGTCGAGAGCTGTCGCAGAAACTGCCGTGTCCCGGCGAGCCCCGAGGAGGGCGCCGTCGAGTATTGACGCATCGCCACCAACGACACCGGCGTATTCCGATAATGTCCCGGCCACTCTTCTTGGTCGCCATTGAGCTCATCCGCGAAAGGAAGGGCATCGAGGCGGCGATGCTGCAGGCGTGCACGGAGACTGACGGGGGCGAGGTGCCGGCGAGGTGGTTTGCCGAGATGGCCGCGGGACTGGATGGGGGATTGGGCGTGGGACGACTTGGGCGCGCTGCTGTGGCCGTCGGGACGTCTGATGGCATGGCTGCTGGACATTTCTCGGGTCGCCGTCGAGCCGTCTTTCCCGGCCGCTCCGACGCCAACCACCCTGCCTGCCGTGGCTTCTTCCCCCGATGGCCCAGGCCTCGAGGCGCGGTCCAGCAGAGTCGCAAGATCTCGTGCTTTCCCCGATCACCTCAGCCGCGTAAGCGCTTGCAGGGGCTTGGTCGTCCGCACGGCGCCGCTCCGCAGCCAGGGCAGCGCTCGATGCAGCCAGGGACAACTCACAAGGGCCCTTGCCGTCGCTGCCGGGGCGATGGGCCCGTGTCACCGGCCCATCGGCGCGCGGGAAGCGGACCCGTAATCGGCTCTGCGATGCCGAGAAATGCACGGGCGATGCATGTACGAGGCAGGCAGGGCATCACAACTACGCACGTCTGACGGGCTGTCGACGCTACTCGGCTATCCGTACTGTAGGCTACGTGCGTCCTGTCTATATGCAGGCTATGTATGCGCATATAGACTGCACGGGGGCGCAGAAGGAGAGCGACAGAGGCCCGCTCCACCACGCTGCTTTTAAGCCGCCACTAGACGAGCCGCCTCTCCTGCCCCGTGCCTGGCAGCTGTCTCTCCCCTCGACGCATCGCGGCCCGTCGTGCACTGCCCCGGCCGTCATGGTGACGGCGACGACGCGGTCTCGGGACGGCGGTGTCGGTGAGATGACGCCGAGCCATTGGGGGCGGGATGGGTGTCTGCGGTGAAGGGTTTGGTGTGCCGGCTTGCACAGCAGACGGCCGGGCAAGGGAGGCGAGAGGAGAGACTCCCGTGTCCGCCCCATGCTGTTCTTCTTCCCTCGGTCTAATCGAGCCCCGAGTCCAGGTCATGGCAACTCAAGCATCATGGCAAGAGAAATAAGCACTCGGAGTCGTTTCCGTTAGGTAACTCCCCCCTTTCCCCATACTGTGCGCTTTTCCCACGAGAAGCCGCAGCAGCCCGCCATGTCCTCCGGGGGTTCTTCTGCCTCTGCCCGCCCCCCCCCAAAGGCCCTGCAGGACGCGGAAGACGCTCGACGAGAATCAAGTCAGCCCACGCCGACCGGCACCCCGTCGTCATCCCCCATCCGCTCTATACGTAGTCTCACCAAGCCCTAGGGCTCTTGGTGCAGGACGTATCTCGAGCTCGCTGCTGGAACCCCGGCCTTTCTGCACGTTCGGCGGCCCGGGGCTCGTCGGTCGGACCGAAGATGGGGCCACGGGGCTGGGGCTGCCCTTGTCCTTACACATACCTACGTATCATTATACATACGTACATGCGTGGTCAATCAATCCCAGGCTTTCCTTTCTTCGTCTTCGCTTTCCGTATGCTGCGCGACAAAGCCACCCTCGCTCGCATCGGGCCTTTGGATCCGAAAGGGCAAAATGCAGCGAGGGCCGGTTCCAGCTTTCCCCCCTGTTTCTTGTTGTTGTACACCGGCTTCCCCCATGGCCACGGGCATCAGCCATACGCCTGAGAGCCATCACCAGGCCAGTTGCAAGCCGAAACTCACAGATGGCTCTCTCTCTCTCTCTCTCTCTCTCTCTCTCTCCACACCACTTCCGAAGTCTTGGACTCCAACCCCGATCCGGCGTTTTAACCTTGTTTTGTTTTAGCCCTGCCCGGTCCAGACTACGGGATAATAAACTCGGGCCAAAGCCAGGTCAAGGCTCTACTGTACCTGTATATATTATATCGACGGTGTTCGTGACACACGCAAAGTATAACCAGATATGCTTCCTACGCAGCAAAGCCAAAGCCAAAGTCTCGGCCGACCCATCTGCCCTAGAGGGATCGATGGTCATGAAGTGCGTACTGTATGTATGAATGAATGTATGTACAGTATGTACGTGTGTGCATGGGCTGTTTGTGAGGCCACCATGTGATTCGTCCCGTTCCCTCTGCATCGACGGATGCACAGGATATCTGTACATAGAGCGAGACACATGTGCATTCGATAGAGACGGCACGCGCATGTCTCGGACGCAGCCCATCTCGCTGCTCTTGGCATCGAACCCTCCTCCAACGTCCCGACGGTAACTTAATTACCTACCTCTACCTACTTACCTGTCCCCCCAACGGCCGTTGCATTTGTCCCATATACATACAATACATACGCATACATACATCATACATGCACACATACAGACAGACAGACCAGAACAGACATTCCCGCCCGTCTCCATCGCCACTGGCCCGCGCAGGCAACCAAGCAACCAAGCAAGCACGCACGCCGTGCTCCACCACGCACGCAGCCTTCCCGAGTCCAGCAACGAGGCGGAAAAAGTCCCTCGCAGGCCGCCTGGTCCATCGAGGCGTCCTTGCCGGCAGCGTCTGACTTTTGCTGTTACGTACAAGGCAGGGAAGAAAAAAAAACTCCGAGCCACGGCATTTCCAACCGCCCTCCTCTGGCTGTGAATTCCTCGTCTCCTATATATTGTAGCCTCTTCGCGTCCGACCAGCCCTTCTTCTCCTCCTCGTCTCTCATCGTCCTTGCCAGGTATTAACACATACACACAATCACACAACTCACACACTCACACACTCACACACTCACACACACCTCTCTCTGCCCGGCCAACCTGGTTCAAAGTCATTCATCCTCTGGAAACCATCATCAAGACACACACCAACACCAACAAACACATCATGGCTCCTTCTCTGCGTCGCGGCGTCCTCCTGGCCATTGCTGCCTGCCTGGCCGCCGTCTCGGCCAACCCCCTGCCTGCCAACGAGGCCGCCGCCATCCCAGAGGCCGAGATGCTGGTCAAGGAGCAGCCAGACGCCGTCCGCGCCAGCGAGTGCACCACCACGGTGCCCGTCTTCCCCACCTTCACCTTCGGCCCTGTGCGCACCGTCTACACGACCACGACGACTGCCACCCATCTCGTCGACTGCGGCGGCTGCAATCACCTGGCCCTGTCCTACGTCCACCTCGGCGTCGGGCCCGTCGTCTTCTTCACCACCACCACCACCGCCCAAACCCCGGCCGCCACCACCGTCCTCGAGTGCGGCAACCGCCCCGCCGAGGCCACTCCCGCCCCGGCGCAGTAGTGTGCGCCCTCCTCTGGCCCCGGCCACGGCCCGCGTTACTGGGAAGGCCCCTGGGACCTGGAGCCGACCGTCGCGGCCCCCCCGGGCCTTCCGAGTCCGACGTGCACATGCAGCACCTTGCTTCGGCCACAGCTCCCTGACGGGACCTGCAGGGTGTTCCCTTCGCTTGTCACGTCCACCAGCACCGTCGACTGCGGCTCCTGCGCGCTGGCCTGGTCCACCGTGGTCATCCCCTTCTTCGCCCCAAACCTGTACACGGCTACCGTCTCGCCTGCGACTCCCACCACCAAGACGGACCTGGTCTGCGCGCCGGTGGAGACGGCAGGGTCGGGTTGTTGGCTCTCGGGTGGTGTGCGGCTGTCGGGGGAACCGGTGGAGACAGGTCGGGGGAATGGGGACGAGGCAGCTGTTTGATACCGTCTTCAAAAGGATGTCTGAGTTAATAGTTAATCAAACAAAAAGCAGTCGAGTATGATCCTGGTTCGGGCGAGCATGGGCACGTATCCAAGAAAAGCCCCTGTCGGCTCATCCTTTCCCTCTCTTTGTGTCGATCCAGTCGCCGTCTTCTTGCAAGTCACCATTGCCGGCACTCCGGTCCTGCTCCGGAGGCGTCGCGCTCTTGGCTAGCAGGTTCCGGGTCACGTCGAGCCTCCAGATGGCAGGCCCGCACTCGCCGTCGTCGTGCCGGTTCGCCTCGACCCATGTCCGAATCTGCCCGCGCACCTCCTTGTTGGACGTGAGCGTCGCCATGCCCGTCGCCCAGCCGTGCATGAAGATGGAGAGCTTGGCGCTCTTGAAGTTTGCGCAGCGCGCGACGTCGAGCGCCACGCGGGGGAGGCGCGCCTCGGCGACGCCGCGGCAGATCGACGGCCACGTCCAGTCCTCGTCGACAACGCGGATGGGCACCTGCACCGATGCCGGCAGCGGGTAGACGGACAGCCGCTGGAAGCGAGCCCGGAGCACATGGTGCGGCGTGCAGCGGATTTCCGGGTCGACGGGCACGAGGTACCTTGCGCGCTCGCGTTCGGTGGCCGTGCCCACGGTGCCGAGGACTTGGTGGAAGTGCTCGGCCGCCTCCTTGGTGCACACAAGCGCTCGTCCGTCTAGGATGGGATACAGCGTCCGCGTCATGAGCCCGCCGTGCTGCGTCTCCTCCAGGATCTGCGCCCTCGTCGTGGATGCCTGCCACGGCTGCGGCTGAAGACGGAGATGGGTCAGGTCCGAGACGAGATCCACGAGGATGGTATGGTCCATGTTGAGCGTCGCAGTCAGGCCCTCGTGCTCGTCCCCGACGAGGCTCTCGATGGCGACGTCGAGCGGCCGAGACTTGCCGTTGGCCAAAAAGGCCGAGCCGCCGTCGTCCAGAGTCACCTGCACCAGCGGGTCCACGCGCGAAAGCTGGTCGAGCAGGGCACCGACGTCCTTGTTCCCGCGGCCGAGGTTGGGCAGCACAAGCCGCACCCGCGGGAAGCGGTACTCGTGCCGGTTGAGCCGGGCCGCGGCGACCAGCCGCCTGACGTGCCTGGCCAGCGGAATGTCCTCCCACTCGCGCTCGTCAATGTCGTCGCCGACCTCGTGCTCGCCCCAGCCCCAGCCGCCGTCCGTCATCTGCCTCGCCAGCCGGTCCGGGCGCAGCGTCTTGATGTCGAGCCACTCGCCGCCGCCCTCGACGACGTGGACCTCGACCTTGGCCTGCTCCTTCAAGGCGCGGTGCAGCTGCTGCTTCTCCCGCCCGCTGAGCGTCATGCGCGCCACCTCCTTCTTACGGGCCTCGGATGCGGACCCTTGAAAGACCTGGTTGACGGCGACTAATGAGCGGCATCGCTTGAGCATGTCCCAGTGCATCGCGCCACGGGACACGTCGATGGATCCCGTCGCGAGCTTCTTTTCCAGTCTCGTCAGGGCATCCGCATCCAACGATGCTCCGCGCAGTTCCGAGAGCGCCAGTGTAAGAGACTTTTCCGTCCCTCTCAGATGACGCACGAATGCCGGGAGTCCAGTCGCCTGAGACGGCTTGGCTCTGTCCTGAATGCGCGCCAGTAGACTCTCAACCTCGGGGAGGTACGACTGGGCGAGCGACAAGCTTTGCCTGACTGCGCGAAGCATCATATCCTGCTGGGTTCCGCTTGTTTGCAGCGGTGGGCTTCTCATTTCATCATCTGCTCTCCACGATGGTCGAACATCCTCCGGGTCACCAGGGGTCGTGCCCATGGCCACGGAATCCCGGCTGCTGCTACTACCTGGGTCGTCCATTGTCCGCGACTCGGCGGCAGCCGCCATGTTTTTGGTCGAGGAGCTCCAGTGGCCTCATCATCGGTCCACGCCAACCCGTTCAGGCCACCAGAGTCTGTGAAATGTGCGAATACAACCTCCGGATGGCCGTTGGCCAAAATGGTCGGCGTAGGAAGTTGAGACTTGGCGCCAATGTCGGCGCATGGTTCGCCCGTTCCGATCATGTTCATCCCATCTTCTGGTCTCCACCATTGAGTTGTTTGACCACCTGTGGAGTGACTGGAGTCCATGACAGGCTCCCAGCTAGCCGAATGGAACATTATTTGGCACAGAAGCGAATCTATTCTGCATGGAGCAAGGGAACAAGGTCCATGTCAACAACAGGTCGAGCTCAGTCGGGCAAGACGGAGACGAGGGTGGCAGCTCCCGCTCTGTCAGAGTGATTGCCCGCCTTTGCTTCACAACGTTTAAATCGGCGTGATGCAAATGTATGTATTCGTGCTGTTCCTCGGCTTCATATGAAGTCGTCTTGAAGCTGGCCACGGCTCGCCCATCATCAACAGTGCACATGCTCGTCGCGTGAGTTGGCCTCGGCTTCTGGCCACGCACGGCACACTTGCGTCTCTCCCCGAACAGGACAACCAAGCGTGTACAGTATCACGTTCATATGTGTGTGCAAAGTAATATTTGTAGACGCGTGCAGGCCGTATCTGCGCTGCCACCCGCTCAGCACCCCCTCACATCCAGACCCAAAGAAACCCCTCCCCTTCTGCATCCGCCACATCTCCTAATTCCCCCCAAACCCCGCTGTTCACTTTCCCGTCAATAGTTGACTTGGACTCCATAAGTGATCACTTCAAACGGGGAGAGGCTGTTCTCGGCTGCTTGAAATTGTCACTTGTAAACGCTTGGTGTCTTCCCACGACTGATAAAACCATGCTGAACGGTATTACCTAAGCATGAATTTGAGTGTTGGTCACTCTTGGTCCATCAACCGCGCGCCCATTGTGATGGTTCTTTGATAGTGGCAAGTGCATGTTTGGCGTGCCATTGCGGCAGTAGGCCCGTCTGGACAGTCACTGGAATAGACGTCGGAAAACACACTGTATTTGCTCTTGTTCAAAACAAAGTATTTGTGGACAAAAAGGTGCTATGTAACCGTGGTGGCCGACGGCCGAGGATCAAAAAGTGTCCCAGAGCCTCAGCCGCGCCAGTGGCAGGCGCGAGAGTAAGCTCGAGAAAGAAGAGAAGGCCCAAAATTCTAATGGTACCGCGCACCCAAACACCACGCCAACAGCAAGCCTCGCCACCTCCTGAGTGCTGTCGGTAGTCAAGAAACCCACGACAATTTTCCCGTCCCACGTAGTCTCAGCATTGGTAGTCGACATCTGCGACAATTCTAACTGCTTCATTGTCGGCACTCTTGATGTTGAGGCCGATACCATCCTTGGCCTCGTCGGCCTGGGACAGGTACGCGTTGTAGCTCTGGTTCGACCCTTTGGGGCAGACGGTGGACGCCTTGTCGGTGCTGCCTTCTCGGTAAACGTGCAAGCCGGGAATATCCATGTTCGCCATAGAGGCGGTGATGCACGAGGCATCAGCGCCGGACCAAACACCACCGGCTGCTTTGCTGTTGGTGCTGCTGGCAAAGTCGAACTCGACCCAGGTGCCGCCCCACTGGCCATACGCGTTGGTCTTCAGCTCGTTGGGCAGGCACGTGCAGGAGCCCTTCGTGTTTGGAGCGGCTGCCACGTATTGGTACTTGCCTGCGGCAAGCTTGAACATGAAGAGCTTTTCGTCCTTGAAGGAGCCGTTGACCTTAAGCTCCTTGCCAACCTTGAGAAAGCAGGTGCACTGTTGGTCCCTTCTGTCTTTGCCGACGTTGTTGAGCTTGACTGTATACTTGAACTTGTCTGGGTAATCCTTGACAAACGAAGACGGGACCGGCTTGAGGTTGCAGCCGAACTGACCCCCGGTGCCGCCAGTGTTGCCGGGCTCGGCAATCTCTGCGAGGGTCGCGCGCTTCTGCTTGCCGCCTTGACACAGCTCGTCTGGGTCGCTGATGCCCTGACCGTTGTCCTCGCCGTCGTCCGAGTCGGAACCGGTAGAGCTTGGTTGCTCGTACTTGGGAGAGGGCTTCGCTGGCGGGGTGTATGACGGCGGAGGTTCCTCGGGGGCCGAATAACTAGGTTCCGGGGGGGAATCATGGCTGTCTCCGAGGGCGTTGTTATCGACGAAGTTGACTTCTTTGCTTGACGGCCCCACACTCTTGAAGAAAGTCTTGGAGCGGTGGAGATGCTGGTGTAGATGGCCGCTGGGGTGAGCCGAGACACCGAGGGCGGCGGCGAGGATGAGCGTCGTGGCGGAGATCTTCATGGTGACTGAAGCGAGGGATTGTGTTGTAGGATATGATATGCGTCGCTGCAGTCGTGGTCGGGAGACGATTGAATATTGCCAGAATATTCAGGGTCGTCGGTCGGGGTTAGTTAAAGGAGCGTCAAAAGTTGTTCAAGGAGTGCAAGGTGAAGAGAGCGTAGACGAGTTGCACAAAAGGCGGAGGCGGCGATGTTGGGTTTGTAAAGAATGACTTGGCTGGAAGCCGGAAAGGTTTGCAACAGAGCACCGCCGAGGGAAGATGTTGAAGGGGGAAAAGGGGGAGAGAGCGGGAGAAGGGGATGAGCGTTATTAAGCGGGCAAGGGGTGGTTGCTTATTTACCTGGGATATTGACCAGCAAAAAGGAGTCGGTGCGTATGGGATTCGGGAGGGGCGTGTTTGGACGCTGGCCAAGGTGTCTGATTAGCAAGCTCCCCTGTCCACCATCCCCTGTCCACCATCCCCTGTCCACCATCCCCTGTCCACCGTCCCCTGTCTTTTGTTCCCTGGTCCACCCTCGCCACGTCCACCGCAAACGCCGTGTCAGGTTAGTCAGTCAGTCGGTGACGAGGTGACGGGAAAAGGGATTGGAATTCCCACACGTCACCTGGTGGACGGCGGCATCGTGCATTTTGGCAGTCCACAGTGCTGGTGCGCGCTCACCGAAAGGGGGCGGCGGGCTGCCAGGTACCAGCCAGTCCCCATTGGCCCGGCTACCGAAGGGGCGTTTTGCACAGTGCACTGAGGGCCAATCACACAGCCCTGACGATGGTGCCCCGGCCAGCGCATACCGGGTGGACCAAGGTGAGGCCGAAATGGCCGATCAGCTTGGAGCCAACAGTTCTTGCAAGAGATTGCTCAGACAACGGTAGGCTGACAGGCCGGCCAAGGTCAACAAGGCAGGTGGATGACAGGAGCCGCCTTGTCTGCGGCGCTTACCAACAGTGCGGCGGGTGTGCTCTGTTCTAGTGCGCCCATGAACGGGAACGATGGGGGGAAAACCCTCCCGAACCGCAGCAGATCAGCGGATGAACAGGCGGCCCCCCCCCCCCCGTGGATCGCTGGATCCACCAAGCGCTCGCACAGTGCGCGCGCGCCGGAACCAAAACATGTGCGTTTTAGCCGCCGACCAGGCCAAGAAGCATATGCAGGAACGTGGCATGAGGGTGCGCCAATATGCGAGGTGCCTGGCGTGCTTGCCACCTCGAGGCCCTCAGCCCGATGCATGCAGCAGCCATGCCCGTCCTTGCAGCATGACAGTGTGTCCACTGTTGTGCTGGCAGTCTTGATTGCTTACAGATGCCTATCTTGGCTGTTGGATGCCGCGTCAAGGTCGTACCCGACGCTGGAATCTGCTCGCGCCCTCTCGGCCTATCATGCCGTGGAACTGGGGAGGGCGCTTATGAGATTATGAGATATAACCTGATTATTTCGCCCTGTACGCGCCGCCAGCCCCCACGGGGCCCTTGACGGCTTCACAGTGCGCACACGCGTGCCCCGTTTCGTGCCCCGTTTCGTGCCCCGTTTCGTGCCCCGGTACTGCTTCGGCCACGCCTTGAAAGAGGCAAGCCCCAAAAAAACCACGTGATCCAAGCGCCCTCGCACGGTACACCGCCAAACGCCTGTCGGGCCACACGTGTTTTGTTTGGAACGCCACGAATCCAGCTCACCGTCGTCTGCCTGCTGTACAACCGACAAGCTTTTCCGTTGGCGCTGCCCGCACCGGCCACCCCCCCTCCCCTTTTCCGCCTCTCCAGAATGTTTGGAACCTCGAGAACCGTCTATACACTAACTGATATGTACTGTGCAGACGTCGGCAGCGTTAAGTTGCACATGCATCGGTCTGGTGTAGGCGCGTCTGTCTGGGCACTCGCCGTTTCATCTGGTCTTTGTTTGTCTTTCTCTGCAACGGCGCTCCAGGCACATGCCGGGAATGAACAACAAAAGGCTGCCGCGGCATCGACCTCTCTGCATGCCGCCCCCTGTGCCGTCTGTTCCCCTTTTTCCTTCTCGCCCTTTCTTTTCTTCTTGCCCCATTGCCGTGGCAGTGTAAGGAGAGAGACAGGGGGCAACAGGAAGAGTGACAAGGCGGTCAGGCCTGGCAGGTTTCCCGAACGGTCTCCCTGATTATCCAATATACCTACCTTACACCTTACATACAGTACATGCGTTCTGTACGGAGTCCATGAGTCCATACTTGGCAAGCAATCTGCCCCCTTGCATCGCCCAACCGCCAAGGTCGGCGACGGTGGATGGACACGTCTCTCCATGCACGGCCCCAATGAATGCAAAGCACTCATTTGCAGCGCAACCAAACATCTTGTTAGCTGACGATCCTGGCTCCACTGCAATGCCCATGTCAGCGAGCAACAACTCACCACTCTCACTCGTGGCAGCAAAGCTATGGCTGGCCGGCCGTTCGTCTAATCTAAAAACAGCAACGCGTCTTCGGGTCCATCCACTCCCCATCCACTCCCCGTCTCTCCCCTGAGACATCAACAGCAAACTACCGCCTCTGGCCCCGGCCCTTCCGCCATTCAGTGGCATTCAATATCGTTACTTCTCCGCTTCTTCCACGTAGCTTCTACCGCGAGGCATAGGAACCCAAAGCCCAATGAATGGCATGTCGGTGGCTGGCTCGGAGACATGACGGCACAACCTTGTGTTTTTGTCCATTGGCACGTGCTCGCCATGATGCGCGCCCCCCTATCCTCCTCCTCCACATCGCCCTCCGTCGGATATTCTTGTCTTGGGGACCCCATACAGCCCGATGCAATCTCTCCGTCATCGCCATCGTCACAGCGCCCGGAAAGGAGGGGGTTGACAGGTCCTTGGGATCTGTCGCCGTAATTATCCATCCCCCCTTATTCGTAGGCTCGCCATTCTTGCTTGAAGCCCCACGGCTATGCCAGGGATCCCGCCCCTGCTCTCTATCCACCGCCCTGTTTCGCATAGCCTACTGTATGTACCTACTTGATCCCACCGACTGCTCAGAATAGTAATGCCGGCAGTATTAGACATGCCCAAACTTACGAGCTATTAAAGATATAAAACCGGCCGCGTGCGAAACCAACACACATGTTGTGCACACACACACCCCTCTCTGCCTTGAAGCTCTTGAGACAGGTCCGAGATATCACTCTCTGGTGAAAAATGTCCAGGAACGCAACTACGTCGCAGCATAAGACCTCATGAAATTCCAGAACACCGGAAAACAACAACCGCAACCACCGACCGAACCAGCTCTGGCGGAATAAGGACAAGGACACGGCCGCCTCTCTCCAGCCAAGGAGGCCCCCGTTTGCTCGGGCAATGCGCTACCTACAGGCCTCTCGAGTTCTGGCCACGTCATCTCACAATGCTCCTATCCTTGGCTGAGCACCGTAGTATAATTCACTGTCAACAAGTACACATTACCTGTACACCAGATGTATAACAGCTTGATAGGAGGTAATCTGGAAACGCCCAATGCTCCGTGAATCCTGTACCGTGCGTATGCTGCGAGCCGTGGCCGTAAAGTCGTGCATCGTCAATCTTCATTGCTGCTCATGACCCTCACCCTCGTTGCCAATGCCTACCGCCTCCTCCGCCACCAATCCCATCTTGCGCCTCGTCGCCTCAAAAGTAGCTCCTCATTGCGTCCTCGTACCCGGCTCCGCCCCGGAGGTCTCGACCAAACTTGGCGTGCACGTCCAGGACCTGCCTGATATGCCGCATGCTAAACGACTCACCCTTGCTAACAGCCAAGTCTTGAGCCGAGCCCACCACATTCTTGATCTCACGGCCATTGAGGTCGTGTCTGGCTAGGTCCTCCAGGTCGTCCTCGCTGAACGGCTGCAGCTCCAGCTTGCCGAAAGCCTTGATGCGGTCGATGAACATCTTGAAGATGGTCTTCTTGGCCTTGGCATCGAGCGCGTCGTACCGCAGAGCAATGTGGATTCGTGACTGGAAGGCCTCGTCAAAAGTCTTTGCAAACGTCATCCACGGTTAGCAGGCCGTCCACGAGCAAGGGGTCGCAAGTTCGAATACGCACCTCGACACGGTTGGTCGTGAGGAACAAGATTCCCTGAAAGTATTCCAGCTGGCGCAGAAAGATGCTCACGAGGGCGTTGCGATGTATGTCTTGCATGTTTCGCTTCTCCAGAAACACGTCCGCCTCATCAAGCAGCAAAATCGCGCCCCACGCGTGACAAATGTCCAGAATCTTTTGCAGCTCAGCCTCGAGATATCGCGAGTCGGTTCCCAGCTCGCCGGCCGAGGCCATGTAGAGCGGACACTTGAGGAGCTCGCTGATGCCTTCTGCGGTCAACGTCTTGCCTGTACCGGGTGGCCCGTGGAGAACAGCTGAACCAAACGTCAGTCCATTGTCGGAGCCAAGACGATATACTGGCCCTTGCGAGACTTACTGACGAGCCCTTTGCCTTTTCCCTGTATCACATCGTCAATCGTCTGCGTTGGGTGATACTTGCGAGACTGGACGAGCGCTTGGATCAAATCCTTGGTCTCTGGCTCGAGTACAAGAGATTCCCATGCCTTTTCGTTCCACGTAATGTCCTCGACGGCCGACACAGACAACTCCAGCCACTGCTTCTCCGAGAAGGAGAAGCCAAACACAACCGGAGACGCAATGAGATAGTCCTCTTCGGAGAACTCGGGCAGCACCTCGGCAGCCGTCTCGGCGGGGGTTTCAGCTGCATCTCCCCCGACCATGGAGCTTCCGCTCGACGACTTGCCCTCTCGAGGGACGGCCTTTCCCGGGAGCGATTGCAAGATCGTCTCCTCCGTTCCCGCCTCCGTCTCGTGCTTCGGAATCTTGGCCACGAAGACGTCGCCCTTTTCGTTTTTGAAGACCTTGGAGACGTATTCCACTTTTTCGCGCTGTTCGCTTCCATCCGATTCGCACTCGCAGCAGCCCGACTCGTCGCCTGACCCCTCGTCGGACAGAATATCGTGATCCTTTGGCCGAACAGTCGAGACGGAGTAGTTGGGGTTGATACGTCGGAATATGGCAGGATCCACCATCACTCGGCTCTGCTGGACGTTGAATTTGATTATGGAGCCTTTCTTGCGCTTCATATACGCGATGCCCGAGTAGCACTTGTAATGCACGCCGTTGAGGGCGACAAATTTCTTGCCCCTCGCAATGAGGTCCTTTTGAACCTGGTCCTGTTCCTTGTGATACCTCAGAGGGTAGCAGGGCAGGCTCGTGATCTTTCGGGCCCCCTGAAAGTCGGAGATTTCTTCCGCCACGGTGCCGTAGCCGAATTTCTTGCCGTCGAACTCGAGATACTTTCCCTCGATGAAGTAAAAGTCCCCTCTCATAATGGTGGACTGGTGATATGCCATGTCCACCTTGAAAACCCTAGGATCTTCCACGGCTCCGTACGTTGTGCCGTAGATGAGAGTGTTGGGCTTCCACAGCGCCCACAGCAAATCGAACGTGATGACGCCGCTGTCGAGCATGGGGTAAAGGCTTTCCTTGACCTTGGCGTAGTCCTTATCCAGATACTTGATGAGGACCTTGAGCTGTTTTCGTTTGTTTTCAAGGCGGGTTCTGTTCTTCTTGCGCTCCTTCTTGTTGTCGCCAGCTGGTCTCGCTTTTTTTAGGTGCTTTAGGTGTGTACGGAAGTCTTCTAGGTATCTACAACAAACATCAGTCTCATCAGAGATGGATAGAGCGACAAGCCGTGGGGTTCGGGAGAGGGAAAGGAGTATTCACATACAAGAAGAGTAAATTGGGATCCAGCTTTGGAGTTTCGTCAACCAGGCTCGCTCCTCGCACGTTGCCAATGACGTCCTGCAAGCACTCGCGCAAGAGTTTGCTCCTAACATCCACAAATGTTGCACGATACTTTCCTTCGCAGTCGAACGTTCGTCGAACGTGAAAGATGTAATCATCGTATAAAGAGCTCATGGACATCTCGGCCGTGTCCTGGAGTCTGTAGGTGTACAGGGAACTGTCCCAGACCCAGTCAACCCGTTTAAAGTCAACCTTGGTCCTCTTTCGCGTAGCCTTTTTCGAGCTGCCTCGTGGCTTCTTGTTGTCGCTGCTGGTATCGGGCTCTTGGAGATCCAATCTCGGCGCAGATGGTGCACCACGAAATCCTCTTGCAGCTCTCGGGCCGAGACCAAGGCGTCCCAGGCGCTTGGAAGGCGGGGTGACAAAGGAGGCCGGCTGGTTGGAAAGGTTGCCGTTGTGAGCAGAGGGCAGGAGATTGCCAAGATGGCCGCCCGGGAGACCGATTCCCGCTGGGATACTCGGGACCAAGCCACAAACCAGTCCGCCAGTCCCCAGGTGGGGAAAGGGCGTAGTTTGGGCCATTTGGGATTGAAGCTGGGAGATCCTAAGCTCCAACCGATCAATGTGGTGGTATATGTCACCCTTGGCGGCATCCTTGCCGCCCGGGCCCTTGCGGTTGTCTCCATGTGCGTCGGTCGATGTCGTTGAGTCGGAAGAGTCGGAGTCAGAATCCGAACTATTTCGTGTCTGCCTTTTCGCTTTTGCCGAAAGGGAAGACTTGGGCTTGGCTTTGGACTTGCGGGACGGGGCCCGTGCCTTGGAGCTGCGAGACGATTTCTTTGATTTCGGCGCGTCTCTCTCGGTGAAGGGGTCCGAATCCGTGGAGTCGCTGTCGGAGTCTGACGAGCTCTCCTCGCGGTCCTCATCTGAGGATGAGCTGGAGTTGTCGGCTCGCGCAAGTTTCCCCGCACGTTTTGACTTGGCGCGAAGATGGTTTCTGGACCGAGCGGCCTTTGTCGGCTTGCGGGCCGGCGCCTCTTGACGAGTGGCCCTTTTCTTGGACTCGATTTGAGAGGCTTCGACTGATTCTGGATCGTTACTCTTGGTCGGGCCCGTTTCGGCCTTTAGACGCGGAGTTTCCTCAACTGGAGTCTGCAGACTACCAGTGTCTTTTCGGCGATCCGATGGACCAGCGGTGACATCATGAGGCTCCATACTCTGCACGAGCCTGGCCGGTTGGTCGGGGACAAGGCGGATGAAGAGAGAAAAGGAGGCAATGGCCGGGGCGCCAGTTGACGGGATGCAAGGGTGAAGTTGGTGTATAATGTGGGCGAGGGTTCTTGAAGTCGCCACTGGCCGCCAGAACGTATCAGTCAGTAGCAAAGCTTGCTTCAGAATCGGAAGAGGAAGCTCACCTCGCGATGGGCTGGCAAGATGTCACCGACCAAGCGATGGTGTTGAAACGGGATAGAGCCGCAAGCAGGCAGACGCGACTTGTTGCCACTTGTTGGAGGCGATGGCTGCCTTGAGGGCGGTCTTGTAGGCAGGCACTTGGGCTCGAGAGGAGCAGCAAGGAGGGAAAAGTCGGAGAGACGGGGAAGAGAAAAAGAAGCAAAAGGGCGGCCAGCAAAGGAGGTTGGCAGGAAAGAAATATATACCTTGGCCGCCTTAGCTGGGACTGCAAGGCAAGGCAAGGCAAGGCAGATAGGTAAGGTAGGTAGGTAGGTAGGTTAAGGTAGGTATGCTAGTAGGTCAGGGTCAGACGATAAAAGACGGGGTACCTCCCATTATCTATCTACACGCAGATCTACACGCAGATGGGTACCCAAAGAGTCATGTACAGTAATTGATACAGTAGGTAGGCTCCGTCTGCACCAACCAAATTTTCTGCGGAGGCCCTGATGCCTTGTGCACCGACAGGCACATCAGGCAGAGAGACTCCCACGCAGGCAACCGCCGACAGCAATGACCCGTCAGAGATGCAGACTGTCGAGGAAGCGGGGCGAGCCAAAGCAAGGCGGAAATCGAGGTTACGTGATGGGATTCTCGACTTGGGCACAGCTTGTCGGCAGTGGCGGCCCAATAAGACGGCCTTGCGTGGCTCGTCGACGTCGCACGCTTCGTTCGCGTGTGCTACAGGAACGCCTCGTCCACGCATTCGCACAAGGACTGATTTGCTGTGTTCGAAGCCTTTGCACAAGTGCAGCACCTGGTGCGTTGTTGGCCCGTCGAGAACGCTGGCGGCGTGTGTTGCCGAGCAAGCTCTCTGTTCCTCCGCTGGGGGGGGTAGCCCGGGGGGTGGGGGGGGAGAAGCGCAGCTCCGGATCGGCAGCAGTCGAGGGAGCGGCCCGTCGCCACTAGGCAACTTAGCTGGTCTAGAACAGCCCAAGAAAAGACGGAGGATGGCTCCACTTGGTGTCTAACGTCCACTGCAGAGAAGGCTGCCTGGATACTCGGTAGCATTACTAACTAAACGTCGGATATAAACGTTGGATATGAACGTTGGAAATCTGCAGGTCCTCCTCTCGGCCATCTGTCACAGGGCGAGGCTTGCAAGGTAGGCCGAGTGTCATCTTTTGCTGGCAGCCTCATGGGCCGTTGGGCTCATGCAATCAAGCAACGACATGTCCATCCGCAAAACGACGCAGAAGCAGCTTGCCTGCGGTGCGGCAACGGCGTATTGACAGGAACCTGCGGTTACCCGCAAGGTACGGATAGGTAATTACCTACCGGTACCTCCTTTCTACTAAGGTCCTTGCTGCTGTCGTCGTCACCTTACTAGGTACTTACTTATTAAGTTAGTTAAGTACTACCTACCTTAGGTAGTAAGGTAGATGCTGCGGGGTCCAACTGACAGCGCCTACTAATTACCTACTAGGCAGTATCACGAGGTACTAGGCACAGTATTCGCCGTTTGTGACTCAGCCCAGGTAGTTAGTTACCTTATGTATGCAAGCATCGTCTTCATCGAGGCAAACGTCTGCCTTTGTCTCACGGCTAAGCTAAATCCCGTTTCACGCCGAGACCAATGTCGTGGTGGCAGGTACCTAGAAGTGCCTCGCAATGACTTTGGCTAGTCGTGTGGCTATAGCCGCAACAAGTCGTGTTCCCTGACGATCCCCGTGCGCGACAACGCCCCCTCTTGAGCCCGTCCCCTCGTCTTCCATGCTCGTCCTCCATTCACCGAGTCTCCATCCACCGAGTCTCCATCCACCGAGTCTCCATCCAACGAGTCATCAATTGCTGGTCGCGCCCTTGAACGCTCTCTTGGCCTGAAAACCCGCCGGCAATCTTCTCTGCATCGTCGCATCTTCAGTCGCCCCCCCCCCCTCCGCCATGCCCAGCCTTTCTCGCTGGACCGCCATTGACCGGGCTCTGGGCTTCAACCGAGAACCCGACCAACATGGCCGTGGCCGCCGCCGCTCTCGTCTTCACGAGGAAGAACAAGCTTGTGAGTTCCTTCCGCCCGACCCGCGACTACCAGCTGATCCGTCTCTTGCCAGTGCTTTCACGCTTTCACACTGACCATGGACGATCCGCTGTGCCACCCGCAGAGGCGACAAAGGTGTGCCTGCGCCTGCGGCACTTGATCCAGGAATGCGTGCCGTGCGAGATGGAGGAGAGCCGAATCACAACCCCGCACAGTCGAGTCATTACAACCAGCGTCATCCAGGCGGCAAAGGACGCTGGTGGCCAGGAGCACGCCGGTTGTGTGGTGAGCTCCTCTTCCTCTGTCCCCACCTACACGCCTTGCCATCGTCTTACCTCCCCTAGGTCTATTGCTTGCTCGTCAATCAGCGCTGGTTTCGCCATGAGGCACTCGTCGAGCTCTGGGATTCCGATCTCCACAAGCTGCGCGCCGAGGCCTGCGGTGTCATTGCCAAGGCCATGTATGCTTGACAACTTGGGCAATGCTGCTCCCCGCTGACAATCGACCTGCCGCACAGCATCGAGACCGAAGAGGACATGGGCTATCTGCTGCATGCTGTCCTGCTCCGTCGATATTCAATTCTTGCCGACGGCGCACCCACGACTCCCGCCAACGTGGTTGAAAAAGCAGTCGACCTACATGCCGTCCGAGTCATCGGATCCTCAGGCTATCAGAAATGCATCAGCCATCTCTGGCGCGGCTGGCTCGTTCAAGACGAAGACGACCCCTCCGTCTTTGTCGACTATCAAGACAAGGACAACACCAGTTTCCTCGCCCACATGGATCCCGATCGCATGAGGGCTCCGAGATACCAAAACGCCGCGCAGCTGCTCTTCTCCCTCGTCTACCTTGGCCTCTACACGGCCGCGATCAACTCGGTCAATCCGACTGGCGTGCTGGATACGGCCGAGGTGGCCATGTACATCTTCACCTTTGGATTTGTGTGCGATGAGGTCATCAAGTTTTACAAGGCCGGCTACCAGATCCTGGGCTTTTGGAACGCCTTCAACGGTGTCTTGTATGCCTTCCTGACGGCGTCGCTTGTTCTTCGCATCATCGGCTTGACCGCTGCGAGTGGCTCCGACTTTCGTAGTCATTACAGCACCCTAAGCTACAACATGCTGTCCTTCATAGCTCCCATGTTCTGGACGCGCCTGCTGCTCTACCTTGACAGCTTCAGGTTCTTTGGGGCCATGCTCGTGGTCCTCAAAGTCATGATGAAGGAGTCGGTCATCTTCTTTGCTCTGCTCATCATCATTGTCATTGGCTTTCTGCAGGCCTTCATCGGCCTTGATCTCACCGACGACAACGTCGCTGGCGACGCCCTCTTCATCATCGAATCCATGATGAAGGCCATTCTGCAGAGCCCCGAGTTTGATGGCTTTGAGACTTTTGGCCCGCCATGGGGAATCATCCTCTACTACTGCTTCACCTTTGTTGTCATGGTACGTTGCTCAGTTTTGGCCCGAGGGGACCATCACCGCCGTCTAACTCTGGCTCCTTCTCCATAGATCATCCTCCTCAACATTCTCATTGCTCTCTATAACTCCGCCTACGAAGACATTTACGACAATGCCGACGACGAGTACCTCGCGCTGTTTTCTCAAAAGACACTGCAATTTGTGCGCGCCCCCGATGAAAATGTGTACATTGCGCCCCTCAATCTCATTGAAATTGTCATATCGGGATTATTTGAATGGTGGATGAGGAAGAGGACATATGAATTCATCAACGACTGCATCATGGGTCTTCTCTACTCCCCCCTCTTGTTTGTTGCGGCCTACTTCGAAACCCGGACAGCACATGGAATCCGACGAAACCGAGCTCGAGGCGAAGACGACGACGACGTCATTGAGGAATGGGAGCGACTGGCCCAGGAACTTGACTTTGCGGCGGAGGGGTGGGCGAAAACATGCGAGGCTGTGAAGCCGAATCTGGACGATGATCCAGCAGTCCTTGAAGTCAGGAAGTTGCGAGCCGAAGTCGATGAGGTCAAGGCGATGCTGGCAGAAATAGGCCGTGCAGTCGGCATCAAGTCTACCAAGCAGCAAGGGTCCAAGAACGACGAGCCGTCAGACGGGCAGCCACTAAACCGCAAGTCTGGCACATCAGATGTCAGCTCAGACACGACAGCAAGGCAGGGCGATTCAAGATCTAGCAGAAGCACGGGCGACTAGCTAAGATATTTCGTGGGAGGGACGCTGAGCACTGATGAAACGAGGGAGCCAGAGATGAGTGATACACCTTGTATTCTTTAACATAGATGTGCGCGGCAATGGCGCTTATGGGGGTATCATGATTGGAAAAGCCGCTGGTAGGCTTGCACTGGAACTCCCCAACTGCCCAACCACACTGCAACTCCAGATAGTGCAATGATGTCACTTGTCCTCGGCTTCCTCCTCCCTTCCGGGGGGGAAGTACTTGCTTTAGGTTGGAGTTGCTGCATCAGCAACTGCGCACAACAGATCGTTGACATGGCGGGAGGGCGAACGGGTGAGTCGACTTACGGGATCATCGCTTCGTAGGAAGCCACGTCCTTCTGTTCAAATGTGACAAACACAACTCTCTCGATCTTGCCGGCGTCTGTCTCTAGAAACTTCCTGACAGTCTCGCAAGCCACCTGGGCGGCGTCTTTGCTGGGGTATCCATAGACTCCGGTGCTGATGCAGCTGAAGGCAAGCGATTTGACGCCTTTCTTGGCCGCCACCTCAAGGCTTTCCTGGTAGCAGCTTCGCAAGAAACGCTCGCTACGCTGTGGATCCGCGTGACTGTACACGGGGCCGACGGTGTGGATGACGTTTCTAGCAGGGAGGCGATAGCCGCGAGTGATCTTGGCCTGGCCCGTGGGGCAGCCGCCGAGGCCACGGCACTCTGCGAGGAGCTCGGGCCCCGCAGCGCGGTGGATGGCGCCGTCGACCCCGCCTCCGCCGAGGAGGGAGGTGTTGGCGGCGTTGACGATGGCGTCGAGTCGCAGCTTGGTGATGTCCCCGCGGGTGAGGCCGACGCGGGCGTTGATGGCGGAGGAGGGGAGCGGGGCATTTGCCGATGGGGGCGGTGCCTGGAGGGGAGCGGTAGAGTGATAGAGCTGGACCAGAGTCGGTATGTCTCCGAGAGCCTTGATGGTGGCCATGGTGGTTTGGAGGAGCCTGGCTTGTACCGAGTAGCTGCAGTGTAAGCTGCAAGTCGAAAGAGTTGGGGTTGCGGTGTTGATGTGATAGCGTGGAGGTGAATCAGAAGACGAGATGGGCTATTCACGTTTGAGATGAGAGATGTCGTAATTCACTGGTTAAGAATTGTATGAATCATTGTTGGGCGAAGTTCAATAAGTTGGGGTGTAGTTGTAATTATCGTAGGGGAAAGTCTTATGTGGTCGCGCAGGAGGGCCTACCCTATAGCTAGGTAGTAGGTAGCGTCAGACCGATTGCCGTTTTGGCGACCCCTCCTTGAAGAAGGACCAGCCACAATCAACCCCGCTATCCTCTGACCCAACGACCCTTGGATTTGACTCATTTATCCCTGGACAGCACAGTTTCGCTCTCGCCTTATAATATCTCATCTGCCACTCGAAGCAGTCCCTGACGCGCATCCTCGTTACCCGGACCCTATCCTACGCCACGCCGCAGCAAAATGGCTGACGATGTATCCAAGTCCATGGCCAAGCTCCAGCTCGACGAGGAGACTGGGGACGTGGTCTCCAAGGCCGAGTTGAAAAAACGCCAGCAGAAACGAGCCAAGAAGGCCGCGCAGGAGAAGGCGCGACAAGAAAAGGCCGCTGCCGGACCCAGCAAGCAGGCGCCGACCCCTGCCCAGAAGGCCGAGGAGCAGCCGATTGACCCAGACGCGATGTTCAAGCAGGGCTTCCTCGATGACGTCTACAAGGAGCGCCCAGTCAACAATGTCGTCACCCGATTCCCGCCCGAGCCCAATGGCTACCTGCACATTGGCCATGCCAAAGCCATTGCCGTCAACTTTGGCTTCGCCAGGCACCACGGCGGCGTCTGCTACCTGCGATACGACGATACCAACCCGGAGGGAGAGGAAGAGAGATACTTCGCCTCAATCCTGGAGGTGGTACGGTGGCTGGGGTTCGAGCCATCCAAGATCACCTACTCGAGCGACAACTTTGAGAGGCTCTACGAGATGGCCGAGAAGCTTGTGACGCTCGGCAAGGCCTATGTTTGCGCCTGCAACGGTAAGTAGGACCTGTTTGGAGCCTAGGCGCCTCGAGAAGCCTTGTCCCGACTCGTGACTGACGTGCCGGGAGCCTAGACGCTGAAATGAAGCTCCAGCGTGGGGGCCTGGGCGCAAATCCCCGGTATCGCTGCCAGCACGCCGAGCAGTCAGTAGAAGATAACTTGGCCAAGTTCCGAGACATGCGCGCCGGCAAGTACAAGGCCAAGGAGGTGATTCTACGCATGAAGCAGGACATTACCGATGGAAACCCCCAAATGTGGGATCTTGCGGCCTATCGCATCAAGACGGACCAGCCTCATCACCGAACCGGTTGGGACTGGAAGATATATCCCACGTACGACTTTACCCACTGTTTGTGCGACAGCTTCGAGGGCATCACGCACTCACTCTGCACCACCGAGTTTGTCCTGAGTCGCGTCTCGTACGAATGGCTGAATAAATCGCTCGAGGTCTACGAGCCGATGCAGAGGGAGTACGGACGGCTGAACCTGTCTGGCACTGTTCTGTCCAAGCGGAAACTCATCGAACTGGTAAAGAATAAGATTGTGCCAAGCTGGGATGACCCGCGACTCTATACCCTGATCGCTATCCGCCGACGCGGCGTTCCTCCGGGCGCGATCCTCGAGTTTGTCAACGAACTGGGTGTCACCACGAGCACCACCACCATTCAGATCCAGCGCTTTGAGCAGACCATTCGAAGGTACCTGGAGAAGACGGTCCCTCGGCTGATGATGGTCCTCGATCCCGTACCGCTGGTGATTGAGGACGCCGCCGCCATCGAGGTCGAACTCCCGTTCTCTCCCAAGGACCCCAAGATGGGCTCGCACAAGGTCACGTTTACCTCGACCGTGTACATTGAGCGAGATGATTTTAGGGAGGTGGATAGCAAGGACTACTTCCGACTTGCGCCTGGCAAGACTGTTGGGCTTCTCAACGCCCCTTTCCCGGTCAAGGCCGTCTCGTTTACCAAGGACGAGGCGACTGGCAAAGTTACCGAGATTCGCGGCGTATTTGACAAGGAGACGAAGAAGGCCAAGGCATACATCCAGTGGGTCGGTACGGAGGGGTCGAGGAAGGTCGAGGCTCGTGTTCACAAGTCGCTCTTCAAGTCGGAGAAACCGAGCGAGGCAGAAGGCGGTTTCCTGAACGACGTCAACCCGGACAGCCTGGACATCTACCCCGAGGCCTTGATCGAGTCGGGCTTCGACGAGGTGAGGCGTCGCGCGCCGTGGCCCGAGGCGGCCGGCGAGAGCGAGCTCGGAAAGGGGGGCCCCGAGAGCGTGCGGTTCCAGGCGATGCGGGTGGCCTACTTTGTGAGTCACTATCCCATCTGAAGGACGATTGCTGGGGGAGATTCATGTCGTTGCTAACGCGAGACGTCTGTTAGGCCATGGACTCGGACACGACGGCGGAAAAGATTGTTCTCAACCGCATCGTCAGCTTGAAGGAAGACGCAGGTAAGAAGCAGTAGGGACAACACGAAGAAGGAGGTTTTCACGGCGTTGCATGGTGGGAAAGCTTGTCGGCTGCATCACGACTGGTGGGGAGGTTGGCCGAGGAGTTTATGCCCAGACTTTGATGGCTTGACCGAGGCGAGGAGAGTAAATGCAGGGGAAGGATGTCTTGATGAACGGATGCCTATGTGCCCAGCATGTTGTTATGCATATATCCATCTCTACATAGACGTGGATGTAGACATATCTTGACCTGGAACAGCGGCTCAGCTCTGCCAGGTGACGATGACGCGACTTATTTAGGCTCGTGCATGAGGTCTCGTACTGTGGCGCTGTTTGACGGCCAGTGAGTTGTCTTTCCTATCTTGGCTGGCGAGAGCCTAGTGCAGGACAAGGTTCCTCTCCGTTGATCGTTCAAGGGAACTCTAATTTCTGCCTGTGAAATGAATGCGATCGGAAAATGAAGTGATGGGAAGACATGTCAGCAAGGGGCCTGGGCAAGGGGAGGGAAGGGAGCAGACGGGCAGAGCGGGAAGGGAACGGGGCGGCTGCGTGGGCCGTGGAGGACTGGGCAGGTGGTGCGGAATCGTCAACGAGTGAGGTGTAACCGGAAACTTGACGACACGACAAGATAGTGCCTGGCATACATGATGATACAAGGTGAAGCGTGGTCTAAGTGGTGGGTGCCTGGCCGACGAGAGGTCATCTACACTGCACCTTGGCAATTTTGTTTTCAAGGACACAGTCAACGGTTCGCTTGGTAGCACGGCCTGAGACACTCCACGAGCCAGAGCTATCGAATCGAGCTGGATCTTGACTTTGATGAGCCGCAAGTAGTGACGGACAGGGCTGTTTCACGCCTGGTCGTGTTACAATTCTGACTGGACCGGCCAAGCCAGTCGCGTGCTGAAAGTCTCAATATTCTCGTGTACGTTGCTAGTGACGAACATGTCCCGATGGGCAAGAATGAATGTCTTGGGTGGGACAAGTGTCTGAGGGCGGGCCGAAAGAGTCACTGCGCAACAAAGTCGGTCAGGCCTGAGATTGGTGTCAGAGGGCAAAGAGGAGAGAACCTGCTCCCTGGTGAGAGGTCGCTTTCTCCGCCCCTGCGCCCCAAGGGGGAATTCAGCCTAGGCCGGAGTGCCGGTTTTCTCTTGGGACGGACCAAGTGTCCGTGTTTCGAGAATGTCGACTGTACCAAGCACTGTCTTTGGTGCCTTGGCCAAGCAAACTTTTGCCACAAATATTTGACGTAGGCGGCCAGCGAGGTCGTCGGCGAAGACAAAAATTAAAATTTAAGTAAACAGCCGCCAGGATGCGGACCTATAGAGGACTGCATTTCCCATCATTGCCAATCATCCGTATCTGGCTGGCTGCGCGCCGGACAAAGACTCACTCACCGCCTTTGCCGTCTTACTGCCCTTCGGGCTTAGCGCGTCCCGATAAAGTCCGATAAGCCTCAAACCTTGCGAATTTTTTTATCTTGTACCCCTCAACCCCCCTCTGCCGCCCATGTGCAGGCCCCAGCACTGAGGGGTTACATGCGGCAAAGAAAAATCTACCTCGCCCTGGGAAGAGAGTCGAGGGCCTCCAATAAGAATCAAAAAGAAAAAAAAATTGTGCCCCCAAGGGACAAGGCATAAAACTAATCGCCCCCGGCGTCTCCCTCCCACTTTTCGTCTTCCGCCCCAGTCTTCCCCCCCATTTTTCTCCCTCTCCCCTTTTTCCCACTCTCTCCCTCCGTCTGTCCTCTTCGTCCTCTCTCTCTCTCATATTCATCCTCATCTTCTGTTCGTCTCCTCCAAGGCGAATCGTGGACCCATCCGCTTCCCACCACTCCTCCTCGTCGAGCTGTTCCCCTCCATCGGTGGACAGCCCCGCGTTGCCGATCTACCAAGACAAAAAAAGCCGCGATAAAGCAGAGTCGACTCTGTGGGCTTCCCATCCTCACGATAGACCAGACTCTCGAGTCTCCGAGTTCATCCCAAAGACGCCAGTTCGTTTATAGAGCTTCGGTTTCCTTTTCCTCTACGTGACCCTCGTCGACCGACTTATACCCATCACCATGCCTTCCGAAAACGCCCAGTCCGTCAAGGTTCTGGACGAGCTCTTCCAAAAGCTCACCGTCTCCAAGGACGCGGCAGAGGTCAAGGAGTCATCCATTGAGCTCGCCAGCTTCATCAACGGTCGCATCGAGGACCAGGCCGTTCCTGCAAAGTGAGTATTTCCTTACTCCCTCGCCTCCGGCGCACAAGGTGCTGGGGGATTTGGGGAATTTTTTTTCTTGTTTCGGCCAGTCGCATTCCCCCCCGCCCTCACTGTACAGTACATGCGTTCCCCCACCTCACCCCTCCCAAATTTCACTGTGGCCGCTGCACGATTCGCCTCCTCCTTGTTAGTGTCGCGACCTTGGCCCAAGTCTTGCCGCCGCATCGGGACCCTGCACATGCGTGCAAGGCGCTAACGGAACCTCTTCCCCAGGACTTTTGAGAGCTTCAAGAAGCAACTCGGCAACAAGAAGGATGCCGTCGCCCGCGAGAGAGCTTGCACGGCCGTCGCCGCCATTGCCTCGCACTCGGAAGTCTCGGCTTCCGTCGAGCCCTACCTCGTCGTCCTTCTCCCCAGCCTTTTGGCTGCTGTCGGCGACAAGATCACGGCCGTCAAGAATGCCGCCTCCGCCGCCGTCCTCGCCGTCGCCGGCGCTCTGAACGGCAATGCCGTCAAGGCCGCCCTCCCCGCCATCATGGACTCTCTCCGCAACGCCCAGAAGTGGCCCGAGAAGATGACGGCTCTCGACTTCATTGACACCCTCATCAAGACTGCCCCCGCCCAGCTGGCCTTCCGCGTCCCCGAGCTCATCCCCGTCGTCTCCGAGTCCATGTGGGACACCAAGAAGGAGGTCAAGGAACGCGCCTACAAGACCATGGAGCAAATCTGCCAGTTGATCGTCAACAGGGATATCGAGCGCTTCATCCCCGAGCTCATCAAGTGTATCGCAAAGCCCGAGAACGTCCCCGAGACGGTCCACTTGCTTGGTGCCACCACCTTCGTCACCGAGGTCCAGGAGCCCACTCTAGCCCTCATGGTCCCCCTACTGGATCGTGGTCTGGCCGAGCGCGAGACTGCCATCAAGCGAAAAGCGGCCGTCATTGTTGACAACATGTGCAAGCTCGTCGACGACCCCAATATTGTCGCCCCTTTCCTGCCCAAGATGATGCCTGGCCTGCAAAAGAACTTTGACAACCTGGCTGATCCCGAGGCTCGCGAGAAGACCAAGCAGGCCTTGGACACCCTCAGCCGCGTCGGCAACGTCAAGGACGGCAAGATTCCCGAGGCCCGCAACGACGGTGACCTCAACGTCGTCCTTGGCAAGGTCAAGGAGGTCTTCACCGGCAAATACGCCAACTACCTCGACAAGATGGGCCCCGTCGCCGAGCACATTGCCGCCATTGCCGGCCAGCTCATTGACGAGAAGGAGACCGAGTCCGCCGTTTGGGTTGAGAGCCTCAAGCCCTACGTTGCCGTCGTCACTGGTATCGACAACGCCGAGTCCATGGTCCATAACCTGCGCAAGCGTGCCTCTCCAGGTGCCGCCGAGGCCGAGGAGGGCGATGCCGACGACGAGGAGGGCGAGGATCTCTGCAACTGCACCTTCTCCCTCGCCTACGGTGCCAAGATTCTCCTCAATCAGACTCATCTGCGCCTCAAGCGCGGTCAGCGCTACGGTCTTTGCGGCCCCAACGGTTCCGGCAAGTCAACTCTAATGCGCGCCATCAACAACGAGCAAGTCGAGGGCTTCCCCAAGCAGAGCGAGGTCAAGACCGTCTTCGTCGAGCACGACCTCGACTCGGCCGACACCGAGATGACCACCATCGACTGGACCATGAAGAAGCTGTCCGAGGCTGGTGTGACGACGACCCAGGCTGACGTCGAGAAGCAGCTGGTTGACTTTGGCTTCACCCCGATCATGATCAGCGGCGAAATCACCGCCTTGTCTGGTGGCTGGAAGATGAAGCTTGCCCTGTGCCGTGCCGTCTTCGAGGCTCCCGACATTCTGCTGCTCGACGAGCCCACCAACCATTTGGACGTGAAGAACGTCAAGTGGCTGGAGGACTACCTCACCAACTCTCCCTGCACCTCCATTATCGTCTCTCACGACTCTAGCTTCCTCGACAACGTTTGCCAGCACATTGTCCACTACGAGCGCTTCAAGCTCAAGCGCTACCGCGGCAACCTGGCCGAGTTCGTCAAGCGCGTGCCGTCTGCCAAGTCGTACTACGAGCTCGGCGCCTCCGAGATGGAGTTCGCCTTCCCCGAGCCCGGTTTCCTCGAGGGCGTCAAGACCAAGGCCAAGGCCATTCTGCGCGCCACCAGGATGTCATTCCAGTACCCCGGCACCTCGAAGCCTCAGATCATGGACATTAGCTTCCAGTGCTCTCTCGGCTCTCGTATTGCCGTCATCGGTCCCAACGGTGCCGGCAAGTCGACCCTGATCAACGTCTTGACGGGTGAGCTCATCCCGACCCAGGGTGAGATCTACCAGCACGAGAACATCCGTATCGCCTACATCAAGCAGCACGCCTTTGCCCACATCGACAACCACCTGGACAAGACGCCCTCAGAGTACATCCAGTGGCGATTTCAGACTGGTGAGGATCGCGAGACCATGGACCGAGCCAACAAGATCATCACCGAGGCCGACGAGAAGGCCATGGACAAGATCTTCATGGTCGAAAACACGCAGCGCCGCGTCATTGGCATCAACTCGCGCAGAAAGTTCAAGAACAGCTACGAGTACGAGTGCTCGTTTGCGATCGGCGAAAACGTGGGCATGAAGAACGAGCGCTGGACGCCCATGATGACGGCGGACAACGCTTGGCTGCCCCGAAACGAGCTGCTGGCCTCTCACCAGAAGATGGTTGCCGACGTGGACATGAAGGAGGCCCTGGCCTCCGGCCAGTTCCGTCCCCTGGTCCGCAAGGAGATTGAGGTGCACTGCGCCAACTTTGGCCTCGACGCCGAGCTCGTCTCCCACTCTCGCATGCGCGGCCTGTCTGGTGGCCAGCGTGTCAAGACTGTGCTGGCTGCTTGCTCGTGGCAGCGCCCCCATCTCATCGTTCTCGACGAGCCCACCAACTACCTGGACCGCGACTCGCTCGGTGCCCTGTCCAAGGCCCTGAAGAAGTTCGAGGGCGGTGTCATCATCATCACCCACTCGGCCGAGTTCACCAAGGACCTGACGGAAGAGGTCTGGGCCGTCATGGACGGTCAGATGACGCCTTCGGGCCACAACTGGGTCAGCGGTCAGGGCGCTGGTCCCCGCCTCAAGCAGGGTGACGATGACGAAGAGGACAAGTTTGATGCCATGGGCAACAAGATTGTCACGACCAAGAAGAAGGCGAAGCTGACGTCTTCCGAGGCGCGTAAGAAGAAGAAGGGTAAGTGGTGCATTGCGCGAGGCTCTTTTAAGGCGACGATGCTAATACATGTCCGACAGAGCGCATGGCTCGCCGCAAGCGTGGTGAGGAGGTGTTCAGCGACGAGGACGAGTAATACGGGCCCCGTAGCGACGACCGCGTATTTGCATTTTGTCTTGTTTGTATCGTGTCGCGAGGGTCGGTGACGAAAAAAAGTGATTGGTGACATTTTGGTAATGGTTTTATGACGGTCTACCTATAGACACGGCTAGATGCGGGTATTTGCCGAAGGCAAGACGCGTTGGGATTGGAGGATCTCGACGAGGCTGGCACTTGGTGGACCACGGCACAGGAGGATGAAGATAGACGGTACTCGGCAGAGGAGCCCGAATTTAGAGGTTACATGTTGACGTGCGTGTGGTTTGTGATGTCGAGTTTAGCCAGTCAGAGTGGCCTTGTTTCCTCGAGACGTCCGATGGGTTGGACAAGTTTCCGTCGGAACCTCTTGGTCTCGCCATTCATTTCGGAATGCAGGGGCCGCGCCGGAAAGCAGACATGAGGCTCCGTTACAGGCTCCGTTACAGGCACCCCGTAGCATACTGATGCGCATACACAATCCGAATCTCGACGTCGAACGATTCTTTCGTGGTGTATGCTCTCGAGCCGCCAGGATCCGCAACGCTGTGACACGCAATATAGTCCATGTCGGTTGTTGGACCTGCAGCCTGCTTCAGGCACGAGCGGTGGAGACGGCGGTTAAGAAGGTCAAGTGAGCCAATAGGAGCCGGTCCGCTGAGCTCGATGTGGCCGAGAGCCCGTCCCGAAGCTCAGGAGTCAAGAGGTAGCCGCTGCCACGAGCTCCCGAGGTGGTGTTGAGAGAGAGGCCCGGGGCAGCCAAGAAGTAATCCCGCCGAAGCCGATGGGGCCAATATTTGAGTCTTGCAGATGCGGCACGTGGCATATCACTATCTAGTCACCGAGTGTCTTGCTCTATTGATCCCATCTCTGTCGTCTTGACATAAATATATGGCTTCGAGACGAGACGGTTCCAAGGGGAGCCATTCCTCGGCCTGTGCCTTGTTGGACGCGTCGACAGCTCCTCTTGCCCCAAGATGAGGTCCGACACTTTGTTTCCCGTCTTGTTCGCCGCCGGCGGGCTTTGCAATCTCCACCTGCAGCATGCGGTGGTCAAGAGCTTCACATCCAGGCTGAAGCGCGACGTCAGGATCGACTGGGGACACCCTCCCACGTTTGACACTAATCTGGTGTCTGAGCCGACTGCTTGGCCGTGGACCATGACATGCAATCCGGTTGAATTCAAAATAAGAAAGGAGATGGCCCAGCCGCGGCCTTCGAAGCCGACCTCGACCCCATACCAGCCGAATGTCACCATCTACTATACTCCGTACATGGAGAACAGCATCATAAACATGGGCGACGACGACATTACGTTCTCGGTGGAGCAGTCGACGACCAGCATAGACAGCACCACCGAGGGCTGGCAGATTGGGGCGCAATTGACGGCGGGCGCCGAGAGCGTCGCCCTCGGCATCTCGGCGGGATACTCCAAGTCGTGGACGACGGGGAATTACAAGACAAAGGCAGTGTCGATTCACACGACGTGCAAGCCCGGCTATGACTGCCGCATCGAGACTTGGACCTTTCATCTCAAGATATCTGGATCCTGCAAGCTCCGGCCCATCATCGTCTGCGGCGCCGAGATAGACGCTTGCGTCGGCAAGTTCTCCCGCGCTCCATCCAACCAGTTCAAGGCCTTTGGGCAGAAGCACTGCCCGTCTCACCCGCCTAACCAGCCTTATAAATTCGAGGCCTGCGAGGTAAACACGCCCATCTTCGACCAAGTCGGGAAGCCCCTCACCCGCCTAGTCCGCATTTCCGAAAAGATCATACCGGAATCCGACGACAACGAAGCCACCAAGGCCCTCAAAGCGGTAGCGGCAGAGGACGGGTGGTACCAGCTGGAGAATGGCGAATGGTACGACCCCAAGGACGACATGTATTACGGCAACAACGGCGACGGTTGGTACTCCAAGCCAAACATGCCCAAGCCCGACCTTTCCAGGTTCCAGGAGGCTGCTCCGGCGAGGCGCGGGGAGGTGGGCAGCGCCCGCGGAGGCGTACGGCGCGCGAGGTCACTGGTTGCCGCGAGGAGGCGGGTTGAGATTGTGTTCTTGGACAAGGCGGGCTTTTGATGCGGGAGGGAGGAGATGCTTGTTGTCCATACTTGGACTCTCGATGCAAAATAACGAGAAATCTGCCTTAGCCTGGACGACATCAGTTCGAATACGCGTTATGGATACACAGCTAGTTGAGGACTGGGAAGCCAGTCTCCAGGGGTATTAGTGTGCTCATCTGGAACTATACAAACAATGAAGCATTATACCAAGCCGATGGCGACCGTAACACTTTGAGAGAACAAGATCAGACTCCAATGGACACATCGCAAGGCCCTGGGCTTCCGAGGCTGTTGCGCAAGGCCCTCTCCCCGTCGTTGTATTCCGTTGCCGGGGACTTCATCTTGCATATACCGATAATACCACCTCCCGACACGACCATCTCTACAATCGGTTCTTGGCACTTATAGCCGACATCCATGGCGTCCGGTAAGCGCTCCGGGGGCCCGCAAGGTTGCTTCGGCAAACCGAGGTGCGTCTGTCGAGGGCGCTTCTGGCGTCCCTCGACACTTGCATCGGTGGACTGCCGCCGCCGGAGACCGGCACGTATCCCCGGCGTTCGACCTGCAGGCCCTTGCCGGCAGTTTCTGCTCCCTATGCCGCCTCTTACAGAGCCGAGACACATGACACGTGGATGGGACTGCGGTGCGGTTTGCCAGCGCTGAAGGCTACTCGAACAAGACAGGAAAACACATGTACAAGACCGACACGACAATGTGTATGAGTAGATTCTCCCCCTCCCCCTCCCCCTCCCCCTCGCCCCCGTCACGGCACCCTGATCTTGGGGTTGCCGATGTACATCCCGGGCCGCATCCGTCCGGCAAAGAACTGGCAAATGGCTTTTTAGTATCGCCGTCGACCGGGCTTCCAAGTTTCACTCACCATCTTGTCGGGCCCCTGGGTGGCCATGCCGAGTTTCTTGCCCGGCTGCGCGGGTGGCTTCGACGTCACCAGGCCCGGGGCTTTCGACGGCTTGCCCAAGTTCTGAGCAGCCATGCCGTGGCCGAATTTCTTGGGGGCGTCTTTCAGCGGCTTCGACGGCGTCTGGGCCGGCCACACGTCGGCCACCAACTTGGGCGTCTTGGGCCCCGGCCTGTGGCCCGGCTTGCTCTTCTCGCCCGCCTTTTTCGGCGGCAGCTTTGGCCTGGTCAAGTGGCCGTCCGTGGCCTGGCCCTTCGCCTTGGCCACCATGTTCCGGAGGCCCTGGACTACTTTCCGGGCCGCCTGTCTGAACGCCCCCGGCTGCAGACTCCGCTGAAGCTTGTCCAACAGCCGGATCTGGTTCGGCGTCTCAACGTGGTTCTTGGTATAATCACCCGGCAACAGCTTCCTCGGCGACGGCTTCTCATGCTCGCTGTACACCTGCAGAGCCGTGACCATGGTCCCGGTGCGTCCATGCCCATAGCCACACCAAACCAGCGTGCCCGCCCGGTGCTCGCGAAAGGCCGCATAGCCCGTCTTCATGTCCTCGAGCGTCGGGGTGGAAAAGTCCTTCACGGGCAACGGCGTGTAGGCGATGTTGTTCCGCCGGAGAAGGTCCTTGATGGCCTGGTTATTCGCCTCCGAGTTCAGACTGATGATGTGCCCGATGTTCTGCTGCTTGAGGAACGCAATCGTCTCCGGCGTCAACCGTTGGTCGCCGTCGGCGCCTTTGTAGTACGGCGCAGACGAGCGAGCAAGCCGGTCGCCGCTCTCGAGAAAGCCGTCCACCCACTCGAACTTGGAAAAGCCCGCGTGCTGCGCCGCGCTCTTCAGGCTGCGCGGTTGGTCCCAGCGAGGGGAGAGACGCCCGGAGCGCGCCGTCGGCTCGTCGCTGGTAAACGGATTCCACGGCCGAGGTCCTTGAGTAGGCAATGCCTGCGCAAGGGCGAGGGCCTCGACGACGACGGCGAAAACGGGCAGCCACATGGCGTATGAAGCCTAAACCAGGGGAGACAAAAGGGAAAGTCTTGCGCTGTCGGTCTTCTTGAACCAGAGCAGGACAAAACGTCCGGCTCGTGGGACACCTTATATATCGTTAAAAATACCACCATGGCCTGCTGCCATGCAGGGCATAATTACACAGTAAACTCGGGTCAACTACCACAATGGGATACAGGAGCAGCGAACGTAGTAGTCTCGTCACGGGTGTCGTCTCGCACCAACGACTGACAGCGGCGGCTTTGAGTCGTGCTTTCTGCGGCATGCTCTTGGCGAGATGAAGGGACTGCATCTGTATGCCCGTGGCACACATGTTATGTATACCTTGACATGACAGGTGCGGACCGACAGGTATCATGGCAGGGGCCGGCTGTAATATTGGCTCTCGTAGCGCTGCGGGATGGATAATGAGCTTGGGGTGCATGCCGGACGTCGGTGACTTTCAGCCGCATCGGACAGAACATCATGATGTATCGACTATCAGAGCACATTCCACTTTTGCCCGGTCAAGCCGTTAATGTATCTGTGCCACGCCTTGCAGCGTCCCTGACCAGCCGACATGGACGCAGTATGTACAACACCCCTAACCCATCCCCGCCCCTGGGCCGTCGACGTGATATACCTATACAGACTATGAGAAGGGCACGAGGAGTCACCGTGGAGTTGCGCGGGACTAGGACGACAATCACAAACGCTCAAGGGTTCCTAGCATATACGTATGGAGTAAAGTCGCCGAGCATGGTGCCCGTCGAGTTCGTTCGTGAACGAACCCAGTGCTTCTTCCCCTGCTGGTTATGCCCACCCAGCATCGTCGTTTAGACAAGGCCGGTATCGCCAGGCAGTCATGTGCACGTTCACGTATAGATCCCGTTGCCAGCTCATGACACCGTCATCTTCAAACTTCTTAATATTCGCTTTCCTTATGTCTGTTGAGGGGTATATATAGTGCCTGTGCTCAACTCCGCAGCCAAGCCTCGAGGGCCAATTCTATGCCGACTCTTAGCCAATCATAGTCAAGTCATAGCACCGCAGCCCGTTGCGCGTCAAGACGCACGCCGTCGGCCGTGTCGTGATAATGTAGGAAAAATGTAACGAACGGGGTCAAAATCTAACAAGGAGAATGTAATGGCGGATCGCGAAGCGGCGAGAAGCCTGTTCTATCGCTGCAGCCCAACTTCACCCGCGGACAAGGCCAATGGCCTCACACATCCCCTTGGTCCCTCTTCTTCTTGCCGAGTTTGATGCCAACCAGCCGCAGCATCTCGGTCCAGAAGCCGACGGGCTCCTTGGTAAAGCTGGCCTCGTAGCGGTCGATGGTGGGCCGTTGCCAGACCAGGTCGGTCTCGTGCGGGCGGACAACGCGGGTGCGCTTAAGCAACTTCCAGCCAAAGAATAGAATGGGGGCGATGATCTGCATCGTGTAGTGGCGGAAGAAGCCGTCGACACTCCAGGGCGTAAAGGCCGAGTAGCCGTAGAAGATGACGACGATCGACTGGACGAACAGCGCAATGTAGGCGCAGTAGGGCTGGCCCCAGCCGTAGTAGGGCAGCGACTTGCGGTCGACGCCCTGAGCCTGGCAGGCGCGATAGTAAAAGATGAAGGTAATGGATACGACGAGGTAGTCGATGATGCCGCCAGCGGTGATGAGGCTGACGAGCCAGTCGAGAACCATGGCCGAGCCGTTGCCGACCTGCAGGAAGGACAGCAGCGGGAAGCACATGACGATGCAGAAGCAATAGATGGGCACGCCGTTGCTCCAGCACTTGCGCAGGAAGCTTGGCGCACGACCCTCGAGGGCCAAGCCGTAAAGCGAGCGCGTGGCGCAATACGTGTACGTGTTGCCGGCCGAGAAGATGGAGGTGAACATGAGGGCGTTGACAATGTGCGGGAGCACCTCGATGCCCATGTTCTGCATGGCAATGACATAGGGCGAGGCCGCGGCCGTGCCGCTCTGCGTCTTGCCGTCCTTGATGTCGACGAGCACCTGGTCGTTGTAGCGCACAACGATGCCGACAGCCAGGGCACTGCCAAAGAAGAAGATGGCAAAGCGCCAGTAGATGGTCTTGAAGGCGGCCTTGATGTAGATGCGGGGACGCTTGGCCTCGGCGGCCACCATGGAGATGTACTCGGGGCCGACAATGGCAAAGGAGGCGTTCCACAGGGCGCCGAGGAAGCCCTCGAAGCGGCCGAGCGAGCCCGTCGTGTGGTGTTCAGCGAAGGCGCCCGGGTCGTTCCAGTAGCGGAAGCCATAGCGGTCGTGGCTGGGATTGCCGCCGAGCATGGTCACAAAGGTGAAGAAGAAGAGGATGAAGATGAGGATCACCTTGCCTCCCGACAGCCAGAATTCAGCCTCACCATAGCCACGCACAGCAAGGATATTGAGAGCACTACAATTCACCACGTTTAGCATGGGGCCTTGACGAGGGGGAGAAGGAGAGGTCAGGGGGGGGGGGAAAGGGGGGAGAGAGGGTGGTCGTCGCCCAAAGCATAAGACGAGCACGGCAGGGTCCGGACGAGAAGGGCGCCCTCTCTTCCCTTTCCTCCCCTCGCCTTGGAGTACAAATCTTACGCATAGCATATGATGACGGCAGCACAGATGCCGGCGGTGGGACCAGGCTCCTTCATCTTGGGCTCCCAAAAGGAGAGGACCAGGTTGAGGGCCGTGATCTCAAAGGGGATCAGGAGGGCCTCGTAGAGGAAGAAGTTCCAGCCAGCCATGAAGCCTAGGGCATCGTCGACCCAGTGGCCGGCAAGGCGGATGAAGCCGCCGGACACGGGCATGAGGACCGTCATCTCGGCAAGCGAGTTGTTGACACAGGCGAGGACGAGCGAGTAGAGGGTGAAGGCGATGAGCAGGCTGCCGGGGCCGCCGAGGGCAAGGCCGTTGCCTATGCTGACGAAGAGGGCAGTGCCGATGGAGCCGCCGATGGCGATAAGCTGGATTTGGCGGTTGTTGAGGCGGCGCTGGAGGCCGTCGCTGTTGTCGCCGAGATGGTCGCCGCCTACATGGCCAAGCTCCGGGGAGCCGGGCACCTCGAGCTTGCCCGACTGCTTTTCCTCGTCGGTCATGGTCATGGCGGTGGCGGCTTGGGTTGTCGATGTGTGCGGAGGAGGCCGGGCAGGGGCTAACGACACGGTCTCTTCACGCTCGCGATGCCAGCGGTTCACGGTCGGTCTCAGTCACTCGCTTGACTCCTCAATTTCTGTCTGTCTCTGTGCCCTGTTGTCTCGCGCTCTCGCTGCCTCTTCCCCTCGCGAGAAGAAGAGACGGAGAGGTGAGGGTCGATGTTCCTCCCTGTGCAGCACCGAAGCCACGAGGATGTGATGTTATGAGGACGGATTGGGGCGGAAGAGAGAATGGGTAATGGTGTAAGGAGGAAGAAGGGGGATAAGGAGTCCTCAGAGGGGAGGTGAGTAAGGGTTGAGGGGGAAAAGAGGAAAGGAAGAAATGGATGGGGGTGGGTGGCTTGATGTAGATGGGGAGGAAGGAGGACTCCAAGTACGTCAGATCTATTGTTCACCGGACCGAGTCATTGGCTGGGGGAATATGGGGCAGCAAGAAGGTTTGTACAAAAGTGATTCTTCCCGGACGATTGCAAGTACATGGCTCTGGGCGGAGGCTGAGCCCTTGTGCTCGGGCTACACGACGGTACCCGGTGCCTGGTACCGCCACGATTTCCCTTTTAGCTCTTCTGCGCTGCTGCTGCTGCCGCTGCAAGCAACGGGGGAAAAGGCCGACGACGGCTTCGGCTTGGTGGTGTTTTGCAGCTGTGCAGAGACTGGCGCCCTTTTTTGCTTCCGGCCCTCTATGGTGGCTGTTGCTGTGCTTTGCAGGACGCTAGCGCACGCCCCCACACCCGCCCATCCACCTAGCACGGCAATGTACCTCGACGGTACCCTGCCGATACACACTCACCGAATGCGCTGTTGAGACTGTGGCTGCCTGACGGGCGGCGGCGTCTAAACAATTGAAAACGTACCAGTCTCCTTTCTTTGGGACGATTCATGGGTCTTGCACGTGCTTAAGCAGGGGAGCTCCGTCTCGACGCAGCCGAGGAGAGGCTGACCGAGATCTGAGCCACCATCTACTGCAGGGAGATGCTGTGGTGGCAGGTGCTGTGTTCTGCATGTACAGGACAGTACCGCTGCGTGTACACGGGCTCTGTGAAGCCGGTGGCGACGAGGCACCTAGAGAGATTTTACCTCCAGGGGCGCTGCTAACTGTGCCTAGATTAGCCGACGGCCAGGCACACCCATGGAAGTCTAAGCAGGGCCTCGCTATTACCTAGGTACTAGGTACCTTAGGTAGGGACCTACATCTTGCGAGTACTCCGTACCTACGTAGCCACTCGCCAGAAAATACGAGATCAGACCAAGAAGCTGATTAAGGTCTATGTCTTTCTCTGTCTCGTCGCCCCAAAGGATGGGCCTTTTGTACTCCTCTTTGCCCCTGATGGTCTCTTCTTGTTGTAGTGGTCCTATTGCCTTCCTCATCGCCCCACGCTGGCTAGGATGGAGAATCCCGCCGCATTAAAGACCAACTGCACACAGGATGCGGTACAGTACAGTACATGGGCTAGCAGCAACGGCGGGACCCCAAGTCCTTGTCTTCCAATCCGCGATAAGAGCTGAGCAACTTTCGTCCCACGACGTAGTGGCGCATGGGCTCGGCCCCCCCGCAGGTACTGAAGTCGGCCTCGAAGCTTAACACTTGTACATGGCAATGTTTGTATTTCCCACTAGCTCGCGCAAATACCCTTTGTGTGTGTGGTTGCAAGGCCAGCAAGAGGACCCGCGTACACACACACACACACACACATGCCAAGCCGCCGAGCTGGGGCGAGGCTCAGCGTGCGCATACACGTGAGCTCTCGACCCCAAGTGCGAGTTTTCTCCCCCATTTCGGTTGGGCTGGTCATGTGACCTCTCACTCATTGCTGGAAACGGACAAGGCCGAATTGCATGTACTGTAAGTTACCTAATAAGTGCAGTGCATTCTTTGGCCCCCAAAGACTCGTGAGAGGCGGCCATCGTCGATGGGCAGCAGACGACCTCGATTGCGAGACGCGCTGAAGAAACTTGGAAGAATTGCTGTGCAGGGTCGTCCCTGTGGGCAAACCCAGAAGCTCCCCACCAACACGTTGCTTGCGGCAAGTCGTTTCGCATCCGAGGCCCAAGCCCTCGTGCAAGACCCATCAGACCTCCCGCCTTCGGGGCACTGACGTCACAGGGCATGTTTTGTTTACCTTTCTTACTAATACCCTGTAGGTGGGAAGGGGGCACTGCCTGTAAAATTAGGCGCTACAACAACAAATAAGCGGTGAAAAGACTCACTCGTACGACGGGCATTTTCCGTAATATCATTCGGTCAAGTGTGAGCGGGGGCTATATAATTGCCATCCACAAGCAGTATGTAAGTTACATGCAGCATACAAATCCATCCGTCGTTAATGCTGCGTCGTCGTCGGCGCAGGACCCTTGTTAGGCCTCAGCCTTTGCTGACCGGCATCTCGTTGGCTCCGATGGTTGGTTTCACTGTCTCTCCATGCACCATGACTTGCCTAGGGACTTTGCTAATGCCATTTGCGGGCGGGCATGGCCGACGTCACGGTGCAGATGTCAGCCAACCGGGCTCTGGTCCGTCCAGCTGGGGTAGTGTTGCAGGGACAAAATGCCACCGCCCGCGCGCATCGTGCAGACTCTAGAAGGAGGAAAGCATAGACCGCCCCAGGCCACTTGGTAACGAACGAGAGAGGCTGTCTGCCTGCCTGCTTAGGGCAACCTATCTCGACGAACGCCATAGAATGGGTTGCGTGGGCCCGATGGCCAGTGTCATAGATGCTGCAGCCTACGGAGTTCAAAGCGCTCAAGTGCGCCGCCCGGGAATGGGCGGGGCTAGACACTGCCTGCTTCGGCCACCACCATGAAAACCCGGCCGGCGATGGCGGCGCGGACGGCGGCTGACCCGAGGAGGTGGACAGTGCAGCACAGTGCACAGGAGTCGGTAAGCAAGCCCTGAAAAGGCCTTGTCAAGTTGGGTAAGAAAAACACGGCCGCTCTCCCTACCATTTGCCTGCTGCTTTGTGCCTCGCGCTCCGCCAATGATGGCACTGTAGTTTGGGTACCTCTTGCATACGTCGTCCATGCGCGGATCTCTTGTACGGAACTGTTTACAGACGCATGTTTCTTTGAGCATTGCGTCAGAGGAGCGTCCCCGTCACGGGATGCCGTATGAAGAGGTGGTGAAACCAATAATGTGGGAGGCACTCGCTCCGCTTTATGAACGAATGCTTGATACGCCTAAGCTCCCAAGTTAGCAGTGTCCACAAGGGTTGTATCCGAGCCACATGTAAGGTACAAACGCAGGGAACGACGATGCAGGGTGTCGGCCTGTATACACCAAGCACGCGCCCACGCGTATCGTACGGCTCACGTCTTACAGGTGAGGTATGCTAGATCCTCATGGGCAGACCATGCGCGAGTAAGGGAAACAACTGTGGAGACGAGGAGGAAAACTCTTCCCTTCAGCACTCCGCTCTCTCGGGCGTCTTCGGTAGGCTGCCGGCACCAATCCGCCCCGCTGTCGAAGCGGGCTGTGGGATTGACATCTGCCGGCAGCGAATACTGGATTCTCGCTCTCAATTCCTGTCTGCCTCCTCGCCAGCGCATAGAGACTAATCCACGGCCATTCTGTTGTGAATCATGTGTGGGGCATTCAAGCAAGCAGAGGGAGAGGCGACGGTTAACAAGTGGGAAGAGTTGGACAGAGGCCGTCTCAATTCCGACGCAAGACAAAACCGGAAACGGGCTCGATCCGTCCCGAGATGGCCTCGACTTGGCTACAATTCCACAGACAAGAATGTGGTTGTTGTTGGAGAGTCCGGAAAATCTCGTCCGTCCCGCCGAGCAAGACCTGCCCCGCCCCCACCAACATCACCATCCACATCTTATCTTATCAGCAAGACCAACTTTTCGTTCCATCGCCAACATGAATTGATGCCCGACGGCGTGTGCTCGCCATGATCATCACGCAGGAACAGAGTCCCGTGGAAAGAGCTTCCACACATTTGCAGTAACGCCGCACCCTTCCCTGAGTATCTTGCCTTGGCCCCCAATCTCATTCCTGCCGGTATTTCTCACTCCCTCTCTCTTCCTCGTCAGTCTTGATGCAGCCACTAATCGCCCCTCCCACAGGAGGCCCCTCGGTTGTGGCCATGGACGTCACTAGCCAAGCATCTGGCGCTGTCCAACGATCCCTCAACGGCGACCCGACAGCGGCAACGACTGCCTACACACCCGAGAGCCATGGCGAAGCTGTTCGCGCACTGTCGGTCCTGGCAGATGGCAAGCTGGCTGGTGACTTGATCAAGGCTCACGTCTCCCAGCTTGCAAACTCATCGACTCCTACCCTGTCTCAGACTTTCGCGACCGGCACTCATGCCGCCGATATCCTGGCAGTCGGCCTTGCGGCCCTCGATGCATTCCTCCAGGCAAACGTCACTGGCCCCGTCCTCCCCACCAATCTCATCTCTTCCATCGAGGACCGCTTCGCCAATGCCTGGATCGCATCCTGCGAACAAGGCTCCCACAGCACTGCCCCATCCACTGCCATCCAGAACCTCCGCAGAGCCTGTATCGCAGACCTCGATGTGGACGGTGTTGCCCCCTACAGCCACATCCCGTACTTGGAACTCTTCTCCCTTGCGAGATTTGTCATCCTATATGCCCTAGCCAGTGAGAGCAGTCAGATCGTTATAGATGCGTCACCACAGGGCACCAGATGCAGTATCGGTTGGACGAAATTGCGAGTCAATGTCTGGCACTACAAGCTGCTCACGCAGCCTAGTCTGGGTCGTGGCTCCAACTTCACCAAAAGCTCCCAGTGGAGCGACGTGCCCACCTTGGCCTCGACCATTCTCGACTCCATGGATGCCTTGTCTGGCCATGTTTGTGGCGACCAGGTCTTGTCGACTGCCGAGATCTGGACTCGAGAGGAAAAGACGCATTTCCTCGTCGAGGCGGCCAACAACTACATCTTGCTTGGTTACCATGACAAGGCGCAAAGGACGCTCAAAGAGGCGGCGCAGACTAGCGGTCTGGAGTACGCTCTGTCGGGCGCGCTCGGTAAAAGGACAAGGTTTCAGGAGAAGAGCACCAGCCAGCTTGTTGTTCTTGCACGCAGTGGGGGAAACGCCGTCTCAATAGAAAATATACAAGAAGACGCCAAGCCTGACGCGCTGCCGCTCAACAATGACACCCTCTTGGAGCAAATCCACTTTACCAAGGAGAGCGACGGGACTGAAGCCGAGGCCGCTGCGCTGCCGCCGGGTCTGGCCGACTTATCTCCAGATGGCCAGCCACAGTTGTCTCCACTGGACCAGATCATCCTCCTGACGGAAGCCACTATTAAGGATTCTTTCTCGCCCGTCGACACCCTGACCTCGGAAGAAGTGCTCCCGTTTGCCGTACGGGTCTTGACCGACAAGTCGACCAACTGGCAGATTTATACCCAAGCGTTGCTGGTCCGGTCGAGGATAGAGCTTCACAGAAGCAGGACCTTGGAGCGTGGAGTACTCCAGCTCCAAGCAGTGGCCGATCAAGTCCTCGCCGACACTTCAAGTGCAACAAAGCAGCCGGAGAAACCCGCCGAGGGGGGATCTGGGACCCCAGATGTGCCGGACATTCAAGTGACAGCACCTGGAAGCGAAACGACAACAGCCAACAGCCAGACTCCTGCAACCTTCCTTCCCGCACCCAAGGTGTCCGAGTCGGCCCCGGCTCATATACGCCTTCGATATATCCATGCTCTTTCCACCCCTCCGCGCTGGCATCTAGAATCTGAGCTTGCCTACGCGTGGGCTGGTGTCGGGTCTCTAACCTCTGCGCTCGAGATCTTCAAACGCCTGCACCTGTGGGCCGAAGTCGCTCTCTGCCTGGCCAGCTCGGCTGCCTCCGACGACGAGCAAGGGAGGGGCAGCGGCGGTGAAGAAAAGGCCAAGGCCATTATCCGATGGCGGCTCTTCCACCGAACCGGAGATGAGGCCCCGAAAACGACTGACCCAGATGACGAAGGGATACAGGATGTGACGCTCCTCAAGCCCGGTGACTACGCGGGCCCCGAGAGAACGCCGCCGCCGCCAAACGCCCCTCGACTCTGGTGTATTCTCGGTGACCTCGAGGACGACCCTGGCTATTATGAGCGGGCATGGGAGATTTCCAGCCATCGTTTCGCCCGCGCCCAGAAGTCTCTTGGCGAGCATTACCTGCAACGTCAAGACTGGCGCAAGGCCCGCGCGGCATACAAGATTGCTACGGCCGTTAATCGCCTCAGCCCCGAGATGTGGGGCCGTCTCGGCGACATCAGCTTGCGTCTCGGCCTGTTTGACGAAGCCGCTGAGGCGTACGGCCGCTCCATCGGCAGCTCGACGGACATGGCGGGTGGCGAGGACGCGAGGACATGGAGCAATCTGGGAAGTGCTCTATGGAGCTTGTATTGCGAGGTGGCCGCCGACGCCAGAAACGGCAACGACAAAGTCGACTCTGACCCCGTGGAAGCTGAATGCGACGAGGGCGAGGCCGGTGCCCAGGCAACCCCCGGGATTTCGCGCGATCCCGGCACTCTCCTGTCCCAGTCTCTGGCTGCGTACAAAAAGGGCGCGTCCATTGCCCACGATAATTGGCGCATCTGGGACAACGTCCTCACCCTCGCAGCCCGCATGGAACCCCCCTCGGTGGCCGACATTGTCCTCGCCTTCAAACACGTGCTGCGCATCCGCCAAAGCGAAGACGCCATCGACACGGACGTGCTCTCGGCGCTGTTGCAGGACGTGGTCCTGACCAAGGACAAGGACGCTGGCAGCGGCGTCTACGAGCCCCCGCGAGGTTCCATGGAGCGGCTCGTGACGCGGCTCCTCGAAGACGACATTGTGCCGCTCATCACGCAGCGCGCCGAACTGTGGGCCCTCGTGGCGCGCCTGCGCACCTGGCGGCGCGATCACGCCGGCGCCATCGACGCCTCGGAGAAGGCCTGGCGCGCGGCTGTCGGGGCGTCGGGCAGCGGCCTGCTGCCGGGCGAGTCGGCGGCCGCGTCATCGTCGGACTGGGCGACGGGCGACGACGAGGCGGCGTGGGCCGAGGTAGTCAAGCGTACCGACGAGCTCGTCTCGGTCCTCGAGAACTGGGGCCCCGGGGCCGAGTGCCGGTGGCGCGGCAAGGCCAGGAGCGCGGTGCGCAGCGTCATGGGCCGCGCGAGGGAGCGCTGGGAGGGTAGCGAGGGGTGGGCGACGCTCGAGGCCGTCATGGAGGGACTCAAGCGGGACAAGTAAACTGGAAGAAAGGGGCCGAGGGTTGGAAAAGGGGGAGTGGATTAAAAAAAAGCCACACGTGATGCGAGGTCTAAAAGGGGCTTTACTGGGCCTAGAGCGCTTGGACGGTAGTCAAGGCTATGATGGATAGGTGAGGCTTTTTTGCAGAAGGCGACTTTTGCTCAGCAGCTGGATTGGGTACACGTGGACGCTGGAGTATCGTGGCCAAACCAAGGAGATCATGAGGCAATCTTCCCTCCCTGGACAGTGAGCAGAGAGTGCTTCAGTCCAGACGGCGTGCAGCCATCGATCCCGCCCGAACCCGATATCCTAAACCAGGCCAGGGCGCAGACATGGCTCTCATCCAGGACACCGCCTTGGATCAAACCACCCCCGACGCCGTCCCCGCGCTGCTCCTCTTCGTAGTATAGCGCTTCATGGAAGGATATTCGCTATCTGCGTCTGTGGGAACATGCTACTCATGGCCGCTTCCATACAAAAACATGACATCATCTGCAGCCTCGCTTGCTGCCAGCAAGCCGCCAACACCACACGCCTCGACTGCCCACCAAGCACCAATTTGCCCCCCCCCCCCCATGGTCGAGAAGCAGCCGGGCTTTCAGCATCTCCATCTCTCCGCTTTCCATTTCGCGACCCCGTGCAATCCCCCAACAAGCTCTTGCAAACAAGCAACCTCGGTGTCATCCGTCCCCCCACCGAAAAGAAAAAAGACAGACCAAGGCATGGGAGGCAGGCGATAAAGAGACGCAGACAGGCAAGCTTAAGAACAAGCAGGGCAGCCTCGAAGCAATCTCAAGCCCGGCGTTGCTTCAATACGTCAAAGGACAACCCGTTCTATTTCTTGCCCTTTTTCCGGCTCGGCACGACCTTGAAGCCTGCTCCCTGCATGCTGCCGCCGTCGTTGTCCTTGGGCTGCGTGCTGCCGCTACGCTTGGCAACCTCGGACCACCCGCCAGAGGAGCCGCCCGACTTGGTGTTGTCGGATGGAGGCTGCTTCTCCACGACTCCCTTGTCCGCCAGTTTCTTACGACGCACGTATTCTTCGGCAAAGTGGCGCCCGTCCATCGTTTTGGAGTTGATGTAGACAGCGTCGGCGATAACGCCCGTGTCGAGCGGGAGCGCCTCTAGGTCGCCTTGGAACTCGGAAACTGTGACGATTGTAAGCAAAGGCCCGTCCTCCGGTTATGGGACAGCAGGCACGGAACGGGTCCACTCACTATCCGTCACGTTCGTCAGGCCTCGAGACAGCTCCCGACGGACCCACTTGTTGAACTCCTCCGCAGCGGCATTGGTAGTCTCGGCCCGGCCGTTGCCGTTGTTCACAGCAGTAGGGGTTTTGGGAGCAGGCTTGGCAACCGTAGCTGGCGTTTTGATGTTGCTGGTGCTGAGGGACCGGCCTTGGGCTACTACCGGCCCGGTAGGGGCCTTGACTTTGCCACCGGCGCCAACCGTTGCCCAGCCGCTGCCCACCATCGCCGCGGGAGACGGCGAAGTCGAGACTGGAGTCTGGTTTGGCTTGCCTGCAAGGTTTGCATAGCTTTTGGAAGTGATGGCGGGAGGGCCAGGGTGGACGGTAACGTCCCTTGCCTTCTGCTTGCGGACTTCCTCCTCACGCTGAATCTCGGCCAGCGTTTTCTTGCTTGCAGATGATGCGGGGGTCTGAATGCCGGGGGCAGGGCCCTTTGCGGGGCCCGGCTTTGCCCATGGACTCGACGCGGAGACTGGCGAGCCATGGCCCCATGTGCTCGTGGACGGGAGGCCTGCGGCCACGGAGGCTTGTCGCTCCTTCTCCCGCAGCATTGCGGCCTCCTGTTCAATGGCGGCCTTGCGCACGGCAGCGGCAGCTTCTTCGGCCTTGGCTGCCTTGCGTGCCTCCGCCTCTTGGATCTCCTTGAGGCTAGGTCCCTTCTGGCCTTCTGAGCCGGGATCCTTGGCCCATGGCGCCAATGGTGGTGGGTGAGCGGCGTCAGGCGTTCCGCTCTGGGAGCGACTGTACTGCTCCGGGAGGTTAGACCGGACTCTCTGTGCAGTCGGCGCTGGAAGGGGCGTCGATGACGACGGGGGAGGAAACGGCATCGGCATGTCAGGTTCAGCGGGTTGACTGGCTGCAGCTGCCGCGGCCTGAGTCTTCTGTACCTGCTGGGTAAGCGAGAGAGCGACCTCTTCGAGAGTCTTCTTCCTCCCGGCCTTACCAGCCCTGCCGGCCGGTGCCGCCGTCGTGGCGGATTGAGTGGTTGGAATCTCGTAAGCCGCGGCCGCCTCCAGTACCATGTCCACATTCGCCAAGTCGTCCGTGATGCCGGCAGCCCTTTCCGCCTCGTGCAGGGCGCGCAGCTCCTCAAACTCTTGAAGGCGCTCCCTGAAGCCTTCGGGATCATCCGAGAGTTGGTCAATCTCGGGCAGACCGGACCTCAACTCTCCATCCCCGGGCAACAGTCCTCGCTGCTGAAGCGCGGCCAATTCGTTACTGGCAGAGCCGCCCTGAAGGGTAGCCAAGACTTGGCGTTCGGCCGGGGAAAGGTGGACCATGTCGTCCGGCCGGAAGGAGTCTGCGTTTGCCGGGCCGACCCGCATCGCCGACTGGGCACCAGCAGAAAGTTCATGATAACCTCCAGGGGGCATCGAACCGATGGGAGGCGGAGGCGGCTGTTGCGACTGCTGCGGAGGGATTCCGATGGGAGAGGCCATGCTGCCGAAGCTGGGCTGGCTCTGGAGACTGTGAGCGCTCGAATGGTGCTGCAGGCCGGGTCCTCCCTGGATCTGGAACTTGGTCATGGCCTGTTGTCGCAACATGAACTCCCTTTGCTGAGCCATGAGATATTGTTCCTCTTGCTTGCGTCGCTCCAGGTTGTTCTGCTCCTCGGCAGTCAGGGTCCTCCCGAAGCTGGGGAACACGCCACTGAGAGGGGGCACAACGCCTCCGCTGTTGGTTGCAGCAGTGAACGGGCCGCCCTGGGCTGGGGGCCCATGGGGGATCCCAATCTGAGGTACGAGAAACGGCTCGCGAGAGTTTCCTATGCGCCTGATGAGTTGCCCTAGCGGTTCAAACTCGGGATCCTCCACCTTCTTCACACGAAGGTCCGGTGTGAAGAAATTTGCCTTGTACCAGTCGTTCATCTCGAGGCCCGTAAAAGGACCTTGCACCTGGCCTTGAGGGTCCAGATAAACCCATCTCATGCGATCGGGCATGACCATTTGACGAACCTGGGCAGAAGGTGGCTCGTTTCCAGACTGAGCACCTCCGCCAAAGGCTAGTCCGCCGCTGACCGGCGTAAAGGACTGGGTTCCCGCGGCGGTGCCGGGCGGCTGTGGAGTCTCTGCGGCACTGAACGACCCGTGAGACCTGGCAGCCTCACTGGAGGGAAAGAGTTCCTCGAACATGCCGCGGCTGGATCGCATTGGACTCTCTGTATCGCGTACCGGGCCGGGCATGTTGCCTCGGCCAATGGCCCCGAGCGGGTGGCCCTGGCGGGGATCTGGCCCCGCCTCGGACAGGTTGTGCTCGTGCTCATGAGACTGCATCTGTGCTTGCATGGCCGGGGGGAAAAGGGAGCCGAGTTTGCTTCCGCGACTGATGTTGTTGGTGGCAAGACCACCGGTGCCTGCCGGACCAAACACGTTGCTGAGATTGGAGAGGCCGGGAGACTGAAGATCACCCACGGGGCTGAACAAGGAGTTGCCGAAGACATTCCCAAAATTGGGCCGCTCTCGATCAGGTGTCCCGACAGATGGGCCAGCCGTCGCGGGCCAGCCCGAGAGGCTGCCGAGAGAGTACCCTTTGGGGCCCACGCTCGAGGTTTGGCTACGGTCACTACCTTCAAAGGCAGTCGTGCCAAATCCGCGGGCGACAGATCCCATGGTTGAGTGCTGCTCGTTTTGAGTTGTAGCATTGTATCGTTCTGTGCCGCTAGGATCACCCTCGTCGTGGTCGTTACGATCGTTGGGAGGGCTTCGGTACGGATTGGTCTCTGACGGACTCACCGGGCCATTATCGCCCGGCTGGCCACCCAGACTCAAGCCCGACATGCCAAAGTCGCCGGTCGAGCCCTTGATGGGAGTTCCTAGGACGCCCACTCGCCCGACGTGGGGATTCCCGGCCACGCTGGTGTCTTGCGAGCCGCCAAGCACAGCGCTGCCGGACAGTTCCGCCTCACCAAAAGGGTCCGTGTCGGTGCGAGGGCGAGGGCGCCAAGACTGTTGACCCGAAGCGTTTTGGTTGTCGCCCGACTTTGCGGCAGAGTTGTCATGGCTCTCCTTGGGGATGAGATGTGCAAGTCGGCTACCGCTGGAACCAACGCCTCCTCCCACACGTTTGTCGCCAACAGCCGAGGAAGAAGGTAAGGAAAAGTTTCCGAACCCGCCAGCCCCCGGCGTCGTTTGGCCCGAGGGGGGCCAGATGGCACTCATGCTTACCCCCCCGCCAGCTGTGTTGGCTCGGGCGAGGCCGCCCGTGGACAGCTTTCCCAGGGCCTCGCGGGAACCCTGATCGGCGTCTGGGTCGTCAGGCTCTGATTCTCTCAGCTCACTGCTTTTACGAGGAAGCCAGGCCGACGAGTCCTCCCGCGAAAAGCGCCCGGCGGCGGTTGGCGAGACGAGCCCGCCACCGCCAAAGGGGTTCGATTCCATGGTTTCGCGACGTCGTGTTCCCGGTCGCGTAGCCGAGGAGGGAGAGTTGACCCCGAAGGTATTGCCAGAGCCGTGCGAAACCGAGGACTTTCGACCATTGAGGTTGGCCTGATGCCCCTCCTTGTTCTGCGCAGGAGGTTTGAGCGGCGAATTTATTTCGGTCAAGAAAGCCTGTCGGCGATGGTCAGATGGAGCTGCAGGCCGCAACCAATGATTTGCGCCTACCTCCTTCTCCTCGGCGGACAAGTCAAGCAGCCCCAGAGGTGCAGTGTCTCCATTTTGGTCCCAGCAGGCACCGGGTTCCTGCGGGACAGGATTATCACCGCTCTTGCCCCAGCCTCTGGAGCCGCCGCCGTTGAGGCTGGTAGGGTTCCACCCGGACATGAAGAGACGCGAGGGATCGTCGGCGGGGTTTTGAGAGCGGAACATGTCCAGAAGCTCGTCCTTTGTGTAGCGCGAGGGGCCCGGCTCGTAGGTTGGGGGCTGGGCGGCGGGCGTCTCGTCGATGCTCAGAGGTTGGACAGCGTTGTCGTGAGAGGGAGGGGGGTTCGAGACGTGACCCGTTGGGGTTGTCGAAGAGCGCCGGAAAGTCAAGGTACCATTGGCTGAGCGACCGTCTCGTCGTGACCTATTCGGCGTCACAGAATTAGCGAGGTGACGCGATACAAGGCTGGATCAAAAGTTCTCGTGCCGAGGCTGAGACGTGACTGGCCGACTGCTCGCCATCAAGCAAGGGCTCAGCGAAGCAATTGGGCCCGGGGCAATATCAAGGGTAGCAATTTCGTGACGGCGCGGAAGAAGCACAAGGAGCCTGAAGCGAAGACAAGACGTATGACGGAGGACAAACTTACCAGTCGCCTCCAGCTCCCCTCCCATCACCTCTTCCACCTCGCGAATCACGGTTCGCGTTCTGACCAGCCGCAGCCGAGGCAAAGCTCGAGGGCAGGTTTGACGGCATCTTGGTATGACCAGGGCGATTTTTCGGGCTTGGGCGTGACAGGTGGACAGAAGTTGGAATCGTGCACCCGATGCAGGTTGGCTCGGGCAGACGTGAAGTCGGAAAGGCGCGGAGAGAGAGATCAAACGTAACGCTTCTGGGATGCAGTGAGCTGTGAATGCAATGCTCGCGCGCAATGGCGACAAAGAGACGTGATGGATATTTAGATTATCTTTTTAATACAGGGCGTGAGAAGAGAGGATGGTGAAGGGTGACGGAATAAATGTTTGCCGGTTGGAAAACCCTGAGGTTTAGGTTTGGGAAAAAGAAAAGACGAAAAATGGAGTCGCGCGAGGTTTGCCCCAGTCTTTACCGCAAAGTACCTGTAATTACCCAAGGTACGAATTTGTAAAAATCTTAGTGGCCGGGAGCGTGCTGGCCGACTTGATTACCTACCTAGGTACCTACCTAGGTACTGTTCTCCGCACAGGGCCTACAGCACCGCTGGGGGCGCTTTTTGCTGCACTGGACCGGTTCGTCCAATGGCTGGGCGGGGAGAGGGCGGCTGGCCGTTTCCGGGCTTTAGCCGTGGCCTGACCTCGCCAGTCTGATACGTCAAGGTGATGACAAGGCGAGGCAGTCAATCTCTCTCGAGACACAAGCAGACCGAAAAGACTCGTCTTTTTCTGCATACGTACTTGGCCCCCATCCGCAGCAGCATCGCTTCCCTCTACCCGTGCTCCCCGAGTGGCCGCTGGAAACCATGACAGGGGCTGGTCGAGAAGCGGTGTGCTTCCCCTGCCTGTCCTTCATTGGCAGCATCCTTCCTTGCCCTGCGGCCGACATGACGCTTCCGTGGCGCGTGCTATGTCGATGCATCGCCCTTGTCCCGAAGAATCTGTCATGGTGGCCCCAGCCGTCTGGATATCCATCGTGGCTTGTCCAAATACGCAAACACGCACGCATACACGGCCCCGTTGAGTAACATGGCAAATAAACACCTCGGTCCCTGCAGCAGTTCCATGCTACCCTTTCCGCAGGGGATTGTTTGTGTTTGTACCATGCCATGCCCAGGCTGTGCACAAGATAACACGGCCTTTTGTGCGACAATGGCTCGTCTGCTATCCTAGTATCCCAGACTTTGCACGCCCAAACGAGAGCAAAAGCCCTGCGTGTTTCCGTGTGCTATAACAACATGCCATAGGAGGAACATTGCCATCTGACGGTACTCATTGAGGCCTCAACGCAGCGACAGACCCAACGAGCGCCAGCAGAAAAGCGTCGCCTTACGTACCAAGTCCCGCCGCTGTCGTCTTGGGGTCGTGCATCCGGACATGCATACCGTGGCGTCCTAGAAAGAGAAATTGTGAGCTAAAATGGCCTGCGATTGCGGCTACCCAGCCATCAGATGGCTATTTCCGTAGTTGCGAGTTCACGATAGAGCATGGTTATCGACTCACATTCGTCAGGCTCGCCTATGCTTTTGTACTAGATAGTTTAGGGCGAAAGAGAGGGCCGCCGTCAACAGAGCCGCGACTGCGGTCGCTGGTGCCACCGTATTGACGCGATTTGTGGTTCTAGTATGGGTGATGAATGTGGACGTCGTGGATGATCAAAGGTCAAGGAGGAAATGCGACTTGAACTTCCTGTTGGCCCGGTCCGCAGATCGCAGCATCAATTGATCACCAAGGACCTCAAAGGCAAACGGCCTCGTCTCCTGTCCCTGTTCTCCCCGCGAGTCGGCTGGAACTTCGATGCGGAACGTAGTGCCCTCCTTGGGCACAATCTTGAGCCCCGCCTTCTTGGTGATGATTTCCATGACGAACTTGCGGTCGCGCACCACAATGCCCTTGATGCCCACCCGGCTAGGACACCGACTCCTGACGACCTCGGTCAGAGCCCCGTGAAACTCGGCGCTCGCCAGCTTGGCGGCGGCACCGGGCCCGCCGGCATAGACGTCGTTGCCCAGGATCTCTCGCGCATATCCTAGCCAAAGGCCGTAAAGGGGTTCGTAAATCTCGTACTTATGGCCGTCTCTGGAAACGTCGTCTAGCCCGAGTCGGCGGCGCTCGCGGGACGACAGAGGCTTGGGCCTGACTTTTGACTTGGACTTGGCTTTGGCGCTTTCGCGGGCTCTTCGTCGGGCTGTTCGCGCATTGAGGACAGACGGAGGGGGCGACGTGGGCCTGAGATGGAGCGATCGGTGCTGGATCTTTTCACTGAAGATGCGGTTGGCGCTGTCGGGCGAATGAGCTCTGGCGAGAAGACTCTGCGTCGCAGTTTGCAGCTCTTGCAGCTGCTGCTGCGGGTCTGTCGTGCTCGTCATGATGGCGGACAGTCAGCGGGACGGATGCAGCCAAGACCCGATCGCGTTTTTGTCGCCGAGTCGGGGGGTGATTGTGACAAGAGGGCGGGCAGACTGTTGTTCATGAAGCTTTTCTTGAATTGGTTCTCTAATTAGCTCGAGCCAAGCCATGTCCGTGAGTGTTAGGTGTACTCTGTACGCAGCCCACTAAGCACGGGCTCAGATCAAAAAGTACCCCAAGCCTCTCGCATAACTCAGTTCTACCTCTTCACGCCCCTCCTCATTCGAGCAGGCTTGTACTAGACACCTGACTGAACCTCAAGTCACATGTTTTTCTTGCCCTCGGCCCGGCCTGGCCCAACTTGTCCGGCTCCGTGACGCCGGTGCCAGACATCAAGCATGGATGGAACGCTCCCTTGCGATACACGCGCCTCCTTTAGCGGCTTCATCTTCCCCGACGCCGCTGGAGACGATGCCACTGCGCGGGACAAGTCTTCCCCTCCGACCCCGCCCATTGTCTCTCGTCTCTCGCATCCTCCATCGCCATGGCCAACAACGACGACTCATTCGACCCGGCCAGCAGCTCGGCCCCCGATCTCCAGATCCTCGGCGACGAGATCACCCTGCAGCCCAGCGGCTATGTCGAGCCGCAGGGTGCCGCTCACGAGGGCAAAGAGCAGGCTCTGCTCAACCAGTTTGCTTCCTTTCGCACCGAGCCGCTTCAGTGGGTGACAACGTCTGGATCCATCCGTCAGCCCTGCAATTGCTGATGCTCCCGTCGGCAGATTCCTCCGTGAAGTGTCTCTATACGTGTCTGGTCAAGGATGGCGTGCCTACGATCGAGTGGTTGGACAACCCGTCTTCTACCCTGGCTTCTCCGACAACATGAAGTCTTCCGTGCTCTCCGCCCCTCTGCTCCAAGAACGCATCGCCTTGCTGGCCGAGAACCGTGTGGCCGTCGAGGAGAGGGAGGGCTTCTTCAACAAGAACCACAAGGACTATAGCATAAAGCGCGCACAGCGGCGGAGCGTGCTGGAAGGCGGCCTTCAAGAAGTTGCAGAGAAGCTCACCGACGACATGATCTGCAAGATGGAGAGCAAGACCTTTATCCGCGGAGCCTACTACCTCGTGACGCAACTCCTGACACGCGCTTACCACCAAGGCATCCACGTCTCCAGCGAAGAGGTGCTTCGCCTGCGCAAGGTTGCCGATATCGCTGCCAAGAAGAAGCAAAGCATAGTCTTTCTGCCCAGCCACCGGTCACACGTCGACTATGTCTCCTTGCAACTAATATGCTACCGACTCGGGCTCACCCTCCCAGTCGTCGTCGCCGGGGACAACCTCAACTTCCCTCTCGTCGGGAGCTTCCTGCAGCACGCGGGCGCCATGTGGATCAGGCGGTCTTTTGGCGACGATGCCCTGTACACCGCCTTGATCCAGTCATATGTAGACACGCTGCTGCAGGAGGGCTACAACTTCGAGTGCTTCATCGAAGGTGGCCGATCGCGCACCGGCAAGCTGCTCCCGCCAAAGTTCGGCATCCTCAGCTTCATTCTCGACAGCATCCTTTCTGGCCGTGTCGACGACGCCATCATTTGCCCCGTCAGCACCCAATACGACAAGGTCATCGAGACCGAGGGCTATGTCACTGAGCTCCTGGGCATTCCCAAGAAGAAGGAGAACCTGGCTGATTTCCTCTCGGGCGGCTCCTCGGTCCTCTCGTTGCAGCTGGGGAGGGTCGATGTGCGGTTCCATGAGCCCTGGAGCCTTCGCAAGTTCATCGATGAGCAACTGTCGCGGCTGTCCAAAGTTCCGGCCGGCCTAGACACGGATCACCACAACCCTGAAGTCAGGGCGGTTCGGGAGAAGATCTTGCGCACCCTGGGCTACAAGGTCCTCGGAGACATCAACGATGTGTCCGTAGTCATGCCCACGGCGCTCATCGGCACCGTTCTCCTGACCCTCCGAGGCCGTGGGGTCGGCAAGCAGGAGCTGATGCGCCGTGTTGAGTGGCTTACAGCCCGCACCCGTGCCAAGGGCGGCCGCGTGGCTCATTTCGGCAACGCGCCTCTGTCCGAGATTGTCGATCGAGGACTGGAAGTCTTGGGCAAGGATCTCGTGGGTGTGCTTGATGACCTGGCGGAGCCCACCTACTTTGCCGTTGACCGGTTCCAACTCTCATTCTATCGCAACATGACGATCCATCTCTTCATATACGAGGCACTGGTTAGCGTGTCCATGTACACGCGCGTCAAACGCGGGGGCGGGCCGTCGATGCAGGACATTTCCTTTGAAGACCTCAAAGCACACGTGCTCTTCCTCTCGTCCTTGTTTCGCGGCGAATTCATCTTCTCAGGGGCAGGTCTGGCAGTCAACCTGGACAAGACGCTGCGTGGCTTGGAAGCCGACCACGTGGTGCGTCTCGACCGTGACGCCAGCGGCAACATCACGACCGTTGGCCTGTCCAACGAGGAGCGGAAGGCGGGTCGGGAGAACTACGACTTTTACTGCTTTCTCCTCTGGCCCTTTATCGAGGCCAGCTGGCTGGCCGCCGTGTCTCTCATGGGCCTTACACCCCCTCTGGGTGAAAATGGCGACATTTGGATTGAGCAGACAAAGACGCAAGACAGCGCGCAGCTGGTAAGATGACTCCTTGCAGAGGCGCTTGCGGATAATGCTAACTTTCTGCAGCTCGGCAAGACGCTCTACCACCAGGGCGACCTCTCTTACTTTGAGGCAGTCAACAAGGAGACGCTCAAGAACTCGTACACGCGCTTCGAGCAAGATCAAATGGTCCACGTGGTCAAGTCCAAGGACCCCAAAATCCCGCCCCGCATCCAGCTGGATCCTTCGTGGCGGCCGTCTCGCGACTCCAAGACGGGAGCACTGCTGGCCGAGGGCAAGCTGTGGGACTTTACGGAGAAGATTGCAAGTGCCCGCCGCGAGGGTAAGAACCGGCGCGACGGCGCGACGGTCAGCTCGCGCGTGCTACACCTGACGGATCAACTGGGCCGCAGGCTGTTTGAGGAGGCTGCCGAGGGCGAAAAGGGCGGCAAGGCCAAAGTGCCGAGTCGCCTGAGCCGCGAGGACCAGGAGACGCTGAAGCGAAGCGTCCAGGAGGGGAGGCGCAGGAGGAAGCTGGACGGGAGGGCTCACCTGTAGATTACCCGGACACTAGCATACTGCCATGCCCTGCCGTACAGCAGAATGCGGGCTCGCGATATTTATACCCCATGGAAACTTGCTCTATATACGCTTGCGCAAGCGGAACTACGTGACGATTGTCGGCTGAACCGGCCGCACGAAATAATAGATGCACATTGCCCATAGCGGCGTGGTGCAAAATGCCTGACGTGCCGTCTATCCATCTCTCGCGTTGAAGAATAGCCGCCTCACCCTATCTCTCCCCTACCCCTATCCTATTCCTTGCGGGTACGCGCTTTCTAAATGCCATCTTCTCCCCTACGTGGCTTTTGGTGGAAGAATCGTATTGTCAATCAGTCTGACAAGTGGCCCCCCGGCGTGACCGACATCCTCGCCCTCTCGGGTTTGTTCCAGCGGCAGCATCCTAATGGCCCCGCTTACGACGGCCCCCCGTGAAGGGTCCACTGCGTCCAGCTCTTCAAGAGAGTCCGGATCAGCCAAGGAAATGTAGTCGATCTCAAAAACGGCCCCCTGGTCCGGCGGGAGCGCCATCTGCGCCTTGAGCACATCAGCGCAGACACCGCGCGCAGCGCCAAGCAAGGAAGCGCGATCAAGCTTCCCGGCGCGGTAGACAGCCTCGGCGGCACGCAGGGCGTGGTTCAGGACGACGGCGACGCGGCGGCGGCGGGTGCCGAGGTAGACGTTGCGCGAGCTCAGGGCCAGGCCGTCGGGCTCGCGCTCGGTGGGGCAGACGACGACCGAGGTGGGCAGCATGAGGTCGCGGACCATGCGGCGGATGACGACGGTCTGCTGGACGTCCTTTTGACCAAAGTAGACGCGGTCGGGCTGGACTATGTTGAAGAGCTTCATGCACACGGTGGCGACGCCGCGGAAGAAGGTGGGCCGGCTGGCGCCCTCGAGAAGCTCGCCCACGGGGGTGATGCTGACGAAGCTGCCCTTGCTGTCAACGGCCTGGCCAGGGAAGCCCGACGGATACATGTCGGCCGTCGCGGGCGCAAAGACGGCCGACACGCCGCCGGCGAGGTTGGCCCCGTCACCGGCGATGTCGCGGTCCAGGCGGGCGAGCTCCGCGGCATCGGCCTCCCAGGTGACCGGGTACGAAGCCAGGTCCTCGCGCACGCCAAACTGGGCTGGGTTGACAAAGACGCTGACGACGACGTGGTGGCAGTCGCGCGCCGCGGCCCGCACGAGCGCAAGGTGGCCGCGGTGCAGCGCGCCCATGGTGGGGACGAAGCCGACGCTGCGGTGGTTGATCGTGTGCGGCTTGCGCCACCGGCGCATTGCCTCGACGCTGCGCAGCACCCGGATCGACGTCAACGGTATCATCTCGGCCGCCGCGCCGTTGCCGCACAGCGCCCGCGACAAGTCCGGGGCTGCGCTGCGGGAGGCCACGGCAAGGTCCCCGAGGCGACGCAGCAGCATGGTGAGGCGTGGACAAACAAAAGAGAGGTGTGGAAACAGGTTGGACGGGGGCGCGGGGGCTGAAATCGAGCTGCGAGAAGACGGTCAGGGGGGTTTTGGAGACTCGGCCGCCATCCTCGAGGCGCAATGGCCCGCGAAGATGCAAATTCCCGTGATGTCTTGTGCAGCGGAGTTCTGAGGACGGCTGGAGGAGGAGTGGAGGTTGCCGGGCTGATTAATCACGACGCCAGTGTCCCGACTACCCTACACATTCTCACTTTTGCGGCCGTTTCGAGTTCACTCGAAACTGCCTGTCGAAAGCAGCCAGACATACAAGGATGCTAATAACGTGTCCGTGAGGCCCAAGGCTCCAGGTCATTTGATGGTTGTGTGCGTGACATCTACAGTATTGGCGAGCCAACGACGTCATCTCACTCACTTTGCCGATACTTCCGAAGTTCCGAGCCTGACCCAAGACACGCAAGCCTCGAGAATCAGCTGGTCAATTCTCGTTCACCGCTCTTGTCAGGTGGCCTGCCGCCGTTTCGGCATTGTAAGCGGAGTCAAACGAAGCCAGGCAGACCCTCACTCAAAGCAAACAAGGGGTAAAGAGACGTCAAGCCGCACGCCTCATCGAGGCCAACGACATGGCACAGCTGCCGTCGTACGGCGACGCCAACGAGCGGCTCGACAACCGCATCCTCCCCCCGGTCACCCTGCGGGTAGCCGGCCGCTTCGTCTACTCAGACGATCCGCAGGCACCGCCGCTGTACGAGCTCTCACACTCCATCGGCTTCCTCAGCGACACAGACCACGTCGTGCGCGTCCAACGCCTCCAGCACGTAGTCAAACAGTTCAACGGCGCTCCGCACGTGTCGACGAGAGCGCGGCACTTGTACGACCTGAAGCATCCCAGCCACGTCACCGCGCCCACCTTTCCCTTCCACGCCGAGGCCACCTCTCGACAGAGTCTCTGCTCTCTTGGCATCACCCGCTTTCGCCCCCGGAGGCTGTCAACGGCCAGGGGCTATCGGGTGCATCGCGCCGCCCGCGGGCCGAACCACCAGCTCGTGAGCCAAGAAGCCATCTTCACGGTTCTGCCGGCCAGAGACAGGGCTGTGACGTTTGAGTGGTTTGACGCGCAAAGCCGCCTCCTGGCGCGTGAGCTGGTCCAGGGCGACATGATGAGCTTCCTGATCGGCACCGAGATGAGCCTGGGGGCCCGAGACGCCCTTGTGGCGGCTTGGGTTTTGAAGGTGTGGTGGGAACTGGCCGGAGGCCACAACCGGTGGAGATGGTGGCAATATGGTAAGCCCTCTCCTTGACACTCGCAATCTCTAGTCTCGCGACTCCATGTCCCCTTGCCCGGTCGACACGGACAAAGTACGAACGAGCGACTGGTGTCCGGACTATGAGCAATACAGGGTTATTCACCCGTCGAGGGTGACAGCGAGGCATGAGCGCCGGTCAAAGCTAACACTTATACTGCAGCTGCTCATTATCAGTAGCCACTCATGCTCACCTTACGCAAAACGACACGGGATCATTCTCAGTAGAGATCCCACAAGCTGACTTTTCCGTCCTTGGCCCCGGCGACAATCCAATGCGTCGTCCTGGCCTGGCGGATCCGCCGCTCCCTGACGCTCACGCTGGCGGTACCGACAAGCCCATTGCTGCCGACCGAAGGACCGGCCACTTTGTCCATTGATGGCCCCGCGCTCAAATTCTGCGCAACCTGTTCGGCAGAGGACCGGCCACTTGCTGTGCTCTTGTTTGCTTGTCCTGCGTCGGCAAAGGCAACAGCGTATGCGCCGACCTTGTGCCACTGGAGAACGGCAAGCTCCTTCAGGGTCTTGGAAGAATAGACCCTGATCTTGGAATCCCACCCAGCTGTGGCAAAGACCTTGCCGTCGGAGCGGACCTTGAGGCTCTGCTGGCCGGAGTGCTTGGTGTTGATGATCTTGAGGGGATGCTTCCACTCTTGCAGACGCTCTGTTGGCCGAGACGCGTCGGGGTCAGCTGTGATGTTGGGTGCGTCTGCATCTGACACGAAGGGCTCTGCAGAATTGGCCTCAGAAGAGCCGGTCTCTCTGATGCTCTGCCCGCTGATACTCGCGCTCGAGGTCAGGCTTTGTTGCGCGGTGGGGATGGGATGCTGCGCAATGATGGAATCGGCGGACGACGTGAAGAAGCATTCCTGGCTGGGATGAAGGTCTAGCGACAAGATGGGCTGAGAGTGTGCTTGAGAGCGATAGGTCGTGACCCATGCGCCCGAGGCGCAGAGACGTTGCACCGATGCGCAGCCGTCCTCGAATCCCGCCAGCAGTGTCAGACACCCTGCGCGGTGAAGTAGTCGTAGGCTCATGACGAGGCCGTTCTTGACACTGGACTTGACGGTATAAAGGCGCGACTGGCCAGGCAGCGCAAAGACATCGATCTACGCCGTTAGATCCGGCTGTGGCTTGGGGTCCGAAGACTTACAGCTTCAGAGGCGAGCATATTGGGGACGGCCACGAGAATGTCCGTCGATGCGTCTGGCCCGCAGATGGTCTCCCCGTCACGTCTGGGGCAGGCTGCAAAGGAGCAAAAGTTTAGGGTGTTGACCTCGAGCAGGTACAGGATCCATGGCTGCCGGCGCGGCTGAGCAACGTGCTCGACTGGTAGGACGGTGTCGAGGGACTGCTCATCCTGTTCCGCCAGCTGCCAGACGATGAGTTTGTGATCCCGCCCATGGCTTTCCCCTCGGCGGGTCAAGTCAGCACACTCTCTACATACAAGGTATCCAGGGATGATTGTCACCCCTTACGTTATCACCTTGTCCCGCCCCCAGCCCCGGACGCCGAGTATGGAGTTTTCATGGGCCCTCCAGACGGCGGACGGGCGCATGATGACGAGGTCCCAGACGACGACGTAGCCCTCTGCGTCGGCGGTGACGAGGCGCTCATTGTCCCTGATAAAGGCGGCGGCGTGGACTTGGGCCTTGTGTCCGCGCAGGATGTTTTTCGGGGCCGGCGCGGATTCAGCCATTGTCGTTGCTGTTGTTGCTGCCTGGGCTTCTCATTGTTTGTTGCGCGGGAGCGATGGAAAGTAGCAGAGATTCATGGCTCGCAGAGTGCCGAGATTGGCTGTAAAAGAACGGGGGTGAGCTGCTATCGAGTATTGGGTAAGAAGTTCGTTATCAGATGATGGTGATTGACGGCAGTCACGTGCATGACACGCTCGCGGGGTCAACAAGTTGGGACCTGTCACCTTATATAAGCACCCTTTCCCTTTGGAATTACATAAAGATTAAACGCGCGTAGACTTGGAGACTGAGGAAACCACTAGGTTGTGCAGGCAAAAGTGAAGTGACACTCCAACAGATAACCTGGTAGTGGACCCTATATGCCATGAAGGTGCTGGTGGCAGCTGACAGAGACATTATTTGCCCTTATTAGGCGTCTATGCCTATAACAGCTTCCGCTACGTTCTATTAGACAGAATAATACCTGCATTACTGTTTACACCCATATGTCCCTGTTTGAGACTTGGCAAATTGATTGCATAGCGAATCGCGCTATAATTACCGCTGTGCCAACCAAACACAAGGAGGAAGTGAATCCGCCAGCAGTAAAAAAAAACGCCAAGGGATTTTCGAGAAATTAGTTCAAAAAGAGGTCAGGGTCGAGCAAGTTACTGTTGGCAAGCATCAACTTGGCTGAGCGCCAGAGTTGTGGTCCTGGGTCTCAGTCAGCCGAGACTGCGTCTCAATATTCTGTATATAGCATCCTTCTTAAGCCGGAAAGCATGAAAGCATCAACAATTATTACTATAAACGTCGCGCAAGCTGCCTCGCAGTCAAACTCAGCTCAAGGGCAATTTCTCAAACTTCAATTTCGACATCAACAGCATCTTTGCAGGTTCCACCACCAGCTGGACCATCACCTAAGCGTCCCATGATTGTTGACTCAGGAGATTCCACGTCGCCTATTCCTACATCGCCACCTCCTTTGCCACCATCATCAAATCGGGTTCCGAATAGCGATATTAACAACACCCCCCTCAAATAACGTAGCCGCTTCCTCCGCAGTTCCAGCGGAAATCTATCAAAGATACATTAACGAGAGAGGCTGTTTGTTTAACCGCAGCCGGCTAAGAGCATAACCAGTTATCGGTATCGCAGGGCACATGACCTACCGTCAAAATACGATAAAAGAGTTTAAAATGGTGTCTAGACTATAAGGAAATAGACAAGCGCTATTTCACCTCATTTGGTTTTCGAGAATGAACTCTAGAAGAGAAAATGGCGTATGTGAAAGGCCTCTAGTGAGTTGATACAACTAACTAGTCCCTATGCTGTTTACTATCAAGATAGAAAAGAAAGAAAGAAAGAAAGAGAATCTACTACATAAGAGCATAACGGCATTTTATAGCTTCGAGCCAATGGAAGGTTCTAGAAGCTAGGCGGCGCAGCCGCCGTTAAAGCGGCTTGCCCGTTACATTACTGTGACGGTACAAGTGCACGAACAAGGTCGGGTGCGACTTGGGTAAAGTGATTGTCTACGAAGAGAGAAGGAGGTTCCTAAGGAAGACTCTGACTTTCGCTATTTACATGAATCAAAGTGAGACATTTCATAAAGTATGAAAGTCACATGATCGTTCCTCACACATGGGCCTCCCTTACTCCATCGCTTCTGATTCTTCCACGTCTTGCTGAGCCTGTAGGCGAGCATTTTGCACTTCTTGTTTCGTGGGTCTGGGTTTGTTTTTGCTGTGCTTCTCGAAGTCTCTGATGGCGATGTGAGCGTTGACGACGTTCTGTAGTGGTTCCCATGTTGCCTGCTCAAGGTCGAAGCCTCTCCATAGTATATGGTACTGGAAGCCTTTCTGTTTTGTGCGTTTCGAGTCCAGTATTGCTTCAATCGCCCAGAGTTTCTCCCTTTGCATCTAGCGTTATTGGTGGGGGGTGTGTTGTATTGGCCGTGAGCGGGTCGTTTGGTGACGGTCGTAGGAGGTTGGCGTGGAATGAATTGTGAATTGAGTCTAATTCATGTGGCAACTTCAGTTGGTAGGAGTGAGGTTGAGCACGCGCTCGATTCGAAAAGGGCCAATGAACTTATGATCTAGTTTGGGGATGGGTCTGGTCGAATCGATGTTGCGTGTGCTAAGTAGCACCATGTCTCCAACTCGGTACGCTGGCGCCGGTGATCTATTTGCGTTGGCGAACTGTTCTTGTGAGGCTTGAGCTGAGAGCAGGTTTGTCCGAAGTAGATCAGTGATTTCTTGCATCTTGGCGACAAATTCGTTCCCCTCGTTGCAGCGTTCTGCCAGGTCTTTGGATGCCGCGAGTGGTATTGCGCGAGGGGGGACCAAAGCTCATTCGGGGGTGGTAGCCTGTGTTCGCAAAAAAATGGAGACATTCCCGTTGAATCGCTAACAACGTTACGGGCTGCGAATTCGGCCAATGGGAGCCACTCGTCCCAGTCGTCCTGAGCAAAGCTAACATACTGGCGAAGGTATTGTTCGAGAAATGAGTTAGCGTTTTCCGTCTGGCCGTCAGTTTCGGGGTGATATGCTGTGGAGAGGCTGATATTGATCTGTAGGCGGTGGCAAACCGCTTTCCAGAATTCCGAGACAAACAGTGGTCCTCTATCAGATACGATTGAATCCGGTAGTCCATGGAGTTTCCAGACATCTCGTACGAAGAGCGTTGCCAAGTCATGTGCTTTCATGTCGGTCTTGCAAGGCGTGAAATGTCTGTCCTTTGACAGCCTATCGACTACCACCATGATTGCGTTGAATCCACGAGCTGTGCGCTGAATTGGGCCAATGAAGTCAACGGACAAGTCCCTCCATCTTTGCAAGGGAACTGGGAGCGGTTTCAACGTCCCCTGGTACCGTAACCGGGAGGTCTTGTTCCTCAGGCATCCGTGGCAATTGCGTGTGAATTGTTTCGTATCGGCGCTAAGCCTTGGCCACCAATAAGAGCGTGAAATGAGTTCGTATAGCTTGTTTTTCCCGGGGTGGCCTGATTCGACGCTGTCGTGGGCGAGTTGAGTGAGAAGGGTCCGTAGTTCGCCTGCGGGTACGTATAGCCTCTCTCGGAAATATAATCGGCCTTCGTTTATCATGCATTCCGATAGAGAAACTTCCTTCGAGTGAGGAGTGCCATGGGGTTTGAGCATCTCGTCCCTGATTTTCATCCACCATTCGTCCTCCTCATAGCCCTTGTCTAGAAGTCTTGTGATTCTGTGGTTGATTGGTTCTGGCTGAATTTCGTCAAGAATGGCGGGACATAGTGCAATTTCTTGTTCCCAGGAGAGATTGGCAAAGAGTTCTGAGAGCTCGGGGTCAAGCTTTAGTTGTTCTTGTACGGAGGAGTCTACGTTGCAAGGCTTAAGCAGCGACTGTTGTTGGTACTGGATGCGGTCGTCATTTTCATCTTTCGGCAAGTCTTGTGATCTTCGTGTGAGTGAGTCAGGTTTTCCGTTCTCTTTCCCAGGCACTGACTTGATAGCGAATTGGAACTGTGATAGGAATTCGCTCCACCTGACTTGTCGTCTTGAAAGTTGCTTGGTTGTCATGAAATATCGAAGGTTGGCATGGTCAGTGATGACTGTAATCTGGTGGTGCGTGCCTTGGAGTTCGGGTCTCCAGCATTCGAAGCAGCGTACAATAGCCAAAAGTTCTTTGTCATAGATCTCGTAATTGCACTCAGCGGGTCGTACTTCTTGGACATGAAAGCCACTGGGTGTAGCACTCCTTGATCATCTTCCTGGGAGAGGATGCCCGAAGAGACAAAATCGGATGCGTCGCATTCGACAAACACTTCTCTTGCGGGGTCGAAGTGTCTGAGGATTGGCGCTGAAGTGAAGCTATTTTTGAGCATATCGAATGCTTCTTGGCACGATGAAGTCCAGTTCCATTTGACTAGTTTCCGTGTCAGGGCAACAAGTGGTCGTACGATGCGTGAAAATCCCTTGATGAACCGTCTGTAGAAATTCGAGAATCCTAAGAAGGCTTGAACATCTTTGACGTTGATAGGGCCTCCCAGTTGATGAGACAGTCGACTTTCTCTGGGTCCATCCGTACTCCAGTGGTTGAGATGATCATGCCCAGATATTTAACTTCAGTAGTCTCAAATTCGCATTTCTTGACGTCAAGTTGTAGGCCTGCGGCTTCAAGTGCTTGAAGTACTGATTTGACGTGGAGTCTGTGGGTGGCGAGGTCGTCTGAGTAGATGAGAATGTCGTCGATGTAGGCTGTGCAATATCTATCAAGGAATGGGCGTAAGACTTCGTTGATTCGAGCTTGAAAGGTAGCTGGGGCGTTTGATAGTCCAAAAGGCATCACCATGCTCTCGAAGAGACCATATCTTGTGTTGAACGCCGTCATCCACTCCTGACCCTCCTTGATGCGTATTCGATTGAACGCTGCGACGACATCGAGTTTGGTGAAATACTTGGCTTGGCTTAGCTGAGAAAGTGTCTCCTGGATTAACGGTAGCGGGTAGCGGTTCTTGATGGTTATCGCGTTAAGAGCTCGGTAGTCCACGCAAAAACGAAGGCCCCTCCTGGCTTCTTTGAATAACACCGGCGAGGCCGCCGGTGAGGTGCTAGCGCGTATAAAACCCTTGTCAAGGTTTTCCTGAAGGAATTTCCGGAGGACGAGAAGTTCGTCTTGGGACATCCCGTACAGAGGTCCATGTGGTGGAGTCGTTCCAGGTTGAAGTTCAATTTCGTGGTCGCAGTCTCGGTGTGGGGGGAGTTTATCCGCCTCTGATTGGTCGAATGCCTTCAAGAATTCATGGTAGTGTTGTGGTACTTTTGTTGCAGGATCGATCAAAGTCTTGGGTTCGAGGGCTTTGTGAATGTCTTCGAGTGATGCCCCTGAAAGGTACATATCGGCTGCTATTTTCCGGGAAGCTCGGAGTTCCTGTGTTTGTTGGTCCTTGGGGTTAAGGGAGGTGATTCCGTCCTGTAGCTGGAGCTCTCGGTTCATCTTGTCCATGTCTGTGAGTGCAGAGTCGAATCGGACCCGTCGGCGTGTTTTAGGTTCTACGAAGGTGGAGGCTTCTGTGATGACCCCAAGTTCAGCCAGCCTTTGTCGATCTCATACAGTGATAATGAGAATACGTCGACGTCGCGGTTTTTGGTCAGCATGTGGAACAGGCTGCGCCGACTCTTCGGGGATTGATGGGCGTGGCAGTATAGTCGTGGTTGCAGAACTTGACAAAGAGGGAGCTCCAGAAACAGGCAGTTGGTATTGTCCTTTCTCCATGCAGTATTTGCGGCAGTGATCAGAGTTGAAAGTGACCACATTCGTGCTCCAATTGACGATTGGGTTGTGATCTGTTAGCCAGGGTTTTCCAAGTATGACATTATACTTCCCAAGCTTCGTTACGTAAAAAAGCATCTTCTCCTTGTGTCCCTTGATGTCCATGTTGAGCTTCACCACATGAGTGATGTCGCCAGCCGAGGAGGGTCTTCCATCGACTACGTTCAGCCGGCGACGGTTTCGTAATTCATAAAGCGTGAGTTTGTTGGTGTGCGCGAAGGATTCGTCTATAAACCCTTTCCGGTGGCACCTGAGTCAAGCATTGCTTCGGTTTTAATCGGAGTGGAATTGTCTTCGATTAGGTTACAAGGCAGTAGCAAATGAGCTTGGTTGGTGTCCAGAGAAGAGAGCAGTAGATCGCCCTTTTTCTTGCGTCTCCTGCGGCGACTTCCGTCGGAGACTACACTTTTTCCGTCCTCCATGGTGCGGTGTCGCAATTGAGGGAACGATGTTTGCCCGAGCTGCACCAATGGCAGAGTCCATGCGTTGTGCAATAGGCTCTGCGTGCCGCTCTCTCTGCTTCCGTTTGGGGTCTACGACCAGAGGCGACATCTTTGGCCCCCCAGGTGATGACGCTCAAATCCATTGAATCCCCGCCGTTAGAGGTCGTCGATTGTGGCGTGGTGGAGGGTTGTAAGGTTGCTTTGTGACTTGCTGAGTTGTCGGTGTTTTTCTTGAAGTAATTGGCATTGACTTGACGGCATTCGTTATCGCAGATACGGACAAGGTCCATAAATTGACTAAGTTCGGTAGGTGTATCTTTGCCCTTAGTGAGAGAAAGTCTCCAGATAACGTTGTCGTGGAGGGCACGTCGGAGGTGAGCAATGAGCGCCCCACTATCCCACTCGGTGAGCTTGGCGACGGCATACCATTCGGGAGGAATGTCGTAAGGGATCTATGGCCTTGTTTCATGTCAAAGATTTTGAGTTGGGCGGTAGCTTTAGCGTCAATATCCCCGAAGGCTGACTGAAGGGTGCTTTTATGGCATTGACATCGTCGAAGAGAACCACCCCATCTTTAATGTTGTAGCGGACTTGGTCATGTGCTTTGCCTTTAAGGCATGAGACGACATATCCCATACGTTGAGGTTCCGAGTTCCACCAATCTTTATTCATTTCGAGCTTCAACTCGAGGTGCTGGAGGAAATTCGGCAGAAGCGTGGGGTCCTCTCCGGTGAAGGCCTCAGGATCAGGGTGTTCTGGTGTGCGGTGTGAAGCCCTTTGACTGAATGATCTTTAGGTATGCTTCATTTTCTGCCATAAGACGGGCGATCGTTGCGTCTCCATCACTTTTAGAAATGAGCGTGTTTTCTAGGCGGGTTTGGAGGTCCTCCATGTCCCTTATTGTCGTCGTGGTCGAGGCACGTAGTGAATCGATTACCGCTTGCATACTGTATGCGGCATTGCATACGAGGAAGACTTCTTTCATGAGACCGGCTGGGTTAGCAACAAAGGCATTTCGGAACGTTTCATTGGTATTGCTGGCGTTGAGGAGGGGCAGGGGGCACTCGATCGACGGGTGTGGGGGCAGCGGTAGCCATTGGGTTGTTGACGGTGTGGTGGTTTAGGTGAGAATTTGGTTGCAGGGTGTTTTGGTGAGGTTTGAAAGCGACAAGTGCGGTTTAGAACTATCGAAATCAATACCCGTTGATCTTGGTGTGGGGCCACAGCAGCCCAACTAAGTGTCTTCGCCACTTAGTTGGCCCAAAAAATCCGGCACAGCCCAAAAAATCCGGCACAGCAGGGTCCTCAATTTGGGGTGCAAAATCAAGGGAAATTCTACGCTTCGCTTCATGGTGCCGTCAATGCGACTTCAAATAGCTAAAATATACATGTGATCAATAGCTGCGGATCACCTAAAGACGCAAGTAACAACGAAAAGTGAAAAAAATCACGTCTTTGGGCCTATTTAGGAGCTGCCGCCTTCCAGTCGAAGAGATAGGAAGACCGCGTTTGTGAGTCCAAATAGACGTATTATGTAGTAATTTCGCCTGTTGTGCGTCTCTGAGAGCTATTTTATCCATACCTGTGTTCCTGGAGCGTCTGCTGTATCTTGTTGGACGATCGGGTGCGCGGTCGAGGGCATGGTGTATCGACTACCGCTTCAACCGCTGCTAACGGCGGCGATGAGGGTATATTCTCTTGCGTGTCGAGTAAATTGTCCTCGTCTTCATCGTCGGCGCCATCCTCACTATGTTTGTCAAGATCGAGGCCTGTGAAATAGACGGTATCGTCACTGCCGGGCAACGACGACATATCTGTAAGTGGGCGAGGTCGGTCGCTGCGCGCGCCCTGACATCTCTGGCGGAGTTATTTCTCTTCGTGGTATCATAGAAAAGGATTCCTTGGATGGCTCTTTGAGCTCCCGCATGAGGGTATCGCAACTTTGCTCCAGAGTGTAGAACTCAACGTCTCGTCCCGTAAACTCTAGCCAGGGCTTAAAGTTCAATGTCTTGACTCTGCCATTGACTAACTGCTTCTTCCCGACTTTATAGTCTTCTCGGATCTTCTGCATCTCTCCACGAACTCGTTTAAGATGCATCCTTATCTCCTGGCGCGTTTGAAGCCGGGTTTGCTTTGCCTGGAGCTCCTCATACTCCCGGGTGATGTCGGCCATGCTGGAGCTCGTGATAAACTCTCCGCGCGGCCTGACAATCTTGCCTCTCTTCATTCGATTCGCATACGCCTGGGTTCGGCTATTCTTATCGCTGACTATGCCCTGAATGTGACGCCATCGCGATAGACTCGGTGTTCACTTTCGCAAGAACCCGCAAGTTTTCTCGTGATGGCGAGCTCATGAGGGGCCCATACCGTTGCCGGATATCATTGAGGGCATCCGCGGCGACTTGGAAACGCGTCTCCGAGGGTAGGAGCGAGGCGTATGCAGGATTGATCGGCTGCTGTTGTCGTAGCTGCTCGTGGAGGATCTTGGTGATCACCGGCGCTGGGTCGACAGGAAAGAGGCCTGTTTTTTCAAATGCCGCCATAATGTTATGCCGCGTGAAGCCAGCCTCATATACGTCCTGAAAAGCTGTGAGGAAGTTGACCCGCGAAAATGATATGTTGCCTTCTGCGAGCGACTTCGAAGCGCTTTCTGATGTGCTGACTTTAGTGGCTGGAATACCCCAACATCAAGCGGCTGCATGAGGTGGGTGGAATGTGGAGGAAAATAGCAATGATGATATCAAACTTGATACAATACTCAGCAAAGTCAAGGGTGGTATGCCCTGTAAAGCCATCCACAACAAGCAATCGGTAGATCTTCTCGTCGTCAGGCCGTTGGTTTGGCGGCGCCTCCACGCGACTCATCCCCATGTTGGGGCGCCGAAGATGCTCGTCACAGCCGAACCACTCTTCCAGCGAATTTCCTGACTGTTTTGCTTGCGCTGACGATGCCCAAGACCAGCAGTTGAAATGCCTTGCCCACTCAAGGTGTATCTCTGCGTTGGAAAAGCCAGTTGGCGACTGGGCAAACCGTACGCCTGTCATGATGTCGATGCCGGCCCAGTTGGTGGTAGGGTAATGTTGGAAAACAAGCCAGGTGGAAGAGAGTCCCCACTGCGTTAACTGAGGCAATTACCGTGCAGGATTCTCGGTTTGCTGGGTCTAAAACTCGGGGCCGGGTGCTCTTGACTCTAGTGGTGCGCGTGATGAGAACTTGGATGCGTTCTCGCAGGCACCCAATGCGTATTCCGGCCTCGTCTTCATTCCAGATCTCTGAACTGCCAATACGGTAGCTGGTGATGATTTCTCGAAGCTTTGAGTAGAAAAATTCGACTTCTTCTACCCCGTGGGCTTCAAAGGACTTCCGGGCTCGTTCAACTGCTTTGAGATACGTCTTCGCGATCGCAGGATGACTTCCACGCCAATTGTCAAGCCAACTTGACGAGACCGGGCGGGCATTGGGATCTCGACGCATTCTTATTGCATTTGCAACAGCTTCAAGTTGCTCTCGTGGCGGGCATGCCGGTGCGTTCCATCCACTGTACATACGCAACCAGGGCGTCGTCTTCGTCCTCCGTCAGCGCCAATGGACGCCCTGGAGCACGGGAAAAGGGGTTTTTTATGAAATTAATGGCTCTCTGTACGGATGAGCTCTTCACATTGTAACGGATGGCCGCATCTCGCACGGAAAGAGGCGTTCTTTTTGGTGTTGTTGAGCGACGAACATCGGCTCTGGGGTCGCGACGAGACGCCAGAACGGCTTTGCTGCCTCCAGGGTAGCCATGTTATCTGTCATAATGTATTCCGGCAAAAAGATACGTAAATAAAGTCAAGTTGCGCGAGAAAACGCGGTTGAGATGCATAGGGTTGACGTTTTGGAGGTGGGCTGCTGTGCCGGATTTTTTGGGCTGTGCCGGATTTTTTGGGCCAACTAAGTGGCGAAGACACTTAGTTGGGCTGCTGTGGCCCCACACCAAGATCAACGGGTAGTCACGTCGCGGACGGTGATCTATTGAGGAGGGGTAGTTGGTAGACAATATGTGACGGTACAAGTGCACGAACAAGGTCGGGTGCGACTTGGGTAAAGTGATTGTCTACGAAGAGAGAAGGAGGTTCCTAAGGAAGACTCTGACTTTCGCTATTTACATGAATCAAAGTGAGACATTTCATAAAGTATGAAAGTCACATGATCGTTCCCTCACAATTACCTCCCTCCCGTCCAACGTTTCCTCTTCCTTGGGATCGTGGCAATCTGTGTCAAGATGACTTGAGAAGGTGACACTCTTTTTATGTTTCTTCCATTGCTTCCATGCATCAGTGTGTCGAATAGTGGGAAGGGGCTCCCACGTAGGCTGCGAGTAATCATGCCATTTTACGAGCACCTTCTTATGCGTACCTTCCATTCTTTCATCCAGAATCCTTTCGACGAGGTACATTTCTTGGCCGTCCACCAGCACCGGTGGGGCACTCTCTTGATCGATTTTCTGCGAAGGCAATGGGTCTCCGGTACTGGCCGGAGTAGATCGACGTGAAAGACTGGATGGATACGTCCAGGCACATCCAACCTATAGGCATGTGGGCTGACTTCGGTGAGCACTTGATATTTGGCATGTAACCAATCGAGCTTCTTGCAGGGTCGCGATGTTTTGACATTTCTCAAGTTGAGGTATACCCAATCCCCAGGCTTGTATCTCGGTGCGGCTGTCCTGTGCTTGTTGGCTTGCGCTTGCTGTATTTCCTGGGCCATAGCTATCGCTGCTTGCGCAAACTCCGTGGCATCCTGTAGTCTCTGAATAAAATCCTCCGCTGCAGCTTCTTCCTGTGTTGTGTCTTCCGTGCTTCGATGCTCAACTAACTGGATTGGCTCATTGTGGTAGCCGTGCATGAAGAAGAACGGACTCAGTCCGGTGGAGGTTGCTTCCGCTCGTTAATTGTCGCCATCGCGACTGGAAGCAAGTCCAACCAGTTCTCCTGCAGATAGTTTGTCCATATCCGAAGAATCTCTACCTCTTGGTTCATTCGTTCTGTTGCACCGTCGGTTTGTGGATGGTACGCCGTTGACAACCGCTGCTCGATCCCTAGCAGCTGACAGAAGTGTTTCCACATACCACTGACAAACTGGGGACCCTGATCACTGGTAATAGCCGTTGGGATGCCATGGACAGGGTAGTGTCGTTCGAAGAGTCTTCTTGCAACCGCTTCTGAAGAAATATCGTGTAATCCTTCGAGTTCGACGCCTTTGGTGAGTCGGTCCGTGACCACCATGCAGTTCGTCGCGCCATCTTTCCCCGACGGTGGGAGGTCAGTAATAAAGTCAATGGTAATTTCGCTCCATATGCGTTGCGGAATAGGGAGCGGCTTTAGGAGTCCTTTCTTTGTATCCTCCAGATGGTGTTTCGTCCGCAAACCTCGCAGTTGCGCACAAACCGACGTACATCGCTAGCGGCACCCGGCCAGAAGAAGCGTCTCGACAGAGTCGAGTACGTGAGGTCCCTTCCAGGATGTCCGGTGATATGAGAGTCGTGAGTTTCCTGGATGATCTTCGTACGTAGCGGCTCCGAACCGGGTATCCAGACGCGTTCTCTAAAGCACAGCAGGCCCCTATTGTCTAACGAGCATTCTGAAATGCTGACAACCTTCTCCTTCTGTAATCCTGTTGGCAAACTCTTCGCTCCATCTGCTACCAGCTTCGTGAGTTCTTGATAGAGCTTGTCTTCTTGGCGTGCGGCGTGCCACAGCTGCTGTAACTCCTCATCTTCAAATATCCTGATCTCTTTTCCGAAGTTGATTTCTGGGCACCATCGGTGTTGGTAGACAATGTCGATATTGGGACCCTTCTAAGGTGGTCGTCTTGGAATAGCCTCATAATGCGTCCCTTTAGTCGTTCATCGGAGTAGTTTGCCGGCATATCCTGGTCCCGTCGAGAGAGCGCGTCAGGCAATCCGCCCTTGCGGCCCGGCCTCCATTCGAGCTTGAATTGGAACTTGGACAGGAACTCCGACCACCGCACTTGTCTCTCTGTCAACCTCCTTTCCGAGTAGAAGTATCTCAGGTTCTTGTGGTCCGTTAGGATCTTGAAGTGCTCTACTGCCCGTAGCTCTGGTTCCCACTGCTCCAAACATCTGAGAATGGCGAGTAGCTCCTTGTCATGGATAGCGTAGTTCGCTTCGGCTGCCGAATGTTTCTTCGAGAAGTATGCGACAGGTCGTACCAGTCCATCCTTATCATCTCTCTGCAGGAGCACGCCTCCCGACGCGAATCCTGAAGCGTCCGCTTCCACGATAGTCTCCCTTTCTGGATGGAAGTGTGCAAGGATCGGGGCCGTGATCAACAGGTCCTTGAGCTTCTCGAAGGCTTCTTCGCACAATCCATCCCAACGGAATGGCACGTCCTTCTTCGTTAGCCGCGTTAGCGGCTCCGCTATCACCGAGAAGTCTGGCATAAACACCCTGTAGAAGTTCGCGAATCCGATAAAACTCCTCACGGATTTAATATTCGTCGGGGTTGCCCATCCCTTCACAGCCTCAACCTTCTCTGGGTCGACTCGGATCCCACACTCCGCCTCGATGATGAACCCAAGGTATTTCACAGCCTTGACTTCGAATTCGCTCTTGTTGATGTCCAGTTGCAGCCCAGCGTCCATCAGTCGTTGGAGGACCTTGCCGACTTTGTCGCGGTGGTCTTGCAGGCTTCCAGAGGAGAAGATCAGGACATCGTCGATATACGCTGACACAAAATCATCGAGGTAATCCTGGAGCACGCTGTTAATATACCGCTGAAAGGCTGCTGGTGCGCCTGTCAGGCCGAATGGAACTACCAGCCATTCGAAGGATCCATAGCGCGTTCTGAAGGCTGTCTTTTCTTCGTCGCCAGGGCGACCCTGATCTTATGGAACGCTGCTATAACATCTACCTTGGTGAACCACCTTGCCTTGGCTATCGTTCGCAAGGTCTCGCTCAGTAAAGGCAAGGGATAGCGGTCCCTCTTCGTTATGTGATTCAAACCTCTGTAATCCACGCAGAAGCGGATGCCTCCGCCGGGCTTCTTCACCATAAGGACTGGTGCTGCGGCTGGCGAGCTGCTGACTCTAATAAATCCCTTGTCGAGTAGTTCTGTGAGGGTCTTTCGTAGCACCAATAGCTCCTCGCGGGACATGCTGTAAAGCGGTCCCCAGGGTAGGGCTCCTCTCGGCCATGCTCGTCTTTCAGCACTTCGATCTTCAGGTCCACACCTGGCCGATGAGGGGCAGCTGGTCGGCCACTTGCTGAGAGAAAGCTCGAGACCACTTGTGGTACTGTGGTGGCAGCTTCTCCATTACGTCAGTCTTCGGTTTCGGTCTTAGGCCTTGTCAATATCCGCCATTGTGACCGAGTGAACTCCAATGCCGCCTTTGCGTTTGTCACGGCGTGCTTCTGCTAAAAGGTTGCGGCCATGACATTAGAGACGTCTAGCTGAGGAGGCTGGTAACGTCGTCGGTCTCGTACTTGACTCCATTGGACCCGATCTCGAGATATCCTTCCTTCGCATGGATGTGAACATCCTGGTCTTCCATCCATCGTTTACCCAGGATCATATCCCAGTTCAGATCGTCGATGACGTACATGAAAACACGATGCTGCTGATGTCCATCGAGGTCGATCGACACATACGTGATCTTGTCGATTTTGACCTCCTTGCCGTCTCCCGCTGCATTCTCCAAGATGCGCGGCTGGACGCGTATATGTGGCAACTGGAGAGAGTGAAATGTGCGCTTGCTGACCGCGCCGTAGCAGAGGCAGCCATAGTCGACAAGAGATGGCACAAAGTCTGTGCCGTTCACCCTGACGTCTGCTATGAACGGTTCTCCGTCCATTTTTGCTTTTCCGCTCACATCCCATTCTCTCACAGCCGCCGCGTGTCCCTAGTCTGAATCTTCATCGCTATGAGAAGAAGCATCGTCTTCGGCGATCTCGGCTTTAGTGACCGCTGGTCGTGAAGGGGTCACGGCATTGACCTGAGTGCGTCGGGTCGTGTTTGCGGGTCGGATAGGCGCAGCCAATGGACAGCGCTCGATTCTGCAGTTGTCTCTTCCACAACGGAGGCAACGCCCTTCACGGTAACGGGCGTCCATCTCGGCCTGGTCGACCCACTGGGCACGCTTGCCCAACAGCGCTTGGTCTTCTGGTCGCTTGGATTGGTAGCCATATGTGTTCTTATCACTGCGGGTGCGCGCAGTGTTCACTTTCGCGGATGCTTGTAGAGTTGGCTCCCATTCCATCATATCCTCTCGTCTAACTTCGGTTTTCTGGGCAGACTGTTTCTGGGCAGACTGGCCTCCATGGTTCTGGTAGTTGTCATAGTTGTCCGAACTCTTTGTGTTGCCTCGGGGCCTTTTCCACTGACCCAACAGTTCCATCTGGCTGCTCAGCGAATCGCACCTCCTCGCCAGCCCAACATAGCTGCTGATGGCAGAGGGGTCAGAGCCTATGAGGGCTGCTTTCATTTTGTCGTTTAGTGCCTCCTGGAGGTAGGAAATCTTGCTGTCGTCTGGCCAATACTCGGCGTTGGCATTGGCGATCTCCTCTCAAAGCGGGGTAAAAGGACGTGAATGGTTCATTCTCTCCTTGCTTAATCGAATGCAGATTGCGTGTAGCTCTCTGCTTGCGATCCCTCCCCGTACAGCAATTCGAGACGGTTGAGTAGTTCAGCAACATTGAACGTTCTCTTCTCGGTTTGCATCTCCACAAATGTGGTCACGTTGTCTTTAGCCTTGCCTTCTAGGCTCATGAAGATGTACATAAAGTGGCCTTCTGCATCTCCAAGGGCTTCTTTATCGACTCGTAGCTTTCCTTCGGTTTCTAGTTTCCAGCTTCGCCACTGGGCCTTGTCGCCGCCGAATTTAGGGATGTCTCGTAATTTGGGGCGCTTGGTTGGGTGAGGGTTGTGATTGGCGCCCACATGGGTGTCCTCGATGGGGACAGCCGGGGTGACAGATGGCATTGGCTCTAGGAGTTCAGACGAACGGGCTTGCTGGTGTTGTTGGAGTTCCAGGGCAATAAAACGTTCTTCAAACAGGGTATTTCTTCGGGAATTCTCTTCTCTCAGACTTCGTATCTCGGCAACCAGGGCGCTGAGGACGTCCGGCTGCATGTTGTTGTTATCTTCGGCCATCGCGACTTCGCTGAATGCTAATGGCTCCGATGGGACTCGGTTACTTTGGTGTCTTCAGTGTCTTCAGTGTCTTCGGTGATCTTGATAGTATGTGAAAGGCCTCTAGTGAGTTGATACAACTAACTAGTCCCTATGCTGTTTACTATCAAGATAGAAAAGAAAGAAAGAAAGAAAGAGAATCTACTACATAAGAGCATAACGGCATTTTATAGCTTCGAGCCAATGGAAGGTTCTAGAAGCTAGGCGGCGCAGCCGCCGTTAAAGCGGCTTGCCCGTTACAGCGTATATTAATCGGAGCAGAGCCGAAGATAATCGTGCCAGCGCTCATTGGGCGAGAGATAGGATATTTTGTTACGAGTAACAGGAGAAAGGCTTAAGAAAGAGCGGCATAAGAAGATCAGGAGCAGCAATCTTCATGGCTATCGTACTCACAGAGGGATTGCCAGTCTCCCAGTCTCATCGACGATGATAAGAGGCAGCCGGATGGCCAACACGGAACGCACGAAGCGAACATGGCACCACGGAGAGCAGAGCCACTTGGGATGCAGCAAAGAGGTCGGTGGAGCAGTGGGTTTAAGGTTATGGAGCGCGCGGTCGCACGGGGACGGGACACGGGTCATGGTGCGGCGGCAGGTCGGCTCGTGGTGGGCTCCTGTCAAAGGCGGAGGTCCTCTGTCATGAACATGAAGCAGCTGGAACCATGGAACTTGTCGTGCGACGGGGCGAAGAGCTGTACTTGACAGACGACTTCTGCTACCACGACAACCACATAAACGCTGCACGAACGCCTGCAGTGTTCCTATTTTCCTTTGCTCTTGGCACGATTTTTATCAATCAATTGGCCTTCCAGGCTGCTATTCTTGGAAGTCTCGCTGATGGACGACAGTTATTATTCCACATTTCCACGACTCAGACAAGGCCCTGTCGCCCAGTGCAAAACGCCCCGTGCGCCATCACCCCAATCCGAAACTTGCAACACCGCCAAGAATTTCACGATACGGGAGCACTGCTGCGACTTTGAAACTCGCCCGTGGTTTCCATCGTACCTCAAAATGCGACTACTTCCCCAGTCTGGTCTCTCTCCTCTCTCTTTCTCTCCTCCATCGGCCGGTCCGCAGTTTTTTTCTCTCAGTGTATTGTTCTTGGGCGTATAATTATTTGTTCTTGCCATTTCTTTTGCATATTCTCTCAGATTTGACAATATGTTCAAAAGTACCGTTCTGTCAGTACTATGTGTGCTCGCAATCCTCTGCATATCCATCGGTGAAGCCGCGCCCCAGCAGAACAATGGTGGAAATGGCGGTGGTGAACAAGAAACCGCACAAGAGAAGGCGGCGAAAGTTAAAGGTGGTACTTCCACCGCTCGAGATGGCTCCATCACACTTGACCAAACCGCCCAGATCAAGTAAGATTGCCATTGTCTCTCAGCTCTATAGTATGGTGGCAATTGAGCTAACCTGTGCCAATCAGTGGCCTTTCAATCCGATATAAAGTTAGTGCTCCCGCCAACCAATTCACTGCAGCTTCGGGCGTGAAGGGCGGCACCGCCGCTCCCGGCACTGCTGGCGACATCGGCATGAACGTATTGCTCCACGGCGACGGGGGCCAGTCATTCTTCGACTTTCCCAACGAAGGCGTCAATGCCAACCTCATGGGCGTCGCAGTCCTCGCTCCCGACCCAAACCTTTTCTGGGGCGGTGGCAAAGGTCTGGACCGGACAGAAGGCAGCGCTCACTCACAAGCCGTTGCCGATCTTGTTACGAAAGAGCTCCCCAACGTCGTCGCTTTCAATCAGTCACAGGTCTTCTTCACTGGCGTTAGCGGTGGCTCTCTCACCCTCTCTGGCTTCTTCATCCCGGAGCAGATGGGCAAATTCCCCAACACAGGAGTCCTGCTCAACTGCGGTGCTTTGGCTCCTCAGGTAGACTTCACGGCCGGAGCTCAGAAAGCCATGGCGAATACTCGAATTCACTTCCAATCAACTACCAATGAGCTGCCCGATATTCAAAAATCCCTTCCTCAGTCCGTCAAAGCATACGAAAAGGCCGGTGCGGGTGCTGGGCTGGGTAACCGGCAGATAAATGCACTCCAGACGGTAAATAACTCTCCGAATGGCGGACATTGTGCATTTGACGAGCAGGGTTTCGTCAGCGGTGTGCAGCTCATGGCGAACAATTTCCGGAACATCATGCTTCCCGGTGCTAGTGGCCAGGTTAATGGGATTGGTGATGTGGATACCGGAGTAGTAGGAAACGAAAACCTGAAATTTGCTAAAGCAGCAAATCAGTAGTTTTAAAAATTTAAAATCAGGATTAAAGTACTATTTATTTAATAATAGTCTAAAATACTATTCTCCCTACTAGAAATATAATAAACCTAGGTTATAATAATACTTTTTTATATAATATTTTATTATAGCTAGATATTTATTATACTTAAAAAAGTAGCTTAAGTACTTATTTATTTATTTATTAAGAGACCTTTATAAAAACTTAGTATTAGACTCTTATTAAGAAGTTATTAAACTCTTAATATATTTTATATTACTTATTAACTTATATAAACTTATATTTATTATTATTATAAGAAGAAAAATGTAAGGGAACACGTATCACGGTACGATCAGTCAGGTAGTAGAGATAGCTGGAGGTACTGCGCTGTGTGTATTGTGTTCTCCTCGTCGCAAGACTGAAGCTTGCGAGAAGAGAGATTTTCCCTCTTCGGTCGGAGTGGCGAGTGGTCTATGACATGCGAGCGGGGTAGGCACGATTCCCTGCCGATACCCTGCCAACACATTGGTACTACGTACCCGAGTGCTTTGTCAGCCCGTACCTCCTAGTAGCGCTCTCACAAAAAATTAGATATATTTTAATTAAATATATTATATTATTTCTTAATTAATATTAAAACTTATACTATTATAATAATAGTTATTCTTATTAAACTTATATTAATAATTTAATAAGAAGCAGGAAAAAATCGGTATATATTTATAGCTATAAGAAGACTATAGCTTATCTTACTTAGCTAGAAACCTATAACCTACATTTTTATTACTTTTCAGCTGCGGTTGAAGAGTTGCCACCCATGACGTTAAGCTGTTGCCCTCTAGAGTTTTCACGAGCAAGTCTTCTTTCTTTTTGTTCAAGCGACGATACAGTACAACAAAGTCCGGTAAAAGACAATGTGTATTTTGGTGTGTCCATCTAATGTTATGCTTATTACGAATTCTTGGCCCACGATATTGGCGGGATAGGCTGTGCTTTCACTCTACCTGCACTGCAGCAGCTCCCGTAGAAGCCTGAGTATTAGTGATGACAAGAAATATCGGTCAGCCAAATTCACGGGCCTTTGACACCCACACTACCTCACTTCTCCTCATCCTCGTCTCCCGTTCCCGTTCCTCTTGCTTGCACTCTCAAGAACCGTACCCGACTCACCGACACTCAGGCCCGGCAGCAACGCCTCCGCCATGGCACGCATCTAGACCGACCCATCTCTTAGCGACCCCGCCAGCTCTCGTCCGCTTCGTCGACCCAGTTCCATTCCGTTGGTCCTCGACCCTAGTTTCCCTGCTTCTTCGCTCTCCTAGGTTCGCCGCAGACGCGCTTCCATGCACGGAAGCCGTGGCCAATGCTCTGTCGTCCTTCTCGCCCTATATCACCTAGCTGCTACCTACGCCTTGCGCCGCATTCGACGACTCGCGAAGCCAAAGCGCCCAGCTTCTGACTGCGCACCCCCAACATGTCGGCACCCGGCCTGGATTCGGCGCCTGGTTCCGCCGTTCAATATGCCTACATGTTTGAGAAGAACAAGGGCCCGACAAAGCAGCTCGACGCCCTCTTGAGGGCCATCGCCCGCCACACTGTAGGCGGGGAACACCCTCCTGTCAACCTGTCAAGTCCCGGTTAAGAGCACATGGGCTAATGATGAACGCTTTCGCCTTGTCCCTCCAGATCCTCGAGCTTGGCGACAAGACCGACTCCTACCTGACGCCCACCAAGCTGGCCGCATTCTACCAGGCCGTCGGCGGTGACTATGACAGTATGTTATGCCCTGTCATACTGACCCTCCCTCTCCGTCTAACCGGATACAGCCCTCTTCGTCGATACGCCTTACGCCTCCCTCTCCTTGATCTGGCAGGCCACTGGCTGCCAGCACACGCTTCAACCTACCCACGATGACTTCGCTCCGCCTATAATCCCCGCCCTAACTATGCGAGGTTTCTCGCGCTGGGAGTCGCTTGAGATCTTACTAGGTCCTGAGGAGCATGTCCCGTTTATGCAGTATGCAGTTAAAAACTGGGACTTAAGGCACCCCGAGACAGGCGAGGCCTTTCCACCTGACTTGCCAGCCTGTATGTTCCCTACCGAGGCCGACATAGACGTCGACCGTTGGCATAAGTCTTGTGCCGCGAATGCCACTGGCAGCCACCAGCAGCCCGAGCCTAGCCGGCCAGGACGGTCTCCGCACCGCGATGACGCCGCCAAAGAACGAATAAGGCGGCGGCGGCGTCCGCGGACCTTACGCCGATTTATGCCTCCTGCTGCACCTTTACCACCGTCGGCCACCCAGAACGTATCAACTTTATCTCACTCGCATGATTCAGACATACGGTCAGACGAGACCAAGAAGCGCAACGAGCCAAGCCCGCTTGGCTCGCTGCGTGATAAGTTGAGCGAGGCCGTCTCAAGCATGTTACCCAACCGACTGACATCGGATCGGCCCATGACCAGATCTTCGTTTGACCGAGTACGCGGTCAAGATACAAGCGAACCACTCCATGCAACGGAGAGGAAGGAGGCAAATAGCGTGCCTGTCAGCGCTGACAGCGGGACAAGCAGCAACATCAAGAGTCTAACATCAATCAGCAATAGCACCTTGAGTCCATCGAGCAGCATACGAGAAGTACTGGCGCACGAGAATGTCGATGTGCTCGCCACCTTTTTGGAACAGCGCTTCACTCAGATTGCACGCGGAGATTATGCCTGGATGGCCGAGCTTAGAGATGTTGGATACACTCACGCTGAGATTGCCCAGCTGCTCTACGAGAGGACTCACGACTCCCCATGGATCTACTTTGAACCAAAAGATATTCCGTCGGCCGAAGTCATGCCCGGCCACCACTTGGATGGCTGCGCGCATCGCATCTCGGGAACCTTACCCGGTAGAGATCGTGTTTCTTGGCCACCACCGAGGTCAGATCAGGACCGGGAACTGATACGAATAATCGAAGAGCTGTGTGGGCTGGGAGGCGTTTGTCCATCGTCGCGAGACGCGGCGTCTTGGAATCGAACGACTGAGTTCCAAGAGCAGAATTCAGTTGCATTACTCCGCTATCGAGCACCAACATCAATCACCCGGCCCACCACTTCCGACACTCTATCTCAGCTGATTCAAGTCGGCTTGAGATTCAATACCGCCGTTCGCGCAATCCAGGACGCTGGGCTTTGCTGTAACTCCTTCACTGTGTTAGGCATCTGCAAAACACCATCAGATGCCACTGGTCATCAGCTGCGACTGACGCGTCTCGACTTTTCGCTTGGAGGGCGCATCATCAACTATCTGCGGGACTTAGATCACCGCCGTGCCGACGACCCGGGGCGACAGCACACCATCAGCTTGCTGCGAACACAGTCCCAGGAAATCATAAGCCAGGCCGTTGGTGATAGCTACGAACACAACATCAATGGCGCAGACGTTTTTCACATGTCTTCTTTGGCTCTTCAGTTTCTCTGCGTAGGCTTTCTTTCCTATGCGCAAGCTCATATTGGAGCGTTACAACCCTTCTTTCTAGATACGCCACTCCAACGGATCGTTCTCCTTGGCACAGACATCTCATCTAACCCTGATGTGTACATTACAGCCAGACTTGTCCAACTGACTTGCCTTGCCGGTATGTGCCAAGGCCCAGTACTTGCCTTTGATGGTCCGACGTCACCAAAAGGCACTTCTGGAGAATGGACTAGGAGATACGACGTTCGCGCGCTTCCCGAGGACGTTTTGGATACATGGGGTCCGGGCGAGCTCGTGTCTTGGCCGGGTGATATAGATTCGCCGCTTGCCATCAAGGTTGGCGGAGGATATATAAGTCCTCCATCGCATGGTGATGGGACCGACAAGTATCACTGGGACCGTTCGATTAAGATGCCCGCGGCGTCTTCATCCATAGACATGAAGCAAGAAATCCTCATCGGAGGCCTGGTCACCGTCAACACCCTCTGCGGAAACGACGAGGGAACATGTTGGAAGGCATCATCAAGGAGGTTTGAAGAACTCGGGACATACAGCTCGTATTCAGAACCGATCGAATACCAGCTCGGCCTTCAAGGTGGTCCTGACCACTTAGCCATCACCACCAACAAGGTATGGGCAAAGCGGCGGGGCAAAACAGTCAAAGCTAGGAATCTCGAACGCGACGATTTCATGCTGGTGCCATTTCTGGACTTCTACTGGGGCGTCAGGGTCAGCTTCTGCACTGGAGTGGCCCAACGTGTTTTACTGAGACAACTAGTGGCAGACCTGCTCCCAGCATTTGCAAAGTCTCTGACGAGCAAGCAGATGAAGGCTTGGTGGGCAGAGTTGGAGTCTGAAAACCGGATCCTTGGAATATTCCATGATAGACAGCAGCCTCTCTCTGACTGGCTTTGTAGCCTGTCTGAGGATCATTACCGATTCGTACTTGGTCTCATCCGGCTGGTGTTGGGGACTCTTCAGGACACAGGCCTCAGTCCAGAGGGCGGCCACTTTGTGGTTGCATGGCCCCAGGACGGCGTTGTCAACCGGTGTTTCCGGATGTCGCTGGACGAACACAACAAGTGGACGCCGATGCTGGCCGACTCGGACGACTGTGCGACCTTCGCGTACATGTCCAACGTGTGCCTTGAAGCAGGGGCTATTGTATGCCGCGGCCCCAATCCGACTTGGCAGGATCGGATATGCCTCCTCGAAACCGCCGTGCTTTGCCCGACCAGCGCTGAGCCTTGGACATTGTGCCACGAGCAGACGTACTTTTTTCACAAATTGGACAACAATCTGTTTTGGGTCAAGGCCCAGAGAGACGCTGCAAGAGAAGCATTGCCTGTGTCCCTAATGAGGCTCATTTCCGTGCAGTCCCTCCCGCAGGATATCCGATACAGGTTACTATTCAAAGAGGAACAAAAGAGGCAACGACGATTGCGCGAAAAAGATCTTCAGTCTGTTCCCGCCGAGCTTGTGCTTATATTGTCTCGGAAGATGTAGTTGGTTCCATGATATTCGTCAACTTCGTCTTCGTCGAAACCGCCCTGGCCTTTCTTCGCATCAGGCATGCTGTCAAGCGCTAAATCGTAACATGGACTGTCGACTTCACATAGATCTACCACATCTCCAAGTTCTCGTAGCCCCTTCATCGTGAGGATAGAAGGCTGAACTTGCACCACTTGTGAGAAAGTCTCGGGTCTTTTCCCTTTTCTAAGCTGTAGGTGAGCTGGGACAGCGCGGCCTCGTTATTGCCGCGAGTCCTGCGCCTGAGGAGGCGGCCCCTGTCCTGGATAATCATGGACTTGGCGCTGCCTGCAAACTTAAATCTTAAGGAGAGTCCAAGCCGGCATCTTGGACATATTCGGCCAGCTTAAACTACTCAAACGTGCATCTGTGTTTATAGACGCCACGAATAGCTGCGTATTGCAAGCACCGTTGTTGTCCTTGTGCGGGAACCCAAAAGTAGAGGCATCTGGTGATATCCACACATTCGTACCTTCTCCTGGACCAAAGTAGGCAGGAAGGGGAATTCGGTAGGGCTTCTGTGTCGGATGAGCGGCAAACAAGTCCCTCGCTCAACAGGTCAATAGCGATATAGCTGCTCTCGCCAAATAAATACCCAAGCAGTGATGTTTGAGCCCTTCGAATTTTACAGCCAAATATGAACAAGCAGGAACCAGTGCGACAAAGCTTAGCGCTCAACGACTTGCCATGTTAGCAGTCTCTGAGCCGCGGGTTGAGGACAGAGTGGTGACGAGCCCCATGGGGCTAATTGGACGAAGATGATACCAACGAGCACGCACAATGCGCCATGGCCAAATCGTGGCATTTTTTGGATCCGGAACGATATTGAGGCGGAACAGGTGCCGGTCCCATCGGCCGATCTCACGGCAGCGGTGCTTCGACTGCCGGAGAAGGACGTGATAGTGGTGTCGGTGTACGTGGAAGGAAAGAGCGTTGAGGCATTGACGGCAGCAGTGGAAATGCTGCACGACCTAATCCGGAATTTCCGTGTCAGGGCAGGCAGGGGAATAGATGTGGTGCTGGCGGGAGACTTCAGCCGTCACGACTTAATAGTCTGGGGTGCGAATGAAGTTTCGGCCTCGCCAGTCGTGAACGCGTCACACAGCCTATCAGCAGTCGGTTTCGGATGGCTCGCTCGCCCCTAATCTGTGAGCCGGCCGCGATTTAGACCTTGGCCTAGAGCTTTGCCATTGTCGCTTCAGAGCTCAACGTCTTGCGTCTAGACTTTCGAATAAGGGGCCATGGCGTCCTCGTGTCCTACTCCGCCCATGTTGTACCAAGGCCAGGGAATATCTGGAAAGCCTTATATAACCTAATCATATTAGACTGGCGAGTAGGGACACTCAAATGCAACTCGACCGATTCGTCTTGCGGACAGTCGACAGAAAATTTAACCTCTGCTTGATGAGATTCATCTAAGGCGGTAACCTGCAAGGCAATCAAGCCGGGAGGGCGATTGCCCTTGCCCTCGCCGTTAGGGGAAGAGTCGTCGCGGTTTCGAGGTTCGGGGGCCCCTCTTATGCTTCCTCGGCCGCAGGAAGGAAGCCAGGCGTACGTGATGCGCGAGGGTATATGTAGCTGCTGCATTGGCCACGCACGCGAACCTATTTGCATATCACAAACGGGTAGGTATTTGCCAACTAGACGAACGGCTCCATGATGCTATCGACCTGCCTGCTTCGCGTCTGTCCGCCTCTTTATTGCCTGCTCACTCTGCCGTCTCCCGAGGCCAAACTGTCGGGTTTAACGGGCTTCAATACGAGAAACGCCTTGAACTTTATGCGAACGCGTCGGCCCGGCCCTTGCCAGCGTCGGATATCCTAATTTCCTAAGGGTAGTCGTATAAAGATGAAATGGATGAGTTAAAAAGAGGCTTCAAAGACAAATATGTATAGAAGAAGCTGCTAACAATATTGCTCTGCATAGAGACCCCCGGGTTCTGCTCATGACAATTTCCGTGACCAACCGTGTGATCTCCATTGTTCATGTCTGATAACACAAGCACCACGGCGTTCAACTTCGACTCCGCCTCAAAGTCGCGACGCCGCGCTCGCAATGCAGGTATGACATCTTGAACATCCATTATATCCGAGTCTCTGCAGAGGTGTAGAAGAGTTGACGAATAATCTCGACTACAATTGCCACTTTGCCTGGCGTCGTTATCCCCTCTCTATGCTCTCCGTCTGCTCTTGAATCTGTTCAGCAGCGCGAACCTCTCTGGAAGATGACAGCCTGAACGAAAGTCAAAGGACGGTGCATCCTGTTGCTGGTATCCGCCTGCACAGGCCGGATCCAGCATCTCCCTTGCCCAAGCTCGGCTGAGCGGCGCCTCGACGCCAAGCTGCCTGGCTTGGTGTCTCTTCACACCGACGAACCCTACCGATGCCCGCCGAAAGAAGAGTCCAAGGCGCAACATGTAGACGGCGTGGGTCGTGTTCACAGGGACTGCAGTCCATAGGATAAGGCACCGCCACTTCGTTTGGGGCATGGCCAGCTCCATCGCTCGTGATATCTTTGGCGGAACCCCTGAACCCGGCCGAAGCTGGGACGCACAATTCGGCTTCTCCGTGTCTCTCGTCACAAAGGCCTTCCGGTAAATGCACCATGCCAGTCGCCACGTATTGCTGAAAGTCCAACGGCGGGAAACAGGACAGTCCGTCTTCTGCAAGACCATTTGATTGCGCACCGGCGTCATGACGAAGAGGACCCCCCACCCTGGGAAAAGTTGACGCTGTACCCGCCCGTCTTCTCGTCCTGCACCATCTGAAAGTTTTGTGTGCTGAGGCCAAAGGGCTTGAGAATCCCGTCGCCCAGCTGCCGCAGCTTGCCCCACATCTCGGCCGTCTCGGCGTCCTGGGCGGCCTTGGTGCGCGGCGGCAGAGCGCTGAGCTGCGCGCGCACGGTGCGCAGGTCAGCGGCGCCCAGGCCCGGCATGCCGGCCAGTGTGCGGTAGTCCTCCTCGGCGCCGGCGAGGTTCTGCCAGCCGCCGGCCTCGGAGCGGGCGCGGGCGCGGCGAAGCAGGGCCTTGGTGCGGATCCGCAGGATGTCTGCCTTGCGGGTTTCGGCGGGGGACTGTGACGTTGGCTCGGGAGGGGGTGCGGGGGCTGATTTCAGGGCGCCTTCGCTGACGATTTCGTCCTCGACGTCGGTGTCGGGTGCGCGAGGATCGCTCTTGGGCGGTTCTTGGCGACGGCTCGTGTTCCGCCCATCGGCCTGGCTGCTTTCGGAGGTCTCCAGCTTGTCCGCGGGACTCAAGGGCGCGGCGCCTGGCTCCTCGAGCTCGACCAGTCCATCGAGCGCATCGGTGGCCGCCTTGATGGCCTCGTTCCACTGCTCAAGCTTGAGGTGGGTTGCGGCAATGTTGCTCTGCAAGACGGCGCGCTCGTACCGGAGATATTTGGGGCACGAAGCAACGGCGTCGTCGTATCGGGAGAGGGCGTTGTGGTAGTCGTGTGATGAGAAGAGGGCGTTGGCCTCTGCCTTGATGGAGTGAGACTCTTGGAGGAGCGTCTGTAGAGGGACGTGAAGCTGTCAGCGCGTATTCCCCTCCAATGTGGGGGGAGCTTGAGAGTGTCCATTGTGAACAGATTGCCGGTGCCCCCTAGAGGCGGCGAGAAGGAATGGGTAAGAGACGTAAGACTGACCGCCTCCTCTTCCGGGGAGAATCTCAGGGACTCGGGCTCGTCTGCGTCCTCTTGGCGGGCGTCTGCTGCGTCCTCTGGGTGGGCGTCCAGCGACTCTTTCTGCGCATCTTTGCTCTCTCGGCCCAGCGCCCCCATCATGGCCCGTTGAGACGCGCAACGCAATCACCCTCGGCAGGGCGATGGCAGCGGACGGGAGGAGAGTTTTCCGGGCAGAAAAGAGCGAAGGCCAGCAGTGGGCCGGTGATTTGTGGGGGCAGGGGGGTTGTGAGCGCCGACGGCCGGCGAGTTCTTGGTCCTGCCCCTCCCCCACCGCATCGCATCAGTCACACCGACGGAGTCGAGAAAAAGATTCAACTCATCCCTTGCCATCTGGACCGACATCGTTGCCGGCATCCCTCAGAGCAATCCGGGTGAGACCCTTTGCAAGTTTATCTCGAAAGCTTCGACAAGCCTTGCAGACAAGCCTTACACACAAGCAGCTGCCAAAAAAAAAGAGACATCCACCTTCTCGCCGACTCGCCGCAATCGGCCGTTGGAGTCAAAACCGACTGCGATCAAAGAAGCGCACGCAGGGCAGCTCAGCAGACATGGCGCCCCGGACCGAGTGCGTTCCCAACGATTCCGCCACAAGCCGTGCATTGGCACCTGAGGGAGCCAACCCCCCCGGGGCACCCTTTTTCTGACTACCACCTACAGGTTCCCCCCCGTCCGGGCCTGTCTCTTTGACATGGACGGCTTGCTGCTGGACACGGAGGACCTCTATACGAAATGCGTCAACCTCGTCCTCCAAAACTACGGCAAGCCAGAGCTGCCGTGGTCCATCAAGGCCAAGCTGCAGGGCCGCCCGGGCCACGAGGCCAACAGGATCTTCCAGGACTGGGCACAGCTGCCCATCCAGCACGACGAGTACCTCAAGGAGCTCACCGCCCACCAGCGGGAGCACTTCCCCACCGCCCAGCCGCTGCCGGGCGTCGTCGAGCTGCTCGCGAGCCTCGCCAGGGCCGGGCGCGTGCACGTAGCCCTGGCCACCAGCTCGCACTCGGGCAACTTTGCCATCAAGACGGCCCACCTCGACGACCTGTTTGCGCACTTTCCCGCGGACCGGCGCGTCCTCGGCGACGACCCGCGTCTGCAGCCGGGCCGCGGGAAGCCCCTGCCCGACATCTTCGTCCTGGCCCTCAAGACCATCAATGACTCCCTGCCGGCGGGCGAGGAGCCCATTGCGCCCGACGAGTGCCTTGTCTTTGAGGACTCGGTGCCGGGCGTCGAGGCCGGGCGGCGCGCGGGCATGCGCGTCGTCTGGTGCCCCCACCCGAAGCTCAAGGTCGAGTACGCGGGCCGCGAGGCCGAGGTCCTGGCCGGGCGTACCGGTGAGGCTGGAGACGTCGATCTGCACCAGGTCGGCGAGCTCGGAGACGGGTGGGCAGAGTACATGGCCAGCCTCGAGTCGTTTCCGCTTGCCAGGTACGGCATCACTATTCCTGCTCCGTAGTCGCCGCCGCCGAAACCGGGATCGGCTCGCGGCAGTCAAGAGGGGAGAAGGGATGATTGCAAACCGTCGTGTGCATGGACTTGCCACGCCAAGTCGGAGGCCGGGCGGCGTCTACGGAGCACAAAGTGGCCTGCGCTTCCCGAGCTCATAGAACAGGTCGAGGTCGATCCATCAGGACAATAGATTTCACGGGGCCGGAAAAGACCCAAGGGCAATATCCTGTGTGTACATTGGACAGAACACAAGGCAGCGGTTAGAGCCTCCAGAAGGATCCGTCCCAGGCTGACGGATCGCCGGAACCCAGCGTCTTGGCTTCGGTCAGCCATGTCAGAGAAAGATGGAGCATTGCATCTGTCGGCCGGGCTGTGCCATCTATTGCGGGCCTGTTCGGCCGCGGCGACGAGCCTCTGCCGGATGCAGCCGCCGCACTGTGCGGTGGAGAATTCCTGGCCGTTCTCATCTGCCTCTTGTTTGTTTAAAATAAGATAAAAAATCATGTCATTCCTCCAAGATTATCCGAAAGGGCTGACGAAATTCCGTGGACTGGTGGACGACAACTCGCCACATGGTTCCATTCCTGCTCCTCGAGGCACAACGCCCGCTGCGCTTTGGAAGCTTGCTCGTAGCCGTTTGGTGGCAGCGCAGCGGTGGGGGAGAGCTTACATGGGTGTCCTGGTAATGCACAATGTCTGTCTTGGTCAGGACCGGCACACACAGCTTTTGTTGACTGCTTCGAGACCGCTGTGGTTTTGCTTCTGCGACGTTTGTTTTGTTTTCTCTTTTGGCGTCTAAGACACGCGTTGAGAGACGGCCCCAGTGATAACGAGAGTGTCGGGCCGTTTGTTGAGCGAGTGGACCGGACGGTTTACATATGGGACCGGGACTCTTTGACTTGGCCGTTTATCGTGAAGAGCGCGCAAGGCACCGTCTCATACAGTACGTCGTACAGAGCGGGCCATGTCGTATCCGCAGAGTCACAAGCTCGAAAAGCAGTCATGCTCGCGAACCCTCGCGGTCTCCATGTCGGTCAAAGGAAAACAAGCGTCTGTAACCGCCGTGACGGAGCCCTCCGCCTTTGCGCCTCCCACATGGGGAACACGACGCTGCCCATCCGTGTGGCCGCTTCTACGGATAAAAAAACCCCCACCGAACCCCGTCAGGCCATTCTCGCCGAAGCAGGACAACGAGAATAAGCTGCGTAGTACGGAGATGGAGTAAGTATTACGGCAGTGTGGAGTCCTGCGGGGCCGGCCCGCAAAAGGGGATGCGCTCGGCAACGCTCGGCAGCCCCGGAGAGAGAGGTGGGACGGAAGACGGTTGCCGGCCCCGAGGCTGACTGAACCTTCATTCGTTGTCGACTTGCATATAACCACGAACCGTAGATCTTGGGGGAGACTGTTGTGTGAGGACGTGGGCGTGCAACACGAGATAATCATTCTGGTGGCGGAATTCATAGGGGGACAAGTCCTCGTGTATGAGAGGGGCCGGCGGGCAGGCAGGATGTGGAGGGGACTCGGGAACCACCAAACCATCGCCCCGCGAACCGCTGAGAAAAAGGAAAGAAATAGGCCGATCTCGTTGGACCTCTTGTCTCTCTCTACATGCCTATCCGTATCCGTACATCGCCGTCTGTTTGTGGGAGGTGCCGCCGCGCCAGCCCGTCCCGCACCCGCACCCATCCCGTGTTTACACTGCGTTGAACATCTCTTCGCTTCTTACCAAATATTTCCGTTTTTTAATCTCCGTCTTTCTCCTCATTGGGCGCATTCCGACACCCCTCGACACCCCCCCGGCAACTTCGCGAGAGCCGGCATGAGAAAGGGCATTGACCAGTGACGCCTCCCAATCTCCTGCCGTGCCATGGCCGATCCCTGTCGAATCCGACTAGACGACATGGTCGCTTGCCTCGATGCGGGCGCGGGGAGAGCCACGGAGGAGCCATGGGGCCTGGTCCCCCGCGTCTCTTCCCCTCCCAAACAGCCCAACCGGACCGAGACAGCTCCCATCATCAGGTTGTCTCTCAGCCGCTTGGGCCTTGGGCTCTTGGCCCTGCAGGCTTTGCTTGCGGCTTCACCGCCGCGGCCGTGGGTGTCGACATATACATAAGAACCCCTCGTTGGGCCCCAATCGATTCCAGACGTGGCGCTCGATCTCTCCTGGTCTCGTAGTTCGTTTGTCCTTGCAATCCCAGGCGCGAGTTGTATCGAGTTGGTAGCTGTTGTCCAGTTCCGCCCTCGTCAGTTGTCTGGTGTCTCTTGCCTCAACCTCGGTCCCTTAACCCTCCCTCCATTCACTTATATCTCTACCTCCCCTCCCTCCTCCCCTCTCTCAGCCTCAACCAGACAGGGTCACCATGTGGTTCCAAGCTGCTGCAGCGCTGGTGCTGTCGAGCCTGCCCTTGCTCGCAACCGCGGCCCCAGCAACTTCGGGCGAGCCTCACATCGACCACGATGTCGTCATTGTCGGCGGAGGCCCGTCCGGGTTGAGTGCCCTCAGCGGCCTGGCCCGGGTCCGGAGAAACGTCCTCTTGATCGACTCTGGCGAGTATCGCAACGGCCCAACCCGGCACATGCACGATGTCTTGGGCTTTGACGGTAAGCACTTGTCATACCTCTGCACCTTGCCTCTCCTCAACCGAAACTGGGCTCTTGCTCATCATGGGCCCTCCAGGCGTGACCCCTGCGTACTATCGGTGGGCTGGTCGCCAGCAAATCTCTCACTATAAGACCGTCTCGATGAGGAACGGGACCGTGACCAAGATTGAGCCGATGCAGAACAACACCTACTTCCGCGTCACCTACGCCGTCAACAAGGGCGCCGAGTCGATGACCAAGACAGCCCGCAAGATCATCTTGGCCACGGGGCTTCGCGACCTGCTGCCCAAGACGCCAGGCATCCGGGAGAACTGGGGCAGCGGCATCTACTGGTGCCCTTGGTGCGACGGCCACGAGCACGAGGACCAGAGGCTGGGACTCATCGCCCCGCTCGAGTCCATTCCCGGCCTGGTGCGTGAGATCCTGTCGCTCAACAGGGATATTGTCGCCTTTGTCAACGGTACCGACACGCCCCAGGCACAGGTTGCCACCGACAAGGCGAGCCCCCAGTGGCGCGACTACCTCAAGATCCATAACGTGCGGGTGGAAAACCGCACCATCGCCTCAGTCGAGCGAACAGCCAATGGCACCAACGGCAGCGAAGACCCCAGCCTGCCGACCGTCGCCGAGCACGACAAGTTCCTCGTCACTTTTGCCAGCGGCGAGCCCGTCGCTAGAGACGCCTTCCTGACCAGCTTCAAGAACGAACAGGCGTCCAAGGTCGGTGAGGCCATGGGCGTCAAGCTGCTGGGCGGGCGTCTGACGGCCGACGGATCCAAGGGCCTGGTGACCAACATCCCCGGCGTCTATGCCGTCGGCGACGCCAACTCGGATAACAGCACCAATGTGCCCCATGCCCTCTTCTCCGGCAAGCGGACGGCAGTATTTGTGCACGGTAAGATTGGCAGCATCTCTCTTGTCTCGCTCGCCCACTGGTCCTGACGAGCCGCTTTTTTTTTCCTCCGGCCTAATTATCCCCATTGCCCGTTTTTGATGGCGGCAAGCCCTTGGCGACTATTTGAAAGAGTGTAAAGAAGAGCAGAACGAGCAAAAAAGTATGGAACAGGCGAATAACTGACTCGCGAGGCAGTGCAACTCGAACGAGAGACGGCGGAGAAGGAGCTCGCGGCCTTTGCCCAAGCCGGCAAGCCGGCCAAGCGGAGCATCCACGAGGAGGCCCGGTCCGTCTGGAACGTCATGAATGGCCGCTCCGACGAGATGCTCTTCGCCGGAGAATTTGACCAATAAGCGACGCACTACGAGCCTCAAGGGTCTCGCTTCAAGATTGTTCTCATTCTTATTGGACCAAGTGGTCTGCCTTCCCCGGACAAGCAGATTGATACCATCTGCCTGTCTGGTTGACTTCAGACAGTAATTTCCAGGCCCGTACCAGGGCCGAAGAGTACATGTGGATATCCATGGCGGGCGAGGCGGCTCCCTTCGTCATGGGATGATATATAATGTATATGATTGCAGTCATTCTCAGCAGGGCTTTTCAGAGGATTTGGCTTGGCACAAACGCAAAGGGGGAGGGAAAGGCAAATGCGCCACGCGGTATGGAGTCTTGCTCATAAGTTGAGCACACCAGCCGGGACTTAATACAACGTGAGAGACGGATATCCGTCGTTGAATTGCTCCGTCACCGTGCCAAACGAGTCGAGCCGACTCGAGGCGTCCTAACCGACCGAAAGCGGCTGCGTCTCGTGCCGTAGACATCGCATGACACCATCGGAGAAGGACGGCAACGCCCCTGGGTGACGGACGGTGGCGATGATGACGCCGTGTGCCGGCTCGGTTCCCGGTGAGGCGTCTCGCCCTGGGTGAGATGTAGACGTAGCTTCCGGAGTCGATGGGTAACACCGGCTGGCCAATCACGCCACTCGTAGCGCCGACAGGGCCGGCCGGGGCGAGACGAGCGCTTGGGCGGTTCCGGAGACGGGCCAAGCCTCGAAGATGGAACGGAGTCGTACCGCATTCCGACGCCGGTGGCTGGAAACGCTGGAATCAAGGGCACTGACCCTGGGCGTTCCTCTCACTCGACCTGGGAGTCTCGATCCGCATTTCATTCACGCAGTAGCACATTGCGACTACTTGTCCGCACTGGCCCTCGGGATGGAAAAGAAGAAGATTAGCAGGTATATCAGAAACAGCGCCGGGCCGAGTATCGACGATGTTAGGCATCGGACTATAGCGGCCGTCTTCGCGCATGATGGAGGGGACTGATGAGAGGAGTGTGAAGGGGAGTCGGCACGAAACGCTTCGGCCGCAGTCGAGACACGACCGGGCGGCAGAGAGACAAAGTACCGCAAGTCTTGGGCCGGTCTTTTGTACTTGTTCCCGGCACGGTAAAAATGGCACTGTACAACCTTGACAGCAGCCGGTCAAGGCCCGGGGCACGCGTGCAGCTTGGTGCACGTACCCTCGCCTCGAGACCTCCGAATACCTTGGGATTGTCGCAGGGCAGATGCCAATGTACCGAGTACCGGAGGAGCACCCCCCTCTCCGTACTCGTGCCCGTAGCGCGCTTGGATGGCTCCGCCCCGGCAGTGACCGGAAGAGACGGACGCCCTGGTGAAGAGACGGGCAGAAACGGGGGCCCGTGACGACGAATAGAGCAGCCATGCTCCGTGGTATATCACCAACGCTTGCCCGCGGAGGTCACTGCAGTTTGGCCCGGAAGCGAAAGCATCAACGGGACGGGGGGGAGCTTGCCAAGGAATGGGGAGGGAATTGACAAGCATGGCTACGCCTCGACGTCGGCGGCGGCCCGTCCCCATTTGCGGCGTTTGCACTCGCTCACACTGTCCTTGGCTGGCCCCGCTAATCGTACCTCCGACCGAAAAGAAAAGGGCGCGTGTCTCGGCGGCGGCAGACGGAAGCCCCATTTGTCGGGGTGGCATGAAGCCGTTTTCCATTGGTCCTTCCAAGGCCCGTGCAAAGCCGTCTCCCCCCTCATCTTGTGTCTCCCCTCCCCGGCAGCGGCAGCGGGCAGGGGCCGGTTTGGGCAAGGAAAGAGGTCGACAGCCGGTCGGGCTGATGGGCAAGACGCTGTTGGTCAGTTGGTTGGTTGGTTCCTCAGTCATCCATTCCCTGTACGCCGAGGTCCGAAGCGGAGATGGTGGATCACCCATGGCCCGGTAGCCGCTGGCGTGATGGATGGAAAGTAGCCGTTCCAAGCGGCCTTGTTCAAGTGGGAGGAGAGGAGAATGGAGGGGAGAGGAGAGGAGAAACAGGTGCCAAGGTGGGAGAAGGGGGCGCGAGCGAGAAGGCGAGGTCGCGAGTTGCAGTTGCTGCCTGAGGCAAAGCAGGCGATACCGAGATACACCCCACTGTAATTACTCGGCGCCTGCTCCGGCACAGCGAGGCCGTCCGTAGCCTTTTTCGGGGAATACACACGGTGCACGCCTGTCTGCCCACGATGTGACTTTCTGGGGGGCCCAAGGGGTCATGTCCGGATTGCCTCGGGCCTGAGGAGGAGAGTGCCGGGTTCCCAAGGATGACGACGAGGCCCCCAACCGATGTGAGCCCTTCCCCGGCTTCTTCCCCTCCTCTCCGCGCCGAGAGGCGTGTGGGCTGGGTCTCCGGCACAGTCCCTGCGCGCGACTCTCCACACTGTCCAAACGCGCACAGCACGGCTGCCTCTGCAATCGTCGTGTGGGTTGCGATGATGCATATGAGCATATGAGCAAATGAGTCCCGGGAGGGGGGCGAGAAAGCACTGGAAGACGCGGACCCTCTGGATACGATGGGTGATTTCCAGAGTACGGCAGAGCAGGGCGTCACTGGGGGACGAAAATGCATGCAATGACTGGCGACGGCCTGCCGCATCTCGGCTTCTTGCCCTGCAACGCGGCCCGGCACAGTTGCGTCCCGTTCTTACTGGCAGTGTCCCGGCCAGTCAACGCCAGTGGGGCCGTCCGCCCACGCTCTCGGCCCCCAGTTTGTGTCTTCTTCATCCCCAAGTCTGCCTTGCATCCATGCATGCATATGAGTGAAATTGGATCGTCGGTCCGCACGAGGAGAGAGCAAGCAGCCTGTCGTCTCTTGACTGGTCCGGCATACATGACGTAGCGAGGGGAAGAAAACGGGCCACGGAGCCGAAGGCGGCCAACGGGGCGTTTGTCGCTCACACGTGCCCAACACTGACCCTCGCCCTTGTCTGCCTAATCACACCTTGCGACCACCGCTGAAATCATCGGGGCATGGTTGTTGGCCCGGCCTCCATCAGGTACTGTACAGGGGGAGGTACAGGTACGGTAGGCACTGTATTATTTACAGTACGTCGCCTGCCGTGGGCGCATTACTCGAGGCGACTGGCGTCTCGGCCCCACTCGCCACGCGAAGTCCCGGGGCCAGGAATAATAAAGGAGAAGGGGGGCCACGGCGGCTCGCTGAGCCAGAAAACTGCCCTGCCTCGGACGGGCCGCCCATCACGGGCTCTCCGGCCTCGTGCCCGCGCTCTGAGTGGACACTCCCCGGCCGCCTGCTGCCCACCCCTCCCTCCCCCCTTTCCCTCTCTCCATCCGTGTCGCCTGCCATGTATGTATGTATGTATGTATGTGCGTATGATGTAGGCGCGTGAATTCGGGGAGGGGAAGCAGGCGAAGAGGGGGGGCCAAGCCAGGCTGACCTGATGTTGGGGAAGAAAGAGGGGGGCCGGACGGACGAGAACTGGGTAACGCAGGGAAACAAGAGCCGGAGCCGGAGCGAGAGAGAGAGAGAGCGATTCATTGCAGGCCCCAAGTCCTAAACATGGACGTGGGCGACTGCGGCTGTGTTCGCCCGCCTGCCCGCCCGCCTGCCCGCCCGCCTCGTCGGCCGGGAATGCAGGCTTGTTCGGGCGCGGCGCACCACCACCACCACCTGACTGACTGACCAAAATAGCCAAACTGGGACGGCGTCTGACGTCCCAGGATGGGCAGACGGAAAGGAGGGGGTGTGTGAGCAAGGCAGGAGGATTTCCCCTTGGCCTCTCCGTGCTCTCGTCTGTCCCCCCCGTCGGTACAGTGCAGAAAGGCGCGTCGGCGGCAGCCTCCACCGACCGAGAGTTATAAGGTTTTGCTACCAGTGTGTGCTCCGTGCATCGGGGATGCTTTACACACTGTGCGAGACCGTCTGGCCCGCCTCCGGAGCACACGGGGGACGGCTGGGGAAGGGGGGTTCCCAGTGGTCTCGGCCTTGTCTGTCTGCTGCGCATCCCGAGAGATTGTCTTGATTTTTTTTTCGACAGGGCAGCCGGACTGACGGGCTTGGCTGGCTGGCTGGCGCGCACGGTTGCGGAGGCGCTCTGTTCCATCGAGGCTCGCGTGCCAGGCATGTCACGTACGACCATGTCGTCGGACAAGCAAGACGAATGAACGAAGATGCAGAATAAGCACCGGTCCATGGCAAGGAGAGGCATGGCCGATCGGACATCAAGACGGGCAGCTCCCGAGTTTCTCCAGGGCGCGCGTCATTATCGGCTCGGTGGGCCGCCGTGTGCTTGCTCGCGTGCCCGCCCGGCACTGTGCGACAAAACAGCCTTTTTTCTTGGTTGAGGGAGGCGGCGAACGGCGACGGCGGTGCTGATGGGCGGACAGGCGGGCGGGCGGCGGCGGCGGCGGCGGCGTCGTGGTGGCTGCACTGCGGCCTGTCATGCTCTGCCTGTCTCTCCCCCTTGCAGTTGCGCACGCGCGCTCGCTCTCTTGGTATCGTATGTACGTGCCGCGGCATCCTTTGCCGCGACGTGATGGCCACGAGAAGGGCTGGCGGGAGCGGGCACGTCTTGTCCCCTGGACAGTACAGGCACTGTACGGACCCATTTCCTGGCCCCATCGAAACCTGCTGCTGCCGTCGCCGCCGCCGCCGCTGGCGCGGGCGCTGGCTGTTGGCCCTGCGGAGCTCTGGGTCCTGCAGGGTGGGCCACAGGCTCCGGCAGCCCAAGGCCGATCCCCCCGTGCCCTGTGCTGTTGTCGCGGGCGGGCTGCTCGTCGCTTGCTGCTGCCGCTGCCGGCCCTCTCTCTCTCTCTCTCTCGCGCCCGCGCCCATCACTTCTCCCCCCCACCTCGCGCTCTCTCTCTCTCTCTCTCTCTCTTCCTCCTCCCGCACCAGACACGCCCCGCTCCCCCAAAAAGGCGCCCGTCCTCACTCGCTCTCCAGCGCCGCCCGCTCCCGTCTTTCCTCGTCTCTCCCGCTCCCGCCCACCACCACCTTTTCTCTCTCTCCTTCTTTTCGCCCACGTCCATCCACCACCATCCGCCGCAGCAGCCGTCTTGCCGCAGACGGTCCTTGGGAGACGGCCGCCGCCGCATCGACCATTGCCGCAATTCCTGTCTGGATCAGCAATTTGCTTCTTTTCTGGTCTGCAGCGCGGCCTGTCCGTCGCGTCTTTCCATCCTTTTTTTGACAACCCTCTTCTGTTCCGGCCCCGACCGAGAACGGGGGCCTGACGCGACCTCCGGCCCTCTCTGACCGTCTCTGCCCTGTTGGCACCGCACGCAGTCGCAAAACCCGCGTCGCCTCTTCTCGCCGCCGACTCCACCCCAGGGCCCGTCTTCGTCTCTGCCCCCTTTTTTTTCGCCGCTCGCCGCCCGCTGACTCGCCATGTCGTCGGGAGTGGTGCGCTCGACCGCCCTGAGGGCCGGCGGCGCCTGTGTGCGCTGTCGCAAGGGCAAGACCAAGTGCGTCTACGAGAACGGGCGCGCGCCGTGCAAAAACTGCGCAAAGGGCATGCACGAGTGCTATCTGCCCTCGGAGAGCATGGCCCATCACCACGGCCAGAGCCCTGCACGCCACTCGAGCAGCGCCCACCGCCCAGCTCGCGACAGCCTCCCGGCTTCCGGCGCCGGTGTCTCTGACGCCAGACAGGCCGTGGTGGGCTCAGGCTCCGCCAGGCATGTCCAGGCCGCCTCGGAGAAGTGAGTCGAACCTTTCATTCCTCTCTCGGTCCCGCTTCGCCTTTGCTCCATCCCCATGGTGCCGCCGACGCAATCATCAACTCCTTGCTTTTTGCCCTGCTCTTCTTCAACAGTTGCCTGCCCTGTCGGCCAAAAAGTACCTGGCCGCGTCCCCCGTCGCCCCCATCATTGCCTCTCCTCTCGCACCGTCCTTTGGCCGCCCCCCTCCACAAGGGCCCCCCTTCCTCTATCCATGTGGCCGGCGGCCTCTCCTCTGGAGCCCCGTCGCCGCCCGCCCTGCTCGACTCACATGCCGCCCGCCGTTGCATTGGTTGGCTGCTCCTCGTCTGCTCCCCCGCCTGCGCCCCCCCTCGATCCGGCCCTCGATCCGGGCCCTGTCCTGCTCTCGTTTGTCTTGGTGGCGTCGCCTCAACGACGGAGCTAATTCACTTGCTTGGGTCTTTTGCTTGTTTTCTCTTTTCCGTTTTCTCACTTGCGTTGGATTCTACTTCGCCTTGCCATCCTCTCTAACAATGGGCGCCTTAGGCTCACACCAGAGCTTATCGCCGAGTGCGAGCGTGTCGTCTCCAAGACGTTTCCAGCCTGCGTCGCGTTCCACAAGCCGTCATTCGTGCAACAGCTCAAGAATGCATCGTTGGAATCGACCTTGGTCTATGGTCTCTTGACCTGTGCCGCCCGGTACGTCACTCTTGCCCTTGGCTGCCCTTCCCTGCGCCGCCCTCCCGGACTCCCCGGCTTTGCCCACATCGGGCCGCTGTGCGGACCGCCGATCGGGCCGTCTTGCCGTCTCACCCCATCCTGTGGCGGCGATGGCGTGGACGTCTTGTCTCGCCAGCTTCCCACATGGCCCATCGCCTGCTGACGATAACCCAACTTCTGTAGGAGCTCTCCTAGCCTCATCCGCCGCTACGGCAGTCCCACCCAGGCTGCCGAAACCTTTGCCGCCAAGGCAGTTGGCCTCATCAACCAGAACTTGGACCATCCGAACCTGGCCGATATCCAGGCGCTCTGTCTTCTCATCATCCACGAATGGGGGACCCGCAATGCCGTTCGCGCCTACATCTACCTCGGCCAGGCTGCCCGCATGCTGCAGATGTACAGGATCCTCAACGGCCACCATGCATCCGACAATGCCGACCAGTTCCTGCGCGATGAGTCGTTCCGGCGCACCCTCTGGCTCGTCTACATCCTCGACTGTCTCCTCACCAGCACGCCAGGCCGGTTCTCGGCCCTCTCCGTCCAGGACACATCCGATGTGCCTCTTCCCTGCTCGGACATCAACTTCGCCTTTGGCAATGCCGTCTACGTCAAGACGCTCATCCAGCAGCTCAACCACACCGCCATGTCCCCGACCCTGGCCCCGGCCGGCGATATTGGTGAGTTTGGCTACATCGTCCTCGCCGCCACCATCTGGCGCGACGTCGTGGCCATGCTCACCGTCACGTCGTTGCCCAACTTCCGCGAGGATGACTGCAGCAACTTGATTGCCAAGATCGAGGGCCTTCGCGCCTCCCTGCCCATGCAATTTGTCGATAAGCCCGGCCAGATCAACCTCCACATGACCATGGGATCGGGCTACACCTTTGCCATGCTCCACTGCCTGCTCCACTGCGCCACCGTCTTTGTCCATCGCCGCCGACTCCTGCAGGAGGTGACGTCGCCCAACTTTGCCGTCGAGTCGTTCCGAATGAGCCCCAGGTGCCACGACATTGTTGATCGCCTGTTCACTTCCTGCCATGGCACCATTTCCCTGCTTACTGCCGTCGAGGCGGGTGCGGAAAAGGACCACGCCACCTGCTTCCCCATCTTCATGCTCTTCTCCTCCTTCACCGCCAGCGCCACTGTCGCATACCTGTCTCTCAAGGGGCTGACGCCGCCCAACGCCGTCGAGACTGCGGCCCACATCGTCAAGGACGGTCTTCGCTTCATGCACGACGGCACTGAGAATTGGCCCCTGATGACCAGCTGGCTTAGGCACTTGACGGTGATGCAGCGGGTCCTCAACAACGACGCCGCCGCATCGTCGGGAGCCTCGGGGTCATCCAGGCACGGCTCCAACTCGCACGGTGCCGGCATAAAGGACGAGATCTCGTCCAATGCCGACACCAACCCCGACGCCATGGATTACGACCAGCAGCAAGTCTCTGGCGGAAACGCGTCGGGCCAAAACGCCACGGCGGCCCGCTCCGCCTCCGAGTCGGTCCGGGAGGACAGCGAGCCCCCCGTGGCCATGCCACGCCGCCCGGGCGTCACCACTATCAACGGCGGCTCCGGGGGCGTTTCCACGCCGGCGACGGCCAATTCACCTCCCTCGGGTAGCGCCCCGACGGCGCCCATGCAGGCGCAGGAGGCGAAGCAGCCGAGTCCCGACATGACGCCCAACGGCATGGCGCCAAACCAAGAGGGCCAGACGACAAGCCAAGACATGACGGCGCCGGAACTGTGCCAGGCCTTTGAGCGGCAGCTACTGGACCTGGATGATCTGGCCGCCTTTATGGGCGGTGGGGTTTGACTGTAGGGCAGAGTCCCAAAGAGTCAAGGCCGAGCCACGGGCCCATCTGTGGTCGGTCACGGCCTGTTGTCGCGATGATTGGGGAGCAGCACATCAAGGGACTTGATGGAGGTGACATTGTAGGATTATATAGCTAGCCGGATACCCGTTATGGTGGAGCAGGGGCTGGAGGGCAGGCGTTGGTGGGTTTGGCAGAGGAGAGGTTGGTCAACAAGCCGCCGCGAGCTTCGATGCTAATGATGGTTTCGAGACGAGGAGCATGGTGGGCGGCTTAAGCACGAGGATTGATTTTTGTCTGCACGCCGGCAGAAGACGTTCTGTGCTATGTGTAGCGAAGAAAAGAACACCGAACAACACGACTTGCACACGACTTGCACATGATGCGCTACTGCAGGGGCTGATGGATGCTTTGCGTCGAGGCGGAAGCGCATCCGCAAGTGCCGCATGCCAGGGGCAGGTGAAAGGCGGTACGGGTTGGCGTGAGGCCTGCATGGATGCTAAGGTAGGGGGGCTGCATGTGTGAGGTGCACGGCCTCTGGCGCGGTGCGCCACGGGGGTGGGAGTGACTGCGGAGCATTGAGAGCGCCGAGATTTCGACCCGTACATGGATGGACATGACAGCGATGTGCGCATCTAATAAGTCGCGGTCAAGGTACATGTACAGGCGGCAAATCGGATCTTTGCCAGGGTTGAATGAGGAGCGGAGAGGTAGCGCGATGCCGACGGCCCACCTGTTCTGTTTCTCTGTCTCCACTCTCCACCTGTTCGCTCCGATTCCTTGGCCCGCTTGGACTCGTCAGTGCTGGAGGAAATGGCCGGGTGTCGTGACCGACAACCAGAGGCGAATACAGACTGGCTCCAGACTCGACTCGGTGAGAAAGAAACCATGTGCGTCCCGAGGTGGCGCCGCGAACGGGAGTCGGTGGTTCGGCCCGGGCGGGTTGCTCAGACCGGGCGGCCGGGGATAATGTGTGGGAGTGGGACACGGGCAGCCACGGGCAGACACGGGCAGCCGCGAGCATGGGCAGCGGCGCCTCGGTATCAACAGGCGAGGCTGCCTCGTGGTTATATAAACCGGGCGGCCGGCTCGGAGTAACTGGATGGTCTCATCTTACCACGTCCTGGGAGATGCAGCCTTATTAATATTAGCCACAGTTGGTTGAGTAAAGTAACATTTATTGCGTTACGCATACCTGCAGTACCTGGTCGGGCGTGTTATTGCTTGTTAGCCGCCGCCCGGCACCGCCATTGCCGTAATACCGTGCTCGCTGCGCCTGTTGCAAGTTACAGCACACGGGTCGACGGGCTGCTAAGTTGGCTGCATGGCCCCCTCGAGGCTTCCAGGCCTGTTTAGCGTGCCATGGGTCAGCACGGCAGAGGGCTGCCGCTGACCAGTCACGATGGTGGTGGACTCGCGATGACGTTGCTGGTTGGCTAGAAGCTGCAAGAACAAAGCAACGGCCGCCTGCCCAGTAATTTTACTTTGCACTTGGGCGAGGCCATGTTGCTGCCTTGCTTTGTTTAGGGAGGAATCCCCCCGGTAATTTCCACGTCGCAGGGCTGTGAGGAGCCAATGTTATTGTCGGCGTCGCCCAGCCGCCTGCACTTTATAAAGCCGAGCTCCCTCCCCTTTTGCCCTCCCCTTCTGCCCTCCCCCTCCCTTGGTCCCCTCCATCAGCCACGAGCATTACCCATTTACCAGACTCAAACACGCACGCGTCTCGCAATCATGAAGGTCACTCTCGCCATCCTCGCCGTCGCCGGCTTCGCTGCCGCCCAGGACTTTGCTGGCCAGCCTCAATGCGCTGTAGGGCCTTCCCGATGATGCTGCGTATCAATGCCCTGTTGCTGACTGCCTTATCTTTGCTTTCATACAGATTCCCTGCATCACCAAAGCTGTTCCCCAGACTGGCTGCAAGCTCGAGGACGTCGCATGTGCTTGCAAGAACCAGCAGAAGCTCATGGAACTTGTCGCGCCCTGCATCATCAAGGAGTGCAAGACCGAGGACATCCCCAAGGCCCAGTCGGCCGCCGCCGCCGCCTGCGCCAAGGTCTCTGGCAGCTCCTCCGTGTCGGGCTCTTCTCACTCTGGGTCCATGTCCATAACCAGCTCCCATGCCGGCAGCATGTCCCACACCAGCTCCCGTTCCACCCCCACCAGAGCCGCGTCGAGCAGCGCGAGCGACTCTGACGACGACGACTCCACGCCCACGGCCGCCGGATCTCGCGCTGCCAGCACCTCGACTCGGAGCGCTTCTCCAAGCTCCAGCTCCGGCGCTGCTGCAGGTGGCCCTGTCACTGGTGCCCTGGCTGCCATTCTGGCCGCCGCCATGGTCCTGTAAACGGCACATCTGCGAGGAATGGTGTTGGGGTGTTCTTTTTCAAGCGTCATGTGGCTTTGTAAAAGATGAGATGAGGGAAGAGATCCTGTCAAACATGCCCGGGACAGAGTGTTGTATTCGGTGGACGAGCAGTGGAAAATTCAAACTTCTAAAATTTGTCTTCGCCTACACCTTCTTTCTCAGCCTGTCTTAGGTGGTGTGTACGCTTGGTCGGGATATTGAGCAGCTATAGGTAGCAAGGCATGGTGGATAAAAAGATGATTGGTTCTTCTGACTCGATGACGATATCAAGGTTACTTCTAATTATATTTGTGTTCACTCTAATTAGCTAGACAGGCTCTTGCATCCGATCGTCGCTGGGTCGCTGTTCTGGGGACGTGAGACCGCTGGCGACGTTGAGGGAGACTTGGGAGGCTTATCCATGTCAACCCAGAATTATAAAATTACCCCGGCCGCAAGGTGACGGGTCTGGAACCAAGGAACCAGGGCGTCATCCTGCCTACTGGGGCGGTGCCCAGGGGCGTGCTTCGGCAGCACGTCGCATCTCCCAGCTGCTAATTTTACACTACCTGGCTGCGCCCCGGCCATATCGCCGAGCTGACCGACAAGGTCCTTTGTGGCGGTATCATCCAACCAGGTTCTCGTCACTAGTGTCTCCAGCAACCTTGGCCATGAAGATCCAGCCGCGGGGCGTGCGCGGTTGGCTGCCGCCATTGTGGAGGGAGCGAGAACTGGAGGCAAAGGGTATTATTGCCGACGTGCTGGCGGGATGGTGAAGGGGCGTCGAGGGCTGCCGCTGGTCGTCGTGGGTCTGGTTTGTGGCCGGCTAGGGGGAGAAGGTGTCGAAGAACGGTACATATGGGATGCAGCAATTCATGGGAACGGAGAAGGATGTATGATGGCCGGGGACGGACGACGGCGTTTCTTGTGACTGTTGTAGCACCCATGTAGGTAGACATGTCACGATTGACTCGCCGCTCGAGACTGGAGGGCCAATATCGGCATTGACACATGCGGCAGGCTGGGGTGCCAGATGGCCGTTACGCCACCATCGGAAGTGTATCGGTTTGTCTGGATGATAATGATACAACTATCAACGCGGGACGGGCCTACGGGGACCAGCTATTTCCTCAACAGCCTTGGCCATTATGTTCCCAGTCACAGTATTGTTTGTTATGCGCACGCGTATATCTCGCCCCCCAAAGCCATTGGTTGCCCCGTTGAGCTGAATGTTGTCTCTAAAAGCCATTCAAGGACGATGTGGGGCTTGTAGTTCTATGGTTTGATTTATATACAACTCGAGCGTTTTACTCGTCGGTTTAGAGAAGACAATGTCGAGAAAGACCATGGTTAGTCCAGAGTTTGATTTTCGTCAGGACAAGAGGGACTTGAAAGACGCTTTGAACAGCACCTCTAATGCAGGTGCCCCTATTTGCCCGGTGCAGCGGCATTTTACAAGGTTGATGGATCTAAACTATGGCTTCGACTCAAGCGAAAGCTTCACTTATGAATAGCAGGCACCGTGTTTTCCGGCACCAATAAGCCGCAACCCGAGTTGTTCTACGGAAGCTCGAGCTTCTTCTTGGCAATGAAACTCGGTTGGATCCTACAGTACAGTACACCGCCCGATTTCGCCGGGAAGGTGACCAGGCCAGGGATGTCTCCCCAAGCCAGGATGCGGCTGATGGTAGCCGAATCCTTCGGTCAGGCTCCGACACGTAGCCGATCAGCGTCAGCCACGACAGCTCGCGGAGCTGCATGAGGCTTGTACTGTACTTTGTGGTGCAGGGCGGAGACGGGATCCAATTCGCCGCAGAGGTCGTTTCCATCTTGGACGTGGACGTGGTGATCCTGGCTTTGGAGTCGTTGCCACCGCTACCGCTGGTACTGTGCCGTCGAAGCTCGTCCACAGAACGAAAGTCGAGGCCATGGCGTGAAGATGGGTGATGGGTGTATCAGCTATCCGTACATGTACCGTGGTTTGCGCGTACTGTACTGTATACATACCAAGCTTGTGTGCTGTTGGGGCCACCATGGGCCCGGCCGTGGATGCTGCCTGGGATTCGAATACATACTAACTGCAGTACTCCCGTAGATGACATTCTGTGCTGTACTCCATACCTTAGTACTCCTCTGCCCCCCCCCCGGTAAGACAGCAAAGCACACACGGCACAGAGCGGGGAGAAGACTCTCTGTGAGTGGCCTGCCAGCACAGCTCCCCACCTCGAGACCCCCGTTTGGCACTGGGCAGTGGGCAGTGCAGGCAACCCATTGTGTGAGTGGTCCGCAGGCAGGACGCCCTCCTCCCCGCCGCCTTTGTGCTGGGCAGTGCAAGCAGATGCACCTCTCCAGGGGTGCAACTGGCGAGAGCAGCGCTCTGCATCAGTCACGTGCCGCATGTGCATCTCAATCTCTCGTCGAGATTGCCTTCTCCTCTCCTTTATCCCTCGGCTGCAAAACGACCGCTCGGCGCTCACCCATCAATCCGTCCTTCGCCTTCCCCTGATACACCATGTCGCAACCGTACGGCCAGCCTCAAGGGTAAGTGACCAAGTGTCGCGCCCGCTGCTCTCCGGGCGCCGCAGCCTCTCCCCGACTGACGCCCTCTCCCAGCGGCTACTACCCGCAGCAGCCCCAGGGCGGATACCCCCCCGGCGGCCAAGGCTATCCGCCTCCTCAGCAAGTACGTCTGCTGCCCGACTCTGCGCTTGTCGTGCCACGGCCTTGACCATTTGTCGCGCACAGATGCAATACCAACAAGCACCGCCGCCGCCGCCCCAGCAAGAAAAGAGCCATGGCTGCCTCTATACCTGGTACGTATCATCGCGCAGCTCCACCGCATGGCATTGGACTGACCCGGCGTCCCGTCTCTAGTATCGCCGCCATGTGCTGCTGTTTCCTCTGCGGCGAGAGCTGCGAATGCTGCCTCGACTGCCTCGACTGCTGTTGATGCCGCCTCGCAGCCGACTCTGACCGACTCGACCAGATATCGCAGAAGCCCCCCCGCACAAGCACGGTTCAGGAACGGGGATATACGTGGAATTCGTACTGGTGGGTTACCGGTTGCTTACGCCGCTACGAGTCTCGGTGTAATAGGGGAGCGTTTGATTTGGGCAGCCCACAAGTAGCTGCTTGCCGAGCGAGTTATTTTAAATCGGTATTTCCCAAGTATATTCATGTCAACTCTCGTGGCTGTAAATGGTAACATGTAGCGACTAGTCAGCCGACTAGCTGGGCTACTTTAATTGATACTATTGCCTTTACGGATACTTGCCGATGATTACCTGTATAAGCTTAGGACCTAGAGCTGATAGTGAGACTCTCCCAAGTAGGGCCTAGCCGGCCGTCATAAAAGCAAAGACAGCTGGCTGTGAAGATTCCGATATTTTTATCAAGTACGTAATTACTCCGTAAGTCAAAGCGAGTTATAGTACATACCATGTGTGCACGAACGGCTTGTAAATATAGTGCAAGCTGGAGCAAATAGCAAAATAGTTGCGCTACTCGATTGGCCTGGGGCGGCACCACGACTCAAAGCAACTTTCCCAGCCGGAGCCCAATCTTGATGATGAGTGATGACGAGGGCGAAGATGAGACGAGGAGGGAAAGGAAAAAGGTGGCAAGTTTGCTGGAGGAAGCGCGCCGGGAAGCGGCCCATGCAAACCATGTGGCACGATGCTCACAGGATTTGGCGGCCGTTACCGAAAGTGGATGATAATGGATGACTTGAAGCTTTTGCAACGCCAGTCTAGACTCTAGAGGTGCTTGATAATGGATGGCGTGTGAAGCCGTAGCTGCTCGTTCTGTTTGAGAGAAGACAGAGGCCCACGGCAACGTCTATTTACGGCATGACGCGTAGGCAACGAATCGTCATCAATCTTGTTGCATCTAGTTTCCTGAAGCCTCAAACGCCGCGAGATGCGTGTCTGATGACGCGCGTGACAGAAGCAGTTGCCGCGGCGGAGGAGGTGGGATATGGCAGATGCCGGTCGGTTCTCGGCAAGCCCGAGGCCGATGGGATGGGCCGCCTCCACAGATCCGGAGAAGCTCATGCGAGGAGCGGGTCCCCACGAGCGGGCCATGGATCCGGGGACCTCTCTCCACAGACAGACTTGGCGGCTAGAGGGAGAGACGACGTGGGTCCGCAAGCCCGGGCTTAGAAGACGTGAGCCGAAACGCGTGTAGCTCCGAAGTGCGCCCCGCGTGTGTCCAATGACGACTGCAATTGCTGTGGCCTGGGCCGTCGGTCCGTCATGGCTTGACGGCGAAGACCCGGATAAGACGGAAGGGCTTGACACCCCCTCTGACACATGTGGGATAAAGCAAGTCCGAGACATGGAGTGTTGTCCGCACCTGCGGATTGGAAAGTATGAGTGAGAAATCTATTGATGCTTGTCTATCTAGCTACAGATGTGATGATGATCCGAGTCTATATAGACTCAGGCGACGGAGTCGCCATATCCATGGAACCTTCCAGATCCCACTGGAGTCCTCCAACACCCCCCCGTAGCCAGACATGGCTAGATGAAAACAAGATCGAATGCCTGAAGTTGGAATGCAGGATCAGGTGTTTGCAAGACAGGTAAGTCCGTTGTCGAACAAACGCAACGTGACGGTCCTGGGTGAGTGGCTTTGTCAGTCCGTCAGCTGTCATGTCCTGTGTTGAGACATGTTGGATGTCAAAGTCTCCTCGAGTTACTCGGTCAATGATCCATTTGTAACGGACGTCGATGTGGCGGGTTCGTGCCGATTTCATTGGGTTGAGTACCGTGAGCTGGGCGTTGCGCGAGTCTGTAAATATGATTGTCGGTTTTGCAGATTGAATCCCAAGATTTTGAACAATGCGGTTTATCCATAGCAAAGCTTGCCCAGTTGGTGTGAGATTCATGAACTCAGCTTCCGTTGTAGATAGCGCTACGATTGTCTGCCTGCTAGATTTCCACAAGATTGGACAACCTGCAAGAAGAACGACATAGCCAGCAGTCGAGTGGCGTGTCGGTATTCGGTCGGCGAACGCCGCGTCCGCGAAGGCGAGAAGTGGTAGATTGGCAATGGAGTATTTTCCACCCAAGCACAGAGATAAGTTCTTGGTACCAATGAGATACCTGAAAAGGTGTTTAAGTAACTGCATATGCTGTTCAGACGGCCCAGCATTAGCTTCGCAAAGACGGTTTGTTGTGTACGTAATGTCGGGTCTTGTCCCAGTTGAAAGAAAGTTTAGTGAGCCAGTCTGTTTGATGTAGGATTTCTGGAGAGATTTGTCGGACGCCCAAGTAGACGGAAGCCCAAATCCTCGGGGCCATGGTGTTGTTGCTGCATTGAGCGTCTGATATCCATACTTGGATATGATTTTCTCGGTAAACTTCTCCTGTGAGATGTACGCGCCTGTTCGGCCTATCTCTGATGACCGTAAATCCGAGGAAGTCGTTCACTTCACCAAGGTCTTTCAGCTCAAAGAACGATTGGAGCTGCTCCTTGACGTGGAAGACTGTCTCTTTTGTTGGTGCAGCGACTAGCATATCGTCCACATAGAGGATCAGAATGCAGCCTCGCTTTTCGTCCTTGAATAGACAGAGATCCGCGTCAAGGGGCTCGAATCCAAGGGTCTTCAAAATGGGCGTGATTGTGAGAAACCACCAAAGTGGGCTCTTTCGCAGGCCGTATAGAGCTTTCTTCAAAAGACAAACTCTACTTGTACCGTCCTCGTAGCCTTCTGGCTGCATAACATAGATATTCGTGCCCTCAGGTATGTCCGCATTCAAAAAGGCTGTAGCGATGTCGAACTGATAACATTCGAGGTCGAGAATTGCTGTCCATATTAAGAATATTTTGACTGATGTCGTGTTTGCAACGGCAGCATACACATCCTGGACTGCCCAGCTGTCGTGTTCCTCAAAATTCCCACAGACAACCCAGCGGGCTCTGCCGACCAGTTCTCCTGTCGGAAGTTTCTTCTCGTCGAGAACCCATTTTCCGGGAAGTAGTTTTGCATCGTGGGGTAATTCTTCTAGTGTCCATACACTTCGATCTTGGAGGTACTTGTACTGCTTGTCAAATGCTGGTTTCCACTTCGTCTCCCAATCTGGGGACACTCGAGCCTTTCTGTATGACTTAGGAACGGGTAGCCTTTGCAGCGAGTTTGCAAGGCTTTCCGCCTTCATTGCTGTCAAACAAAGTGTTTCTAGACGGTTTATCGGAGAGACTACGTCTGGGGTAACAAAGCTAAAGCCTGATCTCCCGAATTGCCGTGATGAAGCTTTTGATAGTACCCTGCGGGTCGCTGCGCGTTTTGACGACTCGGTCGAGGTAAACTCACGACCGGCGTGGTGTAAGTCTCGCTTGTTTCTGGAGGAATTGGCCGTTCATCAGCCAGTCCGTCAATTTCCTGGCTGTCTTCGGAGTCTGACAGAGTATTCACAGAAGAATCGTGGGATTCATCCAGCTCTTGCGTTATCTCCGGCGTTGGCAGATGATGGTCTTGCGTTTCTTCGATGGACGGACCCTTATCAGTCGTCCTTCCTCCCGGTTCGATGGTTGACAGCGAATCAGATATTCGCTCAACGATGGTTGCTCCAGCTTCTTCTTCTTGAACTTCGTCGAGAAGCGTAGCTTCGTACTTAATTGTATCGACTTCTTCGGCGCTTGCCGACTTTTGTGGTTCCTGGAGGAGTTTCTCGTAAAAGCGAACATCACATGCCCGGACGATTCGATTCCGAGCTGGCACGTAAATGTGGTAAATTTTGCCATGAATGCCTTCCCAGCCAACTAACTTTCCTTCTTCAGCTCTTGGAGCCATCTTCCTGGCCTGTACGCGCCGTTCTTTCTTGATGTGTACGTATGCAACACAACCAAACGTGCGTAGGTGGCGAATGTAGGGTTTGTGAAGTTCCTCGTTAACTCGGAGAAAACTGGCAAAGACCTCATGAGGTGAGAGTCCTTGATTAGATTTGCACGGAAGCAGGTTAAGAACTTTGACGACGGATTCTTGAGCATAGGGCCACAAGAATTCCGGAAGCTTGGAGTGAATCATGATGCATCGAGCGAGCTGTGTGATCTTCGATCCAGCCCTCTCTGTCAATCCATTCTGTCTGGGTGTACCAGGCACGGTCGGTTTGAGACTGATTCCGTTTGCCCGGGCCCAGGTATCAACTCTGTTGTCCAGTTGAAAGACACATCATTGTCCATGCCATATTCTTGGACCTGATATCCAGTTGTTCGTTGAATGTAAGCATCAAAATCTTTCGTAGCTTGAAAGAGCTCGTCTTTGTGTCGAAGAAATCGAACCCAGTGGTATCCACAATGGGCATCTACTGCGTGCCATGTATAGCGAAATTGGCGATGACCTAGTGGCTTGTTCTCGATGAGGTCGATCCGAACGAGACTCAGCGGTCGGGCTGGTCGCACAGGCGGCGTACGACTGACGATTAGGCAGACTTTGCGAGGTGGCATGTCCTGCAATGGTGTTCCTTTGCTTCCCTGTTTGAGATTTTGATCCCTGCCTGTTCACAGGCCTTGAGAACGATTTCTGGCGATGCATGCATCAATCGCTCGTGCATGACTTGATAAGATACTGCCAGGAGCATGTTGCCCTGGTTTTGTTGTCGAGTCGTCGGCGTTTCCGATCGGATGACTGCCACATTGTTGATCCAATCGATCATGGCCATCTCCGTCTTGGAGTCCTTGTGGATGATGCAGTCTTTGAAGCCGTCGCGAATCGCTCCATCAGCTCTCAGCTGACCTGAGCTAAGAAGATTGATTGGCGCGGTGGGACAATAGACTGAGCGGCCGAGATTCATCTCGGTCACCAGTCCGTCTGACCGTTTGGCCCGTATGTAAGCTGTGCCTATCGCCTTGGCTACTAGATCCCCCCCGTTGGCTGACGTGAACGAGAGTTCCTGTGGCAATTCCTTAATATCCTTAAACCATTTTAGGTCGTTAAAGGTGTGATTGCTTGCTCCCGAGTCATCAATGATGCTGTCACGGGTAAGCGTCTGACTCTTGAGGGCATGCTGAACAGCTCGGCTTAGTTTGGTTGGCTGAGCCGCCTCAGGCGTGATCGACATTCCGATGAGGCCGCTGTTGAAAGTAAATGCTGCTTGAGAAGCATTCTGATTGATTGAAACTTCTTCTCGGGCAGGCTCGACGTTCGTCTGCCTGTTTCTCCGGCGACGGAATTCTTCGAGTTTTTCCGGGTGCTTTGCAAAACACTCCGCGTCTCCGCCTTGGTGATGTCTTCTGCAGAAGGAACACATAGGTAATCCAACCCAGTGCGATCTGTTGCAAGTCGGGCAGAATCTTCTAGTCTGCTCAGACTGGGGTTTTTGAGATTGAGCGGAGGGACCTGAGGTGCGTTGAGTAGCAGATGCTCCGTTGCTGTTCGTGGATAGTGTTGAGAGCGCCATAGCTGTCTTTTCCTTGTTGGCTTCAGCGTACATCTCTGTCATGAGATTCTCCCACGTCAGAGAGCCTTTGTTCATGTCTCGTTCAAGGAAGGTATACCACTGGGGATACACTTCGCGAAGTCCTCTGATGGTGAACCACAGGCATGCTTTGTCGTCAAAGCCGCAGTTCAATTCTTTTGTGCGTCGCTTTAGGTACTGAATGCGGGTTTGGTAAGCCATCAAGCTGTCGAAAGTCTTGCGGCTTATGCTGCCAAACTCGGCTACGAGGTCTCCGGTCGCATCTGCGGAAACCTTCGGAATTGCTCGTTGAATGAGTTCATAAAGAACCTTTGGATCCTTCTCTGTGAATCGGCTCCACCCGGCCGCTTCGAGGGTCGTCTGAACTGGTGAAATAGAACCTTTGATGATCAGCATGACCTTTGCTCGGTCACGCTTCCATTTTCCTCGTTCTGCATGGTCCACGGGCTCCGGGACTTCTGCGAGGATGTAATCTTCCAGATCCTGGACCTCCAGGGTCTGAATGAGCATATCCTTCCATTCTTCAAGATTTGACTCTCCCTTGAGAATGGGAATTTTGGGAAGTTGAAGAGAGGCTTCAGTCATTTTGGCTGAAGATAATCCAGATAGTTTGCCTCAGTTGGAGTGCAAGTTGTTCAGGCGATGTCTTGCCGTGAACTGGAGTTGGCTCCGATACACCTTGTTCGGAGCCTAAGTTGAGTAAGTAGAAGCGCGAGGGGGTCATAACCTGTTGTCCGCACCTGCGGATTGGAAAGTATGAGTGAGAAATCTATTGATGCTTGTCTATCTAGCTACAGATGTGATGATGATCCGAGTCTATATAGACTCAGGCGACGGAGTCGCCATATCCATGGAACCTTCCAGATCCCACTGGAGTCCTCCAACATGGAGGCCCGAGGGGGGTTAGTTGGTCAGCTGCTGGCCCATCAGGGCCGCTTGTCATGCAAGTGCCTGGAGAAAGAGGGCAAAGCGGTGCCTTTTTAGGCGGTGGGTTTGGCGATGGAGCGCAGAGAGAGAGGGGAGAGGTGAAGAGGAGGAGGAGACGGCGGCGCAATGAACCAGTCGACAGCAAGTGTCCGTGTTATACATACATAGGACAAGCAGATCCTGCCCCTTTGCTCCTCCATCATCGACCTACCCCCCCCTGACGTGTACATGTAGGACAAGAGCAAGAAGCAGACGACTGGAGGAAAAGAAGACGCTTTGGGCAAGCCGCCGCCGCTCCCGAGGCCCCCGAGACAGTTCGAGCTCAACCACGACGTTGCCACCACCATCAACCACAGATCAGTCTCGACGGTAGCCTCGGTTGCCCAGCATGGGACACTCTGCCTCCAGCCACGACGAAGCCGCCGGCGACGCCGCGCCCTGGGAGGGCATGTCGGCCGGGCGCTACCTCGCGACGCGCCTCTCGTCGCTGCGGCCGCCGATGCTGGCGATGCCCAACCCGTGGCGGCTGCTGCGCATGCTCAACGCCCAGCAGTGGTCCTTCTTCGGCCTCGCTTTCGTCGCCTGGGTGCGTGGCTGCTCCGGGCCATGGGAAGGGGTTCCGGGAGTGCTGACTTGTTGGCGATGCAGACGTGGGATTCCTTCGACTTCTTCAGCGTCTCCCTCACCGTCAGCTCCCTCAGCAAGACGTTTGGCAAGTCCAATACGGACATCACCTGGGGCATCACGCTGGTCCTCATGTTCCGCTCCATCGGCTCCATCATCTTTGGCATCGCCGCCGACCGCTACGGGCGCAAGTGGCCCTTTGTCGTCAACAACCTGCTGTTCATCGTCCTCGAGCTGGTGAGCACTGAGGAGTGGCAGTGGCAGCATCCGTCGGACGGCTTGCTGACGGCCACGACCAGGGGACCGGCTTCTGCAGCACCTACTCGCAGTTCCTCGCGTGCCGTGCCCTGTTTGGCGTCGCCATGGGCGGCCTGTACGGCAACGCGGCGGCCACGGCCCTCGAGGACTGTCCCGAGCAGGCTCGGGGCCTCATGAGCGGCATCCTGCAGCAGGGGGTGAGTGTCTTTGGGAACAAGCCCCTTGCCCCCCCCCATCACATGCTGACCGACTGACTGTCGACGGCGTCACCAACAGTACGCCTTTGGATATCTCCTCTGCGCCGCCTTTGCCCGCGCCCTCGTCAACACGACGCCGCACGAATGGCGCCCGCTCTACTGGTTCGGCGCCTGCCCGCCCGTCCTCTTCATCGCCTGGCGCCTCGTCTTGCCCGAGACGCTCAACTACCGCGAGCGCGAGCGCGTGCGCAACGAGGCCCGTCTCGCCGGAAGCGACGCCTCGTCGGCCGGCGCCGTCTTCCTCAGCGAGGGCAAGGTCGCGCTGCGCCGGCACTGGCTGCTGCTGACGTACCTGGTCCTGCTCATGGCCGGCTTCAACTTCATGAGCCACGGCAGCCAGGATCTATACCCGACCATGCTCGAGAACCAGCTCGGCTTCAGCGCCACCGAGGTGACGGTGACGCAGGTCGTCTCCAACCTCGGCGCCATGCTGGGCGGCTCCGTCGTCGGCTTCTGCAGCCAGTCGGTCGGCCGCCGCCTCAGCATCCTCGTGTGCTGCGTCGTCGGCGGCGCCCTGCTCTACCCCTACAGCTTCGTCGGCACCACCTCCATCATGGCCGCCGCCTTTTTCCAGCAGTTCTGCGTCCAGGGCGCCTGGGGCGTCATCCCCATCCACCTCATGGAGCTGTCGCCCGGCGCCTTTCGCACCTTTGTCGTCGGCACCTCGTACCAGCTGGGCAACCTGGTGTCGTCGGCCTCGTCCACCATCGAGGCCCGGCTCGGCGAGCGCTTCCCGCTGCCGCCGACGGACGACGGCGTCAAGCGGTACGAGTACGGCAAGGTGATTTGCATCTTCATGGCCTGCGTCTACGTCTACGTCATTGTCCTGACTGTCATCGGGCCCGAGCATCTGCACCGCAAGCTGGACGTGGCCCACGACGAGGATGCAAAGGCCGTGGTGGGAGCCGACGCCGCCATGGGGCACCGGAGCGTCGAGGACCCGCCGGCCGGGACGCAACATCTCGAGAAGGAAGACCCGGAGAAGAAGATGTAGCCGCTGCTCCGGCATGATTGTTTTCTGCTCGCGAGGCAAGACGGGCAGAGTGAATAGTGTTTGTAGTAGCCGGCGAAAGTTGAACAACGTGAATACGCGTCAAGAATGCCCCTAATGGTGGTGCCCCGATTTTGCCTCGTGTAGCGGTATTTACCAGCTTGACAGTTATGAGCCCTATATGTAACCAGCTCGCCTAGAGACCGATAAGCTGCGAGGTTTCTGTCAGCTTCGAAAGTGTCAGGTAGGTGTCTGTCGTGCCTCCTAAGTCTCACGGACAGCTGCCAGACAAGCCCCTACAGGACTCATAAGGGATAGCTTGCTGGCGAAACAAATTCAGCCATCAACCTAGGGGGAGTGTCAGGACTGAAGACAAGGACCCCGAGGAGTCTGGGGTCCCTGTGCCGTGGGCCCCGCCAACGGGTAAAGAAAATAGGCCGTTGGCCCGCTTCCGTCGCTGGGCCCAACTGCCGATTCTTGCCTCGGTATGGTCCTTATTTCCCACCACCATCCGCGTCAAGCCCCGAAAACGACACCGCTTTTTGCCAGTGCCAGATGCATTGGTGTCATTGGGCACGTGACATGGTTTCAATAACTCCGACCACGATGGCGGCTCCCGCCATCCACCAGCCCGCTACTCCAAACGCACCCTGGATATCCTGCTTCAAGATTCCCCATAGGATTCCGAACAACAAGCTAGGAGGAAAGAAACCAATCAGGAGAATCCACCAAATTCTTGTCCAGTCCCAATCCTCTTTGTAGTAGATTCCCCAAGCTTCGATTAGTTCTGAATATGGTGTTTGAAGGTCTCCACATGTCCTCTTTGGAAGCTGTCGCAGGACTAGCGTTGAGTCTGGCTCTATGGCGTCAGGACTAGTGAAGAAATCCATCATAAGCCGTGCTCCAATGGGTGGTGATAACTTGGACGGGACCGGACTGCATTCGTATTCCGATCCCTTAGGCCGAACGAGACTGGCCGGAGGAAGACAAATACAAGGCTTCCCTTGTTCACAAATGTCATGGTGACACCGCACATCAATGTATCGACGACCTCCGTATGTGAACCAATTCCATGCCATCAGGAGAGACCTACAATGATGGTTCCTGGAGATATTGATTTACGCACCTTGATGAAGTGGATGCTATGAATCGTTCTCAGCGACCAGCACCATCTTAATCTTCCTCTGTGCTCGTGATAGCTATTTCGCAGTGTGTGGAAAAGATGTCGGTCGTCCGCGACGTGCGTAACCAGTTCTGGGCAGAGATCGACCGCATATCTCCCCCGTTCCATGCAAGACAGGAGATAAAGAGCCTCCGTAGACGGTTCACACATTTCGAGGTCTTCCCGAGAACGGCTGCTTTGGGCGTTCTCAACACGGGAGTTTCTAGCTTGGTCAGCTATATCACCAGATTTGGAGCCGCTTGCTTGCACAAAGCTGTTGATCGAAAAGGCTGAAAGAGCAGAAAGTGAAGGATTGTGCCCTCGGCCGCCTACAGGACCGGTCCTCGATCGATACGCCGATGCATTTAAATGGTCTTGCAGCGCTTGTGCTGCGCCTAGCTCATGTTCCACGTAGTCATCATAAAGCGTTTTGCCGCGTTTCTGAGAGAAATCAGCAAAACCGCGTCATAGACGCAACAAGAATAGATGATGGATGCCCTTACATTCTTCCATCTAACACGCTGGTGACCAAGCGGAATGTCGTGCTCTCTCAGCCCGATGTGAGATAGAAATGCCAGAGCCTTTCCATAAACCTTCGCCGTAGCTGCATATGGAGCTGGCACAGCTCTAGACTCAACTGCAGGCCAAGTTCCGTCTCGTGGGCATCGAATTCTCGATCGACTGAGATAGCATGGAGACTTCTTGTCGGCTTCCGTGTCTAATGTACCCTCAATCGTGTCGATCCGTCGATCTAACAAAGACCTCTTTCCATCTTTGCGTCCCATGGGTTCTTTGTCCTTGAGATCGTCCGAAGATGTAGGGCCGTCTACCCCTTTTCCGAGCAGCGGCCTGACAATCTCCTCGTGCTCTTGCTCTGCGGCCAACGACAGCGGTGTCCAACCGTCTTTGTTTTTAGAGTTTGTGTCTCTGGAGTCTTTGTCTTTGGAGTCCTTGTTCCTAGAGTCTGGAGCGACTCCCTTCTCGAGCAGCAGCCCGACAATCTGCTCGTGCCCTTGTTCTGAGGCTAACGATGATATCGGCGTCCAAACGTCTTCGTCCTCGAGTTCTAGGTCGACGTTCTTCTCGATGCTGTGGCCCGAAAAGACTGACGGCGGCACACTGCTGTCCGTTATGCTTAAGCCATAGGCGACGGCAGGCGTCCCGCTCCGGTTGGGCGTTACGGGCAAGGGCAGCCGCGACCCTAAGCCGCGGGACCAGACCCGTCTGGCTGGCTCCGTCGGCGGTCCCATTACCACCGGCGTTGGCCCCGATTTAGCCAGTCCTAAGCCAGCGGGGGTGGCTCCGCTAGGGCCCTTCACGCCTGACATAACGGGCCGGGGCACTTTCCGGGGCGCCTTTTTGTCTAGTTCTAGCCTCTGGTGCTGGTACTCGGCCTCCCTTAGCAGCGCCTGTAGCCTCGTGACGTGGTTGTCATGCGCCCTGCGGGCGTTCTCAAGACGGGCCTCGTACATCTCGTCCCTGCCCTCGAGCTCAACAATCCTTTTGCGCTGCTGCTCGTGCTTAACCTCTAGGCTGGCCATGGCTATAAACTTTTTGTCCCACCTATCCTCGACCCAAGATATAGGTCGTTTACAGCATTCGGCGTGATAGATCTGGTAGATGCCGCCAAGCTTAGATAGCTTCTCGTCTACCCTTTCGGCTGGCAGCCTATTGCGCGGGTTAGGAGCCGTCATATTAGAGATAAGGCTAACGATAGGCCGGGGCCGCACCGTCTCTTGCCCCTCATAGGTAAGAATAAAGCGCGGGGTGCCAAGGGCATAGGCGGTAAGCTTTTCTAGGTGTCTCTTAATCTTATCCTGGCGGGCGCGGAGGCGGTCATCAAGTGAGAGACGGGGCAGGTAGCGTAGTGCGTCCTCAAAGTCGGCAAGGCGGGCGTTATAAAGCACGGTGGCGATATTAAGGTAGACAAGGCCAAGCGAGTATATATCGGAAAGATATATACTAGAGCCGTAGTCGGCGTATAGCTCAGGGGCGCGCCACTTTTCGTTACCAAGAACGCCGTTGGTCGTAGTCCAGTTCTGCTGGCCGCTTATATCCCTCGAATTGCCAAAGTCGGCTAGGTAAACGCGGCAGGGGTTAAGGAGGATATTAGAGGGATTGATATCAAGATGGCATACGCCGTTAGCATGGCAGTAGGCTAGAGCGCGGGCAACACAGCCGAAGAGGGTGCAAAGAAAGTCAAAGGGGCGGCTGCTGGTGTCGGGGTTCGCCTCCTCGTCGTCGGAACTAAGGAGACAAAGGGCGTGGAGCCTATCGGCAATATCGTTGCGGTCGCCCTTAGTCTCACCAAGTCTTAGGTCCTCGATATCGTCAAGTAGGACGCTTAGGTTACAGACGGCGGCGGGCCAGATCAGGAGGCAGAGCTCGTGGGCGCGAGGCGCGTAGGTGGCGACGAGCTTGACGACGTGGTGATGGTCGAGCTTAGACATAGTAAGGCCCTCTTGGCGTAGGTCCTCGATGGTCAGGCCGCGCCTACGGACGATGCGCTTACGGGCAAGATGGACGGCGCCATACTGGACCATATCGACCCTACTAAAGGCGCCGATGGCGAGGACCTCGAGCTTATCGAGACGGCCATCAAACCGCTTGGCGTCGGAGCCACTAAAGAGCGGCTTGTTTCTGGCTCGAGGGTCAGCAACTTAGAGTCGGAGGCGACGGGGACGGCCGTACATGGCGGGCCAAAGCTCGTCTCTGTCCCAGGCAGCCATGGTCTCGCGCTCCTTGCGCTCATGCTCGTCTCTGTCGCAGGCAGCTACGGCCTCGCGCTCCTTGCGCTCATGCTCGTCTCTGTCCCAGACAGTCATGGCCTCGCAGTCCTTGCGCTCATGCTCGTCCTGCCACGCGCGGCCCTGGCGTTGTCCGGGGACGGCATTTCCAACGGTGGTCCGGCCGTGAGCTTTTTGATCGCCCATGTCGCGCTGGCTCCTTCTCTCTCCCTCCCCGTGAGGGTGTGTGTGTGTGTGTGTGTGTGTGTGTGCGTCGGTCTGTTTCCGCAACACGCCTTTTTCAGTCGCGCCCTCCTCTGACCTGTCGCAATTGCCAACTCGGCCCCCCTTTTGCCGTGCCTGGCTGAGAAGGTACAATAGGTGGCAGACGGGGTCTGGGAATTGATCTGTTTCGGCCCCCTTTTCTCTGCGGAGAGATGCGAGTGCTAGATGAGAAGAAAGGTCAAGCTTGGCCTCGCCGTCAGCGCCCGCATGTAGTCTGCCGGCCGTCCTGCTTGGGGGCCAATGCAATGCAATTTATTCCGCCCGGGAGGGATCAACCCTAGAGGGCCGCGACACTTGGCTATTTACAGATCCTCGTATGGCGAATCTAAATAGTGTCGTATGCCTATACGGCGCGAGATGACAGCTCCGTAGATAGAGGCGTCACTCGTGCTTTCCCGCCGACGCCATCTTGAACCTACCTGTTCTTGCTAGGGCTCGGGCCGTATCCAAAGTCATACCGCCCAGCTTAGAAATGGGGTGTAAGTGCAGATAGAGATGGGTATGAGTGCAAGTAATAATACTCCTTCGGGCTGCCGTTAAGCCTTTTTCTCTTTTGCGCTGTTATGTAGTCCTGATCAGGTCCTACCTACGCGACTTCTCGAGTATTTCGCTTGCTTGTTAGCATGTCACCCAGAATATTGGTTTTGTGAAGCTGCATGACACAGCATCCAGTTAGTGAGGAGGATCTGCACCGATGTCCAGGACCATGTACGCTCACGGAGAATGGCCCCCCTCACCATACTCACCAATAGGATCCGGCGGGGACCCGGCGACGGTAGCCTCGAATAGCCCGAGCTGGAGCTAGCTCTGCCTAGGAGCATACTGATATAAGTAGGGCGGGGTTAGCCGAACGGATGGAACGACGATGACAACGCAGAAGAGCATATCGACCACCTTCACCACCCGAGGAACGCGGGACCCCTATTACCAGCATCAAGATCCTCAGAAAAGCCATCAGTACCAAAGCAACCATGAGCACCGCTCTGCCCCAAACAGTCAGGGCCGTCATCCAGCCGGACCCCGAGACCGACGCCCTCATCCTCACCGAGACGGCGCTCCCCAGGCCCAAGGAGGGCGACAGCGAGGAGCACCTCGTGCAGATCAAGGCCACGTCGCCCTGCCTGGGCGAGCTCACCTGGGAGCGCTACTTTCCCGACACCTTCACGGCCGAGCGGGAGCGCGTGCCCGGGACCGAGGGCGCCGGTGTCGTTGTCACGGCGCCCTTCGGGTCCCCCTTCAAGCCCGGCGACGAAGTCTACTTCCGCAACGAAGCAAACCGCCGCGGCTGCCTCAGCGACTACACGCTCGTCCAAAAGAGCGCCCTCGCCCTGAAGCCCAGCGCGCAGGGCTGGGTCGAGGCCGCGGCCACGCCGCTGAGCGCCCTGACGGCCTACCAGGGCCTCTTCGAGCACGGCCTGCTGGACCCGCGGGCCATGGCCACGCAGGGCGGCGACGCCCGGGCCCGCGAGGCCAACGGCAAGATAAGGTTGCTCATCACGGCGGCGAGTGGAAACGTCGGCAGCTGGGCTGTGCAGCTCGCGGCGGCGGCCGGCGCGGGCGCCATTGTCGCCGTGTCCGGTCCGTCCAAGGCCGACGACGTGCGCAAGGCCGGTGCAACAGACATAATTGATTACACCAAGCAGTCGATTGCCAGCTGGGCTGCCGCCCAGGACCCGTCCTCGACGCACTGCGACATGGCCCTCGACTGCGCCGGCGGCGACTCGCTCGCCGGGTGCTGGGCGGCCATCCGGGACGGCGGCGTGCTGCTCAGCGTCTGCGGCTCGCCCGAGAGCCTTAGGCCCGCATCGGTGGCGAAGTCCAAGAAGCTCGCCAAGGCCACCTGGTTCCTCGTCCGGCCGCGCGGCTCCGACCTCGCGGAGATCACGAAGCTGGTCGACGCCGGCATCGGCAGGCCGCGCGTCGATAGCGCCGTTGAGTTTGACGACTTCCAACAGGCCTTTGACAAGACGGAGACGAGGCATGCCAACGGCAAGGTGGTCATTAAGGTTATGGCATAATGGCCGCCGCCTCAGCTATGTTACTTTAATGTTGGTGGGTAGGTAGTAGTTGCCGGCGGCCCAGACTAAAAAGAAATCTTAAAAAAATAGTGTATCTAAATGCCGGCAGAAATGTCCCTATATTACTAGTTATTAGGTCTTTGCATTAAGAAAGAGAGTATAGATTGCACTACCTTACTTAAAAGAGGGAGTCCGCGGGTATAACTATATATATATATATATATTAAAAGTATAAGGGGAAATAGGTTAACCTATTAATCTAGTAGCTTATAATAACCTAGATCTATTAAGTAACTTCGTTAGTATATAATAGTTAACTACTATATCTACTACTTTTAAATATAATAATAGTTTTAATATTATAAAGTAAGTAAAGGTATATATATAAGTACTATTTATAGAATAATATTAATAAGCTATATAGAGCGAATCTATATATAGGTAGCCTATATATATATATATAAGATCTAGCTATTTATATATAACTATATAGCTTAGGCTATAGCTTAATATAAGGGAATATATATTACGGTACGATTAGTTAAGTAGTAAAGATAGCTAGAAGTACTACGCTATATATATTATATTCTTCTTATTATAAGACTAAAGCTTATAAGAAGAGGGATTTTTTTCTTTTTAGTTAAAGTAGTAAGTAGTTTATAACTTATAAGCGGGGTAGGTATAATTCCCTACTAATACCCTACTAATATATTAGTACTATATACCTAAGTACTTTATTAGCTTATACCTCTTAATAGCGCTCTTATAATTATCTCCCTTCTTATATAGACGTCTTAGCTATATCTTTAATATATATTACTTTCGCTATATTACATATATTTAGTTAGGAAGAAAGGTAGTTTTAGTTATATATCGCGCGTATATACTTATATAAGTATATATTAGTCTATACTCTATAATATTAATAGTTATTATACTAGCGGTTACTACTAAGTAACTATTATAGTTTCGCCTATATATTAGCCGCGTAACTATAATATAAAGAGCGTATATATATATTTCCTACTTCTTTTTTTTTCTTTAACTCTTTTACTTATAATTACTATAGAGTTTTATACTATTTTTTTATTAATCCCTTATACTTTTTTATATTACTTTTTATCGACGATTTATTAATAATAATACCTTTTACGCTAAAGAAGATAAAGAACTATAACGCTAATTTCCTACGCTATATATAAGAGTAGGTAGCGGCGGGTTTACCCTTAAACTATAAGCGATTAGCCTAAAAGTCTTATAGTAATACTAGTTCCCCTTTAGTAAAGAAAGCTAAGAAAGGTATAAGGGAATCCTAGTCCTAAGAGACTCTTAGTCTAGGACCTAATATTAGCGAGGGTTATACCCTTATTACCCTATTAAATACCTTAACTCTAATAACTAATAATCTTACTTTTATAGGCTAAGAAACTTATAAGTCTATTACCCTTATTAGCGATACTAATATTAAAAGGAGACTATACTTAGGCGCTCTTAGGTAAGTACTAATAACCTAGTTACTTTATTTTAATAGGGCGGCTCTAGCTAATAAGAAATTATCGCCTAGGCCGCTCTTTAAAATAAGTAGGCTAATATTAATAATAAGGCCTAGCTAAATATAAGCTAAAATAATCTTAATATTTAGCTAAATAAGGGGTAAAATAATAATAATAGTAATAATAGAGATAGCCGCGATTTAACTCCTTTTATTAACGAACCTAAGAATAGTAGTGCTAAAGATAAAGGTACCTAAGTAGTAGTATAAGGCGGTCGCGCTCTTATAAAGAAGCGTACTTAATCTAAGGCTAAAGCCCGCTTAGTTAAGGCCTAAGGGGTTATCCTTTATAAGCTCTAGTATATATATTATTTTAGGATAGTCGTTAAGGAGTATAGTATAATTAAGCTTAAGCTTATTAAGGTACTCTTAATTAGCTATATTTTCTTAGGGGTTTCCTTAATATACTATAAGTAGTACTATAGATATACTATAACTTATAACTAAGTAAGTTTCTCCTTAACTTTAAATATTATAATCTATAAGCTAATCTTTCTTAAGGCCGCTACTTTTATATTTAGTAACTAAGCCGATATAGTCGCTATTATAAAGTACTTATATAAGCTTAATAAGCTAAAGACTAGTAATAAGGATACTAAGGATAATAGCTTAGATATAAGCATACTTATTTTTAAGGAGGGTAATTAGCGCTATCTTACTATTATAGTATAGTATTTAGCTAAGGCTTTTAATATCGCTAAGAAGGCTTATTATAAGTCCTTTAAGACTATAAGTATATAAAAGTCTATAGTTATAAGTTTTTATTTAACCCTTTTATTTACGACCGCTTAATAATATACTAAGTTAAGCGTACTAACTATTATATACTAATTAATAAGCGCCGCGAGCTTATTATTCGCCTTAACCCCGCGCTCTTATTTAATATTACTTATATAAGCCTAAAGTACTAAGCCTAGGAATCTTAGTTAAAACTCTACTTTATTAATAGCGATATAGGCTATACTTCTTAGTAGTATACCTTACTATTTACTAAGGCTAAGGTAAGTACTATACTAATAAAGATAGGTCTTAATATAAAGAATAAAAAAGGAGTAAAGGATAAGGTAGTTTTAGTATTTCTAGAAGTATTTAGTATAGTAAAGGGGGCGCCTTAGTTAGTTCCTACTATACTAGTAAAAAGGAGGGGTAGTTAAAAGTAATAAATAGGTCTTATCTTTCTTTTATTTAGTTATAACTATCCTTTTCTCTTTTATTATTAAGGTTTTAATAAAGTTATAGTTTACTTTTACTTTCTTTAATAATATTTAATAGGTAGTATAGATAGTTTTCCTTTATTATCTTATTTTACTATTTTATATATAGTTATAAAACGTTTAAGCGTACTAATATATTAATAAATTAATAGCGATTTAGTAGGGATTTATTACTAATTTAGTAGCGCCTTCTTATATTAATAGGTTTCCTTACCTTACTTAGTCTTATACCTCTTTTTCTTAGTTAAGTAAGTAGTATATTCTTTAATAAGGTCTTAGCTATTTACTATATCTTTAGTATTAACCTATTAGCTATACTTAGCTAGCTATCCTTTCTATTTAATAAGGAAAAAAGTATTGCCCTTAGATCTTTTTTAATCTTTAATCTCTTAGACTTCCTATTTACCTTTATTATCCTTTAAGTCTAGTATTAATAGGGTTTCGCTATCTTTATAGGTTCCTTTACGCTTTTTTTATAACTTTAAAAGACTAATATAGAAAACGTTATAAAGATATAAGTACTTCTTAAGGAGTATAAGACGATATACTTACTTTTTAATAGCTTTTAAGACCTAAAACGGTCTAATATACTTAGGTAAGAGTTTTCTTTTTTTTGCCCTTAAGGTATAAGTTCCTTATTAATAATACTATAAGGTCTCTTACTTTTAATATAAGCGGTTAGTGCTTTAAATTATAGTATTTTACTTACGATTTAATAGCCTTTCCTTAGTATTCTTTAAGCCTCTTTTATAGCTCTTATAGCTTAGTAACTCTTACTCTTACTTTTCTTAAAAAGAGAGATATAAGAAGTATATAAAAATATATAAAGGTAAAATTAAAAGTAAGGGGTTAAATAAGTAAGGCGGAGATATTTAATTCTTATAGGGGTAGTAATTATAATAAGGGAGTAATTATTATATTACCTTAATTATCCTTCTTTCCTTTATTTAACGCCCCTCTTTATATCTATCTAGTATTTTAATTAATAAAGAAGATCCTACTTAAAGAAGCTACTAATATCCTCTTAACTACTAAGCTTTTTACTAGTTTTTCCCCTCCTTTTTAGCCGTTGCTAGTATATCTATCTTATCTCTCGCTACCTTTATAGGAAGCTATCGCTACTTTTACTTCCCTTCTTTTTACTACCCTTCTCTTTATACCTCCTTTTAGCTCCTTCCTTAAAACCTATTTTTTAGCTTCTTAGGTCCCTCGTACTAAGAGATATCTCTAAGAACTACGAAATTAAGCTACGCTTTACGATATACCCCCTTAGCTATAGCTTGCCCTATAAGGGTAAAGCTAAATAATTAGGCCGGTAAGCGTATAAAGGAGGTCTTAGTCTATACTTATCCCTTACTTAAGAAATCCGGGTTTTAGCCCTAGGCTCTTTTAGACCTACTTTAGGAAAAGGGGCCTAAGGAGGAAATTAAGTCCTATAAGAAAGGGGGTCTTTCTTTTTTAAGAAGAAGAAGTCCCAATTAAGCTAGGGGCCCTCCTTTAGGATAAGTCCTAGTTCCTTTCTTTAGCTATAGACGTCTCCTTCCTCTTATATACCTTTAGCTCCTCTTATAAACTCTTAAGGCGGGCTTTTAAGGATAGCTTCTCTTAAACGTCTTTTAGCCTAATTTACTATAAGAAGATAGCTAGCTTTTACTTTAGTAAGGGCTTTATAAGACCGTTAGCTTTTATTACTACTATTAAAACCTAACGGACGGAAATAAGTCCCTTTTAGACCTCTTAGCGTAACTAATACTAGTAGATATTAATATACTATAGCTAGGTTAATAGCTTTACGTTTTCTATTAGAATTTATATAGTCTATAATATTATTATATTCTATAGCTAATAGGGAGGGAATTTATAGTTATAGAGATATTAATATCTAGCTAAGGAAAATAGCTTCCTTTAAAGCTTTTAAATAAGCTAGTAGCTCTGCCTCTATACTAGAAGTTATAATAGTAGCTTACTTCGAAGCTCTCTAAGTAATAGTTCCTTTAAAAAGGGATATAATATACCCCTATAAGCTCTTTCTATTTAAGGAATTATCTATAAAGGATAAATCGCTAGAATAAAGGAAGATATCGGTAGCTAGTTTCCTTTCTTACCCTCCTAGGCATAGACTATATAATCTCGTTAAATAGAGATAAAGGATAGCTTAATCTACTACTTTTTAGTACCTAGGGCTAGGATTCTAGTTATACCTAACTAGCTAGGAGACTATAAAAGAGATATCCGGTCTAGTAGAAATAGCTAAAAAAGGTAAGGAGCTTACCTTCTATTAGTATAAATGTTTCTCTTACTCCTTAGCTTAAAAGGATAGATTAAGAAAAAGCATTTTATTTAATAAAGGTATAAAGGGAAGCTTTTTTTCTAAGGAATTAAGGAGGAATTTATAAGCGACCTTATTAATATAGGCGTCCTAGGTAAGCTAGATAGTCTATTAAGACTTATTCTAAAGGATTTATATCCCTAGGAACTACTTTAGCTCCCTTAGCTTAGTTATCTTATACTTTTATTATAAGCCTTTTATAGCCTCCTTAGTAGTTACTTCTTCCTTTTTTAGGTAGGCTTAGATAATATTATCGATATAGAAGAAGACTATAATTTTGCCTTTTTATATTATATATGGTTCCTAAGGGGCTTTCTTAACGCTTAGGGCTTTAAGGGAACCTATTAAATATTATTACTAAAGAAAGGGTAATCTTTATAGTCTATATAGAGCTTTCCTAAGCTATAGGACCTTTCTTAGTTATTAAAAGCTTAGTAAAAGGCGTATATAAATAACTTCTTCTTCCTTAAGTTAGTAGTTAATAAAGGCGTTAACTATATCTATTTAATTAAGTTCGAGGTCGAATTCTACTACTATAGCTATAAGGGTCCGAAAAGATATCCTTATTAAGGTAGTTACTTTAGTAAGTAGATCCCCTTTTTCCTATTAATTCTTATAGATAACTAGCTAGGCCTTATACTTTTAAAGGAAGCTATATTTATTAGTTTTATAGATAAAGACCTACTTATAGCTAAGGACCTATTTCCCTCTTACTTTTACCTTTAAGACCTTTTTAAAAGACCCTATCTCCTTATATAAAGCTAGGTAGTCTTTCTAAGCCTAGAAAAACTAGTCTTTAAAGGGGTGTTTTTTTAGCTGCTTTTAGTTTACTAGTAGGTCTAAGAGGTCTCTTTTATATACCTTCCTTATTAATATAGGCTTAAAAAGCTAGCCTACTATAAATACTTTATAGGAACCGTCTTTTATAGGTATTAAATAGAAGTTAGAAAAACGATCGAAATAAAAGAGAGGTTAGTTTTCTTTAGTAACCGTATTAAGCCTTATACCTTCCTTTACTTCTTAAAGTAAGGATAAAAAGGTAGCTAGGTAATCCTTTAAGAGAGGTGCCTTTCCTACCCCTTTAAGGGTCGAGATAAGAAGACTAATAGAAAAAGCTACTTTTAGATCTTCTTTTTATTTTATAAGAAGAGGCATAGGGAGGTAAGCGTATTCTAGCTCTACTACTTTCCTATAGTCTCCTTTTTTATCTAGATTATTTAATCTAGTAGCTTCCCTTTCTTCTTTAGAGTTAGCGTTATCCTTAACTACTTTAATATTAGTTTCTTCTTTTATTTCCTTATCGAAGACCTCTTTTTAAGACTATAGGGAAGGGGGGATTTAGATCTTTTAAATTAGCTAATATTAAGAGAGTAAGAGGGGCTATTAATCCCTCTTTCTATTAAAGAAGCTAGATTCGTCGAAAATTATATCCTTAGTTAAAATAACCTTTTATAAAAGAGGAATCTAGATCTAAAAGATATTTATAGAATTATAATTAATAAGGTAACTAATAAAGGCTCTAGGATTAATCTTTCTTTTCTTCTTCCTTTTTAGCTATATATTAGTAGTTATAGCGTATACCTTATAGCTATAAGTATAAAGGTAAGCTAGTAAGGCCCTTTTCTTTATAAAGAGCTTAAGGGGAGATTTTTAATTTATTCCTTAGTTTAGTTCCTTAGGGTCCTTAAGGTTCCTAGGGGTATAGTTTTAAAGGTAATAGGCGGTCTTAACGACTTCCTTTTAAAGGTTATAATAAAGCCTTATAGTAAGTCTTATTATATAGGCCCTTTTTATTATAGCACCCCTTAATCTTTCTACCCCTCCGTTTTAGGCCTAGGTATTTAGTGCTAATAAGAGGGGTAAAATACCCCTTTTTCGAAGCTAATTTAAGATATCCTTTATAAATAACTCTCTATTAAACTATATCTTTTTTACCTTATAGCTAAAGTAGGATTTTATTTAGTTAATAAATTCCTAGAAGGTAAACTAGTTATACTTAACTAAGTAAGTCTATAAGAAATAGGGGAAAACTATCCTTAAAAAAGCGGCTATAAAAAACATTACCTTAATAAAGCTTTTTTAGTCCTTAGAGATATCGGTTTAGTTAACCTAAATTTCTTTATATAGCTAGTCTAGCCGTATAAGGGTTCGTCTAGAAATTCGTTTCTTAGTCTTCCCTTAGCTATAGTATTTATATTTAACTATCTTTAGGTCCCTTATTTATACGCCTTATTATTAGCCTAGCTTATATAAAGCTAGGGGGCCTAGGTAACCTAGTTATATATACTAAAGAAGGCTATCTCCTTAGGATACTAAAAGAGGGTCCTTTATAGTAGACCTATTCCTCTTAGTAAGGAAAGCTAACTTCTTAAGTAATTCCTTCCTAAGGATAGGTTGGAATTTAAGAATAAATTAACTAAAATTTCCTTAATTAGCTTAATCGTTTAATTATTCTAGACTAGCCTTATAGGCTTAGACGTTATATCCTAGAAGATTCCTTCCTCTTAAAGAAAGCGGAAGGAAATTAAGCTCGTTAAAAATCAAGGGTAAAAAGCTACCCTTTTTTATTAAAGAATTTATATAAACCTATTAGGTAGTTTTATTATAAAATTCACCCTTTTATACCCCTCTATCTATATAGTTAATTCCCTAGTAATAAGATATTCCCTCTATACCCTTTTAAAGGACTAGAATTATAAGAGGGTATTATATATATTAAGGGAAGTACTAGAGTTAAGGATAGCTAATTTTTATAAGGGATAATTAAAAGGCTCTAACTATTAGTCTTAGCCTTATTAATCTATAAAGAAGATAAAGGCCGGATTTACTATACTAACGATTTTTTCTTAAATTTATAGCTTAAATAAGGGTAGTAGTATTAGTTATTATTTCTTAGTAACCTAAATCTTATCTATCTTCTTCTATAACGAGGGGTCCTCTTTAAGAGACTATTATATTATTTCTTATAGCTACTTTAAAAGGTTAAATCCTTTAAGTCGGTTTTTCTTAAAGACCTATTAGTATTATAATAACTAATAGCCTATGGATTTATAGGCTAAGTAGCTATTTCGTTTAGTCTTTTATTTCTTCGAGGAATCCTCGTCTTAGTTTAAAAGGTCTACTTAAAAACCCCCCCTTTTTACCCCTTACTACTAATTTTAAGGAAGAGGTTCGATTTCGACTAGTTCCTTAATTTTTTAACTAACGGACTAAAAGGTCTATTAAGGGACTAGTCGGGCTAAACGGACTATTAAGGCCGGGCCCGGAGTAGAAGGCGGAGCTAGGGCTAGGACTAAGGAAGCCGTTAAAGATAGGGTTAAGGCTCTTAAGGGAGGAGGAGCTAAAGGAGTAATAGCTATAGTAGCGGGGGCTATAGTAATAAGGGCTATAGTAGCTATAAGAGTAGTAGGTCGAACCGTCTAGGTCGAGTACTAGCTATAAAGGAATAAGACTACTTACTATTATACTTTAATAGCTTCTTTATTTAGTTCCTAGCTAGCTTCTCGAAAGATAGTTAAGTAACCGTTACTAATAGGCTTTATTAATAGAGATATATCCTATAGCTACTAGCTAGAAAGAGCTTTTATTAAGAAGTATTAGTTAGCTTTCTTAAGGATTTCTTTTTACTTAGCTAGCTATAAAGAAGCTAGTAGGTTCTTAGTAGAAAATACTCCTAGGTATACTATATAGGTCTTCTTAATATAGTTAGTTATATAGCCCTTTAAAGGAGCTATTAAGGTCTTAAGCTTTAAAAGCTACTACCTAAGGGTCTCTTCCTTTTAAAAAGAGATTAGCTTTATAGTACTAATAGATTCTGTTATTATTATTAGTATAGTAGTTAATAGCTTTATCTCGTAAAGGTATTCCTTACGGTAACTCTTATAGTTACCTAAGGTAGTAGAAAAAGCTCTTTACTATATAGAGGTTAGCTTAGAGAAGAGGGAAGCTCCCTCTATAAATTCCGTTGCCCTAGGATAAAAAGGGGGCTCGAAAGGGTCTTATCTTAATCTTAGGGCTCTACGAGAATCGTCCTATAAACCGTAGGAACGGTAGAGGAGTCGTTTTTTAATATTATTATAAGGAAGGGTAGAAAAGTTAGTTAAAAATCGGCTTTTTTAGTAAGAGGGGTAAAAGAGAGCTATAAGGGATATAAAAAAGGTGCCTTTTATAGTAGCTAGAAGGTATAAGAATACTATTCCTCCCGGGCTTATAACTCTTATAAAGAGAGATATAAGAAGTATATAAAAGTATATAAAAGTAAAATTAAAAGTAAGGGGTTAAATAGGTATAGTAAAGATATTTAATTCTTATAAGGGTAGTAATTATAGTAGGGGAGTAATTATTATACTAACTTAATTATCCTTCTTTCCTTTATCTAGCATTACTTTTTATACCTATTTAATATCTTAATTAATAAAGAAGATCCTACTTAAAGAAGCTATTAATATCCTTTTAACTACTAAGCTTTTTACTAGTTTTTCCCCTTCTTTCTAGCTATTACTAGTATATCCGTCTTATCTCTCGCTACCTTTATAGGAAGCTATTACTACTTTTACTTCCTCTTTTACCCTTACCTTTATCTCTATACCTCCTTTTAGCTCCTTCTTTAAAACCTATTTTTAGCTTCCTAGGTCCCTTATACTAAGGGATATCTTTAAGAACTATAAAATTAAGCTATACTTTACGATAATAAAAGCAGCGATCCTATTAATAATAAAACTAATATATATAACCTAGGCCTAAAAGGGTATTATATTATTCTTATAGCTAAATATTAAAAGTATATTTAATATAGTTAACTATAATAAGCTTATAAGGGAACTAAAGCTTTAAGGATACCTTAAATAGCTTATAAGCTTAATATAAAGCTTTATAAGTAATAAAAGATTAACCTTTTACTTTAATAAAAAGTCCTTAAAGCTAACTTAAGTATTAATAAAAGTCCTTTAAGGCTCCCCTTTATCCTTAATCTTATTCTTATACTATATAGCCCCCTTATATAAAAAGCTTAGTATAATATATAGTATTTATACTATTAGCTTTACTAATAATATAAATATAGTTAGTATTAAACTTAATAAGGCTACTATAGTAGTACGCTTAAAAGAGGCTTAGAAGGTATATATAAAGTAAGTAACTAAGTTTATAGTTACTTTTTAACTATTAAAGAGTAAGTTAATATACTTTATATAAAGGAGATAAGTAATAATAACGCTAGTTTACCTTAGGGCTAACGTAGTAATACCGGTCTAAGAGGCCCGCTTACTAAGGGTATAGGTATACTAGAAATTATATTAAAAGGTATACTTAAAATAGCTTTAGGTAAAGATAAAGCGCTAAACTATAGCCCTAACTAAGCTCGCAGCGTTTATATAAGGCTATACCTTACTATACGCTAAGAAAGTCTATAGTAAGGTAATCTAGTCCTTAATCTCTTACGCTATAGTTATATTTTATAAGATAACGCCTATAAGGGGAAAACTATATAAGATCGCGTAGGTCTTAATATAAGACTAGTTAGCTTACTTTTAAGTAGTAATAGGCGCTTATTATATAACTTTAGTTTACTAAGTTAAAGTAAAAGTATAAGTACCCTTAATTAACCTTTACTTAAACTAAAAAATAATAAATACCTTTTAAAGGCTAAAAGACTTAAGGCTCCTAAGCTAAATCTAACGCGCGTTTAATATAGTCGCGGGTATACTTAAAAGGAGGTAATACTAAAGAGAGAGTAGGCCCTTAGCGGCGCTACCTTTAAGTAAGCCCCCCCTTATATAGGAGATAAAGGGGGTCTAGAGCTAAATAAGATTAAACGACCTTTTAAATAAAGCTAAGTTACTTAAAAGGCTAAATAAGAAATAGGCCGCTTAATAAAACGCTAAGGAAGATATAATCTAATAATATTAAACTACCTTTTACCTTACTAACTTTCTATTATAGTTTAATAAAGCAATAATATTAAACTATTATAAGGGCCTCCTTAAGTATATTAGTATAGTAATTACTTAAATATATATAAGAAAGATTAGGCTTAATAACTTTCTCTTTAACTAATAAGTCCTTAGTAAGTAGTTAAGGAAGAACTCTGCCTAAGTATCGCTTTAAGCCTAGGGGGCTTTAAGCGAACCTAGGCTATAGTCGTAGCTAAGACTAAGAGACCGACCTAATATAAAGCTATAGTAAAATAGGTCTTACTACGCTATAAATATAAGATTATTATAGTTCTTACTAAGGCACCGCCTAAAATCCTAAGCCGCGAACTAAAGGATATAGTAAAAGTAGTAAATATAGCCTTAAAAGCTATAAGCGCTATAGCGGCGAGGCGCCTTTAAAGCGGAGATATCGCGGTTATATTTAATACTGCGGCGAGAGCCTATTAAAGGGACTAAGGCTAGGTTAAGGCTATGTTTAAACTAAAGGCTATAACTACCTACCGCGCGTATATAGTAGTCGCTAAGAATATCCCTTTAAGGGTAGTAATAGTAAATAAGGAGCGATTACTTTATAAGATTATAGAGGTAAATAAAGTTAAGGTCCTCTAAGCCTAAGCGCTATACCCTTAATCTAAGATATCGACGGTAATAACTATACTTATTAAGGTTAATAGCTTAGAGGAGGCTAATAAGCTCTATAACCTAGGCTTAGTCTTTAAAGTATAAATCTTTTAATATAAACCTTATAATAAGTCGGTCTAACTATAAAGGTACTATAACTACTATAAATATAGCTATATTACTAAGCGGTATATATTAATATAACTTTATAGCTAATATAGGAGTATAGTATATAATAAAGGTAATAATAAATATAAGGCTAAGAAGGGCGAAATCCTTTATAACTATATCTTATACTAAGGGGACTACTTATTATAGACCTAGACTTACCCTATAGTAGATAAAGCCTAGGAAAAAGTAAGGGAAAACTACCTATAATAACCTTAATAGTTTACGAATACCTAGACGTATACTAAGTAATAGGTGCTCCTTACTATTAAAACCTAGGTCTTAAATCGACCGCGGTTTAAAAGTAAGAACTAAGTAGACCGCGTTAAGATAAGAGGTCGAGCTTAAGACACCCGCTAGCTAGTAAGGCTAAGGAGGCCGAACTAAGTATAAACGATATTTATAGGTATAATAGATAAAGAAGCGCTAAGAGATAAAGCGCCTCCCTCCTTATATAAATAACCCTTTTTACCTTAACCTTACCTATATATAACTAAAAGTACTATTCTAAAATATATAAAAGAGATATAAGCTAGCTTAGTTAGCGCTTTACTACTAAGCTAGCTTTAACTTAATAGTACTATAAGAAGTAAAAGCTATACTAAGAGTTCCCTTAAAGCAGCGCTTTATAGCTTAGTTTATAAAGAGGGGAGGTATATACTATATATATATAAAAGGCTTAGGCTAGAGACTTAGTCGCCTTAGTTTAAACTAAACTAAAGCGAGGTAATTTTTAAGGATAGTATTAAACTATAAGTAATTTACTTACTACTAAGGGCCGCGAGGGCTAAAGCGTTATATAACCTAAGCGTAATCGAACTAAAGTACCTTATAGTAATAGTAAGGGACTTTAATATCTATTACTTACTTTAGGATAGATATAATAAAACCTTAGATAGCGCGATATAACTTATATAAAAGGCAATAAGACTATAACTTAAACTCGCTACTTTCAGAAGGGAGTATATAAGATTTTTCTATAGCTAAAGGGATAGTATTATTAACCTAGCTTAGGTAATACTAAAAACTAAGATATAGTATACTAGGCCCGACCTAGACCTAACTAGGTTAGACTATATCCCTTAGACTATTATACTATAGGTCGATACTTAGGCCTAAGTACCTAAACTAGCCCTAAGGTAGAAAGAAGTAAAAGTAAAGCTAGTTAAAGCCGAGACTATATCTTAGCTAGGACTATACTAGCTAATACTTTAGACGCTTAAGGATATTAACTAAGACCTAGACTATATCTTTACTACTTTAATATAGATCGCGATAGCTATAGTTCTACGCTAAGGGCGAGTATTACTTAAGGGCAATATATAGTTTACTTTAGAGGTAAGAAGGGTAATAAGGGAGGCTAAGAAGGTAAGAAGGAAGTATAAGTAGGAAAGGAGTAAGGTAAACTAAGAAGACTTATATAAGGCGTTTATAGCTTAAAAGTAGACCGTCCGCGAAGCGAGGAAGGCTTACTAGCGCGAGTTCTTAGAGGAATTTAGCGCTAATAATACTAAGCTCTAAAATATAAAGAGGTAAGCTAGACTCTATAGTAAGCTATTACTAGAACCGACCTATATCTTACTATTAGTTAAGGAAGGTAAGGATTAACTAATAAAACCCTTTAAAGGAAAGGCCTAAATATTAGCCGCTAAGTTCTTCTTATTAAAGGCTAGTATAACCTAAGGGCTATCTTAGCCTATAGCTAAGGCGACCCTTATAATTAACTAATAAATCTAGCTAGCTAATATTATAGTAGCGCTAAGTAAGATAGTAAGCTAGAAAGTAGCGGGTTTAAATAGCGTCCCTTTAAGGTTTATTAAGAAGTATAGCCTAGCTTTAGTTTAGTAACTAGCTATAATCTTTAACGCTTATACCTAACTCTTATATTTCCTAGGTTAGTTCTATAGCGCGAATATAATAGTTATTTAAAAGCTAAGTAAGAGGCTAGAAGCTTACTATATAATAAGGGGATAGAAACTAATTTCCCTCCTACCTATAGTAGGAAAAGTACTTAAGTAAATACTAGCTTAAAAGATCGCGGGAGTAATAAAGATAAACGGTATCTTATTAAATAAATAAATAGGAAATAAAAAGGAACGCTTTATAAAGGTAGCGATCCTATTAGTAATAAAACTAATATACGCGACCTAAGCTTAAAGGGGTATTATATTATTCCTATAGCTAGATATTAAGGGCGTATTTAATATAGTTAACCATAATAAGCTTATAAGGGAACTAAAGCTTAAGGGATACCTTAGATAGCTTATAAGGTTAATATAAAGCTTTATAAGCGATAAAAGATTAACCCTTTACTTTAATAAAAGGACCTTAAAGCTAACTTAAGTACTATAAGAATATACCCTTATATTCCTATTTTACTATTATAAAGAAATAATAAGCATAGGGAGGCTTTATAGAATAAGCTAGTAAAAAGAGGCTCTATAATATAGTCTAAGGGAATAACCCTTAAAAGACAAAGACCTCTACTAGATATCTATACCTTCCTCTAGGAAAAGCGGGTTAGGATAAGCCTATCATTATAAACAAAAATATATATAAAATACATAAGTTAATTACGAGCAGAACGGATACCCTATTGCCTATTTTAGCCTAGCGGTTCTAAAGATATCCGCGATACGAGAATAGGTAGGGCATAGAATATTCTAGTTAAATCCACTACTTATACTAGAACCTATAGTCTTACGTTAACTATCACGCTACAATTAAACCACCTACTAAGTTAGGAAGATATACTATAGATAGAGCTTTTTAAGTACTATAGAATGTGCTAGAAAGCTAACTAATTAGTCTACTAGTAGGCGAGCAATAGTCTATAAAAGACGAAGGATTTCCCTAGGAGTAGTAGATAGAATAAGTAAGTTAGAAAGTATCTTTTGCAATACTATTCTTTTAATATATTATTCGGCCCCTTATATACTCGTTATAAATTCCGGATAAAGTCCTAACCTATACTCCTTCGACCGATCTTTCCGCTTACGTTATCGATTACCCGATTCTACGCTTATTACTTATACCTTCTTATAAGTACTAATAAGAGTCCTTTAAGGCTCCCCCTTATCCTTAATCTTATTTCTATACTATATAACCCCCTTATATAAAAGGCTTAGTATAATATATAGTATTTATACTATTAGCTTCGCTAATAATATAAATATAGTTAGTATTAAACTTAATAAAGCTATTATAGTAGTATACTTAAAGGAAGCTTAAAGGGTATATATAAAGTAAGCGACTAAGTTCGCGGTTACTTTTAAACTATTAAAAAGCGAGTTAATATACTTTATATAAAGGAGATAAGTAATAATAATACTAGTCCGCTTTAAGGCTAACGTAGTAACTTTAGTCTAAGAGGCCTACTTACTAAGGGTTTAGGTATACTAGAAACTATATTAAAAGGCATACTTAAAATAGCTCTAAGTAAAGTTAAAGCGCTAAACTATAGCCCTAACTAGGCTTATAGCGTTTATATAAAGCTATACCCTACTACGCGCTAAAGAAGTTTATAGTAAGGTAGTCCGGTCCTTAATCTCTTATACTATAGTTATATTTTATAAAATAATACTTATAAAAGGGAAACTATATAAGATCGCGTAGGACCTTATATAGGACTAGTTAGCTTACCTTTAAGTAATAATAGGCGCTTACTATACGACCTTAGTTTACTAAGTTAAAGTAGAGGTATAGGTACCTTTAATTAACCTTTACTTAAACTAAAGAATAACGGATACCCTTTAAAGGCTAAAGGACTTAGGGCTCTTAAGCTAAATCTAACGCGCGTTTAACGCGGTCGCGAGTATACTTAAAAGGAGGCGATATTAAAGAGAGAGTAAGCCCCTAGCAGCGCTACCTCTAGGTAGACCCCCCCTTATAGAGGAGATAAAGGGGGTCTAAGGTTAAATAAGATTAAACGACCTCTTAAATAAAGCTAAGTTACTTAAAAAGCTAAATAAGGAATAGGCCGCTTAATAGAACGTTAAGGAAGATATAATCTAATAATATTAAACTACCTTTTACCCTGCTAACTTCCTACTATAGTTTAATAAGGCGATAATACTAAACCGTTATAAGGGCCTCCTTAAGTATATTAGTATAGTAATTACTTAAATATATATAAGAAAGATCGGGCTTAATAACTTCCTCTTTAACTAATAGGTCCTTAATATAGTTTTACTAATATATACCTATAAATAAAAATAAGATATTATCTACTATATAATAATTAACTATTTATTAATAGTAAAGGTAAGAGAGTCCCTCTTAATATAAGCCTAAGATATAGGTAATATAAAAGTAAGCCTTTAAGAGAAAAGGATAGCGGCGCCGCTAATATAATAGTTCCTTTACTTAAGTAAGCTTTATTAGTTTAACTTAACTTAGAGGCTATACGTAAATATACCGGATAATAAGACTAGGGTCGCGCTAGAAATAAAGCGGCCTTAACTAAGACTACCCTAGCTAACTACTTCCCTTATTAAGGTAATCTAAGAAAGGAGAGGACTTATAATAATAAGACTATAGCTTTAACTAAACCGGACTTAAACTAAGTATAAACCTCGCTAATTAAACTAAAAACTAAATAAAACTAATATAACTTAATTAAACTAACCTTAATAGCTATAAAATAAGACTTACTATTAAAAGACTATAACTAAATAAGACCCAACTTAGAACTAAACTAAGATAGAGCTAATAACTAGCCCCCTTAAACTATAACCTTAGCCTAACTTATTAGTAGTAACGTTTACTTTATTATTATAGTAGGAATAATAAGACCCCCTTAAGGTAGTATATAAGGCGTAGGAGGGAGTAACCTAAGGCTTATAAGGAGTATAGGGACTACTACTACTATAAGAAGCCTAATAATAACTAGTTAGGCCTAACCTTAAACCTAAACTAAAGCTAGCTTAGACGGCTAGCTTATAAGATAAAGTAATAACTAAGGTCTATACTAAGGTAGGACTTATACCGGCGGTAGTATAAAGGCGTTTACTATAGCCTATACTATAACCTTAGATCTAATTAAGGTTAAGACTAGCGATAATCTTAGCTAAAACTAAACTATAATAGCTATAAAAACGCTATTAAATAAAGTTAGGAGCGTTAGTAAGATTAGTAAGTAACGTAAGATAAGGATACTTTAAGGTAGGCTCGGCGCTAAGAGAACTACTAAGCTATAGCTTAGCGTTAGAACTAATAAGGGGAGATATAGTAAGCTTCTAAGCTAGCTTCGTAATAACTATAGGTATAGTAACGATAATAGACTCCTTAGCCTTAGCCTTAAATAGGGCCTTATACGTAGTAGCTACCTTACCGTTACCTTTACCCTTTTTTTATTAGAAGGGACTAGGGCTAAACTAGGCCTAGTAAGATTAAAACCGCTATCCTTACTATTAAGGCTATTACTAGTAATATAATAAAAATAGTTAGCGAGATCGTTAACCGCTATAAGAGTCTTTTAAGTAACTAAGAGCGACTTAAGCTTAACTTAAGCTAGGGTCTTAATAGTATCGCTAAACTTACCTAGGTACTTCTCTAAGGATTTATATATATAATAGGTATTATTTATAAAATAAGTAAAAGCTAATATAAGCGTCTTAATATTCTTAGTAACTATAGCTAGACTAAGGGTAGACTCGCTTAACGCGCCCTTACCTTTAGTAGCGGGGGCCTTTTAACTAGTATAAATATATATTTTTAGAGTAGTATAATAAAGGCGCCCTTATACTAAACCCTTAATAAAAAAAGGGCTATCGACCTTAAACTATACTTAGTAAAGGGTATACGCGGCCTTCTTACCCTTAAAGGTAATCTAGAATATAGATTAGTACTAAACTTAAATAGTATTATAGTAAGAAGGGGTTACTTACTTAATAATAAAACTAATTAAAGTTAGCGTAAGTAATATATACTTTAGCTTTTATAACTATTAAAGTTAGTAAAAAATACTAATAGTAGGACCGACCTAAGATAAAACTAGGATTAATACTTATAAAACTAGTTTTAATAGCTAGTAAAGGACTTATAGGTAAGCTTACTAGTAAGACGCTTAATATATATAAAATATAAAATAGAGCGCTTTAATCTTACTATAGTAGCGACTTTCTTATAAGGAGGGGGTTTTAAAGGAAGCGAGCTATTATTACTTAAGTTAGCTTCCTAGTTAAATATTATAACGCGGCGATAAGTAAACTAAATATAGTACTAAGGAGACTTAGAGTTATAGAAATAAGGTAAGCGAGGTAGTAGTTAAGCTTATAAAAGAAATAGATAATAGAGAGATAAGAAGAAGTATAAATAAAACTAAAGGGGGAGGGTAAGTATATATATATATAAGCCGGGCGCGCGTAATTAGTAACTACGCGATAGAAGGTAAATATAGGCCGCCGCGCTCTTAATTAGGAAGTCGCGTAGCTAAATAAGAACCGATTTACGATTAATAGAGCTAGCCGACCGAATTTTAATTAGCTAGCCCTACTTAAGAGCGACCTATACTAGCGCCTAGCCCGGTAACCGGATATTACCTACCCTACTAACTAATAGACCGATAAGCTAACGCGACCGCGGCTACGCGGCTATAACGCGGGAGCTATAGTAAATAGAGGCGCCCGTAAGTCGGGCCCTTAAAGAGAGACTACTACCTATAACCCTAGGCCCGGGCTTACTAGCCTAGGCCGCGGCCGCTTAAGATAGTAGCGGCTATAGCTTAAGAGGGCCTATACCGAGATATAATAGCGCGGGAGGAGCTTATAGTAGCTAGCGTAAATTTCCTATATACTACTATTATAACCTCGTTTAAAGTAGACCTATATTAAAAGAAAGAAGGGTTTTCCTTTAAGTACTTTAGTTTTTCCCTCTTATTTAATATTAAAGTTCTAGATACCTTTAGCTAGGTCCTTAGTATAATCTTAATAGTAATAATAGGTCCTTAATATAGTCTCGCTAATATATACTTATAAATAAAAATAAGATACTATATATTAAATAATAATTAATTAATTATTAATAGTAAGGGTAAGGGAGTCCCTTTTAATATAGGCCTAAGATATAAGTAATATAAGAGTAGGCCTTTAAAGGAAAAAAATAGTAGCGCTACTAGCGTAATAGTTCCTTTACTTAAGTAGGCTCTATTAGTTTAACCTAGCTTAAAGGCTATATATAGATATACTAAATAATAAGACTAAGGTCGCGCTAAAAATAAAGTAGCTTTAACTAAGACTACCTTAGCTAACTACTTCCCTTATTAAAGCGACCTAAGAAAAGGAGAGGACTTATAATAATAAGACTATAGTATTAGCTAAACTAAACCTAAACTAAGCGTAAACCTTACTACTTAAACTATAGACTTAATAGAACTAAGGAGACTTAACTAAGCTAGCCTTAATAGCTATAAAATAAGACCTATTATTAAAAGACTATAATTAAATAAAACCTAACTTAAAACTAAACTAAGATAGCGCTAATAACTAGCCCTTAAACTATAACCTTAGCCTAACTTATTAATAGTAATATCTACCTTACTATTATAGTAAGAATAATAAGACCCTTTTAAGGTAGTATATAAAGCGTAGGAGGGAGTAACTTAAGACTTATAAGGAGTATAAGAACTACTATTATTATAAGAAGCTTAATAATAGCTAGCTAGGCCCGACCTTAAGCTTAAACTAAAGCTAGTTTAAATAGCTAGCTTATAAAATAAAGTAATAATTAAGGACTATACTAAGGTAAGACTTATACTAGTAGTAGTATAAAGGCAGTAGCTATAGCTTATACTATAACTATAAATCTAATCGAGGTTAAGACTAATAATAATTTAAGCTAAGACTAAACTTTAATAATTATAAAGATACTACTAAATAAAGTTAAGAGTATTAATAGGGTTAATAGGTAATATAAAGTAAGGACGCTTTAAAGTAGGTTTAGCGATAAGAGAACTACTAAGCTATAGCTTAATATTAAAGCTAACTAAGGGGGATATAATAGGATCCTAAACTAACTTTAAGATAGTTATAAGTATAAAAATAATAGTAGACCCCCTAGCCTTAGTATTAAATAGGGCCTTAAATATAATATATACTTTACCTTTACCTTTACCCTTCCCTTTATTAAAGGAGGCTAAACTAAGCTTAGTATAATTATTACTATTATCCTTATTATTATAGTTATTACTAGTAATAAAATAGAAATAGTTAGCGAGATTATTAACTATTATAAAGGTCTTTTAAGTAACTAAGAGCGACTTAAGCTTAACTTAAGCTAGGGTTTTAATAGTATCGCTAAACTTACTTTAGTACTTTTTTAAGGACTTATATATATAATAGGTATTATCTATAAAATAAGTAAAAGCTAAGGTAAGTATCTTAATATTCCTAGCTACTATAGCTAAACTAAGGGCGGACTTACTTAACGCGCCCTTACCTTTAACGGTAAGGGCCTTTTACTTAGCGCGAATATAAGTCTTTAAAATAGTATAGTAAAGGCGCTCTTATACTAAACCCTTAATAAAAAGGGGACGGTCGACCTTAGACTAAGCTTAGTAGAAGGTATATATAGCCTCTTTACCCTTAAAGGTAATCTAAATATAAATTAGCGCTAAACTTAGACTATATTATAGTAGGATAAAGATACTTACTTAATAATAAGACTAGTTAAAGTTAGTATAAGTAATATATACTTTAGCCTTTATAGCTAGTAAAGTTAATAAAAATATTAAAAGTAAAGCTAACCTAAGATTTATTTAAGGCTATTACTTATAAGACTAGTTTTAATAGCTAGTAAAGGACTTATAAGTTAGCTTATTAGTAAGGCGCTTAATATATATAAAATATAAGATAGAGCGCTTTAAACCTATTATAGTAGTAACCTTCTTATAAAGAGGGGGCTTAAGAGGGGGCGATCTATTACTACCTAAGCTAGCTTCTTAGTTAGATATTATAAAATAAAGGTAAGAGATCTAAGTATAGTATTAGTAAGACTTAAAGATAGGGAAATAAAATAAGTAGGATTTTAAGCTTATATAAGAGATAATAGATAAAGAGGTAAGAGGAGGTAAGAATAAAACTATAAAAGGAGGGTAGGTATATATATATATAAGCTAGGTATATATAATTAGTAACTATATAATAGATAGTAAATATAGGCTACTGCGCCCTTTATTAAGAAGTTATATAGCTAAATAGGAACCGATTTTTAATTAATAGAGCTAGCTAACTAAATTTTAATTAGCTAGCCTTACTTAAGAGCGACTTATACTAGCGCTTAGCTTAGTAACTAAATATTACTTACCTTACTAACTACCTAACTAATAAGCTAATATAACTATAGCTATATAATAGCGATATAAGAGCTATAAGGAATATAAGCGCTTATAAGTTAGGCCTTTAAAGAGAGACTACTACCTATAACCCTAAGCTTAAGCTAATAAGCCTAGGCCGCGGCCGCTTAAGATAGGAGCGGCTATAGCCTAAGAGGGCCTATATTAAAATATAAATATATAAGAGAAGCCTATAGTAGCTAGTATAAATTTCCTATATATTACTACTAAGACTTTATTTAAGATAAACTTATATTAAAAAAAAAGAGGGTTTTCCTTTAAGTAGTTTAGTTTTTCCCTCTTATTTAATATTAAGGTTTTAAATACCTTTAGCTAGGTCCTTAGTATAATCTTAATAATAATAAAACCTAAGAAGTCTTTTATATCTCTTAAGATAGTAAAATCTAAGATTTTAAATAATTCTTTAAATAATCTTTCTTTTATTATAAATTTAAAGGGCCTTATTATAAGAAAGTCGTTTATATAAATTACTAAGGCTATACTATAGTCTTTATTTATAAATACTTCTTTATTTATTAAAAAAAAAGAAATCTAAGTTTATTTAGTATGATTTTAAAATAATTATACTAGAGCTTAGGACTTTATTTTAAGCTATATAATACTTTCTTTAGCTTTACTTTAATTTAACTAGTTTTATATAAGTTTAGAAATTTAGTTTATTTAATTCCTTTAGCTTTATAAGCTAACTTATATTTTTAAATTTTTTTAAGAGCGTATTCTTTATAGCCTATAAGAAGATTAATATATACTTTACTATTTATATTAGCGTATATAAAAGCATTTATTATATCTATTTATAAAGCTTTAAATTTATAGATAATAGCTAAAATTAATAGAATTTTAATAGATTTAGGTCTAGCTATAGTTAAGAAGGTATCTTAGAAATCTAAGCTATAGATCTACTTAAATCCTTATATTATAAAACGGGCTTTATATTTTATTATATTATTTTAACTATCCTTCTTAATAGTATAAACCTAGTAGCTTCTTATAGCCTCCTTATTCTTAAGGAGGTAAGAAAATTCCTAAGTTTTATATTTAATTAGCTAGATTATTTCCTTAATTATAGCTTCTTTTTTAAAATACTACTTTAGAGCTATTTACTACTTATTTATAGGTCTTTAGAATTTTTAAATCTTAATTTTCTATACTAGCTAGAATTAACTTTCTATAATTATATTTTAGAAATAAATTAATATTAAGGTATTTAATATAGTTAAAATCGAACCCTTTTAGCTTCTTAGGTAATTCTACTATTATTTTACTAGTAGTAAGAATAGGATTATTATTAAGAGACTTTTCTTTTATAAAAAGTAAGGGAATTTTATCTTTAAGTTCTTTAATAACTTCCTTTATAAAAATATAGCTTTCTAGCTTATTTTTATTTAAAAAAGAATTAAAATTAAAGGTAACCCTTATAGTATAATAGTTTTATACCTAGGAAGTTTACTAGCTATAACGCTAAAGTTAGTTTAAATCTAGCTAAGGGTATAATTAATTTTTAGTTAAACTAATAAACTACGCTAACCTACTTATTAATTAGCTAATTAGCTCTTTTAAAAGCGCTTATAAATATACTAGTAGTCCCGCCCTACTATAAGTAAGCTAGCTTAGACCTCGCTTACTTAGACTTAGTAATAAATTTATTAAGACCTCCCCTTAACCTTAGTCTAGGCCCCCTAACTAAGAAAATAAAAACCTAGGGCTAATACTAGTAACTTAATAAGTATAGTATAAAGCTAGTACGATAACTTAACTACCGGCTTAGCTAAAGGCTAGTATTAATAAAAATAGCCTATTAAGCCTTATAGTAGAAAAATAAAGTAGAGCTTAATAAGATATCGTTATAAGATAAGGTTAAGGATAATTATATAATTAACTATTAACTAAAAACGCTCGTACTACTAATTAACGCTATATACCCTATATATATAAAAGAGTTACTTTCTAAAGTTACTTTATTATCGCGAAGCATAGCTTAATTTTATAGTTCTTAGAGATATCCCTTAGTATAAGGGACTAAGGAAGCTAAAAACACTTAGTATAGAAGAAGGAAGAAGGAGCTAAAAAGAGGTATAAAAAGGAGGGTAAAAGTAAGAGGGGAAGTAAAAGTAGCGATAGCTTCTTATAGAGGTAGCGAGAGATAAGATAGATATACCGGCAACAGCTAAAAAGGAAGGGAAAAACTAGTAAAAAGCTTAGTAGTTAAAGGGATATTAATAGCTTCTTTAAGTAGGATCTTCTTTATTAATTAAGATGTTAGATAGGTATAAAGAGGGGCGTTAGATAGAGGAAAGAAGGATAATTAAGGTAATATAATAATTATTCCCCTATTATAATTACTGCCCTTATAAGAATTAAATCTCTCTGCCCTACCTATCCGACCCCTTACTTTTAATTTTAGCTTTATATATTTTTATATACTTCTTATATCTCTCTTTATAAGAGTTATAAGCTTAGGAGGAATAGTATTCTTATACCTTCCGGCTGCTATAAAAGGCACCTTTCTTATATCCTTTTACCCCTCTTACTAGAAAAGCCGATTTTTAACCGACTTTTCTACCCCCTCTTCTATAATAATAACGAAAACCGACTCCTTTACTATCCCTATAGTCTATAAGACGATTCTTATAAAGCCCTAAGATTAAGATAAGTAGGTAAAGGAGCTATAGGCTTATATAAATAGAACTATTTATAATTTAGTCTTCTTTAATAAGTAGGACCCTCTTAAGCCCCCTCTTTATCCTAGAGTAATAGAATTTATAGAGGGAGAGTCCCTCTTCTCCTAGCTAACCTCCGTATAGTAGAGAGCTTTTTCTACTACCTTAGGCGACTACGAGAGTTACTAAAAAGAATACCTTTACGAGACGAAGCTACTAACTACTACTTATATAGTAATAACGGAATCCGTTAGTGCCGTAAAGCTAATCTCTCTTTAAGAGGAAGAGACTCCTAAGTAGTAGCTTTTAAAGCTCGAGACCTCGATAGCTCCCTTAAGGGGCTATATAACTAACCGTATTAAGAAGACCTATACGGTATACTTAGGAGCCTTTTCTACTAGGAACCTACTAGCTTCTTTATAGCTAGCTAAGTAGGAAGAAATCCTAGAGGAAGCTAAATAATACTTCCTTATAAAAGCTCTTTCTAGCTAGTAGCTATAGGATATATCTCTACTAATAAAGCCTATTAGTAACGGTTACTTAACTATCTTTCGAGAAGCTAGCTAGGAACTAAATAAAGAAGCTACTTAAGTATAATAGTAAGTAGTCTTATTCCTTCGTAGCTAGCACTCGACCTAGACGGCTCGACCTACTGCCCTTATAGCTACTATAGCCCTTATTACTATGGTTCCCGCTACTACTGCTATAGCTATTGCCCCTCCGGCTCCTCCTCCCTCGAAAGTATTAACACTGTCTTTAACGGCTGCCCTAGGCCCGGTCTCGGCTCCGCCTTCTACCCCGGCCCCGGTCCCGTTAGTTAGACCGGCCCGACTAGTCCCTTAATAGACCTTTTAGTCTATTAGTCGAAAAATTAGGGAACTAGTCGAAATCGAACCTCTTTATTAAAATTAGCAATAAGGGGTAAAAAGGGAAGGTTTTTAAGCAGACCTTCTAGATTAGGACGAGGATTCCTTAAAGAAATAAAAGACTAAATAATAAAACAGCTACTTAGTATATAAATCCCTAGGTTATCGATTATTCTAATACTAGTAGGTCTTTAAGGAAAACTAACTTAAAGGATTTAACCCTTTAAAGAGGCTATAAGAAATAATATAATAGTCTCTTAAGGAGGACTACTTATTATAGAAGAAGATAGATAAGATTCGGGTTACTAAGAAATAGTAACTAACGCCGCTGCCCTTATTCGAGCCGTAAATTCAAGGAAAAATCGTTAGTATAGTAAATCCGGTATTCGTCTTCCCTACGGATTAGTAAGACTACCTATTAGGACCCTCCGATTATCCCCTATAAAAATCAGCTATCCTTAACTCCGGTGCTTCCCTCGATATCTATAATATACTCTTACGATTCCGGTCCTTTAAGAAGGTATAGAGGGAATACCTTATTACTAGGGAATTAACAGTATAGATAGAGGGATATAGAAGGGTAAATTTCACGATAAAATTACCTAATAGGTCTATATAAATTCTTCGATAAAAAAAGGTAGCTTTTTGCCCTTAATTTTTAACGGGCTTAATTTCCTTTCGCTTTCTTTAAAAGAAAGGAATCTTTTAGGATACGACGTCTAAGCCTATAAGGCTAGTCTAAAAGAATTAGACTATTAGGCTTATCGAGGAAAAATTCAGTTAATTTATTCTCGAATTCCGACCTATCCTTAGAAAGGAATCTCTTAAGAAGTTAGCTTTCCTTACTAAGAGGGTAGGTTCTAAGGACCCTCTTCTAGCAGCTTAAGAAGACGGTCTTCTTTAGTATATATAACTTAGTTACCTAGGCCCCCTAGCTTTATATAAGCTAGGCTAATAATAAGGCGTATAAATAAAGGGCCTAAAGACCGTCGAATACGAATACTATAGCTAAGGAAAGACTAAGAGACGAATTTCTAGACGAACGCCTTTACGGCCGGACTAGCTATATAAGGAAATTTAGGTCGATTAGACCGACGTCTCTAAGGACTAGGAAAGCTTTATTAGGGTAATATTATTTATAGACGCTTTTTTAGGGATGGTTTTCCCCTATTTCTTATAGACCTACCTAAGTAAGTATAACTAGTTTGCCCTCTAGGACTTCGTTAACTAAATAAAATCCTACTTTAGCTAAGAGGTAAAGAAGATATAGTCTAATAGAGAGCTATTTACGAAGGATATCTTAAAATAGCTACGAAAAAGGGGTATTTTACCCCTCCTATTAGCACTAAATACCTAGGCCTAAAACGGAGGGGTAGAAAGATTAAGGGGTGCTATAATAGAAAGGGCCTATATAATAAGACTTACTATAAAGCTTCTATACGACCTTTAAAGGAAAGTCGTTAAGACCGCCTATTACCTATAAAACCGGACCCTTAGAGGGACTACCTAAGGAATAAACTAAAAATCCCCCCTTAAGCTCTTTACTAAGAAGAGGGCCTTACTAGCTTACCTTCGTGCCTATAGCTATAAGGTATATACTATAACTACCGATATATAGCTAAGAAAGAAGAAAAAAAGAAAGCTTAATCCTAGAGCCTTTATTAGTTACCTCGTTAGCTATAATTCTACGAATATCTTTTAGATCTAGATTCCTCTTTTATAGAAGGTTATTTCGACTAGGGATATAATTTTCGATAAATCTAGCTTCTTCGATAAAAAGAGGGATTAATAGCCCCTCTTACTCTTATAACGTTAGCTAATTTAGAAGATTTAAATCCCCCCTTCCTAATAGTCTTAAGAAGAGGTCTTAGATAAGGAAACGAAAAAAGAAACCGACGTTAAAGTAGTTAAGGATAACGCTAACTTCGAAGAAAAAGAAGAAGAGGAAGCTACTAGATTAGATAATCTAGATAAAGAAGGAGACTATAGGAAAGTAGTAGAGCTAGAATACGCTTACCTCCCTATGCTTCTTCTTACGTAAGAAGAAGATCTAGAAGTAGCTTTCTTTATTAGTCTTCCTATCTCGACCCTTAAAGGGGTAGGAAAGGCACCTCTCTTAAAGGATTATTAGGCTGCCTTTTTATTCTTACTTCGAGAAGTAAAGGAAGGTATAGGGCCCGATACGAAAGAAGACTAATTTCTCCCTTATTTCGATCGTTTTTCCGACTTCTATCTAACGCCTATAGAAGACGGTTCCTATAGAGCATTTATAGTAGGCCGGCTCTTTAAGCTATAGCAATTAGTAAGGAAGGTATATAAAAGAGACCTCCTAGACCTACTAGTAAACTAGAAGTAGCTAGAAAAACACCCTTTTAGAGACTAGTTTTTCTAGGCCTAGAAAAACCACCTAGCCTTATATAAGGAGATAGGGTCTTTTAAAGAGGTCCTTAAGGAAAAAGTAAGAGGAAAATAAGTCCTTAGCTATAAGTAGGTCTTTATCTATAAGACTAATAAATACGGCTTCCTTTAAAAATATAAAGCCTAGCTAGTTATTTATAGGAACTAGTAAGAAAAAGGGGATCTTCTTACTAAGGTAACTACCTTAGTAGGGATGTCTTTTTAGACCCTTATAGCTATAGTAATAGAATTCGACCTCGAGCTCGATTAAATAGATATAGTTAACGCCTTTATTAACTACCTACTTAAGGAAGAAGAAGTTATCTATATACGCCTTCTACTAAGCTTTTAATAGCTAGGAAAGGTTCTATAGCTTAGGAAAGCTCTATACGGACTATAAAGATTACCCTTTCTTTAGTAATAGTATTTAACCGGTTCCCTTAAAGCCCTAAGCTTTAAGAAAGTCCCTTAGGAACCGTATATAATATAGAAGGGTAAAACCATAGTCTTCTTCTACGTTAACGATATTATCTAGGCCTACTTAAAAGAGGAAGAGGCTACTACTAGGGAGGCTATATAAGGCCTATAATAAAAGTATAAGATAACTAAGCTAAGGGAGCTAAAGTAGTTCCTAGGGATATAAATCCTTTAGAATAGGTCCTAATAGACTATCTAGCTTACCTAGGACGCCTATATCGATAAGGTCGCTTATAAATTCCTCCCTAAATCCCTTAATAAGAAGCTTCTTTTTACGCTTATATTAAACGAAGAGCTTTTACCTAATCCGTCCTTTTAAGCTAGGGAGTAAGAGAAACACTAATATTAATAAAAGGTAAGCTCCTTACTTTCTTTTTGCTATTTTTACTAGACCGAATATCTCTTTTACGGTCTCTTAGCTAGCTAGGTATAACTAGAATCCTAGCCCTAGGTATTAAGAAGTAGTAAATAGAGCTATCCTTTATCTTTATTTAACGATATTATATAGTCTACGCCTAAGAGGGTAGGAAAGAAAGAAATTAGCTACCGAAATCTTCCTTTATTCGAGCGATTCGTCCTTTATAAATAATTTATTAAATAGAAAGAGCTTATAAGGGTATATTATATCCCTTTTTAGAGGAACTATTACTTAGAGAGCTTCGAAGTAAGCTACTATTACGACTTTAAGTATAGAGGTAGAGCTACTAGCTCTTTTAAAAGCGTTAAAAGAAGCGATTTTCCTTAGCCGGCTACTAATATCTCTACGACTATAAATTCCGTCCCTATTAGCTATAAAATACGATAATATATAGACTATACGAATTCTTATAAAGGAAAATAGTAAGCTATCGACCTAGCTATAGTATATCGATATCTATTAATATTAGCTATACTAAGAGGTCTAAAGGGGACTTATTTCCGTCTATTAGGTTCTAATAGTATTAATAAAAGCTAACGGTCTTATAAAGCCCTTACTAAAGTAGAAGCTAGCTATCTTTTTATAGTAAATTAGGCTAGAAGACGTTTAAGAGAAGCTATCCTTAAAAGCCCGCCTTAAGAGTCTATAAGAGGAGCTAATAGCACGTAAGAGGAAGGAGACGTCTATAGCTAAAGAGAGGAATTAGGACTTATCTTAAAGGAGGGCCCCTAGCTTAATTAGGACTTATTCTTCTTAAAGGCCCTCTTTTTAAGGACCTATCCTTAGAAAAGCCCCCCTTTCTTATAGGACTTAATATCTTCTTTAAGGCCCTTTTTTCCTAAAGTAGGTCTAAAAGAGCCTAGGGCTAAAACCCGGATTTCTTAAGTAAGGGATAAGTATAGACTAAGACCTCCTCTATACGCTTACCGGCCTAGGTATTAGCTTTACCCTTTCTATAAGGGCAGGCTATAGCTAAGGGGGTATATCGTAAAGCGTAGCTTAATTTCGTAGTTCTTAGAGATATCCCTTAGTACGAGGGACTAAGGAAGCTAAAAACACCTAGTATAAAAGAAGGAAAAAGGAGCTAAAAAGAGGTATAGAATAGAGGGTAGGGGTAAGAGGGGAAGTAGAAGTAGTAATAGCTTCCTATAAAGGTAGCGAGAGATAAGACGGATATACTAGCAACGGCTAGAAAGGAGGGGAAAAACCGGTAAAAAGCTTAGTAGTTAAAGGGATATTAATAGCTTCTTTAAGTAGGATCTTCTTTATTAATTAAGATGCTAGATAGGTATAAAGAGGGGCGTTAGATAAAGGAAAGAAGGATAATTAAGGTAATATAATAATAATTCCCTTACTATAATTACTGCCCCTATAAGAATTAAATCTCTCTGCCCTACCTATTTAACCTCTTACTTTTAATTTTACCTTTATATATTTTTATATACTTCTTATATCTCTCTTTATAAGATTTATAGTAAGGCTAATATAATTTTAACTAACTAAAACGATACTTATAATAGCTAGTATAAGATTCCTATATATTTTAACCGCGACTTAGTATAAGGGCGGACTAGCTATAAAAGAAAAGAGGGTTTTCTTTTAAGTACTTTAGTTTTTTTCTCCTATTTAACGCTAAAGTTCTAAATACCTTTAGATAAGTTATTAGTATAATCTTAATTAATAAAATTAAAGGTATTATTATTACTAGAAATTTCTAGATTCTTTATAAATTTATTTTCTAGTATAGTAATATCTTTAAAGATAGTAATCTTTCTCTTAAAAAATCCTAGATTTTATACTTTTTTTTTTAAATAGCTTACTATTATTCCTTTAAAAGCTTTACTATCTAGCTTATCTTTAAAGTCTTTATTCTTATAATATATAATCCTTCTAAAAGGCTTAATTTTATTTAAGGTCTTAAAGGGTAATATTATTATTATATATACTATATACGTTAATTAACGCTATCGCTTATATTTAATAAGTAGCTATATCCTTTTTATAATAATTATATTATCCCTCTTTTTTATAAGACTTTTAAATCCTATTATAGAATATAATAATCTATTATATAAATAGGTATCTATTAAAATAGCTTCTCCTTATATATATTTAAGAAGCTTAGTAGTAAATAAAAGAGCTTATACTTTTTTTTAATATAGTACGATTTATTCTTTTTATTTTACTATTAAATTCTAGCGTCCTAGGAAGACTAGAATTAAAGGTAAATCCTTCTTTTTTATAGTAAAGCTTTATTTTATATATAAAATCTTTAGTATTATTAGAAAATACCTCTTTAATCTAAGTATTTTTAAGGTTATTTTCTACCCTATTTTTAAATTCTAGGAACCTATTTAAAGCTTCCTCCTTTTATTTAAAAGGGTATATTTCTAGATATTAAGTTCCTATATCTAAGAAAGAAATATAATAGTAATATATATTATAAGTAGTCTATAAATAAAATAATAAAGAAGATATAGATATAGCCCTTATACTTATAAAACTTAGATAATAACTTTAAGAGAAATAATAAAATATCGATAATATAAGCTTTAAAGAATAAGAAATACTTAAAGAAATAAAAGATAAGAATAAACTTATACTACTACCCTTATTATTAAGGGAGAATACTATAATTAAAGAATATACTTTATACTTTAAAGAATTTAAGGAAATACTTAAAATTAAAACCTAATAAATACTTTAAATTCTTATAGAAAACTAATAAGCTATATTAATTCGATATTAATTAATACTATATAAAGGAGACTATACTATAGCTATTACTATAGTTAATACCTTTATAGCTCTATAATAAGAATAGTAACTATAAAGAGAATTTAAAGACGATTTATAAATACTACTTACTTATAAGTACTATAAGTATATTTTATAGATATTATACGTTTACTTAGATTATATAATATGCTTTTAAATAAAGGCATAATATATTACCTTCTTAGTTAGGTTTAAGGGATAAGTACTTTTAAAACCCTACCTAAGTATAAAACTAAACTACTAGAAAATTAATTAATACTACTTAAATAACTAAGTTATATTATTAAAACCTAATTATAGTATACTACTTAAATACCGCGATAATTATAGTTTATTAACGAGATATCTTTTAAAGATATATAAAATCTATAAATACGCTAAAATAAAGGAATAGTATAATACTACTTACTTTAAAGTATCTAAACCCTTAATCTTTTAAAGACTTATATAATAAGTTAAATATAATAAAGAAGATTATAATAAATATATATACTTAAACTATAAAGTTTATAAATAAAAAAGATTATAAGTATAGTATAAATAATATAATAGTATATTAAAAGATTATTACTAATATATATAAAGGCTATAAGCTATATTTAACTAAGGATAAATTAATATAGAAATACTACGCGAAAAATAAAAAGATACTAAATAAAAACTTAACCTTTAGTATAAAAATAAATAGAATTATAAAGTATAGTATATAATTAACTATAAAGTAGTATAATATAAATAATATAGCGTTAAGATATAAGAAATCTTTAATTAGCTATAAGAAATTAGTCTCTTAAGCCTTAATATAATACTATATAATAAAAGTATAAAGAAATAATATTAATAATAAATTAAAGAAGAATACCTAAATAAAATAAATAAGGACTAGGTAAAAAATAAGGTATACTATCTATAAAAAGGCTATAAACTAGTATAATATAATAAGATCTAAGGACCCTATATATAGTAATAGTAAGCTATAGTAACTTAATAGTATTAGATATTTAAATCGCGGGATATTATATATATATACCTTTAGACTATAGCGTAATAAGTAATTATATTTTACTTAAAGTTATTAATCGTTACTAACTTATATAAAGATATAAGAAAGATCTATATAAACTTATAAATATTAAAGGAGAGGCCTTTAACTATAATAATAGAATTATTAATATAGAGATTAATTACCTGAATATTAATATCTAAGGCTATAATAAATAAGTTAACTTCGATATTATAAATATTAAAGAATATAACCTTATATTAGACTTTTATAGATATAAGAGAGCAACCTATTAATTAACTAGAAAACTAGCTAGCTATATTAAAATAAAGATATAAGATTCTAAGACTAATAGATTTAAAAGAAAGTAAATTTTTATAATAATTTAGCTACTAAATAAAATAAAAAGGTTAACTATTTAAGTAAATTATTATAGGCTTTAATAATATAAATAAAAATAGTAACTAAACTAATAAATATAATAAAATCGATTAATAAGACCTATATACTAACTAATATAGCTATATAACCTAGTATCTAATATAAATAAAATAAAGGATATAATATAAAGATCTAAAGAGTTATTACTACTTTAAGAAAAGACCTTAAATAAATTAATAAAGAGCTTAAGTTAAGAGAAACTAGCTCTTAAAAGAAAGAATAAAGCCTATAAGATAGAATAAAGAATATCCCTTAAGAATACTAGAAATATAATAAACTCTTTAAGAAAGAACTTAAGAGAAGGGTTACTTAAATATAGCTAATAAAACTATAAAATTTATCTTAAGGATAAAATAACGCTAACGTTTTATAAGATTTATAACTTAAACGAAAAGTAACTATAAACGCTATATAACTACTTTAATAAGAATCTATAAAAGGGATATATATAAACGTTAATATTTAAAGTAAGCTACCTAGTTATATTTATTTTAAAGAAAAATAGTAAGCTATAACTAGTTATTAATTATAAACGCTTAAATAATATTATAATAAAGGACTAAGTACTATTACTACTTATATTAGAACTATAAGATTAACTATATAGTAAAAAATAGTTTATAGCTGTCGCGAAGCGTGGCTTAATTTCGCAGTTCTCGGAGATATCCCTTAGTAAGAGGGACTAAGGAAGCTAAAAAACACCCGGTATAGAAGAAGGAAGAAGGAGCTAAAAAGAGGTGCAGAAAGGAGGGTAGGGGTATAAGGGGAAGTAGAAGTAGCGATAGCTTCCTATAGAGGTGGCGAGAGATAAGACGGATATGCCGGCAACGGCTAGAAAGGAGGGGAAAAACCGGTAAAAAAGCTCGGTAGTCGAAAGGACATTAGTAGCTTCTTTAAGCAAGATCTTCTTTATTAATTAAGATGCTAGAAGGGTATAAAGAGGGGCGTTAGATAAAGGAAAGAAGGATAATTAAGGCAATATAATAATTACTCCCCTACCTTTATTGCTGCCCCCGTAAGAATTAAATCCCTCTGCCCTGCCTATCCGACCCCTTACTTTTAATTTCACCTTCGTGCATTTTTATACACTTCTCGTATCTCTCTTCGCGAGAGTTATAAGCCCGGGAGGAATAGTATTCCTATACCTTCCGGCTACTATAAAAGGCACCTTCTTATATCCTTTTACCCCTCTTACTAGAAAAGCCGATTTTTAACCGACTTTTCTACCCCCCCTCTTCCGCAACGATAATAAAAATCGACTCCTCTGCCGTCCCTACGGTCTATAGGACGATTCTTACAGAGCCCTAAGATTAGGATAAGTAGGTAAAGGAGCTACGGGCTCGTGTAGATAGAACCATCTATAATTTAGTCTTCTCTAATAAGTAGGACCCTCTTAAGCCCCCTCTTCGTCCTAGGGCAACGGATTTTGCAGAGGGAGCTACCCTCTTCTCCGAGCTAACCTCTATATAATAGAGAGCTTTTTCTGCTGCCTTAGGTGACTACGAGAGTTACCGTAAGGAATACCTTTATAAGACGAAGTTACTAACTACTATACGTATAGCGATAACGGAATCCGTTAGTGCCGTAAAGCTAATTACTCTTTAAGAAGAAGAGACTCCTAGGCAGTGGCTTTTAAAGCTCGAGACCTCGACAGCTCCCTCGAGGGGCTATATAACTAACCGTATTAAGAAGACCTATACGGCCTACCTAGGAGCCTTTTCTGCTAGGAACCTACTAGCTTCTTCGTAGCTAGCTAAGTAGGAAGAAATCCTCGAGGAAGCTAACTAATACTTCCTTATAGAAGCTCTTTCCGGCTAGTAGCTATAGGATATATCTCTGCTAATAAAGCCTATTAGTAACGGTTACTCGACTATCTTTCGAGAGGCTAGCCGGGAACTAGATAAAGAGGCTGCTAGAGTATAATAGTAAGCAGTCTTATTCCTTCGTAGCTAGCACTTGACCTAGACGGCTCGACCTACTGCCCCTGCAGCTGCTGCAGCCCCTATTGCTGCGGCTCCCGCTGCTACTGCTGCGGCTGTTGCCCCTTCGGCTCCTCCTCCCTCGAGAGCCTTAACGTCGTCGTTAACTATAGCTGCGGCCCTAGGCCCGGCCCCGGCTCCGCCTCTTGCTCCGGGCCCGGCCCCGGTCCCGTTAGTTAGACCGGCCCGACTAGTCCCCTAATAGACCTTTTAGTCTATTAGTCGAAAAATCAGGGAACTAGTCGAAATCGAACCTCTTCGTTAAAATCAGCAATAAGGGGTAAAAAGGGGAGGTTTTTAAGCAGACCTTCCGGATCAGGACGAGGATTCCTCGAAGAAATAGAAGACCAGACGACGAAACGGCTGCCTAGCCTATAAATCCCTAGGCCATCGATTATCACAATGCTAGCAGGTCTTCGAGGAAAACCGACCTAAAGGATTTAACCCTTTAAAGAGGCTATAAGAAACAATATAATAGTCTCTTAAGGAGGACCCCTCGTTATAGAAGAAGATAGATAAGATTCGGGTTACTAAGAAATAGTAACTAACGCCGCTGCCCTTATTCGAGCCGTAAATTCGAGGAAAAATCGTTAGTATAGTAAATCCGGCATTTATCTTCCTTACGGATTAGTAAGACTAACCGTTAGGACCCTCCGACTATCCCCTATAAAAATCAGCTATCCTTAACTCTAGTACTTCCCTCGATATCTATAATATACTCTTACGATTCTGGTCCTTTAAGAAGGCACGGAGGGAATACCTTATTGCCGGGGAATTAACCGTATAGATAGAGGGATACGGAAGGGTAAATTTCACGATAAAATTACCTAATAGATCTATATAAGTTCTTCGAAGAAAAAGGGTAGCTTTTTGCCCTCGATTTTTAACGAGACTAATTTCCTTCCGCTTTCTTCGAAAGGAAGGAATCTTCTAGGATACGACGTCTAAGCCTACGAGGCTAGTCTAGAAGAATCAGACTATTAGGCTTATCGAGGAGAAATTCGGTTAATTTATTCTCGAATTCCGACCTATCCTTAGGAAGGAATCTCTCGAGAAGTTAGCTTTCCCTACTTAAAGGAGGGTAGGTTTAAAGGACCCTCTTCCGGCAGCCTAAGGAGACGGTCTTCTTTAGCACGCACGACTTAGTTACCCGGGCCCCTTAGCTTTATATAAGCTAGGACAACAATAGGGCGTACGAATAAGGGGACTAAAGACCGTCGAATGCGAACACTACGGCTAAGGGAAGACTAGGAGACGAATTTCTAAACGGACCCTAATACGGCCGGACTAGCCGTATAAGGAAATTTAGGTCGACTAGACCGACGTCTCGAGGGATCAGGAAAGCTTTATTAGGGTGATATTTTTCATAGACGCTTTTTTAGGGATAGTTTTCCCCTATTTCTTACGGACCTACCTAAGTAAGTATAACTAGTCTGCCCTCCGGGACTTCGTTAACTAGATAAAATCCTACTTTAGCTACGAGGTAAAAAAGATACGGTCTAACGGAGAGCTATTTACGAAGGATATCTTAAATTAGCTTCGAAAAAGGGGTATTTTACCCCTCCCGTTAGCACCGAATACCTAGGCCTAGAACGGAGGGGCAGAAAGATCAGGGGGTGCTATAATAGAAAGGGCCCGTACGATAAGACTTACTATAAGGCTTCCACACGACCTTTAGAGGGAAGTCGTTGAGACCGCCTATTACCTACGAAACCGGACCCTAAGGGACCTAAAGGACCCTAGGGGACTAAACTAAGGAATAGACTAGAAATCCCCCCTCGAGCTCTTTACGAAGAAGAGGGCCTCGCTAGCCTACCTTCGTGCCTATAGCTGCAAGGCATACGCAATAACTGCCGATGTATAGCTAAAAAGGAAGAAGAAAAGAAAGCTTAATCCTAGAGCCTTTATTAGTTACCTCGTTAGTTATAATTCTACGAATATCTTCCGGATCTAGATTCCTCTTCTACGGAAGGTTATTTCGACTAGGGATATAATTTTCGACGAATTTAGCTTCTTTAACGGAAAGAGGGATTAATAGCCCCTTTTACTCTCTTAACGTTAGCTAATTTAAAAGATTTAAATCCCCCCTTCCTAATAGTCTTAAGAAGAAGTCCTAGACGAGGAAACGGAAGAAGAAACCGACGTTAAAGCAGTCGAGGATAACGCTAACTTCGAAGAGGAAGCTATTAGATTAGATAATCTAGACGAAGAAGGAGACTATAGGAAAGCGGTAGAGCTAGAATACGCCTACCTACCTACGCCTCCTCCTACGTAAGAAGAAGATCTAGAAGCAGCTTTTTTAGTTAGTCTTCCGTCTCGGCCCCTGGGGTGGGAAAGGCACCTCTCGAAGGATTACCCGGCTGCCTTTTATCCCTGCTTCGAGAAGCAAAGGAAGGTATAGGGCCCGATACGGATACTAAAGAAGACTAACCTCTCCCCTATTTCGATCGTTTTTCCGACTTCTACCTAACGCTAATAGAAGACGGTTCCTACGGAGCGTTTATAGCAGGCCGGCTTTTTAAGCTAGTATCAGCAAGGAAGGTATATAAAAGAGACCTCCCGGACCTACTAGTAAACCAGAAGCAGCTAGAAAGACACCCCTTTAGAGACTAGTTTTTCTAGGCCTAGAAAGACCACCTAGCCTTATACGAAGAGATAGGGTCTTTCGAAGAGGTCCTTAAGGAAAAAGCAAGAGGAAAACAGGTCCTTAGCTATAAGTAGGTCTTTATCTATAAGACTAATAAACACGGCTTCCTATAAAAGTGCAAGGCCCGGCTAGTTGTCTATAGGAATTAATAGGAAAAAGGGGATTTACCTACTAGGGCAACCACCCTAGCTAGGATGTCTTTTCGGACCCTTATAGCTATAGCAGCAGAATTCGACCTCGAGCTCGATTAGATAGATATAGTTAACGCCTTTATTAACTGCCTACTTAAGGAAGAAGAAGTTATCTATATATGCCTTCTACTAGGCTTCTAATAGCTAGGAAAGGTTCTACGGCTTAGGAAAGCTCTATACGGACTACGAAGATCACCCCTTCTTTAGCAATAGTATTTAATAAGTTCCCTTAAAGCCCTAGGCTTTACGAAAGTCCCTTAGGAACTATATATAATATAGAAGGGTAAAATCACGGTCTTCTTCTACGTCGACGATATTATCTAGGCCTACCCGAAAGAGGAAGAAGCTGCTGCTAGGGAGGCTATATAAGGCCTGCAATAAAGGTATAAGATAACTAGGCTAGGGGAGCTAAAGTAGTTCCTAGGGATACGAATCCTTAGGAATAGGTCCTAACGGATAATCTAGCTTACCTAAGACGCCTATATCGATAAGGTCGCTTATAAATTCCTCCCTAATTCCCTCGATAAGAAGCTTCCCTCTACGCCTATATTAGACGAAGAGCTTTTGCCTAATCTGTCCTTTTAAGCTAGGGAGCAAGAGAAACACTAATATCAATAGAAGGTAGGCTCCCTGCTTTTTTTAGCTATTTCTACTAGACCGGATATCTCTTTTACGGTCTCCTAGCTAGCTAGGCATAACTAGAATCCTAGCCCTAGGCATTAAGAAGCAGCAGACAGAGCTATCCTTTATCTCTATTTAACGAGATTATATGGTCTGCGCCTAGGAGGGCAGGGAAGGAAACAAGCTACCGAAATCTTCTTTTATTCGAGCGATTCGTCCTTTACAGACAATTCCTTAGATAGAAAGAGCTTATAGGGGTATATTATATCCCTTTTTAGAGGAACTATTGCTTAGAGAGCTTCGAAACAAGCTACCGTTACTATATTAAGCACGGAGGCAGAGCTACTAGCTCTTTTAGAAGCGTTAAAAGAAGCGATTTTCCTTAGCCGGCTACTAATATCGTTACGACTATAAATTCCGTCCCCGTTAGCTATAGAATGCGATAACACATAGACTATACGAATTCTTACGGAGGAAAACAGCAAGCTATCGACCCGGCTACGGTATATCGATATCTACTAGCATTAGTTACGCTAAGAGGTCTAAAGGGGACTTATTTCCGTCCGTTAGGTTCTAACGGTATCGATAAAAGCCGACGGTCTTACGAAGCCCCTACTAAAGCAGAAGCTAGCTGTCTTTTTATAGCAAATTAGGCTAGAAGACGTTCGAGAGAAGCTGTCCTTAGAAGCCCGCCTTAAGAGTCTACGAGAGGAGCTAATAGTACGTAGGAGGAAGGAGACGTCTATAGCCGAAGAGAGGAATTAGGACTTATCCTAAAGGAGGGCCCCTAGCTTAATTAGGACTTATTCTTCTTAAAGGCCCCCTTTTTAGGGACTTGTCCTTAGAGAAGACCCCCTTTCTTGCAGGACTTGATTTCCTCCTTAGGCCCCTTTTCCTAAAGTAGGTCTAAAAGAGCCTAGGGCTAAAACCCGGATTTCTCGAGTAGGGGAGAAGTGTAGACTGAGACCTCCTCTATACGCTCACTAGCCCGAAGCCGTATTAGCTATGCCCTTAAGGGGCAGGCCATAGCTAAGGGGGTGTGTCGCGAAGCGTGGCCTGATTTCGCAGTTCTCGGAGATATCCCTTAGTAAGAGGGACCAAGGAAGCTAAAAAACACCCGGTGTAGAAGAAGGAAGAAGGAGCTAAAAAGAGGTGCAGAAAGGAGGGTGGGGGCATAAGGGGAAGTAGAAGTGGCGATGGCTTCCTATGGAGGTGGCGAGAGATAAGACGGATATGCCGGCAACGGCTGGAAAGGAGGGGAAAAACCGGCAAAAAAGCTCGGTAGTCGAAAGGACATTAGTAGCTTCTTTAAGCAGGATCTTCTTTATTAATTAAGATGCTAGAAGGGTATAAAGAGGGGCGTTAGATAGAGGAAAGAAGGACAATTAAGGCAATACAACAATCACTCCCCTACCTTTATTGCTGCCCCCGTAAGAATCAAATCCCTCTGCCCTGCCTGTCCGACCCCTTACTTCTACTTTCACCTTCGTGCATTTTCATGCACTTCTTATATCTCTCTTCGCGAGAATAGCCCTTAACCTTAAAGGCGCCTATAACTTAATATATATAAAAAAAGGATATAAATAGATAATAGCCTTTAAAACGAAATTTAAACTATTTAAATATCTAGTAATACTATTTAAACTTATAAATATACTAGCTACCTTTTAATAGATAATTAATAATATCTTATATAAATACTTAAATATCTTTATAGTAGTATACTTAGATAATATCTTAATCTTCTTAGATACCTTAAAAGAATATAAGGAATACGTTTATAAGGTACTTTATATACTTTAAAATATAAAGTTATTAGTTAAACTAAAGAAAAGTAAGTTCTATATATAAGAAGTAAACTTCCTTAGATATATAATCTTACTAAGAAAGATATAAATATAATAAGATAAGATTAACTTAGTTAAAGAATAGCTAACGCTAAGGAACGTTAAGGATATATAAAGTTTCCTAGGATTTATAAATTACTACTAATAATTTATTAAAGATTTTAGAAAGATTATAGTACTACTATATAACTTAATAAAGAAAGAAAAAGAATTTATATAAGATAATAAAGCTAATAAAGCTTTCGATTATATTAAGACTATAATTATATAAGAACTAGTCTTAACTACCTTTAATTTAAAATAATAAATCGAACTTAAAACTAATATATTAAACTTTACTTTAAGAGTATAAATTAAATAAGATAATAATAAAAGAAGACTATAACTAATTATATTTTACTTAAAAAAGCTATATAGTATAGAACTTAATTACCTTATCTATAGTAAAGAATTCCTTATAATTATCTAAGCTTTTAAGGAATTTTAATACTACCTTCTTAAAAGTAAATATAGAGTTAAGGTCTATATAGATTATAAGAATATCTTATACTTTATAATAATATATTAGTTAAATAGATAATAGATCTAATAAGCTAAATACTAATTAGAATTTAACTATAAAATAATCTATAAAAAAGGAATAGAAAATAGTTAAGCTAATACCCTTAGTTAATAAAGTAACTATAATATAAAAGTACTTATAGTAAAATAATAGCTCTTAGAAATTAATAAAAATAAGAACTATTAATAATAATAGCTAAATATAATATTTAAAGTATAATCTAATAACTTAATATATTAAAAGATCTTAAAATAAATAAAAGAATATAAAGTATTAAACGGACATAATATAGAATATTTAGAAGTTTTAATATATAAAAATAAAGTCTAAAAACTATTAAAATTATAAGATAAAGTTATATAAGATATATATAAATATTTAATATATATATACTAAGGAATCTAAAGAATAATAAAATAAAATAAACGATAATATAACTTTTTATAGCTTAAGAAAGTAGTATAATAAGTTATTAAAGAATATAAACTTTATATATAAAGTAAAGCTAAGCGATATAAACTATATAAAGAATTATAACCGCTATTAGTACTAAAGAAACTATAGGATTTAATAGCTTTTAATTATATTATAAAGCTACTATTATTAAAAGAACCTATAACTAATATTAAGTATAATATATTTAATAAGTAAAAAAAAACTTTTTATAATACTAATACGCGCTTATAGTAGGTTTATATCGCGACTAAAATACTAACTAATACTAGGAATTAATTTAGCGGTATTAATTACCCTAAGTAACGATACTACGCCGAGGCTAAGAGGTAGGTAGACGCGGTAGCGGCCCTCGACGGACTAGGCTTAACTAGAGCACGTAGCGCGAGGAGACGCTACCTAAATTTATATACCCCGATAGGGCGAGTTAATAAACCTAAAGCAGCGATACGATACCTACTTAGGCGCTAAGCGACCCTATAGAAAAAGCAGCATACGACGAACTCGCGGGCTTCGTCCTAAGCGTATAGTTCGGTAAGGTATAGGTAGTAGTCGAACGGCTCTCTAAGGCGAAGAGCCGCGCTAGTAGCGCGTCGTCGGCGGTGCTCTACGCGGATAAGAACTTTAAGACGATAATCTAAGAAGTAATTAAGGAGGCTATTAAGGAAGAACTCCGCTTAAGCGTCGCTTTAGGCTCGGAGGGCCTAAAGCGAACCTAGGCCACGGTCGTAGCTAAGACTAAGGGACCGACCTAATATAAAGCCGCGGTAAAATAGGTCCTACTACGCTACGAACGCGAAATTATTATAGTCCCTACTAAGGCACCGCCTAAAATCCTAGGCCGCGAACCGAAGGATATAGTAAAGGCAGTAAATACGGCCCTAAAAACCACGAGCGCTATAGCGGCGAGGCGCCTCTAAAGTAAGGATATCGCGGTTATATTTAATACCTTAGCGAGAGCCTATTAGAGGGACTAAGGCTAGGTTAAGGCCGCGTTTAGACTAGAGGCTACGATTACCTACTATATATATATAGTAGTCGCTAAGAATGTCCCTTTAAGGGTAACGACGGTAGATAGGGAGCGACTACTTTATAAGATTATAGAGGCGAATAAAGCTAAGGTCTTCTAGGCCCGGGCGCTATACCCTTAATCTAAGATATCGACGGCAATAACTATACTTATTAAGGTTAGTAGCTTAGAAGAGGCTAATAAGCTCTACGACCTAGGCCTAGTCCTTAAAGTATAAATCTTCCGATATAAACCCTACGATAAGTTAGTCTAACTATAGAGATACTATAATTACTATAGGTATAGCTATATCGCTAGGCGGTATATATCGATATAACTTTATAGCTAATATAGGAGCATAGTATACGATAAGGGCGAGGACGAATATAAGGCTAAGAAGGGCAAAATCCCTTATAACTACGTCTTATACTAAGGAGACTACCTATCGTAGACCCGAACTTACCTTATAGCGAATAAAGCCTAGGAAAAGGCAAGGGAAAACTACCCGCGACGACCTTAACGGTTCGCGAACTCTTAGACTTACGCCGAGTAACGGGTGCTGCCTACCGTCGAAACCTAAGGCGTCCCTAAGCCGCCTACGGTCTAGAAGCGGGGACCGGGTAGACCGCGCTAGGATAAGAGGTCGAGCTCGAGATACCCGCCGGCTAATAGGGCTAGGGAGGCCGAACCGAGCATAAACGATATTTATAGGTATAGTAGATAGAGAAGCGCTAAGAGATAAAGCGCCTCCCTCCTTATATAGACGAACCCCTTTACCCCGACCCTACCTATATATAACTAAAAGTACTATACTAGAATATATAGAAGAGATATAAGCTAGCTCGGTTAGCGCTTTACTACTAGGCCGGCTTCGACTTAATAGTACTATAGGAAGTAGAAGCTACGCTAGGAGGCAGGGCCCTACCCCCCGGAGCGGCGCCTTATAGCCTAGTTTATAGGGAGGGGAGGTACGCGCTATATATATATAAAAGGCTCGGGCCGGGGATATAGTCGCCCCGGTCTAGACTAGACTAAAGCGATATAATTTTCGGGGATAGTACTAGACTAAGAGCGATTTACTTACTACTAGGGGCCGCGAGGGCTAGGGCGTTATAGGACCTAAGCGTAATAAAACCGGAGCACCCTATAGTAATAGTAAGGGACTTTAATATCTACTACCTACTTTAGGATAGATATAATAGAACCTTAAACGGGGCGATATAACTTATATAGGAGGCGATAAGACTATAACTCGAACTCGCTACCCTAAGAAGGGAGTATATAAGATTTTTCTATAGCTAAAGAGATAGTACTATCGACCTAGCTTAAGCAACGCCGGAGACTAGGACACGGTATACCGGGCCCGACCTAGACCTATCTAGGTTAGACTATATCCCTTAGACTATTATACTATAGGTTAATACCTAGGCCTAGGCGCTTAAACCGGCCTTAAGGTATCTAAAGGTATATAAGTAAAAGCGGAATTTTAGGAAATTAAGGAATTACGTAAGACTACGTAATAGAAGGGAAGAAGGAGTATAAGGTAGGATTTTCAACGGAATTTATTAGTAGTATATTAGTATATAGAAGAGGTATTAAAGTTAATAATTCTTAATCTATCTACTAGCGGACATACTGTCTTATATAGATAATTATAGCTGAACGGAAGAACCTTTCGGGACTAGATTTAGGCTGCCGTATAGCCCTAAGACTAGGGAATTCCGTGATATCTCGAGTAAATCTAGAAGTGTCTTAGTTCTACTAATATTCGTGTTTAGAGGAGGTTGGTCGTGCCGGTGTTCTTAAGAGGTCTTAGCTAGTATTCTAAGCTAGCTCTATTCCTTCGATTCCCGATTATACGATAACCAGCAACCCGTTTAATATATAATAATATATAAAATAACGAGCGATTCTTACTCTATAGGATAAGATTTTATCTATAATTAATATACTACTTATTAGCTTATATAATTAGGAGAGTATATTATAGCTGCTTTATTTATAGTAGGAACACCGTTCCTTATAAGGTAGAAAGAAGTAAAAGTAAAGCTAGTCGAAGCTAAGACTATATCCTAGCTAGGGCTACTCTAGCTAACGCTTTAGACGCCTAAGGATATCGACCGGGACCTAGACTATATCTTTACTACCCTCGCGTAGATCGCGAAAGCTATAGTTCCGTACTAAGGGCGAGCACTGCCTAAGGGCAACGTATAGTTTACCCTAAAGGTAAGAAGGGCGACGAGGGAGGCTAAGAGGGCGAGGAGGAAGTATAGGCGAGAAAGGAGCGAGGCGAACTAAGAAGACCTATATAAGGCGACTATAGCTTAGAAGTAGACCGTCCGCGAGGCGAGGAGGGCCTACTAGCGCGAGTTCCTAGAAGAATTTAGCGCGAATAATACTAAGCTCTAGAATATAGAGAGGTAGGCTAGACTCCGTAGTAGGCTACTACTAGAACCGACCTATATCCCGCCGCTAGTTAAGGAGGGCGAGGACCGACTAATAGAAACCTTTAAAGGGAAGGCCTAGATACTAGCCGCTAAGTTCTTCCTATTAGAGGCCGGCACGACCTAAGGGCTACCCTAGCCTATAGCTAAGGCGACCCTTATAGTCGACTAATAAATCCGACTAGCCGACGTCGCGGCGGCGCTAGGTAAGATAGTAAGCTAGAAAGCGGCGGGACTAAACGGCGTCCCCCTAGGGTTTATTAAGAAGTATAGACTAGCCCTAGTTTAGCGACTAGCTATAATCTTTAACGCCTATACCTAACTCTTATATTTCCCGGGCCGGTTTTATAGCGCGAATATAATAGTAATCTAGAAGCTTAGTAAGAGGCCGGAAGCCTACTATATAGTAGGGGGATAGAGACTTATTTCCCTCCTACTTATAGTAAGGAAAGTACTTAAGTAGATACTAGCTTAAAGGATTATAAGGGTAGCGGAGGTAAACGATATCCTACTAAAAGGATAAATAGGGAATAGGAAGGAACGCTTTATAAAAGCGGCGATCCTATTAGTAATAGAACTAGTACGCGCGACCTAGGCCTATAGGGGCATCGTATTATTCCTATAGCTAGATATTAAGGGCGTATTTAATATAGTTAACTATAATAAGCTTATAAGGGAACTAGAGCTTAAGGGATACCTTAGATAGCTTATAAGCCTAATATAGAGCTTTATAAGCGATAGAAGATCGACTCTTTACTTTAATAGGAGGACCTTAGAACTAACTTAGGTGCTATTAAGAGTCCCTTAGGGCTCCCCCCTATCCCGATCTTATTCCTATACTATATAACCCCCTTATATAAGAGGCTCGGTATAATATATAGTATTTATACTATTAGCTTTACCGATAATATAAATATAGTTAGTATTAGACCTAACGAGGCTACTATAGTAGCGCGCCTAAAGGAGGCCTAGAAGGTATACGTAGAGTAGGCGACCGAGTTCGCGGTTACTTTCGAACTATCGAAAAGTAAGTTAATATACTTTACGTAGAGGAGATAAGCGATAATAATACCGGTTAGCCTTAGGGCCGACGTAGTAATACCGGTCTAAGAGGCCCGCCTACTAAGGGTTTAGGTATACCGGAAATTATATTAAAAAGCGTACCTAAAATAGCTTTAAGCGAAGATAAAGCGCTAGACTATAGCCCTAACCGGGCTTATAGCGTCTACGTAAGGCTATACCCTACCGCGCGCTAGGGAAGTCTATAGTAAGGTAATCCGGTCCTTAATCTCCTACGCTATAATTATATTCTATAAGATAACGCCCGCGGGGGGAAAACTACGCGGGATCGCGCGGGACCTAGCATAGGACTAGTTAGCCTACCTTTAAGTAGTAACGGGTGCCTACCGCGCGACCCTAGTTTACTAAGTAAAAGCGGAAGCGTAGGTGCCCTTAATCGACCTCTACCTAAACTAAAGAATAACGGATACCCTTTAGAGGCTAGAAGACTTAGGGCTCTTAAGCTAAATTTAACGCGCGTTTAATATAGTCGCGGATATACTTAAGAGGAGGCGACGCTAGAGGAAGAGCAGGCCCCCGGCGGCGCTACTACCTAGTAGGCCCCCCCTCGCGGAGGAGATAAGGGGGGTCTAGAGCTAGATAGGATCGGACGACCTCCTAGATAAAGCTAAGTTACTTAAAAGGCTAAATAAGGAATAGGCCGCTTAGTAGAACGCTAAGGAAGACGCGATCTAATAATACTAGACTACCCTTTACCCTACTAACTTCCCGCTATAGTTTAATAAGGCGATAACGCTAGATCGCTATAAGGGCCTCCCTAAGTATATTAGTATAGTAATTACTTAGATATATATAGGAAAGATCGGGCTTAACGACTTCCTCTTTAACTAATAGGTCCCTAGCGAAATCTCGCTAATATATACCTATAGATAAAAATAAAACACTATCTACTATACGATAATCGATTACTTATTAATAGAAGAGGCGAGGGAGTCCCTCTTAATATAGGCCTAGGATATAGGCGACGTAAGAGCGGGCCTTTAAGGGAAAAAGATAGTAGCGCCGCTAGCGTAATAGCTCCTTTACTTAGGTAAGCTCCGCTAGTTCGACCTAGCTTAGAGGCTATACGTAGATAAGCTAGATAATAAGACCGGGGTCGCGCTAGAGATAGAGCGGCCTTAACTAGGACCACCTTAGCTAACTACTTCCCTTACTAGGGCGACCTAGGAAAGGGAGAGGACTTACGATAATAGGACTATAGTATCGGCTAAACCGAACCTAGACTAAGCGTATACCTCGCTACTTAAACTATAGACCGAATAAAACTAACGAGACCTAACTATACTAGCCCTAATAGCTATAGAATAAGACCTACTACTAAAAGACTATAACTAAATAAGACCTAACCTAAAACTAAACTAAGATAGAGCTAATAACTAGCCCTTAAACTATAACCCTAGCCTAACTTATCGGTAGCGATATCTACCTTACTATCGCGATAGGAACGATAGGACCCCACTAGGGTAGCACGCGGAGTATAGAAGGGAGTAACCTAGGACTTATAAGGAGTATAGGGACTACTACTACTATAAGAAGCCTAACGACGGCTAGCTAGGCCCGACCCCGAACCCGAACTAGAGCTAGCCTAGACGGCTAGCTTACGAGATAGAGTAACGACCGGGGTCTATACTAAGGCAGGACCTACTCTAGCGGCGGCGCGGAGGCGTTCGCTACGGCCTATATTATAACTATAGATCTAATCGATATTAAGACTAGCGACGATCTTAGCTAGGACCGAACCGCGACGACTATAAATACGCTACTAGATAAAGTCGGGAGCGCTAGTAAGGTCGCTAAGCAACGTAAAATAGGGACGCTTTAGGGCGGGTTCGGCGATAGGAGAACTACCGAGCTATAGCTCGGCATCGGAACCGATAGCGGGCGACGAGGCGGGCTCCTATACTAGCTTTAAGACGACTATAGGCATAGGGACAGCGACGGTCTCCCTAGCCTTAGCCTTAGATAGAGCTATAGACGAGGCAGCTACCTTACCCTTACCCTTGCCCTTTCCCTTATTAAAAGGGGCCGGGGCCGGACTAGGGCTAAGAAAATTAAAACTACCGTTATCCCTACTATTAAGACCGTCGCCGGCGATAAGATAGAAATAGTTAGCGAGATCGTTAACTACTATAAGAGTCTTTTAAGTAACTAAGAGCGACTTAGGCCCGACCTAGGCTAGGGTCTTAATAGTATCGCTAAACTTACCTAGGTGCTTCTCTAGGGACTTATATATATAGCGGGTATTATCTATAAAATAGGTAAAAGCTAAGGCAAGCGTCTTAATATTCTTAGCGACCGTAGCCGGACTAGGGGCGGACTCGCCTAACGCGCCCTTACCCTTAGTAGCAGGGGCCTTCCGACCGGCGTAGATATAGGTTTCTAGAGTAGCGCGGTAAAGGCGCTCCTATACCGAGCCCTTAATAAGAGAAGGGCGGTCGACCTTAGACTAAGCCTAGTAGAGAGCATAGGCGGCCTCCTTGCCCTCGGAGGTAATCTAGGACATAGATTAGTACCGAACTTAGACCGTACTATAGCGGGAAGGGGTTACTTACCCGGTAATAGGACTAATTAAAGTTAGCGTAAGCGATATACGCTTTAGCTTTTATAGCTAGTAAAGTTAGTAAAAAGTATTAGAGGTAGGATTAGCCTAGGAAAGGAGCGGGACTAATACTTATAGGACTAGTTCTAATAGCTAGCGAAGGACTTATAGGTAAGCTCGCTAATAAGGCGCTTAATATATATAAAATATAGGATAGAGCGCTCCGATCCCGCTATAGTAGCGACTTTCTTATAGGGAGGGGGTTTTATAGGAGGCGAACCGCTACTACCTAAGTTAGCTTCTTAGTTAGATATTACGAAATAATAGCGAACGAACTTAATATAGTGCTAGTAAGACCTAGGATATAGAAAAGAGGCGGGTAAGAAACCGGGGCTTCTAAAGGAGAAGGTAGATAGAGAGGTAAGGGGAGGTAGGTACGAAACCGAGGGGAGAGGGTAGGTATATATATACGCGAGCCGGGCGCGCGAAATTAGTAACTACGCGCTAGACGGTAAATATAAGCCGCCGCGCCCCCGATTAGGAAGCCGCGTAGCTAGACGGGAACCGATTTTCGATTAGCGGAGCCGGCCGACCGAATTTCGATTAGCCGGCCCTACCTAGGAGCGACCTATACCAGCGCCCGGCCCGGCAACCGGATAATACCTACCCTACTAACTAATAGACTAATAGGCCGACGCGTACGCGGCTACGCGGTAGCGACGCGGGAGCCGAGGAGAATAAAGGGGCCCGCGAGCCGGGCCCTTAGAGAAAGACTATTACCTATAACCCTAGGCCCGGGCTAGTAAGCCCGGGCCGCGGCCGCTCGGGATAGTAGCGGCTACGGCCTAAGAGGGCCTACGCCGAAGAGCGAATACGCGGGAGGAGCCCGCGGTAGCCGGCGTAAATTTTATACGTACTACTACTATAACCTCGTTCGAGGCAGACCTATACCGAAAGAGGGAAGGGTTTTCCCTTAGGCACTCTAGTTTTTCCCTCCTATTTAATACCGAAGTTCTAGATACCTCTAGCTAGGTCCCTAGTATAATCTTAATAATAATAATAATAATATTAAGTATAATAGTATATTTATTATTATTAATAGACTAACGAAGTATAAGTACTTCTTACTATATAAAGAAGTAAGTAATATAAAAGAGCTAGTATATATATTCTTATAAACTATTATTAGTAATTATAAGCTATTAAATAAGATTATTTTTAATAAAGAAAGTATACTTATAGCTAAGTTTTAGTAAGCTCTTATAATATAATTAAGGATAAAATATAAGCTTAGTATAGCTTATAACCTATAAATAAATAAATAAAACGACTTAACTAAACGCTTAAATAATATTTATAATACTATATTAGCTATAAATAAAACAATTAAGTTAAATAGCTACTAATAGTATAACTAGCTTATAATAACTTAGTTATAAAAATAACTAAGCTCTTACTAATATACCTTAATTATAAATATAACCTAGAAGTATTTAAGGTTGCTTAATAAGGACTATAAGTAAAATAAGTAATACTATAAGTAGATTAGCTATAAATATTATATAAAGAAATATAATAAGAACTTTAATTTATTAAAGATCGAATATTTACTTACTATAATTAGAAAAGATTATAAGGACTAATCTTTTAAGAGGGAGATATAGTCTACTTTATATAATAAAATATTAAAATAAAACGACTAAGTAATAAATTAAATTTTAAGAAACTTAGACCGTTTAAGGTTAAGAAAACTATTTTAAAAGTTAACTATAAACTTTCGCTACTAATAATAATATAAATATACTTAATATTTTATATCCTATTATTAAAACTAGCGCTATAAAACGCTAAATTATAAGAAAAAATTAAAGTTAATAATAATTAAAAATATAAAGTAAAATAAATACTAAATATAAGAAAATAAAGTTAGTAATAAGAATACTTTATTAAGTAAAAGGGATATAAACTAAAAGAAAATACTTAGGAACTACTTAAGTACTTAACTTACTATAGTTCTTTACTTCGATAGTTCTACTAGTAAAATCTACCTTAAGTATTATAAAATCGCTTAATAAACTAATAGTATTTTAATTAATTATATTAAATCTACTTATAAACTAAATATTAACTACTACTTTAGATTCTTAGCGCTTAGCCTTATTAAGGTTATCTAAGGAATAAAGGCCTTAATAGACTATCTTAGTTCCCTTTATCTTTAGCTAGCGCTTTTAATAGTAAAGCCGCGCTAAACGAGGTAAGGCTTTATTTAAGTCGGCTTAAGCTTTTAATATTTACTCTTTAGTAATTTCTTCTTTTTTATTTAATCGATTAAACTTTAGATTTATTTAGGATACTAGGAAATATATTAGCTATAAATAATAAGTAAGATAATAAAGTTACTTATAAAAGCTAATCGCTATACCCGATATATTATAAGAACGACCCTACTATATATATTTAGTATACTTAGAAGATTTCTTTAGTATTTTATAGTAGAAGCCGTATAATAAATAAAAAGAATATAGTATAATATTAAAACTAAGATAATTAATAAACTTAGCTAAATAAATACGCTTAAGGGTCTTATACGAACGATCTTTTAATACGCGACTAAATATACTATTAATAGTATATCCTAAGGGATAAGAAGGATAAAATAAGGAATATATATATACGCAATAAAGGTATATTTATATATAGTAGCTAAGGTAGTAGTAGGTCTTATAGATAAGACTAAAAGGAGAGGAGATATTATATTATAATTATAGTTGGCGGGCTATAAGAAAGCTAGCTATATTTATATAATAAGGTAGCTTAAAATAATAGTTAGGATAAAAAGTTACTTAAGCTTAGCTTACCTAGAGTATATATAAGCTAAGTAAGCTTTATATAAATATATTACTACTTAGGAGTATAGCTTATAAGTAAGCTATAGTAAGCTATAAAGGGGATTATAGCTAGGACTATAATCTAAAGATAGTCTTTATAGGTATATATAGCTACTTACTTTTACTTTTTTAAATAGATAGCTCTCTAGCTTTTAATATAGATCTTTATTATAATTCTATCTTTAATTTTAATTACTTAATTATAGTCTATAGTCTATAACCTCTAACTTATTACTAACGTAATATATATATTATTACTTAGACTACGCCCTATTATATCTATTAATATTAACCCCTTAATAGGTTTATCCCTTAGGAATAATACCGGTTATTATAAAAGATTAAGAGGTACTATAATAAAAAGGGCTTATATAATAAGACTTACTATAAAGCTTCCTTATAACCTTTAAAAGGAAGTCGTTAAGACCGCTTATTACTTATAGAACTAGACCCTTAAAAGAACTACTTAAGGAATAGACTAGAAATCCCCTTTTAAGCTCTTTATAAAGAAGAAGGCCTTACTAGCTTACCTTTATACCTATAGCTATAAGGTATATATTATAACTACCGATATATAGCTAAAAAGAAAAAAGAAAAGAAAGCTTAATCTTAGAGCTTTTATTAGTTACCTTATTAGCTATAATTCTATAAATATCTTTTATATCTAGATTCCTCTTTTATAAAAGGTTATTTTAACTAGGGATATAATTTTCGACGAATCTAGCTTTTTCTATAAAAAGAGGGATTAATAGCCCCTCTTACTTTTATAACGTTAGCTAATTTAAAAGATCTAAATCCCCCCTTTTTAATAGTCTTAAGAAGAGGTCTTAGATAAGGAAATAAAAGAAGAAACTAACGTTAAAGTAGTTAAGGATAACGCTAACTTTAAAAAAAAAGAAAAGGAAGCTACTAAATTAAATAATTTAAATAAAGAAGGAGTCTATAAGAAAGTAGTAAAGCTAGAATATACTTACCTCCTTATACTTCCTCTTATATAAAAAGAAGATTTAAAAGTAGCTTTTTTAGTTAGTCTTTTTATCTTAACCCTTAATAGGGTAGGAAAGGCACCTCTCTTAAAGGATTACCTAGCTACCTTTTTATCCTTACTTTAAGAAGTAAAGGAAGGTATAGAGCCCGATATAGTTACTAAAGAAAACTAACCTCTCCTTTATTTCGATTATTTTTTTAACTTTTATCTAACGCTTATAAAAGATAGTTCTTATAAAGTATTTATAGTAAGCTAGCTCTTTAAGCTATAGCTATTAGTAAGGAAGGTATATAAAAGAGACCTCCTAGAACTATTAGTAAACTAAAAGCAGCTAGAAAAACACCCCTTTAAAGACTAGTTTTTCTAGGCTTAGAAAGACTACCTAGCCTTATATAAAGAAATAGGGTCTTTTAAAGAAGTCCTTAAAGAAAAGGTAAAAGGAAAATAGGTCCTTAGCTATAAGTAGGTCTTTATCTATAAGACTAATAAATATAGCTTCCTTTAAAAGTATAAAGCCTAGCTAGTTATCTATAGGAATTAATAAGAAAAAGGGGATCTACTTATTAAGGTAACTACCTTAATAGGGATATCTTTTTAGACCCTTATAGCTATAGTAGTAGAATTCGACCTTAAGCTTAATTAGATAGATATAGTTAATGCTTTTATTAACTATCTTTTTAAAGAAGAAGAAGTTATCTATATATAACTTCCTCTTAGTTTCTAATAACTAAGAAAGGTTCTATAGCTTAGGAAAGCTTTATAAAAACTATAAAGATTACCTTTTCTTTAGTAATAGTATTTAACTAGTTCCTTTAAAGCCCTAAGCTTTAAGAAAGTCCCTTAGGAACTATATATAATATAAAAGGGTAAAATTATAGTCTTCTTTTATATTAATAATATTATCTAAGCCTACTTAAAAGAAGAGGAAGCTACTACTAAGGAGGCTATTTAAGGCTTATAATAAAGGTATAAGATAACTAAGCTAAGGGAGATAAAGTAGTTCTTAAGGATATAAATCTTTTAGAATAGGTCTTAATAGACTATCTAGCTTACCTAAGACGCCTATATCGATAAGGTCGCTTATAAATTCCTCTTTAATTCCCTTTATAAGAAGCTTCCTTTTACGCTAATATTAAATAAAGAGCTTTTACTTAATCTATTCTTTTAAGCTAAGGAGTAAAAGAAATACTAATATTAATAGAAGGTAGGCTCCCTACCTTTTTTAGCTATTTTTACTAGACCGGATATCTCTTTTATAGTCTCCTAGCTAGCTAGGTATAACTAGAATCCTAGCCCTAAGTAGTAAGAAGTAATAAACTAAGTAATCCTTTATCTTTATTTAACGAGATTATATAGTTTATACTTAAAAGGGTAGGAAAGGAAATTAATAGCTAAATTCTTTTTTTATTTAAGCGATTCGTCCTTTATAAATAATTCCTTAGATATAAAGATCTTATAAAGGTATATTATATCCCTTTTAAAGGAACTATTACTTAAAGAGCTTTAAAGTAAGCTACCGTTATAACTTTTAGTATAAAAGTAAAGCTATTAGCTCTTTTAAAAGTATTAAAAGAAGCGATTTTCCTTAGCTAGCTATTAATATCTTTATAACTATAAATTCCGTCCCTATTAGCTATAGAATATAATAATATATAGAGTATACGAATTCTTATTAAGGAAAATAGTAAGCTATTAACCTAGCTATAATATATTAATATCTACTAGTATTAGTTACGCTAAGAGGTCTAAAAGGGACCTTTTTCTATCTATTAAGTTCTAATAGTATTAATAAAAGCTAATAGTCTTATAAAGCCCTTACTAAAGTAAAAGCTAGCTATCTTTTTATAGTAAATTAAGTTAAAAGACGTTTAAGAGAAGCTATCCTTAAAAGTCTACTTTAAGAGATTATAAAAGGAGCTAATAGTATATAAGAGGAAGGAGATATTTATAGCTAAAGAGAGGAATTAAGACTTATCTTAAAGGAGGGCCCTTAGCTTAATTAAGACTTATTCTTCTTAAAGGCCCCCTTTTTAAGGACCTATCCTTAGAGAAGCCCCCCTTTCTTATAGGACTTAATTTCCTCTTTAAGCCTCTTTTTCCTAAAAGTAAGTCTAAAAGAGCTTAAGGCTAAAACCCGGATTTTTTAAGTAAGGGATAAGTATAAACTAAGACCTCCTCTATATACTTACCGGCCTAGGTTTTTAGCTTTACCCTTTCTATAAGGGCAGGCTATAGCTAAGGGGGTATATCGCGAAGTATAGCTTAATTTTATAGTTCTTAGAGATATCCTATAGTATAAGGGGAACCTAGGAAGCTAAAAATACCTAGTATAAAAGAAGGAAGAAGGAGCTAAAAAGAGGTATAGAAAGGAGGGTAGGGGTATAAAGGGAAGTAGAAGTAGCGATAGCTTCTTATAAAGGTAGCGAGAGATAAGACGGATATACTAGTAATAGCTAGAAAAGAGGGGAAAACCTAGTAAAAAGCTCGGTAGCTAAAAGGATATTAATAGCTTCTTTAAGTAGGATCTTCTTTATTAATTAAGATACTAAATAGGTATAAAGAGGGGCGTTAAATAAAGGAAAGAAAGAAAATTAAGGTAATATAATAATTAATCCCCTACTATAATTACTACCCCTATAAGATTTAAATATCTCTACCTTACCTATCCGACCCCTTACTTTTACTTTTACCTTTATATATTTTATATATACTTCTCGTTTCTCTCTTTATAAGAGTTATAAGCTTAAGAGGAATAGTATTCCTATACCTTCTAGCTACTATAAAAGGCACCTTTCTTATATTCCTTATAGCTTCCTTTTACCCCTCTTATTAAAAAAGCCGATTTTTAATTAACTTTTCTACCCCCTTTCTTATAATAATATTAAAAAACGACTCTACCGCCCCTACGGTTTATAGGACGATTCTTATAGAGCCCTAAGATTAGGATAAGTAGGTAAAGGAGCTATAGGCTTATATAGATAGAACTATTTATAATTTAGTCTTCTTTAATAAGTAGGACCCTTTTAAGCCCCCTTTTTATCCTAGGGTAATAGAATTTATAAAGGGAGCTTCCTTCTTCTCTAAGCTAACCTCTATATAATAAAGAGCTTTTTCTACTACCTTAGGTAACTATAAGAGTTACTATAAGGAGTACCTCTATAAGACGAAGCTACTAACTACTATATATATAGCGATAATAAAATCCGTTAATACTATAAAGCTAATCTCTTTTTAAGAAGAAGAGACCCTTAGGTAGTAGCTTTTAAAGCTCGAGACCTTAATAGCTCCCTTAAGGGGATATATAACTAACCGTATAAAGAAGACCTATATAGTATACCTAGGAGCCTTTTTTACTAGGAACCTACTAGCTTCTTTATAGCTAGCTAAGTAGGAAGAAATCCTTAAAGAAGCTAACTAATATATCTTAATAAAAGCTCTTTCTAGCTAATAGCTATAGGATATATCTCTACTAATAAGCCTATTAGTAATAGTTACTTAACTATCTTTTAAAAAGCTAGCTAGGAACTAAATAAAGAAGCTATTAAAGTATAATAGTAAGTAGTCTTATTCCTTCTTAGCCAGCACTTAACCTAGATAGCTTAACCTACTACCCCTATAGCTACTATAGCCCCTCTTACTACGGCTCCCGCTACTACTATAGCTATTGCCCTTCTAGCTCTACCTCCCTTAAGAGCCTTAATACCGTCTTTAATAGCTGCCCCGGTCCTAGCCCTAGCTTTATATCTTACTCCGGGCCCGGCCCTAGCCCCGTTAGTCTATCTAGCCTAACTAGTCCCTTAATAGACCTTTTAGTCTATTAGTCGAAAAATTAAGGAACTAGTCGAAATCGAACCTTATTAATATTAGTAATAAGGTATAAAGAGGGGGGTTTTTAAGTAGACCTTTAAGATTAAGATAAGGATTCCTTAAAGAAACGAAAGACTAAATAAAATAGCTACCTAGCCTATAAATCCCTAGGCTATTAGTTATTATAATACTAATAGGTCTTTAAGGAAAACCGACTTAAAGGAGTTAACCCTTTAAAGAGGCTATAAGAAATAGTATAATAGTCTCTTAAGGAGGACCCCTTATTATAGAAAAGGATAGACGAGATTTAAGTTACTAAGAAATAGTAACTAACGCCGCTGCTTTTATTTAAGCCGTAAATTTAAGGAAAATTCGTTAGTATAATAAATCCAGCTTTTATCTTCCTTATAGATTAATAAAGCTAAGACTAACCGTTAAAGCCCTTTAACTATCCCCTACGAATATTAGCTATCTTTAACTCTAGTACTTCCCTTAATATTTATAATATACTCTTATAATTCTAGTCCTTTAAAAAGGTATAAAGGGAATACTTTATTACTAGGGAATTAACTATATAGATAGAGGGGTATAGAAGGGTGAATTTTACGATAAAACTACTTAATAGGACTATATAAATTCTTCGACGAAAAAGGGTAGCTTTTTACCCTTAATTTTTAATAAGCTTAATTTCCTTCAGCTTTCTTTAAGAGAAAGGAATCTTTTAGGATATAACGTCTAAGCCTATAAGGCTAGTCTAGAAGAATTAAACGATTAAGCTTATCGAGGAAAAATCCGGTTAATATATTCTTAAATTCCAACCTATCTTTAAAAAGGAATATCTTAAGAAGTTAGCTTTCCCTACTTAATAGAAGGTAGGTTTAAAGGATACTCTTTTAGTAGCCTAAGAAGACGGCCTTCTTTAATATATACGACTTAGTTACCTAGGCCCCCTAGCTTTATATAAGCTAGGCTAATAATAGGGCGTACGAATAAAAGGCTTAAAGACTATTAAATATAAATACTATAGCTAAGGAAAAACTAAGAGATAAATTTCTAGATAAACCCCTTTATAGCTAGACTAGCCGTATAAGGAAATTTAGGTCGACTAAACTAACGTCTCTAAGGATTAAGAAAGCTTTGTTAAGGTAATATTTTATATAGATGCTTTTTTAGGGATGGTTTTCCCTTATTTCTTACGGACCTACCTAAGTAAGTATAACTAGTCTACCCTCTAAGACCTCTTTAACTAAATAAAATCCTACTTTAGCTATAAGGTAAAGAAGATATAGTTTAATAAAGAGCTATTTACGAAAGATATCTTAAATTAGCTTTAAAAAGGGGGCATTTTACCCCTCTTATTAGCACTAAATACCTAGGCCTAAAACGGAGGGGCAGAAAGATTAAGGGGTGCTATAATAGAAAGGGCCTATATAATAAGACTTACTATAAAGCTTCCTTATAACCTTTAAAGGGAAGTCGTTAAGACCGCCTATTACTTATAGAACCGGACCCTTAAAGGGACTACCTAAGGGATAGACTAGAAATCCCCCCTCGAGCTCTTTATAAAAAAGAGGGCCTTATTAGCCTATCTTTATACTTACGGTTATAAGGTATACGTTATAACTACCGATATATAGCTAAAAAGAAAGAAGAAAAGAAAGCTTAATCCTAGAGCTTTTATTAGTTACCTCGTTAGTTATAATTCTATAAATATCTTCTAGATCTAGATTCCTTTTTTATAAAAGGTTATTTTAACTAGGGATATAATTTTTAACGAATCTAGCTTCTTTAACGGAAAGAGGGATTAATAGCCCTTCTTACTCTTATAACGTTAGCTAATTTAAAAGATTTTAATCCCCCCTTCTTAATAGTTATAAAAAGAGGCCCTAGATAAGGAAATAAAAGAAGAAACTAATATCGAAGTAGTTAAGGATAACGCTAACTTTAAAGAAAAAGAGGAAGCTACTAGATTAAATAATCTAGATAAAGAAAGAGACTATAAGAAAGTAGTAGAGCTAGAATACGCCTACCTTCCTACGCCTCCTCTTATAAAATAAGAAGAAGATCTAAAAGTAGCTTTTTTTATTAGTCTTCTTATTTCGACCCTTAAAGGGGTAGGAAAGGCACCTCTCTTAAAAGATTACTTAGCTGCCTTTTTATCCCTACTTTAAGAAGTAAAGGAAGGTATAGGGCCTAATATAAAAGAAGACTAACCTCTCCTTTATTTTAATCGTTTTTCTAACTTCTATCTAACGCTAATAAAAGACGGTTCCTATAAAGCGTTTATAGTAAGCTAGCTTTTTAAGCTAATATTAATAAGGAAGGTATATAAAAGAGACCTCCTAGACCTACTAGTAAACTAAAAGTAGCTAGAAAAACACCCCTTTAAAGACTAGTTTTTCTAGGCCTAGAAAGACTACCTAGCCTTATATAAAGAGATAGGTTCTTTTAAAGAGGTCCTTAAAGAAAGGGTAAGAGGAAAATAGGTCCTTAGCTATAAGTAGGTCTTTATCTATAAGACTAATAAATATAGCTTCCTTTAAAAGTATAAAGCCTAGCTAGTTATCTATAGGAAATAATAAGAAAAAGGGGATCTACTTACTAAGGTAACTACCTTAGTAGGGATATCTTTTTAGACCCTTATAGCTATAGTAGTAGAATTCGACCTTAAGCTTAATTAGATAGATATAGTTAACGCTTTTATTAACTACCTTTTTAAGGAAGAAGAAGTTATCTATATATAACTTCCTCTTAGTTTTTAATAGCTAGGAAAGGTTCTATAGCTTAGGAAAGCTCTATATAGACTATAAAGATTACCCTTTCTTTAGTAATAGTATTTAACCGGTTCCCTTAAAGCCCTAAGCTTTACGAAAGTCTCTTAAGAACTATATATAATATAGAAGGGTAAAATTATAGTCTTTTACTACGTTAATAATATTATCTAGGCCTACCTAAAAGAGGAAGAAGTAACTACTAAGGAGGCTATAAAAGGCCTATAATAAAGGTATAAGATAACTAAGCTAAGGGAGCTAAAGTAGTTCCTAAGAATATAAATCCTTTAAAATAGGTCCTAATAAACTATCTAGCTTACCTAGGACGCTTATATCGATAAAGTCGCTTATAAATTCCTCCTTAAATCCCTTAATAAGAAGCTTCCCTTTATATTAATATTAGATAAAGAGCTTTTACTTAATCCGTCCTTTTAAGCTAGGGAGTAAGAGAAATACTAATATTAATAGAAGGTAGGCTCCTTACTATTTTTTAGCTATTTCTACTAAACCGGATATCTCTTTTATAGTCTCTTAGCTAGCTAAGTATAACTAGAATCCTAGCCCTAGGTACTAAGAAGTAGTAAACTAAGCAATCCTTTATCTCTATTTAATAAGATTATATAGTCTACGCTTAAAAGGGTAAGGAAGGAAATTAGCTACTAAAATCTTCCTTTATTTAAGCGATTCGTCCTTTATAGATAATTCCTTAGATAAAAAGAGCTTATAAGGGTATATTATATCCCTTTTTAAAGGAACTATTACTTAGAGAGCTTTAAAGTAAGCTACTATTACGACTTTTAATATAGAGGTAGAGCTACTAGCTCTTTTAAAAGCGTTAAAAGAAGCGATTTTTCTTAGCTAGCTATTAATATCTTTATAACTATAAATTCCGACCCTATTAACTATAAAATATAATAATATATAGACTATATAAATTCTTATAGAAAATAGTAAGCTATTAACCTAGCTATAATATATTAATATCTATTAGTATTAGTTACGCTAAGAGGTCTAAAAGGGACTTATTTCTATTTATTAGGTTTTAATAGTATCGATAAAAGCTAACGGTCTTATAAAGCCCTTACTAAAGTAGAAGCTAGCTATCTTTTTATAGTAAATTAGGCTAAAAGACGTTTAAGAAAAGCTATCCTTAGAAGCCCGCCTTAAGAGTCTATAAGAGGAGCTAATAGTATATAAGAGGAAGGAGATACTTATAGCTAAAGAAAGGAATTAGGACTTATCTTAAAGGAGGGCCCCTAGCTTAATTAAAACTTATTTTTCTTAAAAGGCCTCTTTTTTAAGGACTTATCCTTAGAAAAGCCCCCCTTTCTTATAGGACTTAATATCTTCCTTAAGGCCCTTTTTTTCTAAATTAGGTCTAAAAGAGCTTAAGGCTAAAACCCGGATTTCTTAAATAGGGGATAAGTATAGACTAAGACCTCCTTTATACGCTTACTAGCTTAGGTATTTAGCTTTACCCTTTCTATAAGGGCAGGCTATAGCTAAGGGGGTATATCGCGAAGCGTAGCTTAATTTCGTTGTTCTCGGAGATATCTCTTAGTATAAGGGACCTAGGAAGCTAAAAAATAGGTTTTAAAGAAGGAGCTAAAAGGATGTCACACATAGGATATCAGCCTCCAACAGTCTGACCCCCTATTCGCACAGTCCGTTTCCACATTTCCCCACAGAAACTTCTAGGAGGCATCATCAACGCATCAGTGGCTTCCAGATGATCCGATCAGATGCTTCCATTCACTACCATTCCCTTCCATTCTCATATTCAGGCAGTCTATAAAGATCTCGCCTCTTTCCCACCTTAGATAGCAGAATCAAGAGTCTTCCAGTCCCTGATCTTTATGCCCACTTGCTCATCCTCCGTGCGATAGTTATGAGCCCGGTCTGCCACTGACTGGGTATCTTATTCTTGTTCACTCCGCTGCGCAGAATAGCTTCCACAATGAGCTCAGCTCTAGATCTTGATGGCTCTTCCAAGGGCACCGTGCTCAACGGCCCTTGCGACTGGAAACAATGGATTTCTATCATCAAGAAATTCGCCACGTCCCACAGTCTTTGGGACTTTCTGGACCCTGCCGTCAAGGAGGGTAAGCCGGTTCTTCAGCAGCCAGTTGAACCAACATTCCGACAAATCAACCACGAAGCATCTGATCTCGTGGATCTGACCTCGGAGGAATTTCGCCGTCTCGAATTCCTCCACACCCAATACCGCTCGAAGCTTCAAGGGTATAGGGATCAAGTGAAGGCACTCGCCAGCCTTCAACAACACATCGTCAAGACCATCGGCAACTACTACAGCACCATTGCCGAGGAACACGACGTTGCAAAGCAACTTGCCTTGCTTCAGGCTCGTGTGGCCCCAACCGACTGGGCACTCGAGAGGGAAGTTGTTCAGCGTTATCGTTCCACCCTTCAGTCGCCAAACAGGACCAAGATCGAAGCTTGGGTCACCCAATGGCAGAAAGTCCTCACTGAGGCAAAGCAATTAGGGCTTCCTGATGTCCAGGACCTTCGCCCTACCCAAGATTTCCTACAGGCTGTTTCGTCCATCAACGCCCCATTCACAGACTATTGGGTCAACAAAATGGAAGACGAGGCCGTATTCGGCAAGCCTGATTGGAAGACGGACTTCCCGGACGGCATTAAGATCAGTGAGATCTTTGAACGAGCTCACCGAATCAAGGCCGCCAACAACAGCAAAGGATCATTCGGAGCTGCCTTCCAAGGCAAGGGAGAGAAATCGGAGAGGAAAGAGGACAAGCCTAAGTGGTCTTCAAGCAAGAACGCTGATGGTGTTCCTATGTGTGTCTGCGGAGAATATCACCGCTTCGTAGATTGCTTCTATCTCATCAAATCAGCTCGGCCTGATGGCTGGACTCCTGATCAGAAGGTTGAGAAGAAGATCAAGAAATCCTCGACTCAATCCATGGGCAAAGAAGATGACGGAGAAAGCACAAGACTTCAAGAAGAAGGAAATGGAGAAATCGTCCGACTCCTCCGTTAAAGGCACAGCGTTTGCCGGTCTTCTACCAGCTCCTGACAACACACCGCCTCCCTCAACACCTCCATCAACCAGTTTCTCGACGGAAAGGTAGTCTACCCGCTGTATGACTCCTTTATCCTTGATTCCGGATCAGACACACACATTTGCAACAACCGATCCCGTTTTCTTGACTACACCGCCCTTGCAGAGCCAAAAGAGCTCTTTGCAGGCGATAGTCAACTTCAGATCCTTGGCTACGGCACAGTCCGTATGAAGCTTGAAGAAGGAGGACTTTTTCAGCTCAACGAAGTTGCCTTCGTGCCAAAATTCCACACCAACATCGCATCCTCGACCGCTTTCTTGCGAAGGGATACAACTGGAATCCACTATCTGGACGCGTCTCTAAAGACGATCAGATTATATTTCATACGAAACGCCGCTTTCGTCAACCGGTCATCGAGTTCAACCCGATTAAGGAGGACTCTCACGCCTCCAATTTCACATCTTCATCTGCACCTCGCACAGTGAAAACAGCAGATGCTACGCTTTGGCATAAGCGCCTAGGTCACTTGAACGCTCAAGCCCTAGAGCATCTTGTTGAGAACACGACGGGTTCGAAGATCAAAGGCCCAGTTACCATCGATTGCACCGCGTGTTCCCTTGGGAAGGAAAGAAGGTCGTCTCGCCGAACCCCTCAAAACCGAGCCCCAGACCATTCTGGAGAATCTACGTTGATATCTTCAGTATGAACACCTCATTCAACGGCAAGGAAGCTGTTCTTCTTATCAAAGATGAATTTACAAGCATGATCTTCATCTACCTTCTGAATGACGCGACACAAGGGTCCGTTATGACTGCTTTGAGAAACCACGAGGCAATGGTTCAACGCCAATGGAATCTCAACATTTGCATTATCCACCGTGATAACGATCGTTCTCTTCAGAGTGCGTATGAGAGCTGGATCGAGGAAAGGGATTCAAGATGAACCTTCTGCCCTTACACTCCCGCTCAAAACGGTTCTGCAGAGCGATCTGGGGGGGTAATATCTGCCCAGGCCAGAACAATGGGAATTGATGCCAATTTACCATCTGATCTTTGGCCAGAGACTTGGAAAGCAGCAGTGTTTTTGCACAACAGATCGCCCATGCAGAACCACAGCTTCCGAACGCCTTTCCAGCTGCTTCATCAGTGGCTGCGAGACAACAACAGAGACATAGGCTACCAGCAAGACCAGCCTGACATCACGTTTCTCAAGGCATACGGCTGCAGAGCCTATCCTTGACACCCCAGGCCCTTCAGAACAGACAGAAGAAGGACCTAAAGACCGACCCTCACACAGAAATCGGTTATCTCGTTGGATATGATTCCACGAACATTTTCAGGATCTGGATTCCGTCCACATCAGAAGTCCGAAGGGTCCGAGATGTGACCTTCAATGAAAGCATCTTCTATGACGGAAATGATCAGCCACCAGAACCTATCCCACAGCGCGTGGAAGTACAGCTTCCAGCCCACATCGAGGACGAGTCGGATTACGAGGAAATCCCCACTCAAATCGATGAACCTGAACCTGACCCCGTTGAGCAATCTCCTCAACCTCAGACCAAGGAGACGCCACCACGATTGTGGTACAACCCGAACCATCTGATCATGAGGACTCGGATGATCAGGATGAGTTTCATGACATTCAGCACCCATATCCGACACCGGACCCCGGTCCGAGTGACTCAGCCACGGCGCTCAGCCCGCTCACCAAAGCTCTGCCAGGCCAGAAATTTGCTACTTTCGTCAAACAACTCGGTCTCGTCGATATCTCTACGTTGCTAGGGATCTAGTTTCTTTCTTCAGTTTGCACTGCCCACTAGCCAGCACAACCTGGGGTATGTCACACATAGGATATCAGCCTCCAACAGTCTGACCCCTATTCGCACAGTCCGTTTCCACATTTCCCACAGAAACTTCTAGGAGGCATCATCAACGCATCAGTGGCTTCCAGATGATCCGATCAGATGCTTCCATTCACTACCATTCCCTTCCATTCTCATATTCAGGCAGTCTATAAAGATCTCGCCTCTTTCCCACCTTAGATAGCAGAATCAAGAGTCTTCCAGTCCCTGATCTTTATGCCCACTTGCTCATCCTCCGTGCGATAAAGGAGGTATAAAGAGGAGGGTAGGGGTAAGAGGGGAAGTAAAAGTAGCGATAGCTTCCTATAAAGGTAGTAAAAGATAAGACGGATATACCGGTAATAGCTAGAATAGAGGGGAAAAACTAGTAAAAAGCTTAGTAGTTAAAAGGATATTAATAGCTTCTTTAAGTAAGATCTTCTTTATTAATTAAGTTACTAAATAGGTATAAAGAGGGGCGTTAGATAGAGGAAAAAGGGAGAATTAAGGTAATATAATAATTACTCCCCTACCTTAATTACTACCCTTATAAGAATTATATATCTCTGCCCTACCTATCTAACCCCTTACTTTTAATTTTACCTTTATATATTTTTATATACTTCTCGCTTCCCTCTTTATAAGAATAGTAGTCGACTTAATCTAAATAAAGCTACCTATATCTAAAGATAATAATAATTTATATAACTAAGTTATAAATACTATATATTATTCCCGTCCTATATCTACCGCCGATTTTATTTCTCTTACTTTAAGGGTTAACCTAGCTATAACTCCCTTAAATCGATATAAACTTATTAGTAGTTTTAATAAGGGCTAACTAAGCGCTACCGCCTTATATTATAATAATAGCTTAGGCTTTAAAGAGGTCGATAAATTAGCTCTAATTAAATAAACTATAATAAAACCTAGTAGTTCTAGCTATAGTTAAAAGAGCTTAAGTAATAGCGGCGAACGGTATCTCCTATTAATATATAATTATAAGCGTGCTTTTATTCCTTCTACCTTACCCTAAACTAATTAAATACGCGTCGAAGAGTCTTAATATATTAGTAAAGATCCTAGGGCATCTTATTCTTAAAATTCTAATAGAACTAAGAGGAGGCAATTATAGATATTTTAAGACTATTAGTAGTAAGTATAGTTATTATTATACTATAGGAAAGAGAGATTATATAAAAGACTAAATAGATTATAATAATATTAAGTATATACTAGTATATAAGCGTTATAAGGCTATAGCCCTAGCTTATAAACAGCGCGACTAAGTTATTAATATTTAGTAACTCTTAAGACCTTAACTATAATATACTTAGAGGTATAAGAGTAATAGTAATATTATTATATCTTTAAATAATATAGTAGTTAACTTAGTAAGCTATAAAGAATAGCCCCTTTCTAATATAGTACTAAAGTATATCTAAGATAATAGTATAGTAATGTTTTAGCTATAGTTTATATAAGCTACCTTATATATAGTATATACTAGGTCGAAAGTCGTTAGTCGCGGACTTATAATTCTAGTAAGGAGAACTAAGGTATCTATAAAAGGTAGCTTAAAAGAGCTAATTTAGTAATATAGTATAGATAGTAATACTAACGTTTACTAGGTAGAATGCTTACTAGCTTAGTAGGGAAAGTATACTTTCTATTAAAGATAATATAACGGTACTATAGGGTTAGAGCTAAAGAGGAATATTCTAGATAAGTAAATACTTAACGAATTTAAGGTAAGGTATTAAGGTTTCGATTAAAGAGTTAACGTTCTAGATTCGCGAAATAAGGCTAGTAAACGTTAATATCTCTTATATTAGCGCGGCCGTCTATCGCGTAAGGACTTATAGGTAGACGAGAAACTAATAAGCCTAAATTAAATAGAGAGAATTACTATATACGGGTTAGGTAGTATTAATTAAAGGTCTAGGTTATCTAGATATAGCGGCACTAGAGCGCGAGAAATAACGCTTAGGAAAGAGGTTTAGATTATTTACCTTTAATTATCTTATTGTAGTCCTTATATTTAATCGCAAGCGTAGAGTGTCGTGCGTTATGCGTCTCGCTGGTGGACCGCCGCTCGTTAATAGGGGCAACGTCACACAAAGTTAGTCTGCTTCGCAAAGTTGTCGCAAATATTTTTTCACCATCTAGACTCATGTTCAGCCAGCATTACAAGACTGTCAGCCGCGAGATGTTGAATGCTGAAGTTGGACGTCGGCAGCCATATCCAGCCTCAGGTGCGTGACGTAGAGCAGTGGCGGGGAAACCGGCTGCAAGTCAACCCTCATTGCCCTCAAATTGTCCGCGGCATCATCACATCCGCTTTGCCCACGACGAGAATTCGTGTCATCGAAGGTTTGTGCGGAAAATGTTTCGCCGGAGGAGATGGGAGATGCAAAATTCTTTTCCACCATTGAAAGGGCAGCCGTGGAGCACGTTGCGCTATTTGTACCATGGGAGTCTTTCCCGTGCGAAGAAATGGGCGACATCAACAGCATCTGGGCGGGCGCGAGAGGCCCAGGCTCCGAGAACATCATGCCTCGTCGATAACGTGGAGCTGCTTCGACGATCAGCCGAAGAGACAAAAACACAACGCCAAGCAATGAGGCGGGGCTGAGAGGCCGGCGCAGAATCTTAAGCGACGTATCAGTCCAAACAGCGTCGGAAACGCAACGCGGCTGATCGACGTCGTCCGAGGTGCTGTGGACCCAAATCAGGTGACGGCCAAGTCGCCGGAGCTCATGGCGATGATGCAACAGCTCTATCGGTCCCAACAATCAGCGCTTTGCTCGGCGGCTGAGCTGGAGGCCGCCACCTTCATTCCTCTGGCCTGGCAGAGCGTACTTGTCTCGCCCAAAGAGATGCGAATGCGAATGACATACTTCGTAGGCGACCATCCTTCACCCTTCTCCATTCCATTGTAGCAACCACAAGAAAAGATTCGCGCCTCCTTTCATCATCGGTATGATGGGGCATCGAGCCGATATTTTGCATCGAGTACATGTATAAACATCATCCACCATCGTTCAACTTTCCTCATCTCCTATCCTAGCGCTGGTCTGCCTGCTCTGCTATTCGCCTAAACAGTGTCTATATTTATCCTCCCCGCCCCTTGAGTGCTGTAGGCAATATGAAGCTCGCATTGGCCACGTTGGTATTTGTGAGCCTCGCTGGCGGAGGGTTGACGAGCCCCGCCGCCGACATGAACCAGCTAAAGGGCTCTTTAACTAGTGAGTCGTCTTTACAAAACGCCAGCAAGCATACGTTTAACCACCGCATAGAAAAGGACAATCATGGGGCTGTCAACTTGTTGGGAGAGGCCAAGTACAAGAAACCCAACGGCACCAAGTCCGTGCACCACCATAAATACGGCCCTCGTGCTGGACGTTATCAAATCTTGACAAAAGAAGTCTGGTCGCTAGCCAGTGCCCAACCCGGTTTTCAGCGTGTGCGCTCTCTAAATATATTTAATATATACATTTTACAATAATTAGTGGATGGAAATGATGACTGACGACGATGGGCAGAAGATTGCCCTAGTAATCTGGGCAATGAGTCGCTCCCTTGATTTTCCATCCACATGAATGCAGCAGCCGACATTGAGTCGTAACCTTGCCAAGGTAGGACTTGGTCGGCATTTGTCTTGCCGAGGTGAGGTCATATATAAGAGTCTAAAGACATTTCGTTACTATGTTCCGTTCCTTAAGACCGGGCCAGCATCACCGCAAGGCCCGTTAAGTTTTGACCTCGCCCCGGGTGGAGGAATAACGATAGGTCTCAACAGCGTCGGAAACGCAACGCGGCTGATCGACGTCGTCCGAGGTGCGGTTAGAGGTCCTAACAAGCAGTTACTTATTAATCAGTATTAATTACTAATTAATATTAGTATATTATTAGTATTAGTAAGCTCCTTAATAATTAATTAGTAATTAGTAAAATATATAACTTATAAAGCTTATAATAATATTAAATTTTATCGCGTATAATTATATTCCCTATATATTTTAATCCGTTTAAATTAAAGCGCGATATAGATCGTTAATTAAGACGTTATATATATAGCTAGGCTATAATTATATAGGGCTAATACGGATATCTAGACCTATCTTCCCTACTAAGCTTATTCTAGGTATTATATCTTAATATAGTTTACTAGTAATAAGCTTTTTAAGTCTTAACTTAAGATATATACTTTATAATATAGATATTATAAAAGATTAACTAAGGGCTAAACTACCTTATTAATAGGTACTAGAAGAGCTAAAGGTAAAGATATACTAAGCTTTACGAAGTTTAACTTATATAATTAAATAGAGATTTTATTACCTAGGTATAGGGTAGGGCTACTAGTATAGCTTAATAATCTTAGTAGTAAAAGATCGAAGATAATTTATTATAGTAATAAGAATACTCTTAAGGAATACTTATATAGGTAAGTATCTAAGACTTAGAAGTATTTTACGCTTTATATTTAATAGTAAGGGTTTAATAAATAAGCTATTAAAAGGGGCGTAAAACATAGAAAGAAAGATAATATAATACGCTTAATAACTAAAAGGTAGTAAGTAAGCTAAATAGCTATAGCTTAAGCGTAAATTATATATTAAGCGTTAATATATATCCTTAGTCTTTTTTTTTTAAAAGCGACGTTAAATATAAGAAATAAAGCTCCCTAGCGCTAAAATTAAGCTTTTTTATAGTTAAGTTATAGTATTTATAACGGTTAATTATCTTACCCCCCCTTTCTTTTATATTATTTATACCTATATATTAGCTATAGCTAAAGAAGTATAAACTATATATACTAGAAATATAAAAAAAGTACTTTTAGTTACTTTAAGGAAATAAAAAGACCTATTAAAATAGTTAAAGACTTTAGTATTACTAGTATTACTATAATTTATTATAGAGAACGGTTTTAAAGAGCTTCTAAGTAGCTTTACTAAGCCTATATAATACTATAAGATACCCTATAAACGATACTTTAAGTACCTATAACGATATTTACTTCCTTTAAGGAAGTTACTACTAACTTCTTAAGGCTTCCTATAAAAGAAGGAACCTAGAAGCTACTAAGTAAACTCTAGGAAATTACCTAGAAATCCTAGAAATAATAGCCTAGTAGATTATATAGATATTTTATATAGATTTCCCTTATAAATATAATATATAGGGAATATACTATAATTTCCTAAGTAATAATAGCTCCTTAGGAATTATACTAATATTTTCTTAAGAACTTACTATAAGATTATAGTAAGGAAATTATAAGGAAGTACCTATACTTACCTAAGGAAAATACTATAAAATAACGCTAAATATACTATACTAATATTATATAATTATAAGGTTAAAATATTACTTAGTTAAAGCCCTAAGTAAGGTCTTATACTTACTATAATATATATAAAAAATAGAGAACTTACTAGATCTTAGGTAGGTAAAAAAGAATATAAATAGTTATTACTACTCTTACTTTAACTTATAAGACTAGTAGCTAGTTTATATTTAATATATATAATAATATATAGTAGCTAGTCTATATAATATACCTAAGTATATATAGTAGCTAGTCTATTTAGTTACTTATTATAAGAGTCTAGGCGTTGCCTAGATAGTTAATAAGTATAGTTAATTAATAAGCTAGGCAGCTTAGTTACTTCGTTACCTTTTATCGCGTGCGTATAACCCGCCGTACGTGGCAGAGGGGGGTAGTGGCGCGACTATAGCCTGTGCCCTCTTAGGTCTACTCTATGATATGTTGACTAAGCTACCTACTAGTCGTAGGTTCGAGTCCCCGTGCGTAAGGCCAGACAGGCGCGCATGCATACGGGCGCCGCAGCCTAGAGGCGTGTATATAGCGCAGGCAGCGGGGGATCTCAACCTAGGCTAATAGGTGGTGCGGCACCTAGGGGTAATGGCCTATTAACTAAGGGAGTAATAGAAGAGAGCGCGGGAAGAAACTATATATAAGAGTCTAGGCGTTGCCTAGATAGTTAATAAGTGTGGTTAATTAATAAGCTAGGCAGCTTAGTTAATTCGTTACCTTTTATCGCGTGCGTATAATACGCTATACGTAGTAGAGGGGGGTAGTAGCGCGACCATAGCCTATGCCCTCTTAGGTCTACTCTATAATACTTATTAAACCTATACTAAATCTAGGTAGATAGTAAGGTTAAGTACTAGCCTTATACTAAGGGACTAGTAAGCTTAGGCTTTAACCTAAGGGCCTTAAGCTATAGTAGGCCTTATATATAGCTCTTCTACCTTTTTAAAGGCCTAGTAGCTATTATAAGACTTAATTATAACTTAGAAAGAAGGAAAGATAGCTAAGAGACCTTATAGGCCTTAAAGCCTAAGGCTTTTATTATTATAATTCTTATAAAGAGAGATATAAGAATTATATATAAAATATATAAAGGTAAAGTTAAAAGTAAGGGGTCGGATAAGTAAGGTAAAGATATTTAATTCTTATAAGGGCAGTAATTATAGTAGGGGATTAATTATTATATTGCCTTAATTATCTATCTTTCCTTTATTTAACGCCCCTCTTTATACCCGTTTAGTATCTTAATTAAAAAAGAAAATCCTACTTAAAGAAGCTATTAATATCCTTTTAACTACTAAGCTTTTTATTAGTTTTTCCCCTTCTATCTAGCCGTTACTAGTATATCTATCTTATCTTTTAATACTTTTATAGGTATAAGAGTCTTTAACTATTATAGGTAATAAGCTTAGGCCGCGGCCTAAGCTATATAGTTATATATAGAGGGCCGGATCCTATAAGTATAAGGGCGGGCTAGCCGTATATAGAAGAGCTTTATATAGCTTATTAATATTATCCTATAAACGGCACCTATATATGCGCCTCTACCTACTCCGTAATAATATAAGCTATTAACTAATAGATCTAATAGATATCTTCTTAGAAAGGGTGCCGCTTCCTTAAGGGAGCACCCCGCTACCCCTTAGGCGGATAGAAAGTATTATAGCTATCCTAGAAGCGATTAAAAGCGCGACGGCTAGCGAGAAGAATAAGGTTCTCGCTATACTAAGGGAGCTATCTACGAGACTAGCGTTAACCCCTATAACCTTAGTAATACTAGTTATAGCGGCGGCACTACTAATATAGAAGCCGCTTCCCTAGCTAACTTAGGATAGTAAGCCTAAGTCCTTCTACTTCTTCCTTAGCCGGCTATAGACGAAGTTTATAATAGACGAGAAATAGGGCCTAAACGGCTATCGTAATATAGCGTAGTATTCGCTCCTCTATACGCTACCGGAGCCCTAGATATAGCGGATCTCCGGATTCTAGGATAAGGGCGGCCCTAGAGGTAGACGCGACCTATAGGACTTCTTTTAATACCTTATATATACGTTCGGCAACGTATAGGAGCGGGAGAAGGCGTAGGATAGGCTATAGACCCTTAAGTAGAGGGATAGGTAGACCTTTAGCGAATTCCTCACTAACTTCGAAGAGACGCTCTTACGAGTAGCGGGAACCACGGTATAGGAAGATAGCACGAAGCTTATATAGTTACGGAACTCGATTACGCTAGCCTTATAGGAGCTACTTATCCCCGTAATTATACCTACTAACTACGGCGAGTACGTAAGCCGGTTAATAAAGGTAGTATAGGGCTATAAGTAAACGCCGCGTTTCTAAAAGCTTTATAAGCGCACGCTATATAGCGGCGATAGGATTACCGCCCCTCTATAAAAGGAATAGCCGACTATTAATACTAACGGAGATACCCTAATATCGGCTACCTATATAAACCGAGCTAAACGCGGTAGGAAGTTATCTTTAAATATCCCTTATATTATCCCGCTCTCTAAGTAGCGGGCGAAGTAAGTAACGAGCAAGGAAATTAAGAAAAGGAAGGCTAATAGCCGCTACCTATATTATAGCGCGTTTATATACTTTATATTAAAATGCCCCTTCCTTTTAGCTAAGCGGCCTATAGTAGTTTAAGTAGCGAAGATAGAACCGCTCCTTACCTTAGACGACGAAGAGGACTCCGCTCCTTTAGGCCTAGAGGAAAAAGAGTAGCTTTAGAGTAAAGACGGGCTCCGGAGCCCTAATTACTAGCACTAGTAAAGGAGAAGGAGGAATTATCCGCCTATATAGAAGAGGAGCTTACTTTAATATAGGTTATAGTTAATAACTCCTTGCCCGTCGCCGCCCTTATAGATAAAGGCTACTAATGCTATACTATAGTTAACGAGGCGCTTATATAAAAGATATAAGTACTAGTAGAAAAGATCGCCCTAAGGTAAGTAAAGGGCGCCTTAAGCGCGATAGAGGGTGCGGTAATTAGGGGTATTATATAGCTAGCTATAGAGGTCGACGGTTACTATAAGCTTATCGTAGCCTATATAATCCCCTAACTAGAGTTTCCCTTAATCCTTAGGAAACCCTAGTTATTATATATAGAGTTATACTCGGTTCTATACTAAAAGAAGCTATAGTTTAGGCCTACGTAACGGTAGGTCTACTATAATAATAGTTCTATAGGCGTAGGACTAAGCGTGCGAGCTTTATACTTAATATAAGAAGTCCTTGCCTCTATCTTTATAGGAACTATACGATAGTTAGAGAGGGAGGAAGGCTAGGCAGCGGCTAACGCAGCGGTCTATATAGTTAGCTTAGTAGATATCGATAAGGCCCTCTAGGCAAAGAAGCTAAAGTCGCCCTCTAAGCTATAGTAGTAAATACCGGAGCGCTTTTACGACCTCCTACCGCTATTCAAGTCCTAGGAAGCGGATAAGCTTAACCTATATAAGCTGGGGGTAGACTATAAGATCGTACTCTATACTAATAAAAAGGGGTAGGAACTACCTATACTATTTAGACCGCTATATAGTATATTATACGCGGAGCTACTAGTACTAAAGAAGACGCTAAGGGACCTCTTAGATAAGGGTTTTATTTAAGTAAGTAGCTCTAAAGTAAGAGCGCTAGTCTTATTTATACGTAAACTAAGGGGCGGGATATAGTTTTATTATAACTATAGGGCTCTAAACGTAATTATAAGGCTAGACCGCTACCCCTTACCCTTAATCTCGGATACGCTCTATTACCTTTTAAAGGCAAAGTAGTTTATAAAGCTAGATATAAAATAGGCGTTCTATAAGGTATAGATCTTAAAGGGTAATAAGTAGAAGATAGCGTTCTATATACGCTATAGCTTATTTAAGTAGCTTATAACGCCCTTTAGCCTCTTAGGAGCGCCCGCTACCTTCTAGCGTTATATTAATAACGTACTTCGGGACTTCCTTAATAAGTTCGCCTTTATATATATAGATAATATCCTTATCTATATAAGCGGCTCCTATAAGGACTATATATAGAAAGTATAAAGGGTCCTAGAGCGCCTCTAACTTTATAGGCTCTACCTTAACCTAGATAAGTACGAATTCGGGGTTAAGAGGGTTAAGTACCTAGGCTTTATTATCTACGCCGGCGTAGGTATATAGGCGGATCCTATAAAGATCTAGGCGATTTAGGACTAGGCTGCCCTAACTATATAGATAGGCGTATAGAGCTTCCTTAAGTTCGCGAACTATTATAGGATATTTATTAAGGGCTTCTCTTATATTATAATACCCTTAAACGAGATTACTAAGAAGCAGACCGCTTTTCGCTAAGGGCCTATATAGGAAGGAGCGTTCCGTATGCTTAAGGACCTATTCTCTTAAGCCCTAGTACTACTCTAGTAGGACTTCGACCGGTCTATATTAGTTAAAGCGGACTATAGCGGCTAGGTACTTAGAGGAACGCTCTCCTAGGAGGTAAACGGGCAGAAGCAACCGGTAGCGTTCTACTCCTATAAGCTAACCTTAGTAGAGCGGAATTACGCTATTTACGATAAGGAGATACTAGCGATTATTAGCTGCCTCGAGCAATAGTAAGCAGAGCTCCGGAGCTATAAGAGCTTCGAGGTTCTTATAGACTATAAGGAACGGTATTCCTACTATAAATAAAGCAGCTATAATATACTCTCCCGATTATATAAGCTAATAAGTAGTATATTAATTATAGATAAAACCTTATCTTATAGAGTAAGAATCGCTCGTTATTTTATATATTATTATATATTAAACGGGTTACCGGTTATTATATAATTAAGAATCGAAGGAATAGAGCTAGCTTAGAATACTAGCTAAGACCTCTTAAGAACACCGGCACGACTAACCTCCTTTAAACACGAATATTAAAGGAACTAAGACACTTTTAGATTTACTCGAGGTATTATAGAATTCCCTAGTCTTAGGGCTATATAGCAGCCTAAATCTAGTCCTAAAAGGTTCTTCTATTTAGCTATAATTATCTATATAAGACAGTATGTCCGCTAGTAGATAGAGATAGAATTATTAACTTTAATACCTCTTCTATATACTAATATACTACTAATAAATTCCGTTAAAAATCCTACCTTATACTCCTTCTTCCCCTCTATTACGTAGTCTTATATAATTCCTTGATTTCCTAAAATTCCGCTTTTACTTATATACCTTAAGATAGACTATAGGAACCTTAAGTACTTTATAACTTACTAGCACCTCTCGGAGCGGTAAGCCCGCTAGGCGGAGTATCTCTTCCGCTTTAACTTCTCGATTAAGTACCGGCTAGAGCGGGACTCCGTAGTCCTAGATACGCTTTCTTAGAGGGATTAAGACCGGCCGACGGGAGCGGATATCGAGGCCCGGGATCTATAGCTTATCCTATAAGAAGCGCTATAAACTTATATAGGAGCTTCCCTAGTAAAGGAAGGCGCGGCGCTAACGGATAAGCCTTCCCTTATACCTTTACCTCGGCCTAGCGAGGAGGGATAGACCGGCCTAGGGGCGCGTACGGCGCGGGTATTTTATAATAAGGTCCTCTAGCGCTTATAGGATAGGATATTATCTCTAGACTATACCTATAAGAGCGTGCGCCGCGCTATTAAGTCCGGCGCTCGACGCCTCGATCTAAAGCTAAAGCTAAAGGTATAAGTAGCTAACTATTATATCGACCTATAGGGGCACCTACGTTAGCGGGGGAGACTATAGGTGCTAGGCGCGCCGTATACTATAGAAGCTAGGGAGAAGGATAGACCGCCGGAGCTAAACGAACGGAACGAGCTCTAAGGGAGGCTAGTCTAGCTTATTTATAACTCTAGTATTATAGGCTACCTAGGTAGGCAGGGCATAGTAGTAGGCCTCGCGAGGGATTTCTACTAGCCCCTCTTATAGTACTACGTTTACCGCTTCCTATAACGACCGGTGTTATTCCTAAGGGATAAACCTATCGAGGGGTTTATATTAGTAGATATAATAGGGCGTAGTCTAAGCAATAATAAGTATATTACGTTAGTAATAAGTTAGAGGTTATAGACCGTAGACTATAACTAGATAATTAGAATTAGAGATAGAATTATAATAAAGATCTATATTAAAAGCTAGAGAGCTATCTACTTAAAGGAGTAAAAGTAAGTAGCTATATATACCTATAGAGACTGTCCTTAGATTATAGGCCTAGCTATAATCCCTAACGTTAGATCGTATAAAGCGTAGTAATCCTATTAATCCTAGATTACTTAGATCTCTACGATCCCCTTAATCCTATATCTATTAGATAGTCGTACCGACTATTTATCTATTAGACTATATTACGTACTTAACGCGGTCGACCGTTAGCGGCCTAGTAGCTATAGTTATAATATAATATCTCCCCTCCTTTTAGTCTTATCTATAAGACATACTATAGCTACCTTAGCCGCTATATATAAATATACCCTTATTACGTCGTATATAAGTATATCGTTCTTTATTTCTTTATCCTTTTAGGATATACTACTAATAGTATGTCTAGTCGTATACTAAAAAATCGTTCCTAAAAAGCCTCTAAGCGCGCTACTCTTACTAAATATATCGACTTAAGTAGAGATCCTACCGATATACTATATACTCGATACTTTAAGGTAAAGAAGATAAATTATCGGATAGCTGAAAATTCTTCGCGCTATAATAATTATATTACTAGTAGTCGTCCCTATTATAATAGTATTTTAGTAGCCTCTTCTTATAAGTATTTTCTAATTCTTTCTATATATAGTAGCTAACGTATTTCTTTTAGTAACTAAATTATTAGCGGAGTAGCGTAGGCTATATTTTAAAGAGGAGGAAGCTAGAGAAGCCTTATTAGAGCTTTAGGCATAGCTTACGAACCTTTAGTCGTAAATATCTATCGCCGTTAATTGTTTAGCTTATATCTAGAAGATTTAGAATCGTATAAAGGAAAAGAGTTCTAAGTTATTTCGTTATAGTATCTAAGAAGTAGATACCGAGGATAGCGTTTTACCTACGCTCGATATATATAAGTATTAGGTAGTAAATAATTTATAATTATTAGGTATTCCTAATAAGGCGAATTAGTCCTTATTTAGTATTAGCGAGGAGTTTATAGATCTTAGTCCTTTAATCCCTCCTAAACCTTCTAGTAAAATTATCGAAGTAGAGAGCCGTAGTAAGTTAAGTACTTAAGTAGTTCCTAGGTATTTTCCTCTAGTCTATATCCCTTTTACTTAATAAGGTATTCTTATTACTAACCTTATTCTCTTATATCTAGTATTTATTCTACTTTATATTCTTAATCGTTATTAACTTTAATTTTTTCCTATAGTTTAGCGTTTTATAGCGCTAGTTCTAATAATAAGATATAAAATATTAGGTATATCCGTATTATTATTAGTAGCGAAAGTTCGTAGTTAACTTTTAAAATAGTTTTCTTAACCTTAAATAGTCTAAGTTTCTTAAAATCTAATTTATTACTTAGTTGTTTTATTTTAATATTTCGTCGTATAAGGTAGACTATATCTCCCTCTCGAAAGATTAGTCCCTATAATCTTTTCCGATTATAGTAAGTAGATATTCGTTCTCTAACAAATTAAAGTTCTTATTATATTTCTTTATATAATTTTTATAGCTAATCTACTTATAGTATCGCTCGTTCCGCTTATAGTCCTTATTAGGTAACCTTAAATACTTCTAGGTTATATCTATAATTAGCGTATACTAGTAAGAGCTTAGTTATTTCTATAACTAAGCTATTATAAGCTAGTTACGCTATTAGTAGCTATTTAACTTAATTGTTTTATTCGTAGCTAATATAGTATCGTAAATATTATTTAAGCGTTTAGTTAAGTCGTTCTATTTATCTATCTATTTATAGGTAATAAGCTATACTAAGCTTATATTTCGTCCCTAATTATATTATAAGAGCTTACTAAAACTTAGCTATAAACGTACTTCCTTTATTAAAGATAATCTCGTTTAGTAGTTTATAATTACTAATAATAGTTCGTAGGAATATATATACTAGCTCTTTTATATTACTTACTTCTTTATACGGTAAGAAGTACCTATACTTCGTTAGTCTATTAGTAATAACGAATATACTATTATATTTAACGTTAGTTATAGGTTCTTTTAACGGTAGTAGCTTTATAATATAATTAAAAGCTATCGAATCCTATGGTTTCTCTAGTACTAGTAGCGGTTATAATTCTCCGTATAGTTTATATCGTTTAGCTTTACTTTATACGTAAAGTTTATATTCTTTAATAACTTATCGTACTACTTCCTTAAGCTATAGGAAGTTATATTATCGTCTAATCTATTCTATTATTCTTTAGATTCCTTAGTATCTATATATTAGATATTTATATATATCTTATATAACTTTATCTTATAATTTTAGTAATATCTAGATTTTATTCTTATATATTAGAACTTCTAAATATTCTATATTATATCCCTTTAGTGCTTTATATTCTTTTATTTATTTTAGGATCTTTTAGTATATTAAGTCGTTAGGTTATACTTTAAATATTATATTTAGCTATCGTTACTAGTAGTTCTTATTTTCGTTGATTTCTAAGAGCTATCCTTTCGCTATAGGTGCCCTTATATCGTAGTTACTTCGTCGACTAAGGGTATTAGCTCGACCGTTTTCTATTCCTTTTTTATAGATTATTTTATAGTTAAACTTTAATAAGTATTTAGCCTATTAGATCTATCGTCTATTTAACTATTATATTATTATAAAGTATAAGATATTCTTATAATCTATATAGACCTTAACTTTATACTTACTTCTAAGAAGGTAGTATCGAAATTCCTTAAAAGCTTAAATAATTATAAGGAGTTCTTTATCGTAGATAGGGTAATTAAGTTCTACGCTATATAGGTTTTTTAAATAAAATATAATTAGTCGTAGTCTTTCTTTATTATCTTTTTATCTAATTTATACTCTTAGAGTAAAGTCTAATATATTAGTTTTAAGTTCGATTTATCGTTTTAGATTAAAGGTAGTTAAGACTAGTTCTTATATAATTATAGTTTTAATATATTCGAAAGCTTTATTAGCTTTATCGTCCTATATAAATTCTTTTTCCTTTTTTATTAAGTCGTATAGTAGTACTATAATCTTTCTAAAGTCTTTAATAAATCGTTAGTAGTAATTTATAAATCCTAGGAAGCTTTATACGTCCTTAACGTTCTTTAGCGTTAGCTATTCTTTAACTAAGTTAATCTTATCTTATTATATTTATATCTCTCTTAGTAAGATCGTATATCTAAGGAAGTCTACTTCTTATATATAGAACTTACTTTTCTTTAGTTTAACTAGTAACTTTATATTCTAAAGTATATAGAGTACCTTATAAACGTGTTCCTTATATTCTTCTAGGGTGTCTAAGAAGATTAAGATATTATCTAGGTATACTACTATAAAGATATCTAAGTATTCGTATAGGATATTATTAATTATCTATTAAAAGGTAGCTAGTATATTTATAAGTTTAAATAGTATTACTAGATATTCGAATAGTCTAAATTTCGTTTTAAAGGTTATTATCTATTTATATCCCTTTTTTATATATATTAAGTTATAGGCGCTTTTAAGGTTAAGGGCTATAAACTATTTTTTACTATATAGTCGATCTCGTAGTTCTAATATAAGCGGTAATAGTATTCGGTCCTTTATTATAATATCGTTTAAGCGTTTATAGTCGATAACTAGTTATAGTTTGCCGTTTTTCTTTAAAATAAATATAACTAGGTAGCCTACTTTAGATATTAACGTTTATATATATCCCTTTTATAGATTCTTATCGAGGTAGTCGCGTAGCGTTTATAGTTGCTTTTCGTTTAGGTTATAGATCTTATAGAACGTCGGCGTTATTCTATCCTTAAAATAAATTTCGTGGTCCTATTAGCTATATTTAAGTAACCCTATCTTAAGTTCTTCCTTAAAGAGTTTATTATATTTCCGGTATTTCTAAGGGATATTCTTTATTCTATTTTATAGGCTTTATTCTTTCTTTTAAGAGCTAGTTTCTCTTAACTTAAGCTCTTTATTAATTTATTTAAGGTCTTTCCTTAAAGTAGTAATAACTCTTTAGATCTTTATATTATATCCTTTATTCTATTTATATCGGATGCTAGGTTATATAGCCGTATTAGTTAGTACGTAGGTCTTATTAGTCGATTTTATTATATCCGCTAGTTTAGTTACTATTTTCGTTTATATCGCTAAAGCCTATAATAATTTACTTAAACGGTTATCCCTTTTATCTTATTTAGTAGCTAAATTATTATAAAATTTTACTTTCTTCTAAATCTACTAGTCCTAGAAACTTATATCTTTATTTTAATATAGCTAGCTAGTTTTTTAGTTAATTAGTAGGTTGCTCTCCTATAGCTATAGAAGCACTAATATAAGGTCGTATTCTCTAATATCTATAATATTAAAGTTAACTTATTTATCGTAGCCCTAGATATTAATATCGAGGTAATTAATCTTTATATTAATAATTCTATTATTATAGTTAAAGGCCTCTCCTTTAATATTTATAAGTTTATATAAATCTATCTTATATCTCTATATAAGTCGGTAACGATTAACGACTTTAGGTAAAACGTAATTACCTATCGCGCCGTAATCTAGAAGTATATATACGTAATATCCCGCGATTTAGATATCTAATACTATTTAGTTACTATAGCTTACTATTACTATATATAGGGTCCTTAGATCTTATTATATCGTGCTAGTCTATAGCCCTTTTATAGATAGCGTACCTCGTTTTTTACTTAGTCCTTATTCGTTTTATTTAGGTATTCTTCTTCGATTTATTATTAATATTATTTCTTTATATTTTTATCGCGTAGTATCGTATTAGGGCTTAAAAGACTAATTTCTTATAGCTAATCGAAGATTTCTTATTTCTTAACGCTATATCGTTTATATTATACTACTTTATAGTTAATTGCGTACTATGCTTTATAATTCTATTCGTTTTTATACTAAAGATTAAGTTTTCGTTTTATATCTTTCTATTTTACGCGTAGTTCGTCTATATTAATTTTTCCTTAGTCGAATATAGCTTATAGCCTTTATATATATTACTAGTAATCTTTTAGTGCACCGTTATATCGTTTATACTATACTTATACTTTTTTATATTTATAAACTCTATAGTTTAGGTATACGTATTCGTTATAATCTTCTTCGTTATATTTAATTCGTTATATAAGTCTTTAAAAGATTAATAGTTTAGATACCTTAAAGCGAGTAGCGTTATACTATTCCTTTATTTTAGCGTGTTTATAGATTTTATATATCTCCGAAAGATATCTCGTTAATAAACTATAATTATCGCGGCATTTAAGTAGCGTGCTATAATCGGGTTCTAATAATATAACTTAGTCGTCTAGGTAGCGTTAATCGATTTTCTAGTAATTTAGTTCTATACTTAGGTAGGGTTTCGAAAGTACTTATCCCTTAAACTTAACTAGGAAGGCGTTATATCGTGCCTTTATCTAAAAGTATATTATATAATCTAGGTAGACGTATAATATCTATAAAATATACTTATAGTGCTTATAAGTAAGTAGTATTTATAGATCGTCTTTAAATTCTCCTTATAGTTACTATTCTCGTTATAGAGCTATAAGGGTATTAACTACGGCGATAGCTATAGTATAGTCTCCTCCGCGTAGTACTAGTTAATATCGAATTAATATAGCTTATTAGTTTTCTATAAGAATTTAAGGCGCTTATTAGGTTCTAATTTTAAGTATTTCTTTAAATTCTTCGAAGTATAGAGCGTGTTCTTTAATCGTAGTATTCTCCCTTAGTAGTAAGGGTAGTAGTATAAGTTCGTTCTTATCTTCCGTTTCTCTAAGTATTTCTTATTCTTTAAAGCTTATATCGTTAATACTTCGTTATTCCTCTTTAGGTAGTTATTTAAGTTTCGTAATTATAAGGGCTATATCTATATCTTCTTTATTATATTATTTATAGACTACCCGTTATTATTATCGATTTTTATTTTATATATTTTCTTAGAATCGTTTACTATTCTTCCTAATCTAGTCTTAGGAGACTCCTTTAAGATAAGGGTATTCCGGTTCTACGAATTTAACTTATTTCTATATTTTAGGATCCCTTTATTATATTATTATAAGGGTCTTCTTTAGTAGCTTTAGGAACTATCTAGTACTATTCTTATCGCTTAAGTATACTATATATTCGTCGTTATAGTATATAGTCTAACTAAGGAGTTTATACTTTAGTTCCTATTTATTAGTAGCGTTTAGGTATTTCTTACCTTCTAAGGCTAGTACCTAGTAGGTTTTCTTCTCCTTATAAGGTTATCTATATTCTTTAAAGTAATATTTATATTTCCTATAGTTAAAATACTTTCCTTTACTTTTCTATATTACGTCTAGATCTATCTTACTTAGGTTAGTTATATAAGCGTAGGTAATAGGAGTTTCGCGCTTCTTTTTATAGTTAGCGCGTTAGTTAAAATTATTCCTATAGGAAGGGTTTTAGTTTCCTCTTCCTTATTTCTTTTCTTAGCGTTGCGTATACTATCTATCGTCGATTCGTACTACTATAGCGATATCGTTTAAGAGGCTATTAGGTCGATCTTCTTTATAGAGTTCGTCCTTAACTTCTTCCTTAAGTCCGTCGTAGAATCGCAATATAAGGGGTTCGTCGTCCTATTTAAGTTTTAAGGTAACTTAACGGAATTTAGTAGTATAGTCCGATACTAAGGTCCTTTATTAAAGTTCTTAAAGTTTCTATTTAGCTTCTCGTTCTTCGTTAGTTATTTTAAATACCTTAGTAATAGCTTCTTTAAATCCTTAGAAACTAGTAAAGACTTCGTCCGTTTCGCTATTTCGTTATACTAGTTAGTTATTAAGATAGTCCTTTATAATAAGTCTAAACTAAGCGAGTACCGTTCTAGATAAATAATTTCCTACGTAGAGTACCTTTTTAACTAGGTTTAAAAGTTTTATTAAGTAGAACCGGTAGTAGGCCTTAAGTTAGGTAAGAAAGTCTTAAAGAGTGCTATAAGTACCGTCGAATAGTCCTAGCTACTTTAGTTTAACTACTTCTTTAAGGTCCCTAACTTATCTATTGCCTCCTTCGTTCCTAAGTAACTATACCTTATATCGAAGGGTAATAATCTCGCGCATTATATCCTAAGGCGATATAGTAGCTCTAGAGTTAGTTAATCTAGCTTACTATATAGGTATATTAATAGTTATAATATTGCTTAAAGTAACGCGGTATTATATTAAATAAGAGCTTTTAATATATAACGACTAGTATTATTCCTAAGGGATAAACCTATTAAGGGGTTTATATTAGTAGATATAATAGGGCGTGGTCTAAGTAATAATAAGTATATTACGTTAATAATAAGTTAGAGGTCGTAGACTATAAACTATAACTAAATAATTAAAATTAGAGATAGAATCGTAATAAAGATCTATATTAAAAGCTAGAGAGCTATCTACTTAAAAGAGTAAAAGTAGGTAGCTATATATACCTATAGAGACTATCCTTAGATTATAGGCCTAGCTATAATCCCTAACGTTAGATTATATAGAGCGTAGTAATCCTATTAATCCTAGATTACTTAGATCTCTACGATCCCCTCGATCCTATATCTATTAGGTAGTCATGCCGACTATTTATCCGTTAGACCGTGTTATATACTTAACGCGGTCGACCGTTAGCGGCCTAGTAGCCGTGGTCGTAATACTTCCTCTATAACTATAATATCTACGGCCGTACTAAGATTTAGAGGGCGTAGCTTAAAGGGCTACTTAAGTAGCTTCCGGTACCCGACTAGTTCTATACGTATATATAGATAGACTTTATAACGGACCTCTTACTTATAAAGGGCGGTAACCGCTATATATAGGTAATTAAGGACTAACTTAGTAAGTTTATAATATTAAAGCCGATACTATCTATAGATATAGAGTCTTACGTAGAGCGCTTCCTATAGTACTAAGCCCGCTTATATAGCTAGCTAGCCTTTATTATAAGTAATAGGGGATCGAATTAAACTAGCTGCTTTTAGTAGCACCTATACTAGCTACTTTAGATTATATAGCTACTTAGTATAGTATATTACCTATAAACCGATAGAGGGCCTAAGAGGGTTAACTAAGAAGTATAAGCTTACCTATAGGCTATCGTAGCCCGTAACTAAGTAGACTAAGACCGTTAGCTCCCCGCGGCCTAACTTACGTTAAATAGTAAACTATATACCTCTATTAAGATAGCCCCTTTCTTTATAATATATAGCTTCGAACTACCCTTACTAGTTCCCTTTACCGTAGACGTAGTAGTAGAGTAGTATAGTAATTCGTTACCGGAGGGCCGCGCCTCTACGTTTATATAAAAGCTATAAGAAACTACGGATTATTATTAATCCGCGATAGCCGCCGCGGTATAAGATTAAGAGCGGTATACTAATAAGACTAGGGCCCTAGTAGATAGGTTTATAGTAAGAGATAAGGTATAGCTAGACCTCTATAATTATAGGTTAGTATAGCTAAAGAAGAAGCTTAACTAGCTATACGCGAAGTTTATAGTATAGAGGGTTATTAGCCTATAAGTTATAGAGCTTAATAGTCTCTTAATAAGGGTCTATAATAAGATTAACGTAGACCTCCTTTATAGAGCCTCCTTTAACCCGCTACTTAGATAAGAAGTAGTAGACGCTTAACCGCCTATAATCGAGGTAAAGGGAGAGGATAAGTTTAAGGTTAAAGAGATATAAGCTACGCGCTAAAAAAAGGTTAGTAGGGGGAAACGCCGGGAGGTCCTCGTTAAGTAGCATAGGTATCTCGACCTTATATAAGAACCTATACGTAAGTTTACGGGAACCGTAGCCCTCGATAAGTTTAAAGCTTTATTTAGAACGGTAGACGAGAATAACGGACTAGTAGACTACTAATAGTAGCCCGGGCTAGGACTATAAAGTAAGTATAGCGGAGGGGGCAGTTATAGTAATATAGGCAATATAAGCGTAATAATATAAGTAGAGATAAAAATAGCGTTTATTATAGGGCGGAGCCTTTAAACTACCTAGGCTTATTCCTTATCGTTATTATTATTATTATTCTTATTATCGTTGTCCTTATCGGCCTCCTCCTTCTTATTAGCGGCGGTAGGGGTCTCTAAGGCGCTAAGGCGGCCCTCTAAGCCTATAAGCTAGTCGGCGGCGGCGGCGGCTCCGGGGGTAGAGGGGCGGCGGCTAGCGGCGGCGGTAGGGGTAGCGGCGGTAGCGGAGGCGGGCACGGCTAAAGGGACCGCCGATAGGGCAATAAAGGTAGTATCCTTAGCGCCGGGTGCGTTAGAGGCGGAAATAGGGGAGTAGAGGAGTAGGACTTACTTAGGTATAAGGCCCTATCGCTTAAGGGCGCGGAGGTTATAGTAGGCGGCGGCGGCGGCGGTAAGGCGCTTCTTAGTAGCCCCCCGCGCCTACCTATACGAGCTAGCCTTCTAAGCCGACGCCGTAGCGAGTAGGATAGGAGGCGCCGCCTTATAGGCGCGGCTAGCTCGCGCATACTAGTAGCAGCTGCCGCCGCGGCGGCGCCCGGCCTAGTCGGAGTAGTCGAGCTCCTACGACGTATAACGTATATAGGGGGCCGAGCGGGCGGCGCTAGCCTATACTTAGCGCTTATACTATAGGAGGTTAGCGGATAACGTCTATTACGCTTACCTAACTACGGACTTACGGGGGTAGCGGAGATAAAGGCGGGGGCTAAGGGGCCGGGCGTTATAGGTAGCGGCGGGGACGGCGTCGTTACCCTAAGGGGCGACGTAAGAGCGAATAGCGTAGTAAAAGCGGCGGTAGCGGCGGAGTCGTCGTCGGCCGCGGCTAGTATAGCGTCGACGAACGACTCTATACGCTCCGAGAAAAAGGAGGTAAGAGAGGGAGAAGCGGATATATCTATCGCGGAAGTTAGTACGATAGAATACGGCCTCCCGCTCTATAAAGCGTAGAACTTACTAGTTAGAGTTATTATTATTATTAGGGCTATTATTACTACTACCGCTACTACTATAAGTATACGTTAATAGAGCGGCCTATATAGCTAGGAACGGACTAACGCCCTAGGTAAAGCGGAACTTACCTATTAATACTACTACTATAGTTAAAGAAAGAAGAGAAGGAAGGGAAGGGGGAAAGGGGGGATACTACCTTATATACCCCTTAGTAGAGGATACTACCTAAGGTAGAGGGGACGGGCAACCTAAGGCTTACGTAGGTCTAGACTAGCCGCCGGCTACCTAAGGGCGTATATAATAGGTTACGCCCTTATTTAAACGGCTAGCCGGCTAACGAGTATAGAGCTAGGTCCCGGCTGCCTAGGCTAATAGGCGCGGGGATAATAGGGCTAGTAGGGCCGGCCCTATTAACGGGAAAGGGTAGGGAAGAGCCCGCGGCACGGGCCTAATTATACGGGAGCTATTAATAAGGTAGCGCTACGCCGCGCTTAAGGGAGGGCATTATATAAGAGTCTTTAACTATTATAGGTAATAGGCTTAGGCCGCGGCCTAAGCTATATAGTTACGTATAAAGGGCCGGATCCTATAAGTATAAGGGCGGGCTAGCCGCGTATAAAAGAGCTCTATATAGCTTATTAATATTATCCTATAAATAGCACCTATATATATACCTCTACCTACTCCGTAATAATAGGAAGCTATTACTACTTTTACTTCCCTTTATACCCCTACCTTTTTCTTTATACCTCTTTTTAGCTCCTTTTTCTTAAACCGGTTTTTTAGCTTTCTAGGTCCCTTATACTAAGTAATATCTCTAAGAACTAAAATATTAAGCTATACTTTATAATATACCCTTTAAGCTATAGCCTGCCCTTATAGAAAGGGTAAAGCTAAATAATTAAGCTAGTAAGCGTATAAAGGAGGTCTTAGTTTATACTTATCCCTTACTTAAGAAATCTAGGTTTTAGCCCTAAGCTCTTTTAGACTTACCTTTAAGAAAAAGGGGCCTAAGAAAGAAATTAAGTCTTATAAGAAAGGGGGGCTTCTCTAAGGATAAGTCTTTAAAAAGGGGGCCTTTAAAAAGAATAAGTCCTAATTAAGCTAAGGGCCCTCCTTTAAGATAAGTCTTAGTTCCTTTCTTTAGCTATAGATATCTCCTTTTTTAAAATTTCTTTTTTATATTATTACTTATATATAGCCTCTAGGGCTATAGCGAGGCTAGTAAGGGCCTAGGCCCCTATTAGTAGTCCTAGCTAGCTATAGAGCCTAGGGGCTTATAACTAATTAAGGAGAAGGTAGCTTAAAGGTAATAATAAAGGAAAGGTTAGTTTAGTTCCTCCCGCGTAGTAATTTTCCCCTTAAGAGCCCTAAGGCCCTTAGGTTACTCCTTTTCTAGCTACTTAGCTATCCCTATCTCTATTTTAGCTAAGAAGGTTAATAGGGCTTCCTTTCCTTCTTTAGAGCTATAGAGAATAGGTAGGCTAAGGGCCCCCTTCTATCTCTTAAAGGTCTAGTAAAGGACCTCTCTTTCCCTCCTATAGTTTAAGTACCTTAGAATAAGGTGCCTAGCTATATACCTTCCTTAGCTATAGCGGTAGTCGTCTCGGTCTACCTTATTAGTCTTTTTTAAGAAGGAAAATAAGAAGCTAGCCTTAAAGAGGAGCTAGTAAAAAGCTAAGAGGGTCGGCCTAGGCCTCCCTATAAGGTCCTTTTCTAGGCTAAGGGCTAGGTAAGGGGTCTTTTAAATAAATATATAGTGCTTACTTAGGCCCTTAGCCCTAAGGCCTTTAGCTACCTTAGTAGCTTAGATTCCTTTTTAATAGTCCTTAATAGCTTACTAGACCTTTCTTTATAAGTAGCTAATAAAGACTAAGGGGGTCCCTTAAGTAAGGGCCCCTAAGCTTTTTTTAGCTAGCTAGTCGGCTAGCTTATTACTAAAGATCCTTAGGTAGCTAAGGCACTAGTATAGCTATATATTATAAAAAGCTTCTAAGCTAAATAAGAGCCTTTTAATATATATAGCTAGGTCTAAGAAACCTATAACCTTCTTTATAATAGCTTAGCTATCTATAAAGATATAGGTATCTATAAAGGGGTTAAGAGGGCTAAGCTTTAAAGGTCGAGGCCTCTTAGCTAGGTCCTTTAAGACCCTTAGTATCGCGAATAGCTCTATATTAGCTACTTCGATTAAGGGCCCTAGGTTCTTATAGTATGCCTTAATAGGCTTATTTTCTAGGCCTATTTTATAGAAAAAGTAAGCGTTAGTCTTTATAAGGGACCCTTTAAAGCACCCTTTAAAGCTATTAGTATAAAAGGCTAAGGGCTATAACCTAAAGTCTTTTGGGCTAGCTAAGCTAGCTAAGAGGTATTAATATTACTTCTTAGTTAAGGGCTTAAAGGCCTTTATTATTATAATAAAGGCCTTAGGCTCTAAGGCCTATAAAGGCTCTTAGCTAGCTTTCCTTCTTTCTAAGTTATAATTAGGTCTTATAAGGGCTACTAAGCCTTTAAGGAAGCGGAAGAGCTATATATATAGCTTAATATAGCTAAAGGCCCTTAGGTTAAAGCTTAAGTTAGTAAGGTTATCTTATATAGCTAGGTCGTAAGCCTACCTTATAGGGTAACTAAGTAAGAAGTATAAGGTTTAAAGAGTATAAGAGAGGTATACCCTTTTAAATTATACCTTTAGTAGTAGTAGGGCCGCTTTAGCTTTTAAAGCCTTAATAGGGGATCTTTTAAAGGCTCTTAAGACCTTTAAAAGAGCTTAGTTTTATAGTATTTAAAATAGCTTTATAAGGCTCTTAGGGGTCTTAGGCCCCCTATATTAAAGCTAGGCCCTATAGTTTATTATAGAGGTTATATAGGCCTAGTAGAGCTATTTAAAGGCTCTAAATAATAGGCCTTTTTATATAAAGGTTAGGCGGGATAGTCCTTTAAAGGTAGCTTATATAGAGGCTACCTTCTTCTTAATATATTATTTAAATAAGAGCCTAGAATTAAAGAAGACCCCTAGCTACTATACTAAGGGCTTTACCTTAAAAAATAAGCCTCTTATTATTATACCCTTTAAAATAAGCTACTATTACTTACTAAAGTAGATAAGTTCTATCTTTAAGCGGTTAAAGTAGACCCCTTAGTCTTTAGCTTATTTAAATAAGTTAGTAGCTATTACTTTTAGCTATCGAACGTTCTTCTTAGCTAAGGTTAACGTTATAATAATACTAAAGTTATCTATATAAGATAGCTAGTATCCCTTAGCCGCTAGTATCCCTCTTATATATAAGAGGAATAGAATAGGGCTAATAAGAGACCCTTAAAGCACCCTTATTACTAGGTCTATAAGGGGCTAGACTTACCCCTTAAAGGCTAGCTAGATCTTCCTTTTAGTAAGAAAGTAGTTTACTTAGCTTATAAGGGCCTTAGGGAGGTTTAATTCCCTTAAGACCCTTATAAGCTATTCCTTTAATATAAAATTAAAGGCGCCCTTTATATTTAATAAGAAGGTACTAGTAATAGCCTTTTTATTAAACTCTTACTTCTTTTAGATATAGTATAGAAGGAGGAAGGCTATATTTATAACTAACTACTATTTTCGTCCCCCTAGCTATATAGGGTTTAGAAGCCTAGCTATATTAGCTAAATAGCTTAGCTAGGTAGTATATAGCTTTTTAAGGACCTTTCCTAAGTAGTTAAGTAGACTTATAACCCTATAAGCCTTAGGGATAGTATAGTCTAGCTTATTTTACTTAGGAAGTATAATTCTTATAGCTTCCTTCTATGCCTTAGGGTAGTATCCTTAGTTAAATAGAGCTTTATAGGCCTTATTAAAGACTATAGGGATAGCTTTATACGCGTATTAAATAGGGAGAAAGCTAAGAGAGTCTAGGCTAAGGGCTTTCTTATTAAAAGAGCTAAAAATAGCCCTCTTAATCTTAGGGTCCTTTAGCTTTAGCTAGTCCTACTTAACTATACCCTTACTCTTAAGGTATATAAGTAAAAGCGGAATTTTAGGAAATTAAGGAATTATATAAGGCTATATAATAGAAAGGAAGAAGGAGTATAAGGTAGGATTCTTAATAGAGTTTATTAGTAATATATTAGTATATAAAAGAGGTATTAAAGTTAATAATTCTTTTTTTATTTACCGGCGGATATAATATCTTATATAAATAATTATAGATAAACGGAAGAACCTTTTAGGACTAGATTTAGGCTACTATATAGCCCTAAGACTAAGGAATTTAGTAATGCCTTAAGTATATTAGGAAGTATCTTAGTTCTACTAATATTTATATTTAAAGGAGGTTAGTCGTACTAGTATTCTTAAGAGGTCTTAGCTAGTATTCTAAGCTAGCTTTATTTCTTCGATTCCCGATTATATAATAACTAGCAACCCGTTTAATATATAATAATATATAATATAATAAGCGATTCTTTCTTTATAATATAGGATTTTATCTATAATTAATATACTACTTATTAGCTTATATAATTAGGAGAATATATTATAGCTACTTTATTTATAATAGGAATACCGTTCCTTATACTTACTGCCTATATAGCCCGGGGGCTCTTCTTTTTCTAGGCTCTAAGGGGGGTTAAAGGGAGGGCTAGGGCTAGGGTCTAAGGTCGGAAAAAGGGTTATTAGGAAGGCCTTATATTTTTCTATAAAGGTATTAGCTTTTACCTCTATCCCTTCTTTTATATATAAGATACTAAGAAGGGTAGGGTTAGCTCTAGCCTTAGAATAGGAAAAGGCTATAAAGATATTCTTTCTTACTACTTTTATTAAGAAGCTCTCTTAGTATTGCTTTTTAGTAGCCTTAATAGTATACTTAAAGCTATTTCGGGCCTCTATAAAGCTCTTTTAGCTCTCCTCGTCCTAGGCTAGCCTATAAGCCTATTAGGCTAAGCTTAGGGCTTTTTAAAGGCAGGTTAGCTCGTCGGTCTACTAGGTCTTAGATCCCTTATAAGGCTTCTTTTTCGGTATCGCTATATTTAAGGCCTCTATAAAGGTTCTTATTAAAAGGAAAGCTATCCCTTCTAAGTCGTTTCTTTTTATAGCCCTCTTTATAGCTATAAGGAGGTCTTATTCCTTTTTAGCTAAGTATTCTAAAAATACCTTTTAGTTTACTTTCTTATAATTATAGGTAGTAGGCCTAGCTAGTAAGGGCCTATTAGGGCCCCTTAAGCTAGCTTTAAAGGCTATAGGCTTATAATCTAAGCTTATAGCTTCTAAGAAGCGGAAGTTAGCTTAGGTTAGCTATTTAAAAAGGCTATAAAAAGTAAGGTCTATAACTAAGGCCCCTTTTATGCCTTTCCTTTAATAGGTACCTTTTATAGCTACCTTAAGGTCTATTAGTAAGGAAGCCTTATAGCGGTCGAGCTAGCTAATAAGGGCTTCTACCTTATAAGCGTTAAAGGGTTTTATAAAAGGGTTCTATTAAGGGTAGTATAAGTTAAAGTCCTTTATTAAAAGGAAAGGCTATTATAGGAGTTAAGCTATTAGTAGTAGCCTTTTTATTATAAGGGGCCCTTACTAGCCTTAGCTAGCTAAGGCCCCTTTAACCTCTTTTTTATTATATAGGTTAATAAGGGTAAATAGTTTAATACTTTCTACCTTTATAGCCTATATATTAAGATTATAAAAGAGGTTAAAGCTAGGGCTAGCTTTTATTTAAGCTTTCTTCCTTTTATATACTATAACCTTAGGCCTCCTAGTAAGCTTAAGGAAGTTAGTAAAAGGCATAGGGGTTATAATATTATAGGCTAAATACTATATAAGGATATAGCTATTATTAATCTTATAAATATAGGGCTCTTATAATAAGATAAGGTTTACTTTTATTTCTAGGGCTTACTTTAAGATTAATAAGTTAGCTATTTTCTACTTATTAGTATTATACTATATAATATTAATAGGGTCGTAGTTAGGCCTAGGGGGCCTAAGGGGCTTTAAGATTAATAGGTTAGCTATTTCCTACTTATTAGTATTATACTATATAATACTAATAGGGTCGTAGTTAGGCCTAAGGGGCCTAAGGGGCTTTAAGGGCCCTATAAGCGTAAGGGAGCTAGGGCTATTAAGTATTAGTTATTCCCTTATAAACTCTATATTATACCTTATTAGTTATAAGGTGCTCTTCTTAATAATTATAGTATTAAACCTTAAAGTAAGAGTAGCCTTAGCTAGCTTTATAGCTAAGGTAATTATAGTCCTTAGTTAGGTGCTTTTCTAAGTAAAAGGTATACTTAATAGGCTATTAGTAGGTTTAAGGGTTATAGCTAAAGGAAAGGCACCTATAGTACTATATATATATAGTATATTCCTTATAGGCCTTAACTTAAATCTATAAGCTTATTATATAGAGGCCATTTTTAGTATTTAGCTCTTATAGCCTTTAAAGGGACTATAAAGATAAATAATCCTACCTTTTATATTAGGCCTAGGGTACCTAGCTACCTAGGCTGCCCTAAGATATCGATCCCGCTAAAGGTTTTAACTTCTATAGTAAAGATATTAAGGATAAGGGTCTTTAAGAGGTTAGGAATACTCTAAGCTACTAGCTTAGTTTAGCTAGTAAGAAGGTTAGCTAATTTAATAGGTAGCTCCTTAAGGTATAAGGACTACTTCTCTTATTACTTTAGAAGCTTCTTTACTATATATAGGGCCTTTATCGTTATAACTATATTACCTTTATTTAAAGTTAATAAAGCTAAGATAGCTAGTTTCCCTATAGCTTTATTAAGCTCTTTATAAAAAGTAATATAGTTAATAGTAAGCGTTAGCGATTCCTTTTTTAGCTTTAAGATAAGTTAGAAGTCCTCTTTTACGTTCCTCTTAGCTAGGGCCTTAGTTAAGGCTTTTACTAGGGCTTTAGCTAAAGCCTTAGCTAGGGTCTTAGCTAGGGCCTTAAGCGCTTTCTTTATAGTAACCTTAGCTTATAAGCTTACTTTAAGGTTTCCTTAGGTAGCCTTAAGCTACTAGGCGGCCTTAGGCTAGTATAGGGGCTATTATAGGGGCTATTAGCGGTCTAAGGTTCTTATAGCTGCCTTCTTAAGCCCTTTTATAAAGGTCTTATAAAAAGGTTTAATTTTTTAGGCTTCCTTAAGGGCTTAGAGGGCCTATTAAAGAAAGCCCTAGGCCTGGTCCCTAAGGAAAGGGTGCTAGGGCTAGGGCTAGGTCTACTATAAGTATTAAAACGTAGGTTAGATAAGTATAAGGCTAATAGGGCTATTAAGGGTAGCTCTCTTTCGCCCCTTTACTTACTTTAAGGGCTAGTTAAGCTAGAAGTAGCTAGCCTAAGGTAGGGCTAGGCTAGGCCTAAAAAGGCTAGTTTTTAGTATAGGCTAAGTATTATCTTTTATCTTTATATCCTCTAGGTCTTAGTCTTAGGTCCTAGGCTTTTCTTTTAAGGTCTTTAAAGGGCGTTAGCCTTCTAAAGCTTCTTTTAAGCGGGCCCTAGCCTTTAAGATACTTATTTTAACCCTTAGGTTAAGTAGGGGGGGGGGTTAAAGTTAAAGGGGCCCTTCTTAGGTCTAGGCTAAGGTCTTAAGTTAGGTCTAGGCTAGGTCCCGTTAATAAGGGGTATATACCTTTAGTTAGTAAGGGTAGGGAAGAGTTTTCTACTTATATAAAAGAGAACTTTACTTAATTCGCAATCTTTAATAGTATATTATATACCCGCTAATAGCTATATAAGGCTATACTTAAGGGGGCGTAATATACTATTCGCGGCGGTTCTATATATATACTTTTTCTATGTTTTAGGCTTAGTTTTAAAAGGTTAGCTAAGAAGATATAGTATTATTTTTCGTTTTATATTCCTTCTTTATATATACTATTAGCTCTTTTTATAAACTCTTAAAGTAAGCTTTTAAGGATAGCTTCTCTTAAACGTCTTTTAGCTTAATTTACTATAAAAAGATAGCTAGCTTTTACTTTAGTAAGAGCTTTATAAGACTATTAGCTTTTATTAATACTATAAGGACCTAATAAATAAAAATAAGTCCCTTTTAAACTTCTTAGTATACTTAATACTAGTAGATATTAATATACTATAGCTAGGTTAATAGCTTACTATTTTCCTTTATAAGAATTTATATAGTCTATATATTATTAAATTCTATAGATAATAAGGTTAGAATTTATAGTTATAAAGATATAAGTAGCTAGCTAAGGAAAATCGCCTTTTTAACGCTTTTAAAAGAGCTAGTAGCTTTACCTTTATACTTAAAGTTATAATAGTAGCTTACTTTAAAGCTCTTTAAGTAATAGCTCCTTTAAAAAGGGATATAATATACCTTTATAAGCTCTTTCTATCTAAGGAATTTTCTATAAAGGACGAATCTCTTAAATAAAGAAAGATTTTAATAGCTATTTTCCTTCCTTACCCGCTTAAGTATAGGCTATATAATCTTATTAAATAAAGATAAAAGATAGCTTAGTCTATTACTTTTTAGTACTTAAGGCTAAGATTCTAGTTATACTTAGCTAGCTAAGAGACTATAAAAAAGATATTTAGTTTAGTAAAAATAGCTTAAGAAAAGTAAGGAGCCTACCTTTTATTAATATTAGTATTTCTCTTACTTCTTAGCTTAAAAAGATAGATTAAGTAAAAGCTCTTTACTTAATATAAGCGTAAAGGGAAGCTTCTTTTTAAGGGAATTAAGGAGGAATCTATAAGCGACCTTATTAATAAAGGCATCCTAAGTAAGCTAGATAGTCTATTAAGACCTATTTTAAAGGATTTAAATTCTTAGGAACTACTTTAGCTCCCTTAACTTAGTTATCTTATACCTTTATTATAGGCCTTATATAGCCTCCCTATTAATTACTTCTTCCTTTTTTAGGTAGGCTTAAATAATACTATCGATATAAAAAAAGACTATAATCTTACCCTTTTATATTATATATAGTTCCTAAGGGACCTTCTTAAAGCTTAGGGCTTTAAGGGAACTTCTTAAATACTACTAATAAGAAAGGGGTAATCTTTATAGCCTATATAGAGCTTTCCTAAGCTATAAAACCTTTCTTAGCTATTAAAAGGTTAGTAAAAAGTATATATAAATAACTTTTTCTTCCTTAAGTAAGTAGTTAATAAAGGTATTAATAGTATCTATCTAATTAAGTTTAAGGCTAAATTCTACTACTATAGCTATAAAGGTTTAAAAAAATATTACTATTAAGGTAGTTACCTTAATAAAAAGATCCCCTTTTTTTTATTAGTTCTTATAAATAACTAGCTAAGCTTTATACTTTTAAAGGAAGCTATATTTATTAGTCTTATAAATAAAGACCTACTTATAGCTAAGGACCTATTTTCCTCTTACCTTTCCTTTAAGGACCTCTTTAAAAGACCCTATCTCTTTATATAAGGTTAGGTAGTCTTTCTAGGCCTAGAAAAACTAGTCTTTAAAAGAGTGTTTTTCTAGCTACGTTTAGTTTACTAGTAGGTCTAGTAGGTCTCTTTTATATACCTTCCTTACTACTAGCTATAGCTTAAAGAGCCGGCCTATTATAAATACTTTATAGGAACTATCTTTTATAAGCGTTAAATAAAAGTTAGAAAAATAATTAAAATAAGAGAGAAGTTAATCTTCTTTAGTAACTATATTAGGCCTTATAACTTCCTTTACTTCTTAAAGTAAGGATAAAAAAGTAGCTAGGTAATCCTTTAAGAGTAGTGCTTTTCCTACCCCTTTAAGGATTAAGATAAGAAAACTAATAAAGAAAGCTACTTTTAGATTTTCTTCTTATTTTATATAAGGAAGCGTAGGGAGGTAAGCGTATTCTAGCTCTACCGCTTTCCTATAGTCTCCTTCTTTATTTAAATTATTTAATTTAATAGCTTCTTCTTTTTTTTCTTTTTTAAAGTTAGCGTTATCCTTAACTACTTTAACTTTAGTTTCTTTTTCCGTTTCCTTAGCTAAGACCTTTTCTTAAGACTATTAAGAAAGAGGGATTTAGATTTTTTAAATTAGCTAACGTTATAAAAGTAAGAGGGGCTATTAATCCCTCTTTCTATTAAAAAAGCTAGATTTATTAAAAATTATATCCTTAGTCGAAATAACCTTTTATAAAAAGGAATCTAGATCTAAAAGATATTTATAGAATTATAGCTAATAAGGTAACTAATAAAGGCTTTAAGATTAAGCTTTCTTTTCTTTTTCTTTTCTAACTATATATTAGTAGTTATAGCGTATACTTTATAGCTATAAGTATAAAGGTAAGCTAATAAGGCCCTCTTTTTTATAAAGAGCTTAAGGGGTAATTTCTAGTCTATTCCTTAGTTTAGTTTCCTAGGGTCCTTAAAAAAGGTCTTTAGGTCCTTATAGTCCTTTAAGCCCTTAAGGTTCTTTAGGGTTTAGTTTTAAAGGTAATAAGCGGTCTTAATAACTTCCCTTTAAATATTATAGGGAAGCTTTATAATAAGTCTTATTATATAGGCCCTTTTTATTATAGTACCCCTTAATCTTTCTACCCTTCTATTTTAGGCTAAGGTATTTAATACTAATAAGAGGGGTAAAATACCCCTTTTTAAAAGCTAATTTAAGATATCCTTTATAAATAGTTCTCTATTAAACTATATCTTATTTACTTTATAGCTAAAGTAGGATTTTATCTAGTTAACGAAGTCCTAGAAGGTAGACTAGTTATACTTACTTAGATAGGTCTATAAGTATCGTAAAGCATAGCTTAATTATATAGTTCTTAGAGATATCCCTTAGTATAAAGGACCTAGGAAGCTAAAAAATAGGTTTTAAGGAAGGAGCTAAAAGGAGGTATAAGGAAGAAGGTAAGGGTAAGAGGGGAAGTAAAAGTAGCGATAGCTTCTTATAGAGGTAGCGAAAGATAAGACGGATATACTAGTAACGGCTAAAAAAGAGGGGAAAACCTAGTAAAAAGCTCGGTAGTTATAAGGATATTAATAGCTTCTTTAAATAAGATCTTCTTTATTAATTAAGATACTAAATAAGTATAAAAAAAGGCGTTAAATAAAGGAAAGAAAGAGAATTAAAGTAATATAATAATTATACCCTTACTATAATTACTACCCCTATAAGAATTATATATCTCTACCCTACCTATCCGACCCCTTACTTTTAATTTTAGCCTTTATATATTTTTATATACCTTTTATATCTCTCTTTATAAGAGTTATAAGCCTAGGAGGAATAGTATTTTTATACCTTCTAGCTATTATAAAAAGTACCTTTCTTATATTCCTTATAGCTTCCTTTTACCCCTCTTACTAAAAAAGCCGATTTTTAACTAACTTTTCTACCCCCTCTCTTATAATAATATCGAAAAACGACTTTACCGCCCCTATAGTCTATAGGACGATTCTTATAAAGCCCTAAGATTAAGATAAGTAGGTAAAGGAGCTATAAGCTCGTATAAATAAAACTATCTATAATTTAGTCTTCTTTAATAAGTAGGACCTTTTTAAGCCCCCTTTTTATCTTAAGGTAATAGAATTTATAAAGGGAGCTTTCCTTTTCTCTAAGCTAACCTCTATATAATAGAGATCTTTTTCTACTACCTTAGGTAACTATAAGAGTTATTATAAGGAATACCTTTATAAGATAAAGCTACTAACTATTATATATATAGCGATAATAGAATCTATTAGTACTATAAAGCTAATCTCTCTTTAAAAGAAAGAGACTCTTAGGTAGTAGCTCTTAAAGCTTAAGACCTTAATAGCTCCCTTAAGGGGCTATATAACTAACCGTATTAAGAAGACCTATATAGCCTACCTAGGAGCTTTTTCTACTAGGAATCTACTAGCTTCTTTATAGCTAGCTAAATAAAAAGAGATCCTTAAGGAAGCTAACTAATACTTCCTAATAAAAGCTCTTTCTAGCTAGTAGCTATAGGATATATCTCTACTAATAAAGCCTATTAGTAATAGTTAGTTAGCTTCTTAAGGTATATAAGTAAAAGCGAAATTTTAGGAAATTAAGGAATTATATAAGACTACGTAATAGAAGGGAAGAAGGCATATAAGTTAGGATTTTTAATAGAATTTATTAGTAATATATTAGTATATAAAAGAGGTATTTAAGTTAATTATACTCTATCTATCTACTAGCGGACATACTATCTTATATAGATAATTATAGCTAAACGGAAGAACCTTTTAAGACTAGATTTAGGCTGCTATATAGCCTTAAGACTAAGGAATTTAGTAATACCTTAAGTATATTAAGAAGTGTCTTAGTTCTACTAATATTTATATTTAAAGGAGGTTAGTCGTGCTAGTATTCTTAAGAGTTCTTAGCTAGTATTCTAAGCTAGCTCTATTTCTTCGATTCCCGATTATATAATAACTAGTAGCCCGTTTAATATATAATAATATATAATATACCGAGCGATTCTTACTCTATAATATAGGATTTTATCTATAATTAATATACTACTTATTAGCTTATATAATCGGGAGAGTATATTATAGCTGCTTTATTTATAGTAGGAATACTATTCCTTATATAGCTATCTTTTAAGAAGCTAGCTAAGAACTAAATAAAGAGGCTACTAAAGTATAATAATAAGTAGTCTTATTCTTACGTAGCTAGCACTTAACCTAGACGGTTCGACCTACTACCCTTATAGCTACTATAGCCCTTATTACTACGGCCCCTACTACTAATACTATAGCTACTGCCCCTTTAGCTCCTCCTCTCTTAAGAGTATTAATACTATCTTTAACGGCTGCCTTAGGCCCGGCCCTAGCTCCGCCTCTTACTCTAGGCCCGGCCCCGGTCCCGTTAGTTAGACCGGCCTAGCTAGTTCCTTAATAGACCTTTTAGTCCGTTAGTCGAAAAATTAAGGAACTAGTCGAAATCGAACCTTATTAATATTAGTAATAAGGGGTAAAAAGGGGAGATTTTTAAGTAGACCTTTTAGATTAAGATAAGGATTCCTTAAAAAAGTAAAAGACTAAATAATAAAACGGCTACCTAGCTTATTAATTACTAAGCTATCGGTTATTATAATACTAGTAGGTCTTTAAGGAAAACTAACTTAATATAACGACCGGTATTATTCTTAAGGGATAAACCTATTAAGGGGTTTATATTAATAGATATAATAAAGTATAGTTTAAGTAATAATATATATACTATATTAGTAATATATTAGAGGTTATAGACCGTAGACTATAACTAGGTAATTAAAATTAAAGATAGAATCGTAATAAAGATTTATATTAAAAGCTAGAGAGCTATCTATTTAAAAGAGTAAAAGTAGGTAGCTATATATACCTATAAAGACTATCCTTAGATTATAGTCCTAGCTATAATCCTCTTTATAGCTTACTATAGCTTACTTATAAGCTATACTCCTAAGTAATAATCTATCTATATAAAGCTTACTTAGCTTATATACGCTTTAGGTAAGCTAAGCCTAAGTAACTTCTTATCCTAACTATTATTCTAAGCCGCCTTATTATATAAACGTAGCTAGCTCTCTTATAGCCCGCTAACTATAATCGTAATATAATATCTCCCCTCCTTTTAGTCTTATCTATAAGACCTATTACTACCTTAGCCGCCGTATATAAATATACCCTTATTACGCGTATATATATTCCCTATTTTATTCTTTCTATCCCTTAAGATATACTACTAATAGTATATCTAGTCGCGTATTAAAGGATCGTTCTTATAAGACCCTTAAGCGTATTTATTTAGCTAAGTCTATTAATTATCTTAGTTTTAACGTTATACTATATTCTTTCTATTTATCGCGCGGCTTCTACTAGAAAATACTAAAGAAATCTTCTAAGTATACTAAATATATATAATAGGGTTATTCCTATAATACGTTAAGCGTAGCGATTAGCTCTTATAAGTAACTTTATTATCCTACTTATTATTTTATAGCTAATATATTTCCTAGTATCCTAAATAAATCTAAAGTTTAATCGATTAAATAAAGAAAAAGAAATTACTAAAGAGCGAATATTAAAAGCTTAAGCCGACCTAAATAAAGCCTTAGCTTATTTAGCGCGGCTTTACTATTAAAAGCGCTAGCTAAAGATAAAGGGTACTAAGATAGTCTATTAAGGCCTTTATTCTTTAGATAACCTTAACGAGGCTAAGCGCTAAGAATCTAAAGTAGTAGTCGATATTTAGTCTATAGGTAGATTTAATATAATTAATTAAAATACTATTAGTTTATTAAGCGATTTTATAATACCTAGGGTAGATTTTACTAGTAGAACTATTAAAGTAAAGAACTATAGTAAGTTAAGTACTTAAGTAGTTCCTAGGTATTTTCTTTTAATTTATATCCCTTTTACTTAATAAGGTATTCTTATTACTAACCTTATTTTCTTATATTTAGTATTTATTTAGCTTTATATTCTTAATTATCGTTAACTTTAATTTTATCCTATAGTTTAGCGTTTTATAGTACTAGTTTTAATAATAAGATATAAAATATTAGGTATATCTATATTATTATTAATAGCGAAAGTTTATAATAAACTTTTAAAATAGTTTTCTTAACCTTAAATAGTCTAAGTTTCTTAAAATCTAATTTATTACTTAGTCGTTTTATTTTAATATTTCGTTATATAAAGTAAACTATATCTCCCTTTTAAAATATTAGTCCTTATAATCTTTTTCGATTATAGTAAGTAGATATTTATTCTTTAATAAATTAACGTTCTTATTATATTTCTTTATATAATTTTTATAGTTAATCTACTTATAGTATCGCTCGTTTTACTTATAGTCCTTATTAAGTAACTTTAAATACTTCTAAGTTATATCTATAATTAGCGTATACTAGTAAGAGCTTAGTTATTTCTATAACTAAGCTATTATAAGTTAGTTACGCTATTAGTAGCTATTTAACTTAATTGTTTTATTTATAGCTAATATAGTATTATAAATATTATTTAAGTATTTAGTTAAGTCGTTTTATTTATCTATTTATTTATAGGTAATAAGCTATACTAAGCTTATATTTCGTCCTTAATTATACTATAAGAGCTTATTAAAACTTAGCTATAAATATACTTCCTTTATTAAAGATAATCTTATTTAATAGCTTTTAATTACTAATAATAGTTTATAGGAATATATATACTAGCTCTTTTATATTACTTACTTCTTTATATAGTAAGACGTACCTATACCTTATTAGTTTATTAGTAATAATAAATATACTATTATACTTAATATTAATTATAGGTTCTTTTAATAGTAATAGCTTTATAATATAGTTAAAAGCCATTAAATCCTATAGTTTCTTTAGTCTTAATAGCGGTTATAATTCTCTATATAGTTTATATCGTTTAGCTTTACTTTATATATAAAGTTTATATTCTTTAATAAATTATTATACTACTTCTTTAAGCTATAAAAAGTTATATTATTATTTAGTCTATTTTATTATTCTTTAGATTCCTTAGTATTAATATATTAAATATTTATATATATCTTATATAACTTTATCTTATAATTCTAGTAGTATTTAGATTTCATTTTTATATATTAAAACTTTTAAATATTCTATATTATATCTATTTAATATTTGTTTTTATTTTATTTAAGATCTTTTAGTATATTAAGTTATTAGGTTATACTTTAAATATTATATTTAGCTATCGTTACTAGTAGTTCTTATTTTTATTAATTTCTAAGAGCTATCCTTTTACTATATATACCCTTATATTATAGTTACTTCGTTAACTAAGGGCTTTAGCTAGACCGTTTTTTATTCCCTTTTTATAGATTATTTTATAATTAAATTTTAATAAGTATTCGGCCTATTAGATTTATCGTCCGTTTAACTATTATATTATTATAAAGTATAAGATATTCTTATAATCTATATAGACCTTAACTTTATACTTACTTTTAAGAAGGTAGTATTAAAATTCCTTAAAAGCTTAAATAATTATAAGGAATTCTTTATTATAAATAAGGTAATTAAGTTCTATACTATATAGCGTCTTTAAATTAAATATAATTAGTTATAGTCTTCCTTTATTATCTTTTTATCCGATTTATACTCTTAAAGTAAAGTCTAATATATTAGTTTTAAGTTCGATTTATTATTTTAGATTAAAGGTAGTAAAGACTAGTTCTTATATAATCGTAGTCTTAATATATTTAAAAGCTTTATTAGCTTTATCGTCTTATATAAATCCTTTTTCTTTCTTTATTAAGTTATATAGTAGTATTATAATCTTTCTAAAATCTTTAATAAATCGTTAGTAGTAATTTATAAATCCTAGGAAACTTTATATATCCTTAACGTTCTTTAACGTTAGCTATTCTTTAACTAAGTTAATCTTATCTTATTATTTTTATATCTCTCTTAATAAGATTATATATCTAAGGAAGTCTACTTCCTATATATAAAACTTACTTTTCTTTAGTTTAACTAATAACTTTATATTCTAAAGTATATAAAGTACCTTATAAATATATTCCTTATATTCTTCTAAGGTATCTAAGAAGATTAAGATATTATCTAGGTATATTACTATAAAGATATCTAAGTATTTATATAGGATATTATTAATTATCTATTAAAAGGTAGCTAGTATATTTATAAGTCTAAATAGTATTACTAGATATTTAAATAGTCCGAATTTCGTTTTAAAGGCTATTATTTATTTATATCCCTTTTTTATATATATCAAGTTATAAGCGCTTTTAAGGTTAAGGGCTATAAACTATTTTTTACTATATAGTTAATCTTATAGTTTTAATATAAGCGGTAATAGTATTTAGTCCTTTATTATAATATCGTTTAAGTATTTATAGTTAATAACTAATTATAGCTTACTATTTTTCTTTAAAATAAATATTACTAGGTAGCTTACTTTAAATATTAACGTTTATATATATCCCTTTTATAGATTCTTATTAAGGTAGTCGTATAGTATTTATAGTTACTTTTCGTTTAAGTTATAGATCTTATAAATCGTTAGCGTTATTCTATCCTTAAGATAAATTTTATAGTCTTATTAACTATATTTAAGTAACCCTATCTTAAGTTCTTCCTTAAAGAGTTTATTATATTTCCGGTATTCCTAAGGGATATTCTTTATTCTATCTTATAGGCTTTATTCTTTCTTTTAAGAGCTAGTTTCTCTTAACTTAAGCTCTTTATTAATTTATTTAAGGTCTTTCCTTAAAGTAATAATAACGTTTTAGATCTTTATATTATATCCTTTATTTTATTTATATTAAATACTAGGTTATATAGCTATATTAGCTAGTATATAGGTCTTATTAGTCGATTTTATTATATCTATTAGTTCGGTTACTATTTTCGTTTATATCGCTAAAGCCTATAATAATTTACTTAAATAGTTATCCCTTTTATCTTATTTAGTAGCTAAATTATTATATAATTTTACTTTCTTTTAAATCTACTAGTCTTAAAAACTTATATTTTCGTTTTAACTTAGCTAGCTAGTTTTCTAGTTAATTAGTAGGTTGCTCTCCTATAGCTATAAAAGCCCTGATATTCTCGCGAAGAGAGATGCGAGAAGTGCATAAAAATACACGAAGGTGAAATTAGAAGTAAGGGGTCGGACAGGCAGGGCAGAGGGATTTGATTCTTGCGGGGGCAGCAATAAAGATAGGGGAGTAATTGTTATATTGCCTTAATTCTCCTTCTTTCCTCTATCCAACGCCCTTCTTTATACCCGTCTAGTATCTCAATTAACATAGAAGATCCTGCTTAAAGAAGCCACTAATGTCCTTTCGACTACCGAGCTTTTTGCCGGTTTTCCCCCTCTTTTCTAGCCGTTACCGGCACATCCGTCTTATCTCTCGCCACCTCTATAGGAAGCCATCGCCACTTCTGCTTCCCCTCTTACCCCCACCCTCCTCTCTGCACCTCCTTTTAGCTCCTTCCTTAAAACCTGTTTTTTAGCTTCCTAGGTCCCTCGTGCTAAGGGATATCTCCGAGAACTGCGAAATCAGGCCACGCTTCGCGACACACCCCCTTAGCTATAGCCTGCCCTTATAGAAAGGGTAAAGCTAAATACCTAGGCTAGTGAGCGTATAGAGGAGGTCTTAGTCTACACTTATCCCCTACTCGAGAAATCCGGGTTTTAGCCCGGCTCTTTTAGACCTACTTTAGGAAAGGGGCCTTAAGGAGGAAATTAAGTCCTATAAGAAAGGGGGCTTCTCTAGGATAAGTCCTAAAAGGGGGCCTTTAAGAAGAATAAGTCCTAATTAAGCTAGGGGCCCTCCTCTAGGATAAGTCCTAATTCCTCTCTTCGGCTATAGACGTCTCCTTCCTCCTACGTGCTATTAGCTCCTCTCGTAGACTCTTAAGGCGGGCTTCTAAGGACAGCTTCTCTTAAACGTCTTCTAGCCTAATTTGCTATAAAAAGATAGCTAGCTTCTACTTTAGTAGGGGCTTCGTAAGACCGTCGGCTTTTATCGATGCCGTTAGAACCTAACGGACGGAAATAAGTCCCCTTTAGACCTCTTAGCGTAACCAATGCTAGTAGATATCGATATACCGTAGCCGGGTCGACAGCTTACTGTTTTCCTCCGTAAGAATTCGTATAGTCTACGTGTTATCGCATTCTATAGCTAACGGGGACGGAATTTATAGTCGTAACGATATTAGTAGCCGGCTAAGGAAAATCGCTTCTTTTAACGCTTCTAAAAGAGCTAGTAGCTCTACCTCCGTACTTAATATAGTAACGGTAGCTTGTTTCGAAGCTCTCTAAGCAATGGTTCCTCTAAAAAGGGATATAATATACCCCTATAAGCTCTTTCTATCTAAGGTATTATCCGTAAAGGACGAATCGCTCGAATAAAGGAAGATTTCGGCAGCTAATTTCTTCCTTTCCTGCCCTCCTAGGCGTAGACTATATAATCTCGTTAAATAGAGATAAAGGATTGCTCTGTCTGCTGCTTCTTAATGCCTAGGGCTAGGATTCTAGTTATGCCTAGCTAGCCGGGAGACCGTAAAAGAGATATCCGGTCTAGTAGAAATAGCTAAAAAAAGCAGGGAGCTTACCTTCTATTAATATTAGTGTTTCTCTTGCTCCCTAGCTTAAAAGGACGGATTAGGCAAAAGCTCTTCGTCTAATATAGGCGTAGAGGGAAGCTTCTTATCAAGGGAATTAGGGAGGAATTTATAAGCGACCTTATCGATATAGGCGTCTTAGGTAAGCTAGATTGTCCGTTAGGACCTATTCCTAAGGATTCGTATCCCTAGGAACCACTTTAGCTCCCCTAGCCTAGTTATCTTATACCTTTATTATAGGCCTCGTATAGCCTCCCTAGCAGCAGCTTCTTCCTCTTTTAGGTACGCCTAGATAATATCGTCGACGTAGAAGAAGACCGTGATTTTACCCTTCTATATTATACACGGTTCCTAAGGGACTTTCTTAAAGTCTAGGGCTTCGAGGGAACCTATTAAATGCTATTGCTAAAGAAGGGGTGATCTTCGTAGTCCGTATAGAGCTTTCCTAAGCTATAGAACCATTCCTAGCTATTAGAAGCCTAGTAGAAGGCGTATATAGATAACTTTTTCTTCCTTAAGTAGGCAGTTAATAAAGGCGTTAACTATATCTATCTAATCGAGCTCGAGGTCGAATTCTACTGCTATAGCTATAAGGGTCCGAAAAGACATCCCTGCTAGGGTAGTTGCCTTAGTAGGAAGATCCCCTTTTTCCTACTAGTTCCTATAGATAACTAGCCGGGCTTTGTACTTTTAAAGGAAGCCGTGTTTATTAGTCTTATAGATAAAGACCTACTTATAGCTAAGGACCTGTTTTCCTCTTGCCTTTTCCTTAAGGACCTCTTCGAAAGACCCTATTTCTTCGTATAAGGCTAGGTGGTCTTTCTAGGCCTAGAAAAACTAGTCTCTTAAGGGGTGTTTTTCTAGCTGCTTTTAGTTTACTAGTGGGTCTAGGAGGTCTCTTTTATATACCTTCCTTGCTAATAGTGGCTTAAAAAGCCGGCCTGCTATAAACGCTCCGTGGGAACCGTCTTCTATTAGCGTTAGGTAGAAGTCGGAAAAACGATCGAAATAAGGGAGAAACTAGTCTTCTTTCGTATCGGGCCCTATACCTTCCTTTGCTTCTCGAAGCAGGGATAAAAAGGCAGCCTAGTAATCCTTTAAGAGAGGTGCCTTTCCTACCCCCTTAGGGGTCGAGACGGGAAGACTAACTAAAAAAGCTACTTCTAGATCTTCTTCTTATTCCGTAAGAGGAGGCGTAGGGAGGTAGGCGTATTCTAGCTCTACCGCTTTCCTATAGTCTCCTTCTTCGTCTAGATTATCTGATCTAGCAGCTTTCTCTTCTTCTTCTTCTTCGAAGTCGGCGTTATCCTCGACTGCTTCGACGTTGGTTTCTTCTTCCGTTTCCTCGTCTAGGACCTCTTCTTAAGACTGTTAGGAAGGGGGGATTTAGATCTTCTAAATTAGCTAACGTTATAAGTATAAGAGGGGCTATTAATACCTCTTTCCGTCGAAGAAGCTAAATTCGTCGAAAATTATATCCCTAGTCGAAATAACCTTCCGTAGAAGAGGAATCTAGATCCGGAAGATATTCGTAGAATTATACCCGACGAGGTAACTAATAAAGGCTCTAGGATTAAGCTTTCTTTTCTTCTTCCTTTTTAGCTATACATCGGCAGTTATTGCGTATGCCTTATAGCCGTAGGCACGAAGGTAGGCTAGCGAGGCCCTCTTCTTTGTAAAGAGCTCGAGGGGGGATTTCTAGTCTATTCCTTAGGTAGTCCCTCTAGGGGTCCGGTTCCGAAGGTAATAGGCGGTCTTAACGACTTCCCTCCAAAGGTCGTGTAGAAGCCTTATAGCAAGTCTTATCGTACGGGCCCTTTCTATTATAGCACCCCCTAATCTTTCTGCCCCTCCGTTTTAGGCCTAGGTATTCGGTGCTAACGGGAGGGGTAAAATGCCCCTTTTTCGAAGCTAATTTAAGATATCCTTTATAAATAGCTCTCCGTTAGACTATATCTTCTTTACCTCGTAGCTAAAGTAGGATTTTATCTAGTTAACGAAGTCCCGGAGGGCAGACTAGTTATACTTACTTAGGTAGGTCCGTAAGAAATAGGGGAAAACTATCCCTAAAAAAGCGTCTATAAAAAACATTACCCTAACGAAGCTTTCCTAATCCCTCGAGACGTCGGTCTAGTCGACCTAAATTTCCTTATACGGCTAGTCCGGCCGTATTAGGGTCCGTCTAGAAATTCGTCTCCTAGTCTTCCCTGAGCCGCAGTGTTCGCATTCGACGGTCTTTAGTCCCCTTATTCGTACGCCCTATTATTATCCTAGCTTATATAAAGCTAAGGGGCCCGGGTAACTAAGTCGTGCGTGCTAAAGAAGACCGTCTCCTTAGGCTGCCGGAAGAGGGTCCTTTAAACCTACCCTCCTTTAAGCAGGGAAAGCTAGCTTCCGTATCCCTCTATCCGTACGGTTAATTCCCCGGTAATAAGGTATTCCCTCCGTGCCTTCTTAAAGGACCGGAATCGTAAGAGTATATTATAGATATCGAGGGAAGCACTAGAGTTAAGGATAGCTGATTTTCGTAGGGGATAGTCGGAGGGTCCTAACGGTTGGTCTTGCTAATCCGTAGGGAAGACGAATGCCGGATTTGCTATACTAACGATTTTTCCTCGAATTTACGGCTCGAATAAAGGCAGCGGCGTTAGTTACTATTTCTTAGCAACCTAAATCTTATCTATCTTCTTCTGCAATAAGGGGTCCTCCTTAAGAGACTATTATATCGTTTCTTATAGCCTCTTTAAAGGGTTAAATCCTTTAGGTCGGTTTTCCTCGAAGACCTACTAGCATTGTAATAATCGATGGCCTAGGGATTTATAGGCTAGGCAGCTGTTTCGTTGTCTAGTCTTCTATTTCTTCGAGGAATCCTCGTCTTAATCCGGAAGGTCTGCTTAAAAACCTCCCCTTTTTACCCCTTATTGTTAATTTTAACGAAGAGGTTCGATTTCGACTAGTTCCCTGATTTTTCGACTAACGGACTAAAAGGTCTATTAGGGGACTAGTCGGGCCGGTCTGACTAACGGGACCGGGGCCGGGCCCGGAGTAAGAGGCGGAGCCGGGGCCGGGCCTAGGGCCGCAGCTGCAGTTAACGACGACGTTAAGGCTCTCGAGGGAGGAGGAGCCGAAGGAGCAACAGCCGCAGCAATAGCAGCGGGAGCCGCAGCAACAGGGGCTGCAGCAGCTATAGGGGCAGCAGGTCGAGCCGTCTAGGTCGAGTGCTGGCCACGAAGGAATAAGACTGCTTGCTATTGTACTCTAGTAGCCTCTTCGTCTAGTTCCCGGCTAGCCTCTCGAAAGATAGTCGAGTAACCGTTACTAATAGGCTTTATTAGCAGAGATATATCCCGTAGCTACTAGCCGGAAAGAGCTTTTATAAGGAAGTATTAGTTAGCTTCCTCGAGGATTTCTTCCTACTTAGCTAGCCACGAAGAAGCTAGTAGGTTCCTAGCAGAAAAGGCTCCTAGGTAGGCCGTATAGGTCTTCCTAATACGGTTAGTTATATAGCCCCTCGAGGGAGCTATCGAGGTCTCGAGCTTTAAAAGCTACTGCCTAGGAGTCTCTTCTTCTCGAAGAGTAATTAGCTTTACGGCACTAACGGATTCCGTTATCGCCGTGCGTATAGTAGTTAGCAACTTCGTCTCGTAAAGGTATTCCTTACGGTGACTCTCGTAGTCACCTAAGGCAGCAGAAAAAGCTCTCTGTTATATAGAGGTTAGCTCGGAGAAGAGGGTAGCTCCCTCTATAAAATCCGTTGCCCTAGGACGAAGAGGGGGCTTAAGAGGGTCCTGCTTATTAGAGAAGACTAAATTATAGATAGTTCTATCTACACGAGCCCGTAGCTCCTTTACCTACTTATCCTAATCTTAGGGCTCTATAAGAATCGTCCTACGGACCGTAGGGACGGCAGAGGAGTCGATTTTTATTATCGTTGCGGAAGAGGGGGGGCAGAAAAGTCGGTTAAAAATCGGCTTTTCTAGTAAGAGGGGTAAAAGGATATAAGAAGGTGCCTTTTATAGTAGCCGGAAGGTATAGGAATACTATTCCTCCCGGGCTTATAACTCTCGCAAAGAGAGATGCGAGAAGTATATAAAAATGTACGAAGGTGAAATTAGAAGTAAGGGGTCGGACAGGCAGGGCAGAGGGATTTGATTCTTGCGGGGGCAGCAATAAAGATAGGGGAGTGATTGTTATATTGCCTTAATTCTCCTTCTTTCCTCTATCTAACGCCCTTCTTTATACCCGTCTAGCATCTCAATTAACATAGAAGATCCTGCTTAAAGAAGCCACTAATGTCCTTTCGACTACCGAGCTTTTTGCCGGTTTTTCCCCTCTTTTCTAGCCGTTGCCGGCACATCCGTCTTATCTCTCGCTACCTCTATAGGAAGCTATCGCTACTTCTGCTTCCCCTCTTGCCCCTACCCTCCTCTCTGCACCTCCTTTTAGCTCCTTCCTTAAAACCTGTTTTTTTAGCTTCCTAGGTCCCTCGTGCTAAGGGATATCTCCGAGAACTGCGAAATCAGGCCACGCTTCGCGATAAATATAAGGTCGTATTCTTTAATATCTATAATATTAAAGTTAACTTATTTATTATAGCCCTAGATATTAATATTAAGGTAATTAATTTTTATATTAATAATTCTATTATTATAGTTAAAGGCCTCTTCTTTAATATTTATAAATTTATATAGATCTTTCTTATATCTTTATATAAGTTAGTAACGATTAATAACTCTAAGTAAAACGTAATTACTTATTACGCTATAGTTTAAAAGTATATATATATAATATCCCGCGATTTAAATATCTAATACTATTTAGTTACTATAGCTTAACGTTACTATATATAAGGTCTTTAGCTCTTATTATATTATACTAGTTTATAGCCCTTTTATAAATAGTATACCTTATTTTTTACTTAGTCCTTATTTATTTTATTTAGGTATTCTTCTTTAATTTATTATTAATATTATTTCTTTATATTTTCGTCGCGTAGTATTATATTAGGGCTTAAGAGACTAATTTCTTATAGCTAATTAAAGATTTCTTATTTTTTAACGCTATATTATTTATATTATATTACTTTATAGTTAATTACGTACTATACTTTATAATTCTATTTATTTTTATACTAAAGGTTAAGTTTTTATTTTATATCTTTTTAATTTTTATATAGTATATCTATATCGATTTTTCCTTAGTTAAATATAGCTTATAGCCTTTATATATATTACTAATAATATTTTAGTATATCGTTATATCGTTTATACTATACTTATACTTTTTTATATTTATAAACTTTATAGTTTAAGTATATATATTTATTATAATCTTCCTTATTATATTTAACTTATTATATAAGTCTTTAAAAGATTAAGGGTTTAGATACTTTAAAGTAAGTAGCGTTATACTATTCTTTTATTTTAGCGTATTTATAGATTTTATATATCTTTAAAAGATATCTTATTAGTAAACTATAATCGTCGCGGTATTTAAGTAGTATACTATAATTAGGTTCTAATAATATAACTTAGTTATTTAGGTAGCGTTAATTAATTTTCTAGTAGTTTAGTTTTATACTTAGGTAGGGTTTTAAAAGTACTTATCCTTTAAACTTAACTAAGAAAGTATTATATTATACCTATATTTAAAAGTATATTATATAATCTAAGTAAATATATAATATCTATAAAATATACTTATAGTACTTATAAGTAAGTAGTATTAATAGATTATCTTTAAATTCTCCTTATAGTTACTATTCTTATTATAGAGCTATAAAGGTATTAACTATAGCGATAGCTATAATATAGTCTCCTTTATATAGTGCTAGTTAATATCGAATTAATATAGCTTATTAGTTTTCTATAAGAATTTAAGGTATTTATTAGGTTTTAATTTTAAGTATTTCTTTAAATTCTTTAAAGTATAAAGTATATTCTTTAATTATAGTATTTTCCCTTAATAGTAAGGGTAGTAGTATAAGTTTATTCTCGTCTTTTATTTCTCTAAGTATTTCTTATTCTTTAAAGCTTATATCGTCGATACTTTATTATTCCTCTTTATATTATTATTATAGTTTTATAAGTATAAGGGCTATATCTATATCTTCTTTATTATATTATTTATAGACTGCCTACTATTATTATTAATTTTTATTTTATATATTTTCTTAGAATCGTTTACCGTTCTTTTTAATCTAGTCTTAAGAGACTCTTTTAAGATAAAGGTGTTCTAGTTCTATAAATTTAACTTATTTCTATATTTTAGGATCCCTTTATTATATTATTATAAGGGTCTTCTTTAGTAGTTTAATAGGGATAAGGGTATATACTTTAAGCACGCGTAGTATATAGCTAAGGATTAATAGAGTAATTAACTATACAATTATCTAATTATTTAGCCTATATATAGCTTTAAAGGCCTTAGGTTATAAATATAAGTCTTAGAGATTTCTTTACTCTATACTTCTTTATCTTTATTAAAGTCGCGTAACTAATAGTATTTACTTTAAAAGGGAAAAATAAAAATTTAAATTAACTATAATTAAAGAAGATACTTAATTAAATAATTAAGGTCTTTATAACGCCTTTAAGTATACTTAGAAGTAAGTTAGAAGGGGAGTACTAAGGGTCTTATCCCCCCCTTAATAGGCTAATATCTATAGGGGTACGATCTTACCCGTTAAACTCCTCCCTAGCGACTTTCCGACCTAAGATACTAATAGAAAGGGCGCGATAATAATAGGTAAGGTTCTCTTCCTAAGTATATAAGTAAGTAAATAAACCGTCGATAGAACTTTTCTCCTTTACTATAATCCTTTCCCTTTATATCTTTTATTCCTCCCTTTACCTATAAGCTACTTATTTAGCTCTTTCTTATTTTTACTCGCGTACTTTCTTTTTTAGATAATTATCTACTACCCCCTATATACGCTCTTAAGTATTCGCGCTTATTATTCCTAGGGGTATTAAGGAAATAAAGTAATTAGCGTTTATACTAGTTTATAGCTTTAAGTATAACTAGATTAGATAAGCTATAAAGTCTTATAGGCTAATTATTATTACGTTACTAGTAGTCCTATATAAATATATAGAATTATAGTTATTAATATCCTAGCGGTAGTTTTAATATATTCCTAGGTTTTTAACTCCTTTAACCTAGGAGGGTTTAAAACCTAGTATAAACCTTATAGGGACTATAGCTAGAGAGGCTATTACTATACTTCGTTTCTAAGGAGTAACGGGGCGTGCTATAGGTATTACTAAAGTCTTTAGCCTTAGGGTAATTAACCGAGCGCCTAGTAATTTTAGAGTCTTAAGGCGAGTTAGTAGTTAGGCTATCTACCTTTCTTCTCTACTAGCTCCTTATTAAGTTATCGGCGGGGGTATAGTTATAAGTCTTTTACTCCTCTATATATTTAGAGGAGTTATTAGTAGCGGGCGAGGAGTAAGCTTAATTAGCTATATATTAAAGGGGGAGAATAAAGGCATCGTTTCTATATAGATAAAGGGACTAGTAAGGGCGCTTAGCTCTCTCCTTTATAGGTTCTAAGGTAGGGATCCTATCTTAAGGTTACTTAGGGAAAGGCTACTTAGTTTAAATAAGGAGCTCGATTCGGTTAACGCTTAAGGTAACGAAGGACTAGGTCTATTCTCGATTCCTATCGGTATAATTAGATAGTTAGGGGTCTTTTTAAGGAGGAGTTTTATAAAGAAACCGCGCGTAGCTTAAGCGATCGGGTTAAGTTACTCCGTAAAGGTAGCTAGCGTAGATAGCTCCTTTCTCGCTTTCCTTACTATATAAGCTAGTTCTATATCTCTTTAGAGCGGTAGTCTTTATCTAGTAAGCTTATCTAAGAGGTTAACTACCTCTAGGACTTCTTAGAGGTCTTATTCTTCTTAGTCTCTTAAGATAATATAGTTATATTAGTAAATCCGCTCGCTCCTAAGAATCTTTATAGGAAAAACTCTACTAAAGGTCGTTAAACCTTAATTAAATAGTATCTTTTATAGTTATTTAACCCCGCTATTAAACTACTAGGAAACTCTACTACCCTATAATATCGCTTATATATAATTAAGCTCGTTCGCCGCAATAGCTTAGATTCTATATATTAGCCTATTAATATAGCCTTTTATACTTATCCTCTTATCTAGCTTAAAGAAATACTAGTCTCGGTATAAGATCTTATCTATTTATAGGGCTTCTTATATTACCTTATACCTTTACTTTAAAATTACTTTAACTTTTAAGCATCGCTATTTAATTATCTTAAAGCGTAGCTTAACTATACCTTTAACCTAATATTAGATTATTATTAAAGCTAAGTAGCTATATTCCTACCCTTCTTACTAAGCGGTATAAGGGACTAGCGTATAAATAAAGTTATAAGGAACTTAGAGGATATAAAGAAACTACCGCTATACTTATAGGAACGTATAGAGTCTAGTATATCGTCCCTCTTTTTAAGTATTAAAAACGACTAGGTTTCCTTCTCTATAGTCTTAAAGGAACGCCCCTTAGTAAAGTCCCCCTTTATTTATACTTACTAAAAAGTTAATAACTCTAGTTATATACCTTTATTTATACGTAAAGCAACTAAGGTTAAAGGTAGGAGCGGTAAACTTAATTAAATACTCCTTATTATTTAAGTATTTATAGTACTTCTTATATCTATCTTTTATATCTTCGATAGGTTCCCTTTAATAGTTAGTATAAACCGATAGTAAGTAAGGTAAGGGGTATACCGCGTTCTTAATACCTCTTATTAAGATTTTAATTATCGCGCTAAGGCTAAAGCTTATAGCTTATTATTTATCGATAGCTTTATAGAGAAAGTTATATATATCGATAATATACTCTTTTTAGCGGGCCTTATTCTTAGTAAATCCGTTTATCTTTTTAACGCCCTTATATATTATCTAAGCGTCTTTAAGGGTAATATCCTACCGCTTAATAGGGCCCGTTAGTATTAAGTACTAACGATCTTTATAGATATACTAAGGAGGTTACTTCTACCTATAAATATCTCGTTAGTCTTAGTTTACGAACTTTTCCTTATCTTTAGCGTAGAAGCGCCCTTCGCCGCCTTCTACTTTAACTTCGCCGTAGTAAGTAGGTAAAATAGAGCTCTTACTCCTAAATAATAGTACGCTAAAGAAGATAGCGGTATTCTTAGGGAGGTCTATAGCTAGGCCTAGGGTACTATTTTAGGTTCGCCGCTATATCTTAGGAAAGGGTAGAGTAAGCGAAAGAGAGGGAGAAGATAAGATTAAATAGTTAAGGTAAGTAGTTCTAAGTTATAACGCTAAGAGGCTAAGTATTATATATATATATAAGAGTTATATTAGTAGAGGGGATCGTTATAAGTAAGGAAGTATATAGAGTATATATATATATATATATAAAAGGAAGAAAAAGAAAGGAAGAAAAAGAAAGGAAGAAGGAGGGTATAGTAAAAGGAATAAATAGTTATTAAAGCGCGCGGTTATTAGTTACTTTAGCTAGCCTTTATAGCGGTAAGGTCTTAGGTATATTTAAGAGTTATACTTAAATAGCTTCTTTTACCGGTTATTAATTAATAAGCTATTTAATCTCTGCCTTTTTCTTCTCCTTTTTACTCTTTTTATTCTTCTTCTTCCTCTTCTCTCCTCTATCTTCTTTATTTCTCTAGACCGCTACCTCTTATCTTCTCTTTTTACGACTACTTCTTCTTCCTTATTATATCTTATAAGACCGCTAAACTTAAAACTAAAGAGCTACTAAATATCGTTAACCTCTTTTTAACTACTCTTCTATAACCTTCCCTTATTACTACTACTCTTTTTACTTAGAATTATTATACTAAGGTCTTTTCTCTTTATATAGAGTACTTTTAAGTAATAACTGTTTAACTTATTTAATCTCGCTTAGCTTATTCTAACTATTTTCTTCTATAAATCTATAGTTACTTTAAGACCTAGGTCTATAGTAGAAATAATATCGGTTATTAAGGGTTTCTAATTTATATAGAAATTGCCTTTTAGTTATAGGTTCCGTTAAAAGCTCTTAATATTATTAGGATTAAAGCGCGTAGTTACTCTCTTTTCTCTTACTTTCTTAAGAGCACGCTAGGTTAGTATAATTAAATCGTCTTTTATACCCTTTATTATAGACGTCGGCTAGTAACCTATATCCCTATAAAAATCGCTTATCCGCGTAAATACTTCTTTTCTTAGCTTAGTTTAAGGCGGTAAGAATACTCTTAAGCAGTCTTAATTACTTTATATAAAACTTATAATCCTTGCCTTTATTAAGGGTATATTCGAACTTATTAAATAACTATAACTTCTACTTATAAGTATATTATATTTCCTTTTTATAAGTATCTCTCTCTTTTAAGTACTACCGGCGGTTCTTACGCTAACTATATTTAAGATTTAACTAAAGCGCTTATTTATAAATAGCTATACTTCCTTAAATACTATAGGGCTACTTATAACCTTAATAGATTCGATAACTATATATATAGTTATAATTTCTATACTAACCTTAAGACTAATAAATTTTACGATAAGTATATTAGTAACGAGACCGCCCTTTATCTTCTTTATAATATCCTTAATCCCTTTAGTCCTACTAAGGATTTAAAGGAAGGGGAGGAAATTAACCTTACGCCCGTTTTACTTAGAAAGAGATTATATAGGTTTAACAAGCTCTTTCTTAAGTAATAATTAAATAGTCTTTAAGTTTACTTTATAGTAGTCTATAATAGGTTTACTAAGAGTAAGTAGCCTTATTTAGTCGCTATCTTTAGTAGTAAAAGTTTTTCTCTTAAGGTTATATACGTTTAATTTAGTAAGTTAAAAATATATTAAAATTTATCTTATAAGCGCGTTTATTTTCGCTATAGTAGGTCTCCCCCTTTATAATAAAGAATAGACGTCCCTATCTATAAAGTAAAAACTCTTATTTTTAAGGGAGGTAGGTAGTAAGAATATTCGTTTTCTTACTTTATTATTTAATTATATCTCTATTTATCTTCTTTAAGGTAGTAGAGGGTTATCGCGAAGCGTAGCTTAATTTCGTAGTTCTCGGAGATATCCCTTAGTACAAGGGACCTAGGAATCTAAAAAACAGGTTTTAAGGAAGGAGCTAAAAGGAGGTGCAGAGAGGAGGGTAGGGGCATAAGGGGAAGCAGAAGTAGCGATAGCTTCCTATAGAGGTGGCGAGAGATAAGACGGATATACCGGCAACGGCTAGAAAGGAGGAGAAAAACCGGCAAAAAGCTCGGTAGTTAAAGGGATATTAGTAGCTTCTTTAAGCAGGATCTTCTTTATTAATTAAGATGCTAGACGGGTATAAAGAGGGGGTTAGATAGAGGAAAGAAAGAGAATTAAGGCAATATAACAATTACTCCCCTACTATAATTACTGCCCCCGTAAGATTTAAATATCTCTGCCCTGCCTGTCCGACCCCTTACTTTTACTTTTACCTTCGTGCATTTTATATATACTTCTCGTATCTCTCTTCGCGAGAGTTATAAGCCCGGGAGGAATAGTATTCCTATACCTTCCGGCTACTATAAAAGGCACCTTACTTATATCCCTCGTAGCTTCCTTTTACCCCTCTTACTAGAAAAGCCGATTTTTAACCGACTTTTCTACCTTTCCCTATAACGATAACGAAAACCGACTCCTCTACCGTCCCTACGGTCCGTAGGACGATTCTTATAGAGCCCTAAGATTAGGATAAATAGGTAAAGGAGCTACGGGCTCGTATAGATAGAACTATCTATAATTTAGTCTTCTTTAATAAGCAGGACCCTCTCGAGCCCCCTCTTCGTCCTAGGGCGACGGACTTTATAGAGGGAGCTACCCTCTTCTCCGAGCTAACCTCTATATAATAGAGAGCTTTTTCTGCTGCCTTAGGCGACTACGAGAGTCACCGGAAGCAATACCTCTACGAAACGAAGCTACTAACGGCTGCTCGTACGGCGATAACGGAATCCGTTAGTGCCGTAAAGCTAATCTCTCTTCGAGAAGAAGAGACTCCTAGGCAGTGGCTTTTAAAGCTCGAGACCTCGACAGCTCCCTCGAGAGGGTATATAACTAACCGTATTAGGAAGACCTATACGGTATACCTAGGAGCCTTTTCTACTAGGAACCTGCTAGCTTCTTCGTGGCTAGCTAAGTAGGAAGAGATCCTCGAGGAAGCTAACTAATACTTCCTTATAGAAGCTCTTTCCGGCTAGTAGCTATGGGATATATCTCTGCTAATAAAGCCTATTAGTAACGGTTACTCGACTATCTTTCGAGAAGCTAGCTAGGAACTAGACGAAGAGGCTGCTAGAGTATAATAGTAAGCAGTCTTATTCCTTCGTGGCTAGCTCTCGACTTAGACGGCTCGACCTACTGCCCCTGCAGCTGCTACAGCCCCTATTGCTGCGGTTCCCGCTGCTACTACTACGGCTATTGCCCCTCCGGCTCCTCCTCCCTTAAGAGCCTTAACGCCGTCGTTAACTATAGCTGCGGCCCTAGGCCCGGCCCCGGCTCCGTATCTTGCTCCGGGCCCGGCCCCGGTCCCGTTAGTTAGACCGGCCCGACTAGTCCCCTAATAGACCTTTTAGTCCGTTAGTCGAAAAATCAGGGAACTAGTCGAAATCGAACCTCTTCGTTAAAATTAGCAATAAGGGGTAAAAAGGGGGGGTTTTTAAGCAGACCTTCCGGACCAGGACGAGGATTCCTCGAAGAAACAACGTACGAGGAGGAATCGACCTACCTACTAAGCGTGCAAAAAGCCCTATCGGCTGGAAGACTGCTAGCAGGTCTTCGAGGAAAACCGACCTAAAGGAATTAACCCTTTAAAGAGGCTACGAGAAATAGTATAATAGTCTCTTAAGGAGGACCCCTCGTTATAGAAGAAAATAGACGAGATTCGGGTTACTAAGAAATAGTAACTAACGCCGCTGCCCTTATTCGAGCCGTAAATTTAAGGAAAAATCGTTAGTATAGCAAATCCGGCATTTATCTTCCTCACGGATTAGTAAGACTAACCGTTAGGACCCTCCGACTATCCCCTACGAAAATCAGCTATCCTTAACTCTAGTACTTCCCTTGATATCTATAATATACTCTTACGATTCCGGTCCTTTAAGAAGGCATAAAGGGAATATCTTATTGCCGGGGAATTAACTATACGGATAGAAGGATACGGAAGGGTGAATTTTACAATAAAATTACCTAACGGATCTATGCGAATTCTTCGAAGAAAAAGGGTAGCTTTTTACCCTTGATTTTTAACGAGCCTGATTTCCTTCCGCCTTCTTCGAGAGGAAGGAATCTTCTAGGATACGACGTCTAAGCCTACGAGGCTAGTCTAGAAGAATTAGACTATTAGGCTTATCGAGGAGAAATTCGGTTAATTCGTTCTCGAATTCTAACCTATTTATAGAAAGGAAATACTCGAGAAGTTAGCTTTCCCTACTAGGAGGAATAGGTCTACTATAAAAGACCCTCTTCTAGCAGCCTAAGGAGACGGCATTCTTTAGCACGTACGACTTAGTCACCCGGGCCCCCTAGCTTTGCATAAGCTAGGCTAATAATAGGGCGTACGAATAAGGGGCCTAAAGACCGTCGAATACGAACACTACGGCTAAGGAAAGACTAGGAGACGAATTTCTAGACGAACGCCTTTACGGCCGGACCAGCCGTGTAAGGAAATTTAGGTCGACTAGACCGACGTCTCTAGGGATTAGGAAAGCTTCGTTAGGGTAATGTTTTTTATAGACGCTTTTTTAGGGATAGTTTTCCCTTATTTCTTACGGACCTACCTAAGTAAGTATAACTAGTCTACCCTCTAGGACTTCGTTAACTAGATAAAATCCTACTTCGGCTATAAGGTAAAGAAGATACGGTCTAATAGAGAGCTATTTACGAAGGATATTATAAATTAGCTTCGAAAAAGGGGCATTTTACCCCTCCCGTTAGCACCGAATACCTAGGCCTAGAATAGAGGGGCAGAAAGATTAGGGGGTGCTATAATAGAAAGGGCCCGTACGATAAGACTTACTGCGAGGCTTCCCTATAACCTTTAGAGGGAAGTCGTTAAGACCGCCTATTACCTTCGGAACCGGACCCTAAGGACCTAAGGAATAGACTAGATATCCCCCCTTAAGCTCTTTACGAAGAAGAGGGCCTCGCTAGCCTACCTTCGTGCCTATAGCTATAAGGCATACGCTATAACTGCCGATATATAGCTAAAAAGGAAGAAGAAAAGAAAGCTTAATCCTAGAGCCTTTATTAGTTACCTCGTCGGTTATAATTCTACGAATATCTTCCGGATCTAGATTCCTTTTCTATAGAAGGTTATTTCGACTAGGGATATAATTTTCGACGAATCTAGCTTCTTCGACGGAAAGAGGGATTAACAGCCCCTCTTACTCTCTTAACGTTAGCTAATTTAGAAGATTTAAATCCCCCCTTCCTAACAGTCTTAAAAAGAGGTCCTAGACGAGGAAACGGAAGAAGAAACCGACGTCGAAGTAGTCGAGGATAACGCTAACTTCGAAGAAGAAGAAGAGGAAGCTGCTAGATTAAATGATCTAGACGAAGAAGGAGACTATAGGAAAGCGGTAGAGCTAGAATACGCTTACCTCCCTACGCCTCCTCTTACGGAATAAGAAGAAGATCTAGAAGTAGCTTTTTTAGTTAGTCTTCCCGTCTCGAACCCTAAGGGGGTAGGAAAGGCACCTCTCTCGAAGGATTACCCGGCTGCCTTTTTATCCCTGCTTTAAGAAGCAAAGGAAGGTATAGGGCCCGAAACGAAAGAAGATTAGTTTCTCCCCTATTTCGATCGTTTTTCCGACTTCTACCTAACGCTAATAGAAGACGGTTCCCACGGAGCGTTTATAGCAGGCCGGCTCTTTAAGCTATAGCTATTAGCAAGGAAGGTATATAAAAGAGACCTCCCGGACCTACTAGCAAACTAGAAGCAGCTAGAAAAACACCCCTTTAGAGACTAGTTTTTCTAGGCCTAGAAAGACCACCTAGCCTTATATAAAGAGATAGGGTCTTTTAAAGAGGTCCTTAAGGAAAAAGCAAGAGGAAAATAGGTCCTTAGCTATAAGTAGGTCTTTATCTATAAGACTAATAAACACGGCTTCCTTTAAAAGTATAAAGCCCGGCTAGTTATATATAGGAACTAGTAGGAAAAAGGGGATCTTCCTACTAGGGCAACTACCCTAGCTAGGATGTCTTTTCGGACCCTTATAGCTATAGTAGTAGAATTCGACCTCGAACTTAATTAGATAGATATAGTTAACGCCTTTATTAACTGCCTACTTAAGGAAGAAGAAGTTATCTATATACGCCTTCTACTAGGCTTCTAATAGCTAGGAAAGGTTCTACGGCTTAGGAAAGCTCTATACGGACTACGAAGATTACCCCTTCTTTAGCAATAGCATTTAATAGGTTCCCTCGAAGCCCTAGGCTTTAAGAAAGTCCCTTAGGAACCGTGTATAATATAGAAGGGTAAAATCACGGTCTTCTTCTACGTCGATAACATTATCTAGGCCTACCTAAAAGAGGAAGAAGCTGCTGCTAGGGAGGCTATACGAGGCCTATAATAAAGGTATAAGATAACTAAGCTAGGGGAGCTAAAGTGGTTCCTAGGGATACGAATCCTTTAGAATAGGTCCTAACGGACTATCTAGCTTACCTAGGACGCCTATATCGATAAGGTCGCTTATAAATTCCTCCCTAATACCCTTAATAAGAAGCTTCCCTCTACGCCTATATTAGACGAAGAGCTTTTGCTTAATCCGTCCTTTTAAGCTAGGGAGCAAGAGAAACGCTAATATTAATAGAAGGTAGGCTCCCTGCTTTTTTTAGCTATTTCTACTAGACCGGATATCTCTTTTACGGTCTCCCGGCTAGCTAGGTATAACTAGAATCCTAGCCCTAGGCATTAAGAAGCAGTAGATAGAGCTATCCTTTATCTCTATTTAATAAGATTATATAGTCTACGCCTAAGAGGGCAGGAAAGGAAGAAATTAGCTACCGAAATCTTCCTCTATTCAAGCGATTCGTCCTTTATAGACAATTCCTTAGATAGAAAGAGCTTATAGGGGTATATTATATCCCTTTTTAGAGGAACTATTGCTTAGAGAGCTTCGAAGCAGGCTACCGTTATAACTTCGAGTATAGAGGCAGAGCTACTAGCTCTTTTAGAAGCGTTAAAAAAAGCGATTTTCCTTAGCCGGCTACTAATATCGTTACGACTATAAATTCCGTCCCCGTTAGCTATAGAATACGATAACACGCAGACTATATAAATTCTTATAGAGGAAAATAGTAAGCTGTCGACCTAGCCACGGTATATCGATATCTACTAGTATTAGTTACGCTAAGAGGTCTAAAGGGGACTTATTTCCGTCCGTTAGGTTCTAACGGCATCGATAAAAGCCGACGGTCTTACGAAGCCCCTGCCGAAGTAGAAGCTAGCTGTCTTTTTATAGTAAATAGGGCTAGAAGACGTTCGAGAAAAGCTATCCTTAGAGGCCCGCCTTAAGAGTCTACGAGAGGAGCTAATAGTACGTATAAGAAGGTAACGTCTATAGCCGAAGAAAAGGAAGAGGTTTTTCCCTTTAGAGGGCCCCCTATTTTAGTTAGGTTTTTCCCTTCTAAGAAGGCCCCCTTTCTTATAGGACTTTCCCCTCTTTAGGCCCCTTTTCCTTAAGTAGGTCTAAAAGAGCCTAGGGACCTAAAAGGGCCCCTACTTTCCTCGAGAGATATCCCTTAGTACGAGGGACCTAGGAAGCTAAAAAACAGGTTTTAAGGAAGGAGCTAAAAGGAGGTGCAGAGAGGAGGGTAGGGGCATAAGGGGAAGTAGAAGTAGCGATAGCTTCCTATAGAGGTAGCGAGAGATAAGACGGATATGCCGGCAACGGCTAGAAAGGAGGAGAAAAACCGGTAAAAAGCTCGGTAGTTAAAGGGATATTAGTAGCTTCTTTAAGCAGGATCTTCTTTATTAATTAAGATACTAGACGGGTATAAAGAGGGGGTTAGATAGAGGAAAGAAGGAGAATTAAGGCAATATAATAATTACTCCCCTACTATAATTGCTACCCCCGTAAGATTTAAATATCTCTGCCCTGCCTATCCGACCCCTTACTTCTACTTTTACCTTCGTGTATTTTATATGCACTTCTTATATCTCTCTTCGCGAGAAGGGTAAGTTATTATTAAGGAAGGGTAGGAAATATTATCTTTATCTACTTAAGGAGCCTTAGGTAGAAAATTTAAAACGATAAGGTAGTAGGTAGAGCGCTTATAAATATCTTAGCTATTATAGTCGTCCTTCGATTAAATAGTTAGATAGTAGCTTAGTTACTAGTTAGGTTCTAGTATACTTCTTATAATAATTATAGATTTTTATCTTTACTGCTTTTTCCTCCCTAGCTCCTTTTTACCTTTTCTTTTTCTTATTAAATTAGCGTCTTTAAGGCTCCTATATAAAGATCCTTTTTTACTTTACTAAGTTATAGTAGCTAAACCTCGATCGTATACCTTAGGCCTTTCTTAAGTATTTATAGTCGCTCTTCTTTCTTTTCCTAGCTTTAATCCTTCTAAGGTTTATTAAGGAGTCGTTATAACTATAGTACTATTTAATCTAAGGCTTCTCTACTTAGTAGGAGTAGTAAATTATCTACTTTATTTATTATTTTTTCCTTCTTCCTCTTATTAAGAGTAATCCTATCTTAGAGTAACTAGTCGTCCTTAGTAGAGCACTATTAACCTTTCTTATCCTTTTTAAACTTCTTTAAATACTCTCCTAGGATTATCTTATTAAGTACGATTTTATCTAGAGTCTTAATCTTATATACCTTAGACTACTTTAAGCGCGATACTACTTAAAAGGGACCGTTCTACCTTATCTAATACTTAGCTTACCTCCTTAGATTATTTAATTATCTTATATTAAATAGTAAGATAAAGTCTTTAAGTTATAAGCTTTCTTTCCTTATTATATACTTATTAGCTTTATCCGTCCTCTTTATTAATTAATTTTAATATCTTATTACTTTTTTCTTAGCTTCTTTTATATCTTTTTCTTTCCTTTTTAAAACTTATACTTATACTTTAAATAATTCTTTTCTTATCTTTACTTTATCTTAGTTAATTAGTCGCTAAGTTAGGTATTCTACCTTAAGAGGTAGTACTAGTTCCTATTTATATAGTAGGTAGAAAGCTAATATTCTATAAGACTCTTTAACTACTATTTAGTTTATAAGGATTACTTAGTTAAGGTATTTAATCTACTTACCCTTTTTCTTTACTATTTTTATAAGTACTATTATTAACCTTTAGTGCCCTTATTCTACTACCGCGTTTACCTTTAGATTATATACTAAAGTTTAAATAACTTTAATACCTATATCCTCTAGGATATACTTAAAGTCTTTCTTTATTTTAAGCCCTCTATTAATTATAGCGTATAGTATTATACTAACCTATAAATAATAAAGAGTATAAATTTAGTTATAGCTCCCGCGGTAATTTCTTTAACTAGGGTTACTTCTACTTACTTAGTAAGGTCGTGTTATACTTCTATAAGGTATAAATACCTATAATTAGATAGTATATACTAGCTATTAAAGTAAATCTTACTTATAGGGTAGCTAAGCGCGGTCGCGGTTATAACTTCCTAGGGTCTCTTAGTCGTAAAGTATTAGTATTCTTTATAAGAAGAGATTATACTATAAATATCGTTTTAAAGGCTAGCCTACTAATACCTATCCTTTATAAATATATATATAACTTATTATCCTTTATATCCTATTTACGCGTAGTACTTTACGATAATCTTTTTCTATTCTTTTAGGTTATCTACGACTAGTATAGGTCCCCTTTCTTCCTTTTTAGGGAGTTACTAAAGCTTCTAATCTTTAATATAGAAATTTAGACTCTTTAGATATAACTTCCTATAGTCTTATTTAGAAAGGCCCTCCGGCTGTTTTAATATTTAAAGGAAGTCTATAACTATCCTCGATTCCTTTAAGTAGTCCTTTTATAGCTTAGTTATTTATACTATATTTAAGTAAAAGTCTATAAATTCTTTAATATTGCCTTTTATTTCCCTATTTAATACGTTAGAAGGTCCTTTGGCTTTCTTAAGAGTCCGTCGGCTATACTATTCTTCTTACCTTTAATATATCGTATAGTAAAGTTAAAGAGGAAAATATAGCTTATCTAGTAAGTTACTATAGCTTTAGGGACGTCTTTAAGGGCACCTTTAGTTAATTAACTAGGACTTATATATTAGTTTCTAGGATAAAATATAGGCTATATAGGTATATTCTTAGTCTCTTAAGCGTACTTAATATAGCCCTATACTCCCTCTTTATTATATTATATTTAGTTTCTACTAGTAACTACGTTTTACTTTTAAACCTTATAGGGCGCTTCTTTCTATTAACGATTTATATTAAGACTGCCCCCTAGCTAAGTAAACTAGTATTATATATTAGAATAATATCTCCTCTTCCTAAGCTAAGGTTAAGGGATACTAGAAAGACTAAATTAATAATAGCTTCCTTAAGGGTAGCTATCACTTTTATTTATTTATCTCCTTATTCCTAATAAACTTCTTTCTTTAGTAGGTCTATAAGGGGTTTTACTAAGATAGCGAACTATTTAATTTAGATTCGATAGTATCCTATAATACTAAGGAAAGCTTTAATATATATTATATTAAAGTATCTTATCTATTCCTTAATTTTAATAACTTTAGCTTCTATAAGGCACCTTTTATTTATTCTATAGATATAACTAATAACTTTAGTTACTTACTATTAGAATTTCGATTTAGCCCTTATAATCGTATAACTAAAGAGTTCGACGTTAACTAGGACTTTATTAAGGTTAATAAGGTATTTAAAGATAAATCTCCTTGCTCTTAGCGCTACCTCTTTATTATTATACGTTGTATTAAGCCCCTTAATACCTATATTATCAAGGAAATTCCTATAGATATTCAGTATAAGGTCTTATAGGATTCTTTATATTATCCTTATAAATTAGCTAACTAAGTTCGTAGCCCCTTAAGGAAGTATATATATAAATAAGAGGCTAATAAGTATTACGAATATCGTTAAGCTATAGCTTTTAATATTAAGAGGGATCTAATTATAGCCTAAAAAATAGTCTAGGAGGGAAAGGATCTTATATATTAAGAAGTAGTCGCTAAACTTATCTATATTTAGCGGTAGGTTCGTATCTCTTATTATAATAGTATTTATATATATAGCGGAATTAATTAAGTATAGTCTTTTATCTTTCTTTACTACTAGGAAAAAAGGGTTCTTATAAGGCCTATGCCTTTCTTTAAGGACTCCTATTTCTAGTTTAATTTTAAGGATATTAATAACTTTCTACTTTATCGCTTTTAGGATTAAGATTAAGGCTACTTACTATGCCTTATATTCTATTATCTTAATAACCTATAGTAGGGCTATAGCTAGGTCGACTCTACTTCTTTCTATAAAGTCCTAAGATAACGCTGCTTCCTTATTAAATAGAATACTATTAAAGATCCGGATTTCTACCTTTATAAGAAAGCCCTTAAATTATTCGTAGATTACTTTAAGTCTTTCTTACGTTAGCCGCTTTCCTTTTTATATACTTAAGAATTTTCCTATTAAGTGTTCTAGGTAGGGTCTAGGCTATATCTTATCTTTAACGGTATTTTATTTAGTCTTCTTTTAGTTAGGGTCCCCTTCTAGTATCGAGCTATCTAATAAAGTATCGTTAATAAGGTTAATCTTATCTACTTTTCTTTTAAAGAGAGTATTAACTCTTAGATTATATAATCTAATAGGTCGTTTCCTCCCTATCTTAACTTTAACCTTCTAGATCTTTTAGAACTTCTTTCTAGCTTTAATAATATTTTTCTTAAATTCTCTTATAGCCTCTATAACTATAACTTTAATAATCTCTTTTACTATCTTAGATCTAATAGCTAGAATCGCTTTATCTCCTTTATCTATAATTAATTATTATTATACTAGTACTATTAAGGGCTTATTTATATTAGTATAGGCTAGGTTAGGCACTTAGTTAGCACCCCTTCTATAACTAAGGATCTTACCTCTTAGTAAAAGAATCTTAGCTATCGGGGTATCTATAAGGGTTTCTCTCTATAATTATTAAGTAGCTCCTAGGTTATCTTCTTTAACTTTTATTACTAAAGCCTAAAAAAATTTTCTTAGGAGCTAGGTAGCTGTTTCCTATATAGCCTCCTTAAGCTTTAGTCTTTTATATATATCTTTATTAACTATTAAGGTCGTAGCTTAAAAGGATTTTACTATATCGACCTTATCTAAAAGCTCTTATTTAATAGCTCCTACTACTAGCGTAACTACTTAAATAGTACCGATTTAATATTTAACCTATATATCCCCGTTCCTTAAGGAATAATTAAATAATATACGCGCGGCTCTAATAAATAGTATATCTAAGATAAAGGGGACTAAGACTCCGTTTAGCGTAATATAAAGATAGATTAATATCTAGGCTATACTTAAATAAAGATTAGTCTCTACCTCCCTAACTATATCTATAGGGGACCTAGGATATACCGTTATTAATACTCTTATTAGTAGGATTTTAAGCCTATATATATTTATATATCTTTTAATAATAAGGTTTCCTTTAGACCTAGTATCGATTAAGGCGCTTAGAACTTTAGCTTTCTAGCTACTTAGTTATACTTAAATATAGGGTAGGTCTTATATATACTTAAGTAAGCGGAAAGGTATAAGGACTATATTTATATATATTATAGGAATCGCTATAAGGTCCTTTAAAGTTATTTCTTAGTATCTTATTAAGAGTACTACTTCCTATATAATAAATTCGTCTTTCTTTAGTCTTATTTCCTTTAGAGTTTATTAATTAAATAGTCCTTAGGCTAGTTACGTTGCGCTAATTATATTAGTTATAAACCTAACTTCCTTTAGTACTTATTAGACTTCGAGGTACTTATAATCTAATTCTTTATAAGTAAGGTAAGTAAGCTTAATTAGTTTAACCTAGTATTCTTTATCTTATTCTTTAACTTATACTAAAGCTACCGCGAATTTTCCTTATAGATATTTAAGAAGGAGTAAACTACTCTCTATATTATCTTTAGCTACTTTTATAACCGTTATTATAGCTCTATAAGGTCTTATATTACTCTTTACTTTCTCTAAGGTTTAGAATTTAGTGTTTTCTATACCTTAAGCTATATCTATATATCTTATACTAAGTCTCTTACTTAGTTAAGGAATAAAGTTAATTAGGTAATTTAAAGGGATTAGGATTCTTTTATATATAATTTCTCCGACGATTTTATCTATAAGTCTATCGAACTTCTTATCTAGATCTACTCTATATCTATAGTATATAGGGATAATCTTTAGGCTAGTTTTTATTATTCTTATTATCTTAATTTCCTCTATATCCTCTTTAACTCTTTATCTTTTCCCTTTATAGGTATTAATCCTTATTATAGTTATATAAATTATCTAATTATATATATTACTTTATTATATATTATTCGTAATTATAATAACCGATATCCTTCTTACTTCTTTTTTTATATCGCTTACTTTTAGATTCCTTAACTTCTACTTATATAGGCTTCTATATCTTTAAAACTAGTCTAAGAAACTAGATTCTCTTTTACTAGTAGCTTAATTTAAGTAAGATAGTATAACTATAGCTTTAACTTATTTTATAAGTAGTAATATAAAGGAGTCTAGCTATATATCTACCTAGTATATAATAAGCCTTTAAATATATATACCTATTTAAGAAAACCTATTAGTAAGTACTAAGGGAATTACGCTTTTATTATCTTTTCTTTTAAGGTAAAGAGTCCTATTTACTACTTTATATATTATAAATCCGATCTTATAGTGCTAAGAGTATACCTTATACTTATCGGGGTAGTATCCTTCTTTACTATAATAAAAGTATCTCCTAGGCTAGTTAAAAGCATTAACCTAAAACTATATATATTAATTAGATAGGTAGTAAAATCCGATAGTATTTACGCTACCTCCTTATCTACGACTTAAAGAGTAGCCTCTACTACTAATATATCTCTATTCCCTATTAAGCTAGTTAAATATCTACTCTTACTAGCGAGTAAGGTTAATCTTTATATCTTAAAAGGCTTTTATTAGGTCTAAGATCTCCTTTATAGGCTATCTAGGTTTCTTATCTATTTTCTTTAGCTCTTTAAGAAGTTTTTCTTCGCCCTTATTAAATTCAGCTTCTTTTATTACTTTATTAATTTCCCTAAAAAGCTAGTCTTTCCTTAGGTTCTTAAGCTTTTAATTATAGACTTTAAATACTATATCTTATCGCTTAATATCCTAGTAAGGTACTAAGTAGTTATTAATTATATAGATAAGGCTTTTATATAAGAGTTTCGAGATAACTTTAGATATCTTCCTATTTCTCTTTATAACGTTAATAATAAGCTCCTTCGGTATTATATAGTAAATAAAGTATAACTAAACTATAGATTCTTCCTAGCTATTAAGTTATACCTTATACTATAAGTATAAGTAGAGACTAAGCTATTCTATAACTTCTATAATAGTCTTAGGCTTTTTAGTATTATAATAGTTTAAGCGGTCGTTAGTAGTTTTTAGTTATTTAATATTATATACGTAGTAGTATTAAAGGAGTCTTTTCTTCGCTTCTTCTTAGGTAAGTCTATCTATAAGAACTTTAATAGTAGGGGCTTATATAAAGGAGATATAGACTTCGAGCTAGTCTATTTTATCCTTATTATAAATACGGTTAATATATATTTCTTATTCGAACTTCTTAAGGAATTTAGTTACGTTTTTACTATTAAATTTACTAATAAGTAGGAGTTATAGTTAGCGGAGTCTTCCTATAAGGTTATCTTAGCTTCTAGTAAGTATATCTCTAAGTTTATTAGTAATCTTATTAATATCTACCTTAATTTTCTTTATATCGCTAGTAATAGGATTAGATAATCCCTCTTAACGGCTAGCGTTTTTAGATATAGTATACCTATAAATTACGAGGTTACGAAATTTAAAGTTAGAGTTTTTAGAGTTAAAGGATATCTTATTATAACTATCTTATTACTTACTTTCTTATTTATTAGCGGAAGGTAAGCGTTCTCTATAAGCTACTATATAAAGGAGAGCTAAGGTTAAGGTTATTAAGGTATCCTTTATTAGTACTTATATTAGTATTATTAATATATATATAAGTAAGAGGTCTTAGTAGGGTTCTAAAATAGTCTAGATTACGCTATTATCGTTATTTATATCTTTTAAAGTATTATATAAGGATTATAGTTTCTTAACTAAGTCGCTAGTATTAAGGGTTATAGGGCTAATAATAAGAGCTTAGGGTTTTTTAGTATTAGCTTATTACTTTTCCTTTACTACTAGTAAAGGCATTATCTAATTATTTATTTCCTAGTAAGTCTATCGCCTTATTAGGTCCCTAACTTTAGCTATTAAGGTAGTTACTACTTTAATTATTAAATCCCTAGATTTTATTTTTTCTAAATAGTACCGTCGTCCTCTAAGTATTCTCGGCTTTATAAAGCTACTCGTCGCTATATAAATAAAATAGAATAATAAGTTTACGCCTTAAAGACTAGTTTTAATAAGGACGAGGGTATATACTTAAAGCACGCGTAGTATATAGCTAAGGATTAATAAAGTAATTAACTATATAACTATCTAATTATTTAGCCTATATATAGCTTTAAGGGCCTTAGGTTATAAATATAAGTCTTAGAGATTTCTTTACTTTATACCTCTTTATCTCTACTAGAGTCGCGTAACTAGCGGTATTTACTTTAAAGGAGAAAAATAAAAATTTAAATTAACTATAATTAAGGAAGATACCTAATTAAATAATTAAGGTCTTTATAATGCCTTTAAGTATACTTAGAAGTAAGTTGGAAAGGGAGTGCTAGGGGTCTTATCCCTATCTTAATAGGCTAATATCTATAAAGGTACGATCTTACCCGTTAAAGTAGCTTTAAGAACTATCTAATACTATTCTTATTACTTAAGTATACTATATATTTATTATTATAGTATATAGTCTAACTAAAGAGTTTATACTTTAGTTCTTATTTATTAGTAGTATTTAAGTATTTCTTACCTTCTAAGGCTAGTACTTAGTAGGTTTTCCTCTCCTTATAAGGTTATCTATATTCTTTAAAGTAATATTTAAGTTTCTTATAATTAAAATACTTTCCTTTACTTTTCTATACTATATCTAGATCTATCCTACCTAGGTTAGTTATATAGGTATAAGTAATATATATTTTGCGCTTCTTTTTATAGTTAGCGTATTAAGTAAAGTTATTTCTATAAGAAGGGTTTTAGTTTCCTCTTCCTTATTTCTTTTCTTAGCGTCGCGTATACTATCTATCGTTAATTTATACTACTATAGTAATATAGTCTAAGAGGTTATTAGGTCGATTTTCCTTATAAAGCTCGTCCTTAACTTCTTTTTTAAGCTTATTATAAAATCGTAATATAAGAGATTTATTATTTTAATTAAGCTTTAAGGTAACTTAATAGAACTTCGTAGTATAATCTAATACTAAGATCCTTTATTAAAGTTCTTAAAGTTTCTATTTAGCTTCTCGTTCCTCGTTAGTTATTCTAAATACCTTTATAATAGCTTCTTTAAATCCTTAGAAACTAGTAAAGACTTTATTTATCTCGTTATCTCGTCGCGCTAGTTAGTTATTAAGAAAGTCCCTTATAATAGGTCTAAACTAAGCGAGTACCGTTCTAAATAAATAATTTCCTATATAAAGTACCTTTTTAACTAGGTCTAAGAGTTTTATAAAGTAAAACTAATAGTAGGCCTTAAGTTAAGTAAGAAAGTCTTAAAGTATACTATAAGTACTATTAAATAGTCCTAGCTATTTTAGTTTAATTACTTTTTTAAGGTCCCTAACTTATCTATTACCTCCTCCGTTCTTAAGTAACTATACCTTATATTAAAGGGTAATAATCTTATATATTATATCCTAAGGCGATATAGTAGCTTTAAAGTTAGTTAATTTAGCTTACTATATAAGTATATTAATAGTTACGATATTACTTAAAGTAATATAGTATTATATTAAATAAAAGCTTTTAATATATAATAACTAGTATTATTCTTAAGAGATAAACCTATTAAGGGGTTTATATTAATAGATATAATAGGGCGTAGTCTAAGTAATAATAAGTATATTACGTTAGTAATAAGTTAGAGGTTATAGATTATAAACTATAACTAGGTATTTAAGTAATTAGAATTAAAGATAGGATCGTAATAGAGATCGTAATAGTTATAATATTAAAAGCTAGAAAGCTATTTATTTAAAGGAGTAAAAGTAAGTAGCTATATATACCTATAGAGACTATTCTTAGATTATAGGCCTAGCTATAATCCCTAATATTAGATTATATAGAGCGTAGTAATCTTATTAATCCTAGATTACTTAGATCTTTATAATCCCCTCGATTATATATTTATTAAATAGTTATACTAACTATTTATCCGTTAGACTATATTATATACTTAACGCGGTCGACCGTTAGCGGCCTAGTAGCTATAGTTATAATAGAAGTAGTACTAACGCTTCTTAGCTAGCCTAGCTAATATAGAAGACTTTAGGCTATAGCCCTTAGCCTTTTATACTAAGAGCTTTAAGGGGTGCTTTAAGGGGTCCCTTATAAAGACTAATACCTACTCCTTTTATAAAATAAGCCTAAATAAGCTTATTAAGGTATACTATAAGAACCTAAGGCCCTTTATTAAAGTAGCTAATATAAAGCTATTTATAATACTAAGGGTCTTAAAAGACCTAGCTAGGAGGCCTCGGCCCTTAAAGCTTAGCCCTCTTAACCCCTTTATAGATACCTATATCTTTATAGATAGCTAAGCCGCTATAAAGAAGGTTATAGGTTTCTTAGACCTAGCTATATATATTAAAAGGCTCTTATTTAGCTTAGAAGCCTTCTATAATATATAGCTATACTAGTGCCTTAGCTACCTAGGGATCTTTAGTAATAAGCTTACTAACTAGCTAGCTAAAAGAAGCTTAAGGGCCCTTACTTAAGGGACCCCCTTAGTCTTTATTAGCTACTTATAAAGAAAGGTCTAATAAGCTACTAAGGACTATTAAAAGGGACTCTAAGCTACTAAGGCGGCTAAAGGCCTTAGGGCTAAGGGCCTAGGTAAATACTATATATTTATTTAAAAGACCCCCCGCCTAGCTCTTAGCCCGGAAAAGGACTTTATAGGGAGGCTTTAGCTAACCCTCTTAGCCTTCTACTAGCTCCTTTTTAGGGCCGGCTTCCTATTTTCCTTCTTAAAAAAGACTAATAAGGTAGACCGAGATAACTACTACTATAGCTAAGGAAGGTATATAGCTAGGCACCTTATCTTAATATACTTAAACTATAAGAGGGAAAGAGAGGTCCTTTACTAGACCTCTAAGAGATAAGAGGGGGCCCTTAGCCTACTTATTCTCTATAGCTCTAAAGAAGGAAGGGAAGCCCTTCTAACCTTCTTAGCTAAAATAGAGATAGGGATAGCTAAGTAGCTTAAAAAGGAGTAACCTAGGGGCCCTAGGGCCCTTAAGGGGGAAAATCACCGCGTAAAAGGAACTAAACTAACCTTTCCTTTATCTTTACCTTTATAGCTACCCTTTCCTTAATTAGTTATAAGCCCCTAGGCTCTATAGCTAGCTAGGACTACTAATAAGGGCCTAGGCCCTTATTAGCCTTACTATAGCCTTAGAGGCTATATATAAGTAATAATATAAAAAAATTAGCGTCGATAAATAACTTTATACGCTTTAAGAAAGATAAAGAAAGAGAGGGAAAGGTAGATATATTTACCGCGGAAGTTAGTATAGTAAACCGCGGCCTTTTACTTTAAAAGATAAGGGACTTACTAGTTAGAGTTATTATTATTACTATTACTACTATTATTACTATAGCTATTCTTATAAGTACTTATTAATAGGGTAACCTATATAGCTAGGAACGAACTAGCGCTTTAGGTAAAGTAAAACTTACTTATTACTACTACTACTATAGTTAAAGAAGGAAGAAAAGGAAGAGGAGGAAGAAAGGGGGATGCCCCTTTATATACCCCTTAGTTAAGGAAGGCTACCTAAGGCTAAGGGGACGGGTAACCTAAGGCTTATATAGGTCTAGGCCGGCCGCCGGCTGCTTAGGGGCGTATATAATAAGCCGCGCCCCTATTTATATAGCTAGCCGGCTAATAAGTATAGAGCTAGGTACTAGCTACCTAGGTTAATAGGCGTAGGGATAATAGGGCTAGTAGGGCTAGCACTATTAACGAAAAAGGGTAAGGTAGAACTAGCGGTATAGGGAGCTTAAGGCTTAATTCTATAAAAGCTATTAATAAGGCAGCGCCGCGCTATATTAAAGGGAGGGTATTATATAAGAGTCTTTAACTATTATAGGTTATAGGCTTAGGCTATAGCTTAAGCTATATAGTTATATATAAAGGGCCGGATCCTATATATATATATATAGGCTAGCTATATATAGAAAAGCTTAGTATAGCTTATTAATATTATCCTATAAACGGCACCTATATATATACCTTTACTTACTCTATAATATTTACTAAGTTATACTAAACTAGGAATTAAAAGATATAAAGAGCTTTAATAGGTTACTAGTAAAGGGCTAGAGTTACTTAATAGGTAATTTCTATCTCGCTTATTTAGCTAAAAGATAATTTTAGCTATATCTAATTATATATATATAGCTATAAATTAATAGTATAGCTAGAGCTTAGCCCGGTTAGTAACTATTAAATTAAGTTACTAATAGCTTAAGCTCCTACTTATAATAATCTTTTAAGCTTATACTTTACTTACTATAAGGAGTATAAGTATAACGAAATAAAAAGTAAAGAATAGGGCTAGCGATTTAATCGTTAGTATCGATATCTTAGCGCCGCCCTTACTAAATATAGGCGGTATAGGGGAGAGAGTTTAGCTCCTTTAAGTATTAAACGAGAAAACTAATCTAATAGTTAATATATTCTAGGTATAAAGAAGCTATATATTCTATACTATATAATAAACGTATAGACTTAACCGGATATTAGTAGTCCTAGAACCGGGCCGCTAGCGAGTTAGATAAATACCTAAGATATTAAGAATATAAAGTGCTCGATAAATAGTACTTCCTTTTATAGCGTAACTCTATTAATATTTTATATTATACTTATAGGCTATTTACTCCTTAAATACTTTAACTATCTATAGAAGCGTTTTAATATACTATATTTAAAATCTCTAAAGTTAAATTATCCTTTAGCCTAATAATTTCGCTATTATAAACTTTTTTATATTATTACTTATATATAGCCTCTAAGGCTATAGCGAGGGTAATAAGGGCCTAGGCCCTTATTAATAGTCCTAGCTAGGTATAGAGCTTAGGAGCTTATAATTAATTAAGTAAAAGGTAGCTATAAAGGTAAAAATAAAAAAAAGGTTAGTTTAGTTCTTCCTATATAGTATTTTTCTCTTTTAAGGGCCCTAGGGCCCCTAGGTTACTCCTTTTTAAGCTACTAAGCTATTCCTATTTCTATTTTAGCTATAAAGGTTAAAAGGGCTTCCCTTCCTTCCTTAGAGCTATAAAGAAAAAGTAGGCTAAGAGCTTCTTTCTTTCCCTTAAAGGCTTAGTAAAAGACCTCTCTTTCCCTCTTATAGTTTAGGCACCTTAAGATAAGGTGCTTAGCTATATACCTTCCTTAGCTATAGTAGTAGGTATCTTAGTCTACCTTATTAATCCTCTTTAAGAAGTAAAATAAGAAGCTAGCCTTAAAAAGGAGCTAGTAAAACGCTAAAAGGGTCGGCCTAGGCCTTCTTATAGGGTCCTTTTCTAGGCTAAAAGCTAAGCGGGGGGTCTTTTAAATAGATATATAGTAGTTACCTAGGCCCTTAGCCCTAACGCCTTTAGCTACCTTAGTAGCTTAAAGGCCTTTTTAGTAGTCCTTAATAGCTTATTAGACCTTTCTTTATAAGTAGCTAATAAAAACTAAGGGGGTCCCTTAAGTAAGGGCCCTTAAGCTCTTCTTAGCTAGCTAGTTTACTAGCTTATTACTAAAGATCCTTAAGTAGCTAAGGCACTAATATAGCTATATATTATAAAAGGCTTTTATGCTAGTTAAGAGCCTTTTAATATATAGCTAGGTTTAAGAAGCTTATTACTTTCTTTATAATAGCTTAGCTATTTATAAAGATATAGGCCTTTATAAGAGGGTTAGGGGGCCTAGGCCTTAAGGGCTAAGGCCTCTTAACTAAGTTTTTTAAGACCCTTAGTATTATAAATAGCTCTATATTAGCTACTTTAATAAAGGGCTATAGGTTCTTATAGTATACCTTAATAAGCCTATTTCCTAGGCCTATTTCGTAAAAGGAGTAAGTATTAGTCTCTATAAGGGACCCCTTAAGGCACCCCTTAAAGCTCTTAGTATAAAAGGCTAAGGGCTATAGCCTAAAGTCTTTTATATTAGCTAGGCTAGCTAAGAAGCGTTAGTACTACTTCTTAGCTAAGGGCTTAAAGGTCTATTATTATAATAAAGGCCTTAAGCTTTAAGGCCTATAAGGGCTCTTAGCTAGCTTTCCTTCTTTCTAAGCTATAATTAGGTCCTATAATAGCTACTATGCCTTTAAGAAGGCGGAAGAGCTATATATAGGGCTTAATATAGCTTAAGGCTCCTAGGTTAGAGCCCGAGTTAGCGAGGTTATCCCGTATAGCTAGGTCGTAAGCTTACCTTATAAGGTGATTTAGTAGGAAGTATAGGGTCTAAAGGGCATAGGAAAGGCATGCCTTTTCGAATCGTACCTCTAGTCGCGGGAGGGCTGCTTCGGCGCCGTTATATTATAAAATAGCTGCGACCTCATCTAGGTCACCCATAGGTAGCCAGGCTGACAGTGGACCTAACAACCGGGTCTAACGAGGAGCTGGAATGAGGAGCTTGCAGGAGAGCTTATGCAGCTTTGCAGGACCGCGACAGATGACTACATAATAGGGAGGCTGGAAAGCTCCCATCAGACCGGAAGGTTCCCGGTTGAGGAGGCTGGGGACCCTTAACCCCCATACTATCAAAGAGGGATATATATAGGGGCTTGGGTTTAGGGTAGGAAGAGCACACACAGGAACAAAGAGATACGGAATATACCACAACCACCCCATTTCTACATTATATGCCTTTCTGCTGTATTTCTTCGTGAGAAACTCAGCCAATCGAGCCAAGTACTTTATTGGAAGAGGGGCCGAGTCACATATGGATGTTGAAGTTAATGAACAACAGAAGCTACACACATGGGCAAAGGTACTCAAGAAAATTGCTGAACAAGCTGATTCCATTGCGTTAGGTATACTCCTATAAGCTTGACGAGCAAGGATACCGTCACGGGCTTCAAAGCCCGCCTTGTGCGTCTCATTAGCAAACTACATGGCGCACTGCCAACGACGACGACGGATAACTGAAACAATTACAAGGCTTCTTCCCAGTTGCTGGACACCCAATCACCTAACCCCCTTGCGCGCATGAACGCCTGGCTGTCTTCAATCTTCATATCTAGTCGGAGCCGCTGCAACTGCAGTCACTGCCGCAGCCACTGCTGCTGCCGCTGCCCAAGCCGCGCTGGCCGTACTTCTTGGACTTCTTGGACTTCTTGTGCTTCTTCTTCTTCTTGAAGGCGTGCTCGAGGACGTTTGCGCCGACGGCACCCGCCGCAGCGGCGCCGAGGCTGCCCAGGAACCCGCCGCCGGCCTTGTGGGCGGCCCACCCCGCCGCGCCGCCGCCGACGAGAGTGGCGCCGAGGCCGCGTTCACCATCCGGGCCGGCGCCGGGCTGGCCGGGTCCGTACTGCTGCTGCTGGCCGGGGGCGCCGCCGGCCTGGTGATACTGCGGCTGCGACTGACCGTAGCCGCCGGCCTGGTGCGCGCCGGCGTACTGCTGCTGCTGATGAGTGGGCGGCTGGGGCGAGTGGCTGCGGTTGTCGTAGCTGTAGCCCGGCTGTTGGGGGTGCTGGCCGTGCGACGGAGCGGCGTAGCTGGGCTGTTGGGGATGGGGGGAAGAGCTTGGTCCGTGGCCTGGCGGAGGTTGGTGATAGGAGGGGGAGTGGGACTGGTGGCCTCCGTATTGTTGCTGCAGAATATGGTGTCAGTACTGATGATTCTTCAGAGTCGTGGGGAAGAGGACAAGGGAGGAGAGACGAACCTGCTCGGGATAGCTGCCGGAGTGCTGATAGCCTTGGGACTGGTTGTAGCCCTGAGGTTGGTTCTGCGAGTAGCTCGGCTGCTGGGGATAGTGTCCTCCGCCGCCTCCTCCGCCGCCGCCTCCGCCGCCGTAGTATCCTTGATTCGACATACTGGAGATTTTGCTGATGGCTTGAGCGTATAGGTATTCAGGAGGAGGTGATGAGGATGGGGAGTAGAAGCGCGAGGCAGAGGTGGGAGGTCGGCTCTCTACTACTGAAGAAGGTGGGGGTATTAGGTAGAAAAGGCGGGGTCCTCTATGTTGATTTGACCGTCGCTCTGGGCCGCTATGACGTCTCCGTGCGAAGAAGAAACGACGGGTCTGTGTGTGTGTCGAGGGCGATAGTGTGTTGTAACTTGTGTGAAGTTGGACGGTGATGTTGTGCTACCCCGCCAGGTGCTTCAAGACGACAGGTTGAGGTGGAATGGAGGAGGGTCGAAGAGGGTGGGACGTGTGCTGGTTATATAACTCGAGAAAAGCGAGTGACAATTTGTCATTGCTGCTCTCTTGTCGATTGTTAGGCCCTTTCTGGCACCATGCCATGGCGTCACGATGGGAGCCTCTCTAATAAACTGGAGACCTCACGGACACGGCCTTGCAACCTGTGGCGCAGCGGCGACTGCGCCCGGCCGGCAGTGGGGAACATGCACTGTACCTGCGCGGCCCGGCACCTCGTCACCAGACCGACGGTACCTCGCAGCTTCCCTCTCCTTCCGGCGCCGCCACAGACATGTCCGGGGCGTTTTCTAGGGCTTCGTCCGTGTGTCTTGCAGTGGGTCGGCGCTTGCCGAGTCCGAATGGAATGGGCGTGGCTGGATTGCAAGCAGAGCCCGGGTTCTAGAGGACCAAGCCCGCATGCTTTTTCTCCCTCCCCCGGCATCCAGACAAGATCAAGTCACGCTCTGTCTTTGCTCACGCGCGCACCTTTCATTTGCGCCCTCTTCAAAGCCTCTACTCCGTACCCAGGCACCAACTCGGCCAACCATGTCGGAGCCCACAGGCCAAGAAATGCTCAACACAAGCTTGGACAGATGGTAGGAATCCCGGAAGAAAGCCCCATCCCGGCACATGGCCTCTCTCCCTTGCCCCTCCTCTCTTGGCACCCAGCACAGCCGCACCAGAGGGCGTCGTCATCTCTTGCATCGGACGAGGCTCATGCCGGTGGGATGGTAAATGGATGGGACGCGCAAACGCAGCACGCGCGGACGAGCGCCACTGTTCAAGCCAGCTGTTGTGGCTCGGAAAAGCACAAAGGGACGCAAACACACACGCGCGCCCGTCATCCCGTGGGGCTCGGCAATCGTCTCCATCAAAAAGCAGCACAACCTAATTACCTGCCCTCAACAACAGTCGGCATCTCGTCCCTCCGTCACATGCCAGAACGCTTCCTCGGCCGCCAGCAGGGCACGCCACTGGACCAGGGACCGCTCCATCAAGTCCGATCGGATGCTCTCGCCGTGGAGCGCCACCTGCTGGTCCACCGCATCGTCAATAATGTCGCCCAGCTCGTCTACAAACGTGACAAACTCGGCCGACGTCCAGTTGGGAATAAACTCCCTGCGCACCGCTCCGCCGTCCAAGTCGCCCGAGACGTCGGCGTCGCTCTTCAGGTGGGACCGGGCGTACGACCAGGCATCCAGGTAGCACCTCTCCGTTCCGTAGTAGACGACGGCGCACTCGAGCCACGGCAGGACCCCGCTGTCGCCCGGCGCCAGTCCGTCAAAGAGGGCCTCGAAGCGGCGCAAACCCTCAAGCTTGGCACCCGCGGGGACGTGGCCGTCGGCGTCGGTCTCGAGGTTCACCGGGATGCCAAACGCCGCGGCCGTGTCGACGAAAAAGGCCTCCTCGCGACGGATGTTGACGAGCGCATCAATCATCCACGACAAGAGGCGCGTAGCCGGCGTCTTGCGCTCGGCCCTGGCCTCGGGCACCGCCTCGGGCAGTGACAGGAAGCTGAGCAGGCGGCCGACGCCCTTGATGTAGCCGTGAATGTACAGTCGGTCGTTGGCGAGCCACCGGCCAAGGAGATGCTTGGATACCTCTCCACGCGCGGCGTCGCGCAGAAAGGCCGACTGCGTGGCTTTCCTGTAGGCGGCGACGTCGGAAGCGACGAGTGCCTGCGTGAGGCGGAGACGAGCCATGCCTGTGCCGCTCAGCCCCGTAGCACCCCGACACAAAGGAGGACGAACCTGTCAATGTCTGCTGAAGCTTGCCTTGTTGGTCGTGACGATGCCAAGGCGGAGCCGGCGCAACTTCAAGAGTGCGGGGACGGGTGAGACTGGACGTGGCGCATCACGCCATGGCTGTGCATGCCATGTCTGGCTTCCACTGCGCCTCGCTTACATCAACCCCCCCACAATCACCGAATCCCGAAACATTTCGTCGCCGAAGAAGAGAGCTCGAGGGCTTCGAAACCAACGTTGCCAAACCAACATGAGCGCCGAGCACTGGTTGCCGCCAACCACAAAGTCAACTCCGACTCAACTGACGGGAGGCGCGCAAGCACCACCTTTCTACCTGGCCCAATGTCGCACAGGATTGCACACCATTGATTCCTGATCAGTATAACATGCGCCTGTTTCTCTCTGGACGTGCTTTCGTGTGAAGACAGGCAGAGGCGCCATACCTGAAGTTTACGCCACAAGTTTCAACAGCAGCAATGGGCGTCCTAGCCAACGTGGCCATGACGCTTCTCTCTCGCGGCGACGCTCAGGAGGGACCCGAGGTTAGCAGGAGCTTTAAATGGAAGCGGACGCTCTCGGTCGGCGTCGACGGCACTCTATCATCCCCTTGAGCTTGCGCAACTACAAGCTCGTCGCCGTCTTTAGCAGCTACTGTACATATCAATGCCCGGCTTGGACGACTTTGACTTTAGGGTCTCTGCAACCTACCTGTGTCTGATTGAAAGGCCAAGCAACCGAGGCGCAGACATAAGTCGTTTTGTGGTGCTCGTTGAGCCGGTTGGCCGGCTGAAGAGACGACACGGCGCTATGCGAGAACCAGAGCATGCCGAGTCAAAGAGAGATGCCACCTGCTGATCGATCCGTCAACTGCCCCTTACACGCAGGCTCGATATCTGAACTTCAGACTGGCCAAACGAATCTTTCGGGGAATTTAGACTCGGATGGCTGTAGATCGGATGGCTGCAGTCAAATCCGACGAAGCAGCAGCAAACGTTTTAAAGGCGGGATGAAATGAGTACCAGAGGCGCTGGTCTTTGATGTGCAAGTATGACAGACACCGATCGTGGCTGGGGCGGATTGGGTGCTGGTGGTCTTGCAGCCGTCTACACAGCTCTCAATTCAACAGCTGCAATGACCATGCCATAAAGTCTTCTACAAGCCTTCAACGGCCAACCGTAACTGGAGTCATAGTGCGAAGTAGCTCTTAAAACACTAGCTTCTTTTCACTCTATACGGCACAGCGTGTACAGGGGCAGGGCACATGAAAGAAGCAGCTTTTCAAGTTCCTGAGGCTAAGCCCCTACCGGTTAAAACGCTCCTCTGCCCTGCCGAGATTCTACGGCGCAATGTTGGGCACCTGCCTACTCTGGTGTAGTGCTGGCGTCCGCTGGAGTCGACTATGACAAGCCCCTGTAATACCCAGTAGCCGTCCTTTGTCTTATCTGTGAGCTCAGCAACAGCCGGCCCGGTATAGTGGGCAAATCGTGAAAGCCCAACCTCGTGCCCGAGTCTGGGCATTTCCATCGTGCGACCCGCTTCCCGCGTTTTCCGCTCATTCGGGAACAGCGTTGCCGGTCTAAGCCACGCCGTCGTCGCGATTGATGGACTCTTCTCGTCCCGAAGCCATCGACAACGACTCAGGTCAAACACAAGTTTGTTTGTCCGCCTTCGTCTTCCCTTACAAGTGTCTCCCGCCAAGGCACTCATTCCACATGGAAGGATAGCCGGACACGTAGTTGCAAATTCTCGGCCGAATAAGTAGCCCGGCCGCCTTTCAAAGTCGGCCGCCCTTTCCCGGCTAGGAATGATGCGTTTCGGGGAGAGCACGTTTCTCGCATGCAGGCTTATGCCGAGCTAGGCCCCAGCATCAGCCCGAAGTCCCACGACGACATGAAACGGCGAGCTTCAGTCTTGGCGGCGCCTCGGACATAAGAAGGGCGTGGCCGGGGGATGGCTGAAAGAAAAGCAAGCTCTGTTTCCCTCCTTTCCCTTCCTTGATATTGAAGCGGACACCTCAATCATCGAGGCCTCGACAATGCCGTGTGGACTTTCAGTCGGCCATAAGATGCCGAGCTCAAGCCCACTCACCGGCCGAGGCCCCCTTTGCAAGAGCGTCAAGTTCCGTTGACAGCCACCGCTTGGAAAGATGGGGTTAACGAGGGGAAATCCCCCAGGGCCCGAGCCTAAATGCCTCGCTTACACAAAACGGACCCTGGAGAAGTGTTCCTCGGGGCCCGGGACCGGCTTCCCAGCAAAGGACCCTGATAGGCTTGCAAGTGGGCGAAGCAGACGCCGCATGAGTGCGCGGGCCCCCGGTTCAGAAGTTTATCGATGACGCCATGAAGTGCTCTCGCAGATCGCCGAGAGTGCGAAGAGGGTGGCTTGGCCCAACGGGACCCCGGATTGCAACTCCAGGGTCCAGTGCGTTGGTGGACAACGGTCAAGTGCTTTATCCGTTGGTTCTTTTCCTGCCAGGAGCGATCTAAGCAAGCTCTCTAGCTCGGGCGCCTGCTTGTCAGGATTTGAAGAAAAAAAAAACCGGATACCCTGCAATCCCGATTCTCGACAAGCAACATTGAAGCTGGCTACTACACCAGAGCAACACAACAGTATATGCTGGATGTCCCCTTGCAAGCTATTTCTCGGCGTTACACGTACATGCGCTACGATGGAAGAGGTGAAGCCAAAAGGCCCTGCCTGGATGCCACTCCGTTCCCCCAAGCTCCCCGTTGAAAGAGACTGGAAGGTCTCGCCTCGAGTCTCCCTGTCGTCTTGGGCCGTAGCAGCCAACCATTTGCCCTTCGTTGGAAGAGCATGCTTTGAATCATCGTCTCGGTTGGCCTTTGACTCCGGCAAAGACCGTCTCCATGATGTCACCACTTGGTTGCGACGCCTCCAACTCCGGTCAGATGCTTCTCTGCAGCCCATGATGCTCTGCCGATCATGTATAAAGTCGTGGCGCCCGCCTTCGACGATTTCATGTATCAAAATCATCCTGTAAATCATCGCTTCTTCTTCGCATGTCTCTGCCTTTGTCGACGACAGTCAGCTCGCAACCACCATGAAGTACTCGGCTCTTTCAGGCGCTGCCGTGTTCGCCTCTGTCTTCCCACAAAGCGCGTCCGGCCAAACTCTAGCCGAGATTCTGTCCCAAGAGAACAGCACTCTTTCCACATTGACAAGTATGAGGCTCCGCCAGAAGAACTCGTGTTATTGTGCAATTCAACTAAAGGACGACAATGGCAGGCCTCATCAACGACCTACCTGCCCTGGGTGAGACCTTCTCCTCGCAGAGCAACCTCACCATCCTCGCCCCCAGCAACGATGCCTTTGCGATGCTCCTCAAGGACGAAAAGGCTGCCGCGCTCGTCATGTCGGATCCCGCCTTTGTCGCGAATCTGCTCTCGTACCACATCCTCAACGGCTCGCTCTTGGCCAACGACTTTTCCGAAACGCCAGCGTTTGCAAAGACACTGCTCACCGACGGGGCCTTGACAAACGTGACGGGTGGGCAGGTTGTCGCTGCAAAGACCGCCAACAACGCGGTCAGCATTAGCAGCGCGTTTGGCGCCCACTGCCAGGTTATTCGGGCGGCAAGGGACTCTGCCTGGCTCTCGTGGATTCTGTCGCACGGAGACGCTGATAGTCACACAGGACATTGAGTACGACGGCGGCGTGGTCCACGTTGTTGATGGTGTCCTCGAGATCCCCAAGGACCTCGCCGAGACGGCTTCGGCGGCAGGCCTATCTGCCGTGGCAGAGGCGCTTACCAAGGCCGACCTCGTCGCACCCCTCACCTGGGCCAAGGACGTGACCATCTTCGCGCCTAGTAACGAGGCCTTTGAGGCCGTCGCCTCTGCCACAAAGAATATGTCCGTCGAGAGCCTCAAGAAGGTTCTCCAGTACCACGTCCTGCCCAATGTCGTGGCGTACAGCAGCTCGTTTGAGGACGGCGCGGTCAAGACCTTCGAAGGAACCGAGATCAATGTCAGCGTCAAAGATGGTAACGTCTATGTCAACGGCGCCAAAGTCATCACGCCTGACGTCCCGCTTTCCAACGGCGTGCTTCACGTCATTGACAGGTATGGATAGAACGCCCCTCACTTAACCCTGCTCAAAAAAAATCACATTGAGTCCTTTCACTGACGCCCAAAAGCGTGCTGAACCCCGACAAGCAAGACGATGCCGCAAGCTCGACTGCATCCGCACCTTCGGCCACGTGGACAGGTGCTGACTCTACCGCAAGTCCTTCCGGAAGCGCCACCCCTGGCTCCCGGGTTTCGTCATCTGCATGGAAAGGCATGCGCCAGATGTCGGCAGCCATTGCCATGACGGTCATGTCTGGTGTAGCCGCCTTCTTCATGGTGTAATAGCTTGAACAATTAGGCAAGCCGGGACGAGCGAAATTCATACAGATTGAAGTGACCCGCGGCCAGGAGAGTTTAAATATGGGTTAAAAGTATGGACGAGGTTAACATGGCGGTCTCAGAGGCTCCTGGGACGTATAACTGGGATTTAAATGCATATGGAAAGATAAGGAGAAGGAAATGTAAATGGGCCCCGCAACCACGGGTACAAGGAAGCCTGTCTACCTCTTAAAACGCACTCCAATAGCATCAGCACAGGGTTGCACGTTGGCGATCCGGACATTATTCGAGTTCGCCTGGTCCCGGTTGAGAGGGCAAGCGGGATTATCTGGCTACATGCAGGCGTACATGGTTGCACAAGGCAGCAAACGAGAGGCCGGTCGATGGCCTGGGTCTCTCAACCCTGGCACTTGCCGCCGAAGCAGTATCCGCAGTCCTCTCGGCCGAGGCCCTTCTTGACGTCCATGCCGCCGCTTCCGTCCTTGTTGATAGCACAACATTTTCCACTCTGGTTGTTGCTACAGGTCCGGCGTGAGTGGGAGATGGTTGCTGGGAGTGTTTCGGATGCAACGTACCAGTTGTGCCATGAGTGCTGGGGCCTCAGCCTCTTGCCGGAGCACCGGTCGCTGCTCGTCCGGCTGCCGCTGCACGACTTGCGAGCAAACAGCTCATTGTCACGCTGGTTGAGGGTGATGCTCTCGTCAGGCGTGGGGCTGGCAAAGCCGATGGTTGCGAGCGTCAGGGCGGCGGTTGCGAGAGTGCTGGCGAGCTTCATGGTGGCCCAAGAGTAGAAGAAGTGACTGGTGCGTGTTGTGTGGGAGGATTGCAATGTTGAGTGTCTGAGCCGGTCAACCGAGAGTCGGGATCATCGTCTCTTATACTTGACACGCTCACCCCAGGGTCACGAGTTGCACTTCCTCGGCACGCTCGTCTCCGGGCTTACGAGGTGCAGGCTGACGAGACTCCACGGCACTAGCTGCATGTGAGAGGCCGGCTGGTGGGCGTGCATGTTGCACGGTTGAATAATGAAGCCTAGTGGGTGATATGGAGCTCGGTAGTGCGTCTCGAGGCGCAGACGGTCCAGTGCCAGGCAGTCAGGGCATGGTATCACGCACATGTAACATGTTGTAAGCGAACGAAGCAGATGTGAGGTTGACGACGGTTTGTGGATGGGACATCGGCTGATGGACGGGTCATCGCTAGAGAAGACGTCTGGTGCAACGTGAAGCATGGATGCCTGCAGACAAGTCGCAGTCGAGGGCTTGTTTGGGCAACAGGCTTACAGTACCGATTGGCCGAGCTGACAGGTCGCAGGGACGGGAAGCTTATCCAAAGCCTACTGTACTATACAGCACAGGAGAGTTGCATCGATGATTCGCTAGGCTTCAACTCGGTAAGCTTATGTTGCAGGCGTGCGTCTGCATGGCGTGTCGATAGTGCAGAGGGCTTGTCTTGGCTGTGTGCATGAACCGATGTAGAGGCTCAGATAGCATCCAGAGAGTTCGTATTATTATCAGACTGCTGCACTTCTGATATCTGATGGAGCAGTGGCGTGGCTTATACGGACTTGCTTCAAGGCTGTTAGGCGTCTCTCAATAGACAATTAGACAGGGGGCTACAGCGGGGTTGCGGCGGGCGTAGTGGCAGCTCAGGTGGTCCCCTGCGCTGTTCTTGTCTGCCCCGCCTCACCCGTCCACTAAAACACACACACGCAGGTGCGGGGACGTGGTGGAGGGGCGGGGCAGGAACCGGGAGATCCAAGCCGGCCAAGCCAAAGCCAACCTTGTCCTGGGAGGCTCTCAGGCTGCTTGCTGCTAAACCTCCAACGCCCACATCGCCATACCACATTTGCTGCTTGATTTTTTCACTCCCCGCCCCGTCGTCATCATGGTGCAGCCGCTGCCGCTGCCAAGCGTCGCCAAGGCGCTTGCCCTCCCCGAACTCCTCACCAGCATCCTCGACTGCCTCTCGGGCGACATGCGGCACCTCGCACAGGCCGCCCGCGTCAACAAGCAATGGTTCTCGTGCGGCACCAACGTGCTCTGGCGACATGCCAGCTGCGAGGCCCTGGCAAATGTGCCCGACGACCGGCGCCACATCTACGCCGCAAAGATCACCTCGCTCACCTTCTCGGGCGGCGAAGAGGCCCTCTACCATGAGCGCTTCCGGAACCTCGAGTTCAGCAGCCTCAGGCACATTTCCCTCGACGCCTATCGTCCGGCAGACTATGCTTCGTACCCCATCCGCCAGTACTTTCAGCCGCCCCTCGAGTCCTTTTCCTTCTATGGCGGCCATCTCGACCATGATCTGCTCGACCAGCTGCGCAGCCAGGCCTGGCGCCTGCGCACCCTCTTGATCGACTCGCCGGGCCCCCATGTCGAGGCCTCCTTCTTCCTCGACTTTATCTCGCGCTACAAGTCGCTCCAGCACATCAAGTTCCTCTACGGCATGGACCATCTCGTTACCGACGACCTCATACTGCACCTTGCCCAACGATCAGATCTCCTGCAGCTCGAGATTGGAAAGACGTGCTCCGAGCAGCTCCTCGAGCTGGTTTCGTCGCGCATCGCCCATCCTTTCAGAGACCTCCGCGCCATCCACATTGCTCTCACCTCTGCAGCCGTCCCCTCGGCCGCCAAACTCTTTCCACGCGTCACTTATCTTGGCTTGGACGTTCGAGACGCCGGCGTCAACGTCATGCAGTCGCTTTCCTCCCTGTCTGCCCTGCGTCACTTTGCCTTGACCTTCGCCGCCGACACCCGACTTTCCCTTGAGGAGCTCTTGTCTCTGAAGAAGCTCTCCAGGCTCCAGGAGCTTACGATAGAACCGAATGAAAGGGAAACCGACCCAACCGTCACCGCTCTCGAGGCCGCCTTCTCCGACAAGCACTTTGATGATATCGTTTCTCACCTCCCCTCTCTACGCCGCCTCAGCTTCTTGGTGCAGTGCACACTGTCTGCCGCCGCCCTGCTGTCTCTCGCCAAGCACTGCCCGCTGCTCGAGGAGTGCAACATGCTTCCAGTCTTTGACATCCGAATGCTGGAGAGCGAGGCTCGCCGCAACAGCCCCCTGTTTCCCAAGCTGCGTTTTTTGGAGGTGGGTGGCTTTCGCCCATCGACCCCGAACGGCGAGCAGAGTGCCGAGTGAGTCTCAGAAACCAAACACTGCCACGGGGCGCGACGCTTACACTTTAGCAGACAAACACCTCCCCAGGACCTCATCGACCTCATGAAGAAGTCCTTTCCTAAGCTGAAGGAACTCTACGTCAGCGCCGACGATGAATACTCGGCAGCGGTGGCCGACGAATTTTCAGCCTCGGATAGCGACTGACGCAGGCGGCTTGTCAGAGTCGACGGCTATTTTGACATTTGGCTTCTTCACACTTCACATGAAGGCCATCCGTGTTATTTTCTGCGCGCACGGAGCTTTGAGAGAGACGGTAAGCAGGGGCGCCCTTGGCGTGGAAAAGATTGGAAGCATCGTCGTTTCCTGACCCCAGACTGCTGTTTGTGGCCGGGTCCTTTTTGTTCCCGGCCCCAAGCATTCATACCCCAACCATGAGCAGACTGTACAAGCAAGTGGCCCTGTAAGCAGAGATCAGGCAACAATATTAAATCTCATGACGTGCTCTACCGTCCGTGTCTGGATCAGGTGACCTGCTCTGTCTGGCAGAGTGCTGCGATGTCTCGAGCCCACCCGGGCTTCATCTGCTGACAACACGCAGCCGCATTGGTCCAATAGTCTCAGGCACGTAGTCTAGCAAGTCAGCCAAGAGATACTCTGAAGATATACGAACAGGGCGGACGAAAGGCAGGAGGTAATAAGGCTATAGAGCGATATGGTTACGAGGGTATTGCCAAACTCGACCCTTTGCTCTTACACTTTGGTATTTGCCATGGATCGTCCGGGCTACTCACTGTCACAGGGTCCAAGGGTTCCTAGAGGCTCAGGATCATCTGCTCTTCTCTGGCTATGACACTACTTGAAACTCGACAGCCGCCCGAGCCTTCTGTGGACATGTTGGCTATGTATGGACACGCAGAACCGTGACTTTCCCCGTCCTTGTCCACCGATGAGTGGTCGATAGCACTGCAGCAGCTCCACGAGATATATCGGAGTGCTCAATGATATGTAATGCCCCGTCATGATGCGTGTGGATAGCAGCCCTCTTTGCCGCCAAGGTGCTTGAAGCATGGAAATGTGCAAGGCCGAGGCTGACGATCCGCGCCGGGCTTGGTGCTGAATCGAAGCCAAAGGCGAGAGCCAATACAACAGAGGCTCGTGCGTTGCTCTTGGTGGTCCCAGAGGCGCTACGCAACTCAGCTCGTGTTCACGTTCCACTTGCTTGGCACTGCTTGGGCAAACGTGTCGCTTTGTAGATCCGTCGACAGGCCTAGCCTTTCGTCATGTCGGGGTCCCGTCCCTCGCCAGCCGTCAGCCCCATCGGCCGGCAGCCCCAGAGCTTGCCGGAGCTGCAATAGCTCCCTTTTGATGTCATGGATATCCGTTACCAGCGCGCCGATGACGAGAGTCAAGCCGGGTTCCGCTGCGCCCGCTGCACCATCGTCTCGGCGGTCGAGGGCGGGTGGGATGACGATGCGTCCGTGGCGGTAGAAGCTCGCAGCGAGGCGGTAGACCAAGCGGACACGGCGGCAAAATCGGACAAAGTTTTCGGTTCCAACGTAGAAAAATAAAAGAAGCAGCAAAACCCAATAGAGGGTAGAGTCGTCCGTCATGTTCTGTGTGTTGCGTTACCGCGGCGTGTAGCGGAACGTCAGTGGTTGAGGAAGCAATTAGAGACGGCTGGATTGCACTTGGTGGAGGATGCGAGTACCAAGGCCTGCCGTCGACGACTATGATAATAAAAGGGAAAAGGCGCAGCATGCTCCAGGCAATCATGGGGTGGAGCGATGGGGTGGAAGGAGCAGCGCCTCACTTGCTCCTGGCAGAAGCTGCGACACAAGGTTTCGCTCGCGGCTCTTGTTTGGAGCCTCGACGAGGAGTCACGAGCCAGGCAGACACAAGGCTACCCTTAGTCGGCGTCTTTGGCTCTGGAAAGCTTCCAATGCTTCACCCTGTGCTCTTCGTTAGCTGTAGTCGGTACACTATGGCATAACTTACCAGACACGCGCATGGAGGTGTGAATCTAACGTTCTTTGATAGCTAGTGAGTGACTTTTCAAGCCTGTCAAGGCGGCTCTTGCGCCAATCGGCTTTGACAGATATCTGAAGTGTTGTGACGGGATTCCCTTTGGCATGGTGGCTTCCAAGAAACTGAACCTCTTCTTCCAGTGCCCGTGCTGCAATATTGCACTTGGTCGCGATATCGGAAAGGCTTCCGACCTCGGCCGTCCGCGGTTTTATCACTCAATTTTTTTTCTTCACCTCTCCGGCGAAGAAAGTGAGCGACCGGGCATTTTCCGCGAGAGGTTCGTCGGATGCTCGACCTTGCAAGTAATGACAGTTTCACGCACAAAACTTAGGACCTGCATGATGTTGCAGGCCAATCCTAGTGCCTCGAGGCCCGTCATGTTGAGTGTTTCGGACTGGCGAGGATCAGAAGGATAGCCCTGGGGGCTGATACTGCCCTGTAGGCAACTTCCGTGCCTGGACAGAGTACGAAGTAGGGGCGGGGAAGAGTGAGGAGACCTAGCTGCCAGCCACTTAAAGAATTAACTATTCCGGCTTTACTAGAGGCATATTACGCATTATATATAATCGAAGTAGGTGAAGCGTTCTATAGAGTAATCACGGCTGCTATTCTTATGATAATAAGTTACCTATCTTTACTATAAAAGTATAGGTTTACCGTAAATATACTTTTATTTTTAGAGGAAGTGCTTTTACCTTTAAAGGATAGGCTGCCCTTTTTAAAGGATATTTTATAAAGCGCTAGTAGAAAGGCGTATACTATATATCTCTACCCCTCTATAATAGCTCTAAGGTACCCTACTATCCCTAGCTATACCGACTACTTTAATTAAACTATAGTATATTAATTTTAATAGTATTAAAATATGCTAATTAATAGGTTATATATTATTTTATTTATACTAAGGGACCTATTAAAGGTATCTAAAAAAGCTACTTAATTTTAGTAGCTAGAAACTATAGCTTATCTTACTAAAGTAAAAACTAACTACTTACCTTTCTTCCTCTTTAAGTTTATATTTAACTTAATACTTAATAGCTAGTAATATAGATTATCTTACTAAATAGTATAGCGTTTTACTTTATCTATAAACTTTAACTTAGACTATTAATACTTACCTTTTTAATAATAAATATAAGCTAGTTAAGGATTAGGTTAAGCGCGCTAATAGTCCTCTTAAAAGTCCTCCTCCTTAGCTAGGCTAAAGGCGCTAGTTACTATCGCTTAAGCTTACTAGCGGATTTCCTTAAGGGAGTATATCTTAAGTTATTTCTACTTTAGGGCGGCCCTAGCTCTCTTAAACTTAAATAGCCGCCTTAGCCTCTTCTCCCTCTCTTTCTCTTTCTTTAAAGCTATAGTTATAGCTCTCTATCTCTTTACTAGCCTTCTAGCTAGTATAGCTATCGCGAAGCGTAGCCTAATTTCGTAGTTCTTAGAGATATCCCTTAATAAGAGGGACCTAGGAAGCTAAAAACCGGTTTAGAAGAAGGAGCTAAAAAGAGGTATAGAGAGGAGGGTAGGGGTATAAGGGGAAGTAGAAGTAGCGATAGCTTCTTATAGAGGTAGCGAGAGATAAGATAGATATACTAGTAATAGCTAGAAAGGAGGGGGAAAACTAGTAAAAAGCTCGGTAGTTAAAAGGATATTAGTAGCTTCTTTAAATAAGATCTTCTTTATTAATCGAGATACTAAACGGGTATAAAGAGGGGTGTTAGATATAAAAAAAGAAGGATAATTAAGAAAATATAATAATTACTTACTATAATTACTACCCTTATAAGAATTAAATATTATTGCCCTACCTATCTAACCCCTTACTTTTAATTTTATCTTTATATATTTTATATATACTTTTTATATCTTTCTTTATAAGAGTTATAAGCCTAGGAGGAATAGAATTCTTATACCTTCTAGCTACTATAAAAGGCACCTCTCTTATATCCCTTATAGATTCCTTTTACCTTTCTTATTAAAAAAGCTAATTTTTAACTAACTTTTTTACCCCCTCTTTTATAATAATATTAAAAAACGATTCCTTTACCGCCCTTAGAATCTATAAGATAATTCTTATAGAGCTTTAAGATTAAGATAAGTAGGTAAAGGAGCTATAAGCTTATATAGATAGAACTATCTATAACTTAGTCTTCTTTAATAAGTAGGACCCTCTTAAGCCCCCTCTATATCCTAGGGCAATATAATTTATAAAGGGAGCCTCCCTCTTTTCTAAGCTAACCTCTATATAGTAAAGAGCTTTTTCTACTACCTAAGGTAACTATAAGAGTTACTAAGTCAGCTCACCTACTTAGGGGCACACCTACTTAAGGGCACGTCTCTATAACACTAACGCGCCGACTAACTCGTATATTATAACCGCGAATTCTCGTGCATCTTATACTTAATTATTATTAAAAAAACATTATTCGAATTAGCAATATCTTAGCTTTCTAAATATACCGAAGATCAGCTTTAGAACGCTCTAGCTAATATTAAATTCGGCATAGGTTAGGTGTAGGCTAGTCGGAAGTAGGGTATTCTAAGGACGATACTTTAGAAACGCCTTAAAGGTGCCTAACTAAAGAGAGAGGCATACGAATTCTATTAGAGGCTTAGCCGAGAGCAAGAGAAACACCTCCGGGATTAGGTTCTTACCTAAGCCGCCCTTAGGCTCCCCCTAACGCATCTCCAGCTAAGGGAATTCGCCGGCCGTATTATCACGGCTGCAGGCGACACCCGCCTACTTAGAAAACACTAGGTAGCAGGCTTTTTAGCCCGAAATCTAGAGGTTAGCACGATTAAAGGTAAAGCTCTCGATTCTGCTCGTATTAACGGCGCTTCTATGGCCCGGATCAAGGAGTAGTTCTAGTTACTTAAGCTCCCGGCTTTATAGGCCATTCCCCCGGAATCACGCTTTAATATAGACGAGATAGGTATCCTCGAAGGCCTCGGCTACAACGGCCTCGTGCTAGGGAGCTTAGAGAAGAAGGAGACGCTTAAGAAGCGGCTTAGGTCGCGTTGTTAGACTATAATAGTAGAATGCGTCTCTGCTACTAGCCGGGCCTTAACTCCTCTTATAATCTTTAAAGGTTAGGACCTTTAACACTAATGGTTCCCTAAAGAACTCGACTTTCTAAAGGATTAGGACTTTATGGCCTCTCTAAAGGGCTAGACGAGCGACTCTATCGCGATTCAATGGCTTAAGTAGGTCTTTATCCCATAAATAAGAAGCTAGCTATAAGGCAACGTCCTCTTAATTATAGATAGCCACGGAAGCTATTAGACTAACGATTTTATATACGAATGCTTCCTACACGGTATATATCTCCTTTTCCTACCTTTATACGCCTCGCACGTCCTTTAACCTCTCGATATCTCGATTTTTTCGCCGATTAAAGCTACCTACCGACGTTAACTCTAAAAAATCGCTTCTCTCGACGATACAGCACTAATTAGCAAGGCACTTTTCCTTCGCTGCTATTATTAGGCCCGGCAGGCCGGCCTAACTAAGAAAAATATTAAAGGGGGGTGGCGAGGGATAGGACTTTAGCCAGTTAATATAGCAAAGCTATTAATAAGCTGCTTCGTCTTGCCCGCGCCGTTAACGCCGTTACTACTAAAGAGGAAGAAGAATTTAAGCTTAATAGATAATAGCGATGCCCTTAAAACACCGAGACGATCGTAGGAAGTCCGTAGGCTTATTAGGGGGCTCGAAAATCGCGGTTAAGTTAACCGTACGATCTATGTGCTTTTTAGTAAAGTTAGCCGTAGCCTTAATCGTTAGAATACGTAGCTTGCAACGGCATAGCTACGCATATAATAGCTTAAGCATTAATTATATCGTCTACGGCCTTAAAAGCAACGAAAAATCGCCTAAGATCTAAATGGCCGGTTTATACGGATTAAATAAGTTATTAAGACGAGGAAATAGCTTTAACGCGCCCTTAAGCCGTCTGCCGTCGCAATAGCTAATTAGAAGGCGGATTTTAAAGCTCTATGTAGAAGCTGGCAGCTAGAATAGTAGGAAAACACTATAATTAAGTATCGCGATGTAAAAACGCGGCTTTAATTGCTATTAGAATATACTGTCTTAGTTATATAAGACGTGCCCTTAAGTAGGTGTGCCCCTAAGTAGGTGAGCTGACTTATAAGGAATACCTTTATAAGATAAAGCTACTAACTACTATATATATAGCGATAATAGAATTTATTAGTACTATAAAGCTAATCTCTCTTTAAGAGGAAGAGACCCTTAGGTAGTAGCTCTTAAAGCTTAAGACCTCGATAGCTCCCTTAATAGGCTATATAACTAACTATATTAAGAAGACCTATATAGCTTACCTAGGAGCCTTTTTTACTAAGAACCTTTTAGTTTCTTTATAGCTAGCTAAGTAAGAAGAAATCCTTAAGGAAGCTAACTAATACTTCTTAATAGAAGCTCTTTCTAGCTAGTAGTTATAGGATATATCTCTACTAATAAAGCCTATTAGTAACGATTACTTAACTATCTTTTAAGAAGTTAGCTAAGAACTAAATAAAGAGGCTACTAAAGTATAATAGTAAGTAGTCTTATTCCTTTATAGCTAGTATTTAACTTAGACGGCTCGACCTACTACCCTTATAGCTGCTATAGCCCCTACTACTACGGCCCCCGCTGCTACTGCTTCCCCTCTAGCTCCTCCTCTCTTAAGAGCCTTAACCCCGTCTATAACGGCTACCCTTATCCCGGCTACGGCTCCGCCTATAGCTCCGGGCCTGGCCCCGTTAGTCTATCCGGCCTAACTAGTCCCTTAATAGACCTTTTAGTCCGTTAGTCGAAAAATCAGGGAACTAATTAAATTAGAACCTCGTTAAAATTAGTAATAAGGAGTAAAAAGGAGGGGTTTTTAAGTAGACCTTCTAGATAAGGATAAGGACTCCTTTAAAAGATAGAGAAATAACGGAAATCGACTAACCTACCTAGCCTATAAAAGGCTCTATAGACTAAAAGACTATTAATAGGTTTTTAAGGAACTACGCCCTTTTAAAATCACGCCTCTTATAAGGCTAGAAAAGATCGTTAAAAAGTCTTTTAAGGAGGATCCCTCGTTATAGAAGAAGATATATAAGATTTAGGTTACTAAGAAATAGTAACTAACGCTACTACCTTTATTCGAGCTATAAATTTAAGGAAAAATCGTTAGTATAGTAAATCCGGCCTTTATCTTCCTTATAAATTAATAAGGCTAAGACTAACCTTTAGAGCCCTTTAATTATTCCCTATAAAAATTAGCTACCCTTAACTCTAATACTTCCTTTAATATCTATAATACCCTCTTATAATTTTAGTTCTTTAAGAAGGTATAAAAGGAATAACTTATTACTAGGGAGTTAACCGTATAGATAAAGGGGTATAGAAGGGTAAATTTTATAATAAAATTACCTAATAGGTCTATATAAATTCTTTAATAAAAAAGGGTAGCTTTTTACCCTTAATTTTTAACGAGCTTAATTTCCTTTTATATTCTTTAAAAGGAAGGAATCTTCTAGGATATAACTTTTAGGCCTATAAGGCTAGTTTAAAAAAATTAAATAATTAAGCTTATTAAGGAGAAATTTAGTTAATTTATTCTTAAATTCCGACCTATCTTTAAAAGGAACCTCTTAAGAAGTTAGCTTTCCCTACTAAGAGGGTAGGTTTAAAGGACCTTCTTCTAAAAGCCTAAGGAGATAGTCTTCTTTAGTACGTACGACTTAGTTACCTAGGCCCCTTAGCTTTATATAAGCTAGGCTAATAATAGGGCGTTTAAATTAAGGGCCCTAAGACTATTAAATGCGAATACTATAGCTAAGGGAAGACTAAGAAACGAATTTCTAAACGAACCCCTTTATAGCTAGACTAGCTATATAAGGAAAATTAGGTCGACTAAACTAATATCTATAAGGACTAAGAAAGCTTTATTAAGGTAATATTTTTTATAGACGCCTTTTTAAGGATAGTTTTCCCTTATTTCTTATAAACCTACCTAAGTAAGTATAACTAGTTTACCCTCTAAGACTTTATTAACTAAATAAAATCCTACTTTAGCTTTAAGGTAAAGAAGATATAGTTAAACGGAGAGCTATTTATAAAGGATATCTTAAATTAGCTTCGAAAAAGGGGTATTTTACCCCTCCTATTAATACTAAATACCTAGGCCTAGAACGGAGGGGTAGAAAGATTAAGGGGTACTATAATAAAAAGGGCCTATATAATAAGACTTACTATAAGGCTTTCCTATAACCTTTAAAAGGAAGTTATTAAGACCGCTTATTACCTATAGAGCTAGACTCTTAAGGACCTTAAGGACCTTATAAGGACTATCTAAAGAATAAACTAAAAATTACCCCTCTAGCTCTTTATATAGAAGAGGGCCTTACTAGCCTACCTTTATACTTATAGCTATAAGGTATATATTATAACTACTAATACCTAGCTAAAAAGGAAGAAGAAAAGAAAGCTTAATCCTAAAGCCTTTATTAGTTACCTTATTAATTATAATTCTATAAATATCTTTTAGATTTAGATTCTTCTTTTATAAAAAGTTATTATAACTAAGGATATAATTTTTAATAAATCTAGCTTCTTTAATAGAAATAGAGATTAATAGCCCCTCTTACTCTTTTAACGTTAGCTAATTTAAAAGATCTAAATCCCCTCTTTTTAATAGTCTTAAATAGAGGTCTTAAATAAGGAAATAAAAAAAGAAACTAACGTTAAAATAGTTAAGGATAACGCTAACTTTAAAGGAAAAGAAGAAGAGGAAGCTACTAAATTAAATAATCTAAATAAAGAAGGAGACTATAGGAAAGTAATAAAGCTAGAATATACTTACCTTCCTATACCTCCTTTTATATAATAAAAAGATCTAAAAGTAGCTTTTTTTATTAGTCTTTTTATTTTAGCCCTTAAGGGGGTAAGAAAAGCACCTCTCTTAAAAGATTACCTAGCTACCTTTCTATCCTTACTTTTAAAAGTAAAGGAAGGTATAGGGCCTAATATAAAAGAAGACTAACCTCTCTTTTATTTTAATCGTTTTTCTATCTTCTATCTTATACTTATAAAAGACTATTCTTATAAAGCCTTTATAGTAGGCTAGCTTTTTAAGCCTTTATTAGTAAGGAAGGTATATAAAAGAGACCTCTTAGATATACTAGTAATATAAAAGCACTTATAAAAACACCCCTTTAGAGACTAGTTCTTTTAGGCTTAGAAAGACTACCTAGCCTTATATAAAGAGATAGGGTCTTTTAAAAAGGTCCTTAAGGAAAAGGTAAGAGGAAAATAGGTCCTTAGCTATAAGTAGGTCTTTATCTATAAGACTAATAAATATAGCTTCCTTTAAAAGTATAAGGCCTAGCTAGCTATTTATAGGAACTAGTAGGAAAAAGGGGATCTTCTTACTAAGGTAACTACCTTAGTATAGATATATTTTTAGACCCTTATAGCTATAGTAGTAGAATTCGACCTTAAACTTAATTAAATAGATACCGTTAATACCTTTATTAACTACCCCTTTAAAAAAGAAGAAGTTATCTATATATAACTTCCCTTTAGTTTCTAATAATTAAGAAAGGTTCTATAGCTTAGGAAAGCTCTATATAAACTATAAAGATTACCCTTTCTTTAATAATAGTATTTAATAGGTTCTCTTAAAGCCCTAGGCTTTAAGAAAGTCTTTTAAGAACTATATATAATATAGAAAGGTAAAATTATAGTTTTCTTTTATATTAACGATATTATCTAGGCCTACTTAAAGAGGAAGAAGTAACTACTAAGGAGGCTATAAAAGGCCTATAATAAAAGTATAAGATAACTAAGCTAAGGGAGCTAAAGTAGTTCTTAGTAATATAAATCTTTTAAAATAGGTCCTAATAAACTATTTAGCTTACCTAGGACGCCTATATCGATAAGGTTACTTATAAATTCCTTCTTAATTCTATTAATAAAAAGCTTCCCTTTATACTTATATTAAATAAAGAGCTTTTACTTAATCTATCTTTTTAAGCTAAGGAGTAAGAAAAACACTAATATTAATAAAAAGTAGGCTCTTTAAATTTTTTTTAGCTATTTTTACTAGACCGGATATCTCCTTTTTAGTCTCTTAGCTAGCTAGGTATAACTAGAATCCTAGCCCTAAGTACTAAGAAGTAATAGATAGAGCTATCCTTTATCTTTATTTAATAAGATTATATAGTTTACGCTTAAGAGGGTAGGGAAGGAAAATAGCTACTAAAATCTTTCTTTATTCGAGCGATTCGTCCTTTATAGATAATTCCTTAAATAAGAAGAGCTTATAAGGGTATATTATATCCCCTTTTAGAGGAACTATTACTTAAAGGGCTTCGAAGTAAGCTACCGTTATAACTTTAAGTATAAAGGTAAAGCTACTAGCTCTTTTAAAAGTATTATAAGTAGCGATTTTCCTTAGCTAGCTACTTATATCTTTATAACTATAGCTATAGAATATAATAATATATAGACTATATAGATTCTTATAAAAGAAAATAGTAAGCTATTAACCTAGCTATAGTATATTAATATTTATTAGTATTAGTTACGCTAAGAGGTTTAAAGGGGACTTATTTCTATTTATTAGGTTTTAATAGTAATAATAAAAGCTAATGTTCTTATAAAGCCCTTATTAAAGTAAAAGCTAGCTATCTTTTTATAGTAAATTAAGCTAGAAGATATTTAAGAGAAGCTATCCTTAGAAGCCCGCTTTAAGAGTTTATAAAAGAAGCTAATAGAATATATAAGGAAGGAGATATTTATAGCTAAAGAGAGGAACTAAGACTTATCTTAAAGGAGGGCCCCTAGCTTAATTAGGACTTATTCTTCTTAAAAAAGGAAGACCCCCTTTCTTATAAGACTTAATTCCTCCTTAGGCCCCTTTTCTTAAAGTAGGTTTAAAAGAGCTTAAGGCTAGAACCTAGATTTCTTAAGTAAGAGATAAGTATAAACTAAGACCTCTTTTATATACTTACTAGCTTAATTATTTAGCTTTACCCTTTCTATAAAGGCTAGCTATAGCTAAGGGGGTATATCGCGAAGTATAGCTTAATTTTATAGTTCTTAGATATATCCCTTAGTAAGAGGGACCTAGGAAGTTAAAAATCTAGTTTAAAAGAAGGAGCTAAAAAGAGGTATAAAGAGGAGGGTCCTTAAAGGGTATATAAGGAAGTAAAAGTAGTAATAGCTTCTTATAGAGGTAGCGAGAGATAAGACGGATATATTAGTAACGGCTAGAAAGATAAGGGAAAACTAGTAAAAAGCTTAGTAGTTAAGAGGATATTAGTAGCTTCTTTAAATAAGATCTTCTTTATTAATTAAGATACTAAATAAGTATAAAGAGGGGCGTTAGATATAAGAAAGAAGGATAATAAAGGCAAAATAATAATTACTCCCTTACTATAATTACTACCCTTATAAGAATTAAATATCTTTACCTTACTTATTTAACCCCTTACTTTTAATTTTACCTTTATATATTTTTAAATATACTTCTTATATCTCTCTTTATAAGAACTATATTAATAGCTTTACCTTAAAAAGTAAGCCTCTTATTATTATACCTTTTAAAATAAGCTGCCTTTACTTATTAAAGTAAATAAGTTTTATTTTAAAAGGGTTAAAGTAAACCCCTTAGTCCTTAACTTATTTAAATAAGTTAATAGCTATATTTTTTAGCTACTATATACTCTTCTTAGCTAAAGTTAATATTATAGAGATATTAAAGTTATTTATATAAGATAGCTAGTATTAATACCCCTTAGCCGCTAGTATCCCTTTTATATATAAAAGGAATAAAATAAGGCTAATAAGGGACCCTTAGGGCACCCTTATTACTAAGTCTATAAGGGGTTAGACTTACCTCTTTAAGGCTTACTAGATCTTCCTTTTAGTAAGGAAGTAGTTTACCTAGCTTATAAGGGCCTTAAAAAGGTTTAAGTCCCTTAAGACCTTTATAAGCTACTCCTTTAATATAAAGTTAAAGGCGCTCTTTATATTTAATAAGAGGGTACTAATAATAGCCTTCTTATTAGATTCCTACTTCTTTTAGATATAGTATAAAAGGAGGATAGCTATATCTATAGCGAACTACTATTTTTATTCCCTTAGCTATATAAAGTTTAAAAGCTTAAATATATTAGCTAAGTAGCTTAGCTAGGTAATATATAGCTTTTTAAGGACCTTTCCTAAGTAGTTACTAAGTAGTTAAGTAAACTTATAACCTTATAAGCCTTAAGGATAGTATAGTCTTACTTACTTTACTTAGGAAGTATAATTTTATAGCTTTCTTTTATACCTTAAAGTAATATACTTAGTTAAATAGGGCTTTATAGCCCTTTTAAATACTATAAGGATAGCCTTATATATATATTAAATAAGGAGGATACTAAGAGAGTTTAAGCTAAGGGCTTTCTTATTAAAAGAGCTAAAAATAGCTCTTTTAATCTTAGGGTCTTTTAGTTCTAGCTAGTTTTATTTAGCTATACCCTTTTTACTTATATAGCTTAAAGGCTCTTCTTTTTCTAGGCTTTAAAGGGGGCTTAAGAAGGGGCTAAGGCTAAGGTCTAAGGTTAAAAAAAGGGTTATTAAGAAGGCCTTATATTTTTTAATAAAGGTATTAACTTTTTCCCCCTATCTTTTCTTTTATATATAAGATACTAAGAAAGGTTAGGTTAGCTTTAGCTTTAATATAAGAAAAGGCTATAAAGATATCCTTTCTTATTATAAGGAAAGGTATTTTCCTACTATTAATAAAGTAGCTATAGTATTCTCTCTTAATTATATAAGCTAATATTAGTATATTATTTATAAAAAATTACTATTTAGTAAAGTAGGAAAAGCTTATTACTTTTTATATTATTATATACTAAATAAACTACTAGTTATTATTTAATTAAGAGTTAAAGAAATAACGCTTAGTATAAAATAAGCTTAAAATATACTATAATCCTTAATATAATAAGCCTCCTTAAATATAAATAATATAAGAACTAAGATACTTATAGTTATATAAATATTATTACTAAATCTAATAAATAGATAACTTCTTAAAAGTTAAAGTCTAGTCTTAATAAGTACTTTTATTTAGCTATTATTATCTATAAAAAACTAGATATTAGCTAATAAATAAATAAAGAATTATAAACTTTAATACCTCTTTTATATACTTATATACTACTAATAAATTCTATTAAAAATCCTACCTTATACGCCTTCTTTTCTTTATATTATAGTATTTTATTATTTCTTAATTCCTTAGAATCCTACTATTACTTATATACTTAAAAAGGGTATAAGCGTAGCTTACTACTTTTAAGCTAAGAAATTAAATATATATAAGAACCTTTAAAATCCTACTTTAAAAAAACCTAGTTAAAATTCCTATTAAACTTCCCCTTAATTTCTTTTACCTTTCTATACTCTTATATACCTAACTAAACTACTTAATCCTTATAAGTATAATAATACTAAACTTATATAAAATAAAAGGATAAAAAGAATATAAATTCTTTAGACTTAAGGGAAATTTAAATTTTATTCTTTAAACTATAAGGATAAGAGCTATCTTTATAAAGGAAACGCTAATCGTTACCTTAAAGTAAAGAAATTATATAAAGACTATAAACGCTTTATCTTAGATTTCTTTTTAAGTTAAAAATAGCCCTTTAATATAAGTAAGTATTTAATAAATACTAAAGCTACTTAAGATAAGATTATAAAGCTATATAATCTATTAAAACCTTTAACGAATTATTTACTTATTAAGTAACCTTTTAACCTTAGTCCCTTAAACTTTAAGTTAAAAAAATACTTATATAAGGTAAAGGAAACTTATAAGGATTTAAAATCCTATAATATTAAAATTTTAAAAGTTTCCTTATAGTATAAATCCTTAATAACTTTTATAAGGAGTTTTAAAGCTATATTATAAGTATTATATAAAGTCTTTAGTATAAATTTATAGCGTTTACCCTTTAATCCCTTATAGCTAGTTTTTTAAATAAAGCTAGAAGAATAAAGGATATAAATAAGACTTTTAAAAAAGCTTTCCTTTTAAAAAGAAAGCTTAAGAGATCTTATAAAAATTCTATAAATACTCCTTATTATAAGGAATATAAAATACTAAGGTATTTTATAGTAAGTTACTTTAAATTATATCCTAATAAGGCTCCTTCTTATTAAGTTTTAAATAAAAGAAAGAAAAATAAAAGAACTTAAATTTTTAAGAAAAGAAAATTTTCTTCTTTTTCTTTTTCTTCTCTTAAAAAGAAATCCTTTTCTTTTAATAAGAACTTTACTACTAATAAAAGAAAGAATAATTATACTTTTAAATAAGATTTAAAGGAAGAAACTAATAAGGTCTTAAATATAGCTTTAAAAGAAGAAATTATAAACCTTAATATTAACCTTATAAACTTATTTAAGGCTCTAACTTATATATATATATCTAAGGATTTAAAGGTAATTTTAACTTTTATAATTACCTTTATATTAAAAGCTAATAAAGACTCCTTTTTAGGACTTTTAAAAGCCTTAATTCCTAAAATAAAAGAAATAGACTTAAAAGTAAGAAAAAAAAAATTTCCTAGTTATAAAAATAAAAAGATCTTTAATTTTATATATAATACTAAATCTATTAAGTATATAGTATTAAATAAGAGTTTTCTTATTAATTATAAAGAGATAAGAAAAAACTTCTTATAAAACTAATAAATACCTATAATAAGTATATATTACGACTAAAATACTAACTAATACTAAGAATTAATTTAGCGGTATTAATTACCTTTAGTAATAATACTACGCTAAGGCTAAGAAGTAGGTAAACGTAGTAGTAGCCCTTAATATACTAAGCTTAACTAAAGCGTATAGCGTAAAGATATACTACCTAAATTTATATACCTTAATAGGGCGAGTTAATAAACCTAAAGTAGTAATACGATACTTACTTAGGCGCCGAGCGACCTTATAGAAAAAGTAGTATATAATAAACTCGCGGGCTTTATCCTAAGTATATAGTTTAGTAGGGTATAGGTAGTAGTTAAACGGCTCTCTAAGGTAAAGAGCCGCGCTAGTAGCGCATCGTCGGTAGTACTTTATATAGATAAGAGCTTTAAGATAATAATCTAGGAAGTAATTAAGGAGATAGTTAAGGAAGAACTCTACTTAGGTATTACTTTAGGCCTAAGGGGCCTAAAGTAAACCTAGGCCGCGGTTATAGCTAAGACTAAGAGACCGACCTAATATAAAGCTATAGTAAAATAGGTCTTACTACGCTATAAACGCGAGATTATCGTAGTCCTTACTAAGGCTCCGCCTAAAATCCTTAGCCGCGAATTAAAAGATATCGTAAAGGCTATAAATACGGCCTTAAAAGCTATAAGCGCTATAGTAGTAAAGCGCCTTTAAAGTAAAAATATCGCGCTTATCTTTAATACCTTAGTAAGAGCTTACTAAAGGGACTAAGGCTAGGTTAAAGCTATATTTAGTCTAGAGGCTATAATTACCTACCGCGTATATATAGTAGTAGCTAAGAATATCCCTTTATTAGTAGCGATAGTAAATAAGGAGCGATTACTTTATAAGATTATAGAGGTAAATAAAGTTAAGGTCTTTTAGGCTTAGGCGCTATACCCTTAATCTAAGATATTAATAGTAATAACTATACTTATTAAGGTCTATACTTTAAAAGAGGCTAATAGGCTTTATAACTTAAGCTTAGTCCTTAAAGTATAAATCTTTTAATATAAACCCTATAATAAGTCGGTCTAACTATAAAAATACTATAATTATTATAGGTATAGCTATATCGCTAAGTAGTATATATTAATATAACTCTATAGCTAATATAAGAGTATAGTATATAATAAAGGTAAGGATAACTATAGGGCTAAGAAGGGCGAAATCCCTTATAACTATATCTTATATTAAGGGGACTACCTATTATAGACTTAAACTTACCTTATAGCAAATAAAGCCTAGGAAAAAGTAAGGGAAAACTACCTACGATAACCTTAATAGTTTGCGAATACTTAAGCTTACGCTAAGTAATAGGTGCTACCTACTATCGAAACCTAAGGCGTTCTTAACTTAACCGCGGTCTAAAAGTAAGGACTAGGTAGACCGCGCTAAAATAAGAAGTCGAGCTTAAGATACCTACTAGCTAGTAGGGCTAGGGAGGCTAAACTAAGTATAAATAATATTTATAGGTATAGTAAATAAAAAAGCGCTAAGAGATAGAGCGCCTCCCTCTTTATATAGTCGACCCCTTTTACCTTAACCCTACCTATATATAACTAAGAGTATTATTTTAGAATATATAAAAGAAATATAAGCTAGCTTAGTTAGCGCTTTACTACTAAGCTAGCTTTAACCTAATAGTACTATAAAAAGTAAAAGCTATACTAAGAGGTAAGGCCTTGCCTTTTAAAGTAGCGCCTTATAGCTTAGTTTATAAGGAGGGGAGGTATACGCTATATATATATAAAAGGCTTAGGCTAAGGACTTAGTCGCTTTAGTTTAAACTAAACTAAAGTAAGGTAATTTTTAAGGATAGTACTAAACTATAAACGATTTACTTACTACTAAGGGCCGCGAGGGCTAGAGTATTATAAGACCTAAGTTTAATTAAACTAAAGTACCTTAAGGTATTAGTAAGGGACTTTAATATCTATTACCTACTTTAGGATAAATATAATAAAACCTTAGATAATATAATATAACTTATATAAGAGGTAATAAGACTATAACTTAAACTTACTACCTTAAGAAGGAAGTATATAAGATTCTTTTATAGTTAAAAGGATAGTACTATTAACCTAGCTTAAGTAATACTAAAGACTAAGATATAGTATACCGGGCTTAACCTTCTTTATAAGTTAACTCTTAGGCTTAAGCGCTTAAGCCGGCCCTAAGGTAAAAAGAAGTAAAAGCTAAGCTAGTTAAAGCTAAGACTATATCTTAGCTAGGACTATACTAGCTAACGCTTTAAATACTAAAGGATATTAATTAAGACCTAGACTATATCTTTACTACTTTAATATAGATCGCGATAGCTATAGTTCCGCGCTAAAGAGAAGTATTACTTAAGGGTAATATATAGTTTACCTTAAAAGTAAGAAAGGCAATAAGGGAGGCTAAGAGGGCGAGGAAGAAGTATAGGCGGGAGAGGAGTAAAGTAAACTAAGAAGACTTATATAAAGCAATAGTAGCTTAGAAGTAAACCGTTTATAAAGTAAGGAGGGCCTACTAGCGTAAGTTCCTAAAGGAAATTAGCGCTAATAATACTAAGCTCTAAAATATAAAGAGGTAGGCTAAACTCTATAGTAAGCTACTACTAAAACTAACTTATATCTTACTATTAGTTAAGGAAGGTAAGGTCTAATTAATAGAAACCTTTAATAAAAAGGCCTAGATATTAATAGCTAAGTTCTTCTTACTAAAGGCTAATATAACTTAAGGGCTACCTTAGCTTATAGCTAAGGCGATATTTATAGTCGACTAATAGATCTAGCTAGCTAATATTATAGTAGCGCTAAGTAAGATAGTAAGCTAGAAAGTAGCGGGGTTAGATAGCGTCCTTTTAAGGTTTATTAAGAAGTATAGACTAGCCTTAGTCTAGTAACTAGCTACGATCTTTAACGCCTATACTTAACTCTTATATTTCCTAAAATAGTTTTATAGCGCGAACGTAATAGTAATTTAAAAGCTAAGTAAGAGGCTAGAAGCCTATTATATAGTAAGGGGATAAAAACTAATCTCCTTCTTACCTATAATAGGGAAAGTACTTAAGTAGATACTAGCTTAAAGGATTATAAGAGCTATAAAGGTAAACGGTATCTTATTAAATAGATAAATAAGAAATAAAAAGGAGCGCTTTATAGAGGTAGCGATCTTACTAGTAATAAAACTAGTACGTATAACCTAGGCCTAGAGGGGTATTATATTATTCTTATAGCTAGATATTAAAGGCGTATTTAATATAGTTAACTATAATAAGCTTATAAGGGAACTAAAGCTTTAGGGATACCCTAGATAGCTTATAAGCTTAATATAGAGCTTTATAAGTAATAGAAGATTAACCTTTTACTTTAATATAAGGACCTTAGAGCTAACTTAAGTATTAATAAGAGTCTTTTAAGGCTCCCCCTTATCCCCGATCCTATTTTTATATTATATAACCCCCTTATATAAAAAGCTTAGAATAATATATAGTATTTATACTATTAGCTTCGCCGATAATATAAATATTATTAGTATTAAACCTAACGAGGCTATAATAGTAGTATACTTAAAGGAGGCCTAGAAGGTATATATAGATTAAGCGGCTAAGTTCGCGGTTACTTTTAAACTATTAAAGAGTAAGTTAATATACTTTATATAAAGGAGATAAGTAATAATAACGCTAGTTTACCTTAGGTCTAATATAGTAATACTAGTCTAGGAGGCCTACTTATTAAGGGTTTAGGTATACTAGAAACTATATTAAAAAGTATACTTAAAATAGCTTTAAGTAAAAATAAAACGCTAGACTATAGCCCTAACTAAGCTCGCGGCGTTTATATAAGGCTATACCTTACCTCGTACTAAGGAAGTCTATAGTAAGGTAATCCGGTCCTTAATCTCTTATACTATAGTTATATTCTATAAGTCTTAAGGTATATAAGTAAAAGCGGGATTTTAGGAAATTAAGGAATTACGTAGGACTACGTAATAGGGTAGAAGAAGGAGTATAAGGTAGGATTTTCAACGGAGTTTATTAGTAGTATATTAGTATATAGAAGAGGTATTAAAGTTAATAATTCTCTATCTATCTACTAGCGGACATACTATCTTATATATATAATTATAGCTAAACGGAAGAACCTTTCGGGACTAGATTTAGGCTGCTGTATAGCCCTAAGACTAGGAAATTCCGTGATACCTTAAGTAAATCTAAAAGTATCTTGGTTCCATTAATATTCGTATTTAAAGGAGGTTGGTCGTGCCGGTGTTCTTAAGAGGTCTTAGCTAGTATTCTAAGCTAGCTCTGTTCCTTCGATTCCCGATTATACGATAGCCGGCAACCCGTTTAATGCATAATAGCATATAAAATAACGAGCGATTCTTACTCTATAGGATAAGATTTTATCTATAATTAATATACTACTTATTAGCTTATATAATCGAGAGAGTATATTATAGCTGCTTTATTTATAGTAGGAACACCGTTCCTTATAATAAGATAACGCCTATAAAAGGGAAACTATATAAGATTACGTAGGACTTAGTATAAAACTAGTTAGCTTACCTTTAAGTAGTAACGGGCGCTTACCGCGCGACCTTAGTCTACTAAGTAAAAGTAAAGGTATAGGTGCCTTTAATCGACTTCTACCTAAACTAAAGAATAATAAATACCCTTTAAAGGTTAGAGGATTTAGGGCTCTTAAGCTAAATTTAACGTATATCTAACGCGGTCGCGGGTATACTTAAGAGGAGGCGACGCTAAAGAGAAAGCGGGCCCTTAGTAGCGCTACTACTTAGTAGGCCCCCCCTTATAAAAGAGATAAGGGGGGTCTAGAGCTAGATAGGATCGGATCGGACGACCTCTTAGATAAAGCTAAGTCGCTTAAAAGGCTAAATAAAGAATAGGCCGCTTAATAGAATACTAAGGAAAACGCGATTTAATAATATTAAACTACCCTTTACCCCTTTAACTTCCTACTATAGTTTAATAAGGCAATAACGCTAGACTAATATAAGGGCCTCCTTAAGTATATTAGTATAGTAACTACTTAGATATATATAGGAAAGATCGGGCTTAATAACTTCCTCTTTAACTAATAGGTCCTTAGTATAGTCTTACTAATATATACCTATAGATAAAAACGGGATACTATCTACTATATAATAATTAACTGCCTATTAATAAAGGAGGTAAAGGAGTCCCTCTTAATATAGGCCTAGGATATAAGTAATATAAGAGCGGGCCTTTAAAGGAAAAAGATAGTAGCGCTACTAGTATAATAGCTCCTTTACTTAGGTAGGCTTTATTAGTTCGACCTAGCTTAGAGGCTATATATAGATATACTAAATAGTAAGACTAGGGCTATGCTAGAGATAGAGCGGCCCTAACTAAGACTACCCTAGCTAACTACTCCCCCCCTTACTAAAGCGATCTAAGAAAGGAGAGGACTTAGGATAATAAGACTATAGTATTAATTAAACTAAACTTAGACTAAGTATAAACCTTATTAATTAAACTATAAACTAAATAAAACTAATATAACCTAACTAAACTAGCTTTAATAGCTATAGAATAAGACCTACTACTAAAAGACTATAATTAAATAAGACCTAACTTAAAACTAAACTATAATAAAGCTAATAACTAGCCCCTTAAACTATAACCTTAGCTTAACTTATTAGTAGTAACGTCTGCTTTATTACTATAGTAAGAATAATAGGACCCCCTTAAGGTAGTACGCGGGGTATAAGAAAGAGTAACTTAAGACTTATAAGGAGTATAGGGACTACTACCGCTATAAGAAGCCTAATAATAACTAGTTAGGCCTAACCTTAAACCTAAACTAAAGCTAGCTTATACGGCTAGCTTATAAGATAGAGTAATAACTAAGGTCTATATAAGGGTAGGACCTATACCGGCGGCGGCGCTAAGGCGTTTACTACGGCCTATATTATAACCTTAGATCTAATTAAGGTTAAGACTAGCAATAATCTTAGCTAAGACTAAACCGCGACGGCTATAAAGACGCTATTAAATAAAGTTAAGAGCGTTAATAGGATTAGTAAGCGACGTAAGATAAGGACGCTTTAAGGCGGGCTCGGCGCTAGGAGAACTACTAGGCTATAGCTTAGCGTTAGAGCTAATAAAGGGAGACGCGGTAGGCTCCTAAGCTAGCTTTATAATAATAGTAGGTATAGCGATAGTAGCGGACGCCTTAGCCTTACCCTTAAATAGAGCCTTAAGCGCGGTAGCTACCTTACCCTTACCTTTACCCTTCCTTTTATTAATAGGGACTAAGGCTAGACCGGGCTTAGTAAGATTAAAACTACTATCCTTACTATTAAGGTCGTTATTAGTAATAGGATAAAAATAGTTAGCGAGATCGTTAACCGCTATAAAAGTCTTTTAGGTAACTAAGAGTAACTTAGGCTTAACCTAAGCTAAGGTCTTAATAGTATTACTAAACTTACCTAAGTACTTTTCTAAGGACTTATATATATAGCGGGTATTATCTATAAAATAAGTAAAAGCTAATATAAGCGTCTCGATATTCTTAGTAACTATAGCTAGACTAAGGGCGGACTCGCTTAACGCGCCCTTACCTTTAATAGTAAGGGCCTTTTAACTAGCGTAAATATAAGTTTCTAAAGTAACGCGATAAAAGCGCTTTTATACTAAACCCTTAATAAGGAAGGGGCTATCGACCTTAGACTATACTTAGTAAAGGGTATATATAGCTTATTTACCTTTAAAGGTAATCTAAAATATAGATTAGTATTAAACTTAAATAGTACTATAGTATAATAGAGCTACTTACTTAATAATAAGACTAATTAAAGTTAGCGTAAGTAATATACGCTTTAGCCTTTATAGCTATTAAAGTTAGTAAAAAATCCTAAAGGTAGAATAACCTAAGATAAAACTAAGATTAATACTTATAGGACTAGTTTTAATAGCTAGTAAAGGACTTATAAGTAAGCCTATTAATAAGACGCTTAATATATATAAAATATAAGATAGAGCGCTTTAATCCTACTATAGTAGCGACTTTCTTATAAGGAAGGGGTTTTAGAGGAGGCGAGCTACTACTACCTAAGTCGGCTTCCTAGTTATATATTACGATATAATAATAAGCGAACTAAATATAGCGCTAAAGAGACCTAGAGTTATAGAAATAAAGCGGGCGAGATAGTAGTAGGGCTTATAAAAGAGATAGCTAATAAAGAGATAAGAGGAGATATAAATAAAACTAAGGGGGGAGGGTAAGTATATATATATACGAGCTAGGCGCGCGTAATTAATAACTACGCGATAGAGGGTAAATATAGGCTACCGCGCCCTTAATTAGGAAGTTATATAGCCGGATAGGAACCGATTTTCGATTAATAGAGCTAGCCGACTAAATTTCGATTAGCCGGCCCTACCTAAGAGCGACCTATACTAGCGCCCGGCCCGGTAACCGGATATTACCTACCCTACTAACTAATAGACTAATAAGCTAACGCGGCCGCGGCTATATAGTAGTAACGCGGGAGCTATAGTAAATAAAGGCGCCTATAAGTTAGGCCCTTAAAGAGAGACTACTACCTATAACCCTAAGCTTAGGCTAGTAAGCCTAGGCCGCGGCCGCTTAGGATAGTAGCGGCTATAGCTTAAGAGGGCCTATACTAAGATATAATATCGCGGGGGGAGCCTATAGTAGCTAGCGTAAATTTCCTATATACTACTACTATAACCTCGTTTAAGGTAGACCTATATTAAAAGAGGGGAGGGTTTTCCCTTAAGTACTTTAGTTTTCTCTTTTTATTTAATACTAAAGTTTTAGATACCTTTAGCTAGGTCCTTAGTATAAAATTAATAATAATAATATTAATTATAAAGAGATTAAGTCTAAAGTATACTAAGGAAATACTTCCTTTATATTAATAAAAAGAAAAAAGGACTTAGTATTTAAGTTCTTATATAATATAAAAAGGTATATCCTTTAAAACTACTTTTATTTCCTTAAATTAAGGGTAAATATTATTATAAAGCATAGCTTAATTTTATAGTTTTTAGAGATATCCCTTAGTAAGAGGGACTAAGGAAGCTAAATATATCTAGTATAGAAAAAGGAAGAAGGAGCTAAAAAGAAGTATAAAAAGGAGGGTAAGGGTATAAGGGGAAGTAAAAGTAGTAATAGCTTCCTATAAAGGTAGCGAGAGATAAAACGGATATACCGGTAATAGCTAGAAAGAAGGGGAAAAACTAGTAAAAAGCTCGGTAGTTAAAGGGATATTAATAGCTTCTTTAAGTAAGATCTTCTTTATTAATTAAGATACTAAATAGGTATAAAGAGGGGCGTTGGATAAAGGAAAGAAGGATAATTAAGGTAATATAATAATTACTCCCTTACCTTTATTACTACCCCTATAAGAATTAAATCTCTCTGCCTTACCTATTTAACCCTTTACTTTTAATTTTCCCTTTATATATTTTTATATACTTCTTATATCTCTTTATATAAGAGTTATAAGGTAAGGAGGAATAGAATTCTTATACTTTCTAGCTACTATAAAAGGCACCTTTTTTATATCCTTTTACCCCTTTTACTAAAAAAGCCGATTTTTAACTAACCTTTTTACCCTTCCTTATAACGATATTAAAAGATAACTTTATTATCCCTATAGTCTATAAGACGATTCTTATAGAGCCCTAAGATTAAGATATATAAGTAAAGGAGCTATAGGCTTATATAGATAGAACTATCTATAATTTAGTCTTCTCTATTAAGTAGGACCCTCTTAAGCCCCCTTTTTATCTTAGAGTAATAGAATTTATAAAGGGAGCTTTCCTCTTCTTAGAGCTAACCTCTATATAGTAAAGAGTTTTTTCTACTACCTTAAGCGACTACGAGAGTTACTAAAAGGAATACCTTTATAGAATAAAGCTATTAACTACTACTTATATAGTAATAACGGAATTTATTAGTACTATAAAGCTAATCTCTCTTTAAAAAGAAAAGACTCTTAAGTAGTAGCTTTTAAAGCTCGAGACCTTAATAGCTCTCTTAAGGGGCTATATAACTAACCGTATTAAGAAGACTTATATAGCCTACCTAAGAGCCTTTTTTACTAGGAACCTACTAGCTTCTTCGTAGCTAGCTAAGTAAGAAGAAATCCTTAAAGAAGCTAACTAATACTTCCTAATAAAAGCTCTATCTAGCTAATAGTTATAGGATATATCTTTACTAATAAAGCTTATTAGTAACGGTTACTTAACTATATTTTAAGAAGCTAGCTAAGAACTAAATAAATAAGCTACTTAAGTATAATAATAAGTAGTCTTATTCCTTTATAGCTAGTATAAGAGTCTTTAACTATTATAGGTAATAAGCTTAGGCTACGGCCTAAGCTATATAGTTATATATAAAGGGCCGGATCCTATATATATAGGGGCGGGCTAGCTACGTATAAAAGAGCTCTATATAGCTTATTAATATTATCTTATAGATAGTACCTATATATACGCCTCTACCTACTCTATAATAGTATAAGCTATTAACTAATAGATCTAATAGATATCTCTTTAAAAAGGGTGCCGCTTCCTTAAAGAAGCACCCCGCTACCCCTTAAGCGGATAGGAAGTATTATAGCTATCCTAGAAGCGATTAAAAGTATAATAGCTAGCGAGAAGAATAAGGTTCTCGCTATACTAAGGGAGCTATCTACGAGACTAGCGTTAACCCCTATAACCTTAGTAATACCGGTTATAGCGGTAGTACTACTAATATAGAAGCCGCTTTCCTAGCTAACTTAGGACGGTAAGCTTAAGTCCTTCTACTTCTTCCTTAGCCGGCTATAGATAAAGTTTATAATAAATAAGAAATAGGGCCTAAACGGCTATTATAATATAGCGTAGTATTTACTCCTTTATATACTACTAGAGCCCTAAATATAGCGGATCTCTAGATTCTAGGATAAGGGCGGCCCTAGAAGTAGACGCGACCTATAGGACTTCTTCTAATACCTTATATATATATTCGATAACGTATAAGAGCGGGAGAAGGTATAGGATAGGCTATAGACCCTTAAGTAAAAAGACGGGTAGACCTTTAGCGAATTCCTCCTTAACTTTAAAGAGACGCTCTTACGAGCGGCGGGAACTATAGTATAGGAAGATAGCGTAAAGCTTATATAGTTATAGAACTTAATTACGCCGGCCCTATAAGAGCTACTTATCCTTATAATTATACCTACTAACTACGGCGAGTATATAAGCTAGTTAATAAAGGTAGTATAGGGCTATAAGTAGACGCTACGTTTTTAGAAGCTTTATAAGCGCACGCCGTATAGCGGTAACGGGATTACTACCCCTTTATAAGAGGAATAGCCGACTATTAATACTAACGGAGATACCTTAATATCGGCTACCTATATAGACTAAGCTAAACGCGGTAGGAAGTTATTATTAAATATCCCTTATACTATCCCGCTCTCTAAGTAGCGGGCGAAGTAGGTAATAAGTAAGGAAATTAAGAAAAGGAAGGCTAACGGCCGCTACCTATATTATAGCGCGTTTATATACTTTATATTAAAATGCCCTTTCTTTTTAGCTAAGCGGCCTATAGTAGTTTAAGTAGCGAAGATAGAACCGCTCCTTACCTTAGACGATAAAGAGGACTCCGCTCCCTTAGGCTTAGAGGAAAAAGAGTAGCTCTAGAGTAAAGATAGGCTCTAGAGCCTTAATTGCTAGTATTAATAAAGGAGAAAGAGGAATTATCCGCTTATATAAAAGAGGAGCTTACTTTAATATAGGTTATAGTTAATAACTCTTTACCTATCGCCGCCCTTATAGATAAGGGCTACTAATACTACGCCGTAGTTAACGAGGCGCTTATATAAAAGATATAAGTGCTAGTAGAAAAGATCGCCCTAAGGCGAGTAAAGGGCGCCTTAAGCGTAATAGAGGGTGCGGTAATTAAGGGTATTATATAGCTAGCTATAAAGGTTAATAGTTATTATAAGCTTATCGTAGCCTATATAATCCCCTAACTAGAGTTTCCCTTAATCCTTAGGAAACCTTAGTTATTATATATAGAGTTATACTTAGTTCTATACTAAAAGAAGCTATAGTTTAGGCCTATATAACGGTAGGTCTACTATAATAATAGTTCTATAAGTATAGGACTAAGCGTGCGAGCTTTATACTTAGTATAAGAAGTCCTTACCTCTATCTTTATAGGAGCTATATAACGGTTAAAGTAGGAGGAAGGCCGGGCAGCGGCTAATATAGCGGTCTATATAGTTAGCCTAGCGGATATCGATAAGGCCCTCTAGGCGAAAAAGCTAAAGTCGCCCTCTAAGCTATAGTAGTAGATACTAGAGCGCTTTTACGACCTCCTACTATTATTTAAGTCCTAAGAAGTAAATAAGCTTAACTTATATAAGCTAGGGGTAGACTATAAGATTATACTTTATATTAATAAGAAGAGGTAGGAACTACCTATACCGTTTAGACTACTATATAATATATTATATACGGAGCTACTAGTACTAAAAAAGATACTAAGGGACCTCTTAAATAAGGGTTTTATTTAAGTAAGTAGCTCTAAAGTAAGAGCGCTAGTCTTATTTATATATAAACTAAGGGGCGGGATATAGTTTTATTACGACTATAGGGCTTTAAATATAATTATAAGGCTAGACCGCTACCCCTTACCCTTAATCTTAGATACGCTCTATAACCTTTTAAAGGTAAAGTAGTTTATAAAGCTAAATATAAAATAGGCGTTTTATAAGGTATAGATCTTAGAGGGTAATAAGTAAAAGACGGCGTTCTATATATACTATAGCTTATTTAAGTAGCTTATAACGCCCTTTAGCCTCTTAAGAGCGCCCGCTACCTTTTAGCGTTATATTAATAATATACTTTAGGACTTTCTTAATAAGTTCGCCTCTATATATATAGATAATATCTTTATCTATATAAGTAGCTCCTATAAGGACTATATATAGAAAGTATAAAGGGTCTTAGAGCGCCTCTAACTTTATAGGCTCTACCTTAACTTAAATAAGTATGAATTTAAGGTTAAGAGGGTTAAGTACCTAGGCTTTATTATCTATATAGGTATAGGTATATAGGAAGATCCTATAAAGATCTAAGCGATTTAGGACTAAGCTACCCTAACTATATAGATAGGCGTATAGAGCTTCTTTAAGTTCGCGAACTATTATAAGATATTTATTAGGAGCTTCTCCTATATTATAATACCCTTAAATAAGATTACTAAGAAGTAGACCGCCTTTTACTAAGGGCTTATATAAGAAGGAGCGTTCTATATACTTAAGAACCTATTTTCTTAAGCCTTAGTACTACTTTAGTAGGACTTTAACTAGTCTATATTAGTTAAAGTAAACTATAGCGGCTAGGTACTTAGAGGAACGCTCTCTTAGAAGGTAGATAAGCAGAAGTAACTAATAGCGTTCTACTCTTATAAGCTAACCTTAGTAGAGCGGAATTACGCTATTTACGATAAGGAGATACTAGCGATTATTAGCTACCTTAAGTAATAGTAAGCGGAGCTTTAGAGCTATAAGAGCTTTAAGGTTCTTATAAACTATAAGAACCTTAAGTACTTTATAACTCGCTAGTACCTCTTAAAGCGGTAAGCCCGCTAAGCGGAGTATCTCTTACGCTTTAACTTCTTAATTAAGTACCGCTTTAAGCGGGACTCTATAGTCCTAAACGCGCTTTTCTAAAAGGATTAAGACTAGCCGACGGGAGCGGATATTAAGGCCTAGGATCTATAGCTTATCCCGTAAGAAGCACTATAGACTTATATAGGAGCTTCCCTAGTAAAGGAAGACGCGGTGCTAGCGAATAAGCTTCCCCCCGCGCCTTTACCTCGGTCTAGCGAGGAGAGATAGACCGGCCTAAGGGCGTGCGCGGCGAGAGTATTCTAAGATAAGGCCCTTTAACGCTTATAGGATAGGATAGCGGCTCTAGACCGTACCTATAAGGGCGTATACCGCGCTATTAAGTCCGGCGCTCGACGCTTAAATCCGAAGCTAAAGCTAAAAGTATAAGTAGCCGACTACTATATTAACCTATAGGGGTATCTACGCTAGCGGGGGAGACTATAGGTACCGGGCGTACTATATACTATAGAAGCTAAGGAGAAAGAAGGACCGCTAGAGCTAGATAAATAAATAAGCTCTAAGAGAGGCTAGTCTAACTTATCTATAACTCTAGCGTTATAGGTTACCTAAGTAGATAGGGTATAGTAGTAGGCCTTATAAGGGACTTTTACTAGCCCCTCTTATAGTACTACGTTCGTCGCTTCCTCTATAACTACGATATCTATAGCTATATAAAGATCTAAAAGGCGTAGCTTAAGGGGCTACTAAAGTAGCTTTTAGTACTAGACCGGTTTTATATATATATATAGATAGACTTTATAATAGACCTCCCGCTTATAAAGGGCGGTAACCGCTATATATAAGTAATTAAGGACCGACTTAGTAAATTAGTAGTACTAAAGCTAATACTATTTATAGATATAAAAGCTTATATAGAGCGCTTTCTTTAGTACTAGGCCTACTTATATAGCTAGCCGGCCTCTATTATAAGCGATAAAGGGTTAAACTAAACTAGCCGCTTTTAATAGTACTTATACTAGCTACTTTAGATTATATAGCTACTTAGTATAGCTTATTACTTATAAACTAATAAGGGACCTAAGAAGGTTAACTAGGAAGCGTAGGTATACCTATAAGTAGTTATAGCCTATAACTAAGCGGACTAAGACCGCTAGCTCCCTGCTACTTAGCTCGCGCTAAATAGTAGACTATAAACCTCTATTAAGATAGCCCCCTTCTTTATAATATATAGCTTTAAGCTACCCTCCCCGATCCCGTTTACCGTAAACGTAGTAATAAAGTAGTATAGTAGTATATTACTAAAGAGCCGCGCTTCTACGTTTATATAAAAGCTATAAGAAACTATAGAATACTATTAATCCGCGATAGCCGCTATAGTATAGGATTAGGAGCGGCACGCTAATAAAACTAAGGCGCTAGCGGATAGGTTTATAGTAAGAGATAAAGTATAGCTCGACCTCTATAACTATAGGTTAGCGCGACTAAAGAAGAAGCTAGACTAGCTATATATAAAGTTTATAGTATAAAGGGTCGTTAGCTTATAGGTAGTTAAGCTTAATAGTCTCTTAATAGGGGTCTATAATAAGGTTAACGTTAACCTCCTTTACCGAGCCTCCTCTAACCCGCTACTTAGATAAGAAGTAGCGGACGCTTAACCGCTTATATTTAAGGTAAAGGGAGATAATAAATTCGAGGTTAAAGAGATATAGGCTATACGCTAAAGAAGGTAAGCTAAGGGAAACGCTAGGAGGTTCTCGTTAAGTAGCGCAGGTACCTTAACCCTATATAGGAACCTATATATAAGTTTACGGGAGCTATAGCCCTTAATAAGTTTAAGGCCCTATATAAACTAGTAAGCGAGAACGATAGACTAGTAAACTACTAATAGCGGCCTAGGCTAAGACTATAAAGTAGGTAAAGTAAAGGGGGTAGTTATAGTAATATAAGTAATATAAGTATAATAGTATAAGTAAAGATAAAAATAGCGTTTATTATAAGGCGGAGCCCTTAAACTACCTAGGCTTATTCCTTATTATCGTTATTACCCTTATTATTATCTTTATTATCGTTGTCCTCGTTAGCCTCCTCCTTCTTATTAGCGGCGGCGGCGGTCTTTAAGGCGCTAAGGCGGCCCTCTAAGCTTATAAGCTAGTTAGCGGCGGCGGCGGCTCTAAAGGTAGAGGGGCGGCGGCTAGCGGCGGTAGTAAGGGTAGCAGCGGTAGCGGAGGCGGGCATAGCTAAGGGGACCGCTAATAGGGCAATAGAGGCGGTATCCCTAGCACCGGGTACGTTAAAAGCGGAAGTAAGGGAGCGGAGGAGTAAGGACCTACTTAGGTATAAGGCCTTATCGCTTAAGGGCGCGGAGGTTATAGTAAGCGGCGGCGGCAGTAGTAAGGCGCTTCTTAGTAGCCCCCTATACCTACCTATATAAGCCGGCCTTCTAAGCTAACGCCGTAGTAAGTAGGACGGGAGGCGCCGCCTTATAGGCGCGGCTAGCGCGCGCGTACTAATAGTAGCTGCCGCCGCGGCGGCGCCCGGCCTAGTCGGAGTAGTCGAGCTCCTACGACGTATAACGTATATAGGGGGCTAAGCGGGTAGCGCCGGCCTATACTTAGCGCTTATACTATAAGAGGTTAGCGGATAAAGTCTATTACGCTTACCTAACTATAGACTTATAGGGGTAGTAGAGACGGAGGCGGGGGCTAAGGGGCCGGGCGTTATAAGTAGCGGCGGGGATAGCGTCGTTACCCTAAGGGGCAACGTAAGGGCGAATAGCGTAGTAGAGGCGGCGGCGGCGGCGGTAAGAGTAGTAGTAGCGGCGCGGGTAGGAGCGGCGGTAGCGGCGGAGTTATCGTTAGCCGCGGCTAGTATAGCGTCGACGAACGACTCCGTACGCTCTAAGAAGGAGGAGGTAGGAGAGAGAGAGGTAGATATATCTATCGCGGAAGTTAGCTTAACGGAATACGGCCTCCCGCTTAGTAGGGCGCGGAACTTATTAGTTAAAGTTATTATTATTATTAAGGCTATTATTACTACTACTATTATTATTATAAGTATATATTAATAGAGCGGCCTATATAGCTAGGAATAGACTAATACCTTAGGTAGAGCGGAACTTACCTATTAATACTACTACTATAGTTAAAAAAAGGAGAGAAGGAAGGGAAGGGGGAAAAGGGGGATACCGCTTTATATACCCCTTAGTAAAGGATACTACCTAAGGTAAAAGGGACGGGTAACCTAAGGCTTACGTAGGTCTAGACCGGCCGCCGGCTACTTAGGGGCGTATATAATAGGTTACGCCCTTATTTAAACGGCTAGCTAGCTAATAAGTATAGAGCTAGGTTCCGGCTACCTAGGCTAACGGGCGCGGGGATAATAAGGCTAGTAAGGCTAGCTCGATTAATAGGAAAGGGTAAGGAAGAGCTAGCGGCATAGGCCTAATTATATAGGAGCCGTTAATAAGGTAGCCCTACGCCGCGCTTAAGGGAGGGCATTATATAAGAGTCTTTAACTATTATAAGTAATAGGCTTAGGCTATAGCTTAAGCTATATAGTTATATATAAAGGGCCGGATCTTATATATATAATAGCGGGCTAGCCGCGTATAGAAGAGCTCTATATAGCTTATTAATATTATCCTATAAACGGTACCTATATATATACCTCTACTTACTCTATAATAGCTAGTACTTAACCTAGATAGTTCGACTTATAGCTACTATAGCCCTTACTACTACTATTATAGCTATTGCCCTTTTAGCTCCTCCTTTCTTAAGAGCTTTAACGCCGTCGTTAACTATAGCTATAGCCCTAGCCCTAGCTATATATCTTACTCTAGGCCCGGCCCCGGTCCTATTAGTTAGACCGGCCTAACTAGTCCCTTAATAGATCTTTTAGTCTATTAGTCGAAAAATTAAGGAACTAGTTAAAATTAAACCTCTTTATTAAAATTAATAATAAGGGGTAAAAAGGAGGGGTTTTTAAGTAGACCTTCTAGACTAAGATAAGGATTCCTTAAAGAGATAATATATAAGGAGGAATCGACCTACCTACTAAGTATATAAAAAGCCCTATCGGCTAGAAAACTATTAATAAGTCTTTAAGGAAAACTAACTTAAAGGAGTTAACCTTTTAAAGAGGCTATAAGAAATAGTATAATAGTATTTTAAGGAGGACCCCTTATTATAAAAGAAGATAAATAAGATTTAAGTTACTAGGAAATAGTAACTAGTACCGCTACTATAAATTTAAGGAAAAATTATTAGTATAGTAAATCTAGTATTTATCTTCCTTATAGATTAGTAAGACTACCTATTAGGACCCTTTAATTATCCCCTATAAAAATTAGCTATCTTTAACTCTAGTACCTCCCTTAATATCTATAGTATACTCTTATAATTCTAGTCTTTTAAGAAGGTATAAAGGGAATATCTTATTACTAAGGAATTAACTATATAGATAGAGGGATATAGGAGGGTGAATTTTACGATAAAACTACCTAATAGGTCTATATAAATTCTTCGATAAAAAAGAGTAGCTTTTTACCCTTAATTTTTAATAAGCTTAATTTCCTTCTATCTTTTTTAAGAGGAAGGAATCTTTTAAGATATAACGTCTAAGCCTATAAGGCTAGTCTAGAAGAATTATACTATTAGGCCTATCGAGGAAAAATTCGGTTAATTTATTCTCGAATTCTAACCTATTTATAGGAAGGAACTACTTAAAAAGTTAGCTTTCCTTACTAAAAGGAATAGGTTTACTTTAAAGGACCCTCTTTTAGTAGCCTAAAGAAACGGTCTTCTTTAGTATATATAACTTAGTTACCCGGGCCCCCTAGCTTTATATAAGCTAGGCTAATAATAGGGCGTATAAATAAGGGGCCTAAAGACTATTAAATACGAATACTATAGCTAAAAAAAGACTAAGAGACGAATTTCTAAACGAACGCCTTTATAGCTAGACTAGCTATATAAGGAAATTTAGGTTAACTAGACCGACGTCTCTAAGGACTATGAAAGCTTCGTTAAGGTAAAATTCTTTATAGACGCTTTTTTAAGGATAGTTTTCCCTTATTTCTTACGGACCTACCTAAGTAAGTATAACTAGTCTACCTTTTAAGACTTCGTTAACTAAATAAAATCCTACTTTAGCTATAAGGTAAAGAAGATACGGTTTAATAGAGAGCTATTTATAAAGGATATCTTAAATTAGCTTCGAAAAAATAGTATTTTACCCCTTCTATTAGCATTAAATACCTAGGCTTAGAATAGATAGGTAGAAAGATTAAGGGGTGCTATAATAAAAAGGGCTTATATAATAAGACTTACTATAAGGCTTCCCTATAACCTTTAAAGGGAAGTCGTTAAGACCGCCTATTACCTTTAGAACTAGACCCCTTAAGACCCTAAGGACCTTAGAGGGACTACCTAAGGAATAGACTAGAAATCCCCCTTTAAGCTCTTTATAAAAAAGAAGGCCTCGCTAGCCTATCTTTATACCTATAGCTATAAGGTATACGTAATAACTCTTAATATATAGCTAAAAAGAAAAAAGAAAAGAAAGCTTAATCCTAGAGCTTTTATTAGTTACCTTATTAGTTATAATTTTATAAATATCTTCTAAATTTAGATTCCTCTTTTATAAAAGGTTATTTTAACTAGGGATATAATTTTCGACGAATCTAGCTTCTTCGATAAAAAGAGGGATTAATAGCCCTTCTTACTCTTATAACGTTAGCTAATTTAGAAGATTTAAATCCCCCCTTCTTAATAGTCTTAAGAAGAGGTCTTAGATAAGGAAACGGAAGAAGAAACTAACGTCGAAGTAGTTAAGGATAACGCTAACTTTAAGGAAGAAAAAAAGAAGGAAGCTACTAGATTAAATAATCTAAATAAAGAAGGAGACTATAGGAAAGTAATAGAGCTAGAATATACCTACCTACCTATGCCTCCTCCTATATAAGAAGAAGATCTAAAAGTAGCCTTTTTAGTTAGTCTTCTTATCTCGACCCTTAAAGGGGTAGGAAAAGCACCTCTCTTAAAGGATTACCTAGCTACCTTTTTATCCTTACTTTAAGAAGTAAAGGATAGTATAAGGCTTAATATAGTTACTAAAGAAAACTAACCTCTCTTTTATTTCGATCGTTTTTCTAACTTCTACTTAACGTTAATAAAAGATAGTTCCTATAAAGCGTTTATAGTAGGCTAGCTTTTTAAGCTACTATTAGTAAGGAAGGTATATAAAAGAGACCTCCCGGACCTATTAGTAAACTAAAAGTAACTAAAAAGACACCCTTTTAAAGACTAGTTTTTCTAGGCCTAGAAAGACTACCTAGCTTTATATAAAGAGATAGGGTCTTTTAAAGAGGTCTATAAGGAAAAGGTAAGAGGAAAATAGGTCCTTAGCTATAAGTAGGTCTTTATCTATAAGACTAATAAACACCGCTTCTTTTAAAAGTTTAAAGCCTAGCTAGTTATCTATAGGAATTAATAGGAAAAAGGGGATCTACCTACTAAGGCAACTACCCTAGTAAGGATATCTTTTTAGACCCTTATAGCTATAGTAGTAGAATTTAACCTCGAGCTTAAATAGATAGATATAGTTAACGCCTTTATTAACTACTTACTTAAGGAAGAAGAAGTTATCTATATATACCTTCTACTAAGCTTCTAATAGCTAGGAAAGGTTCTATAGCTTAGGAAAGCTCTATATAGACTATAAAGATTACTCCTTTATTAGTAATAGTATTTAATAGGTTCTTTTAAAGCCCTAGGCTTAAAGAAAGTCCCTTAGGAACTATATATAATATAGAAGGGTAAAATTATAGTTTTCTTCTACGTCGATAATATTATCTAGGCCTACCTAAAAGAGGAAGAAGCTATTACTAAGGAGGCTATATAAGGCCTATAATAAAGGTATAAGATAACTAAGCTAAGGGAGCTAAAGTAGTTCCTAGGGATATAAATCCTTTAGAATAGGTCCTAACGGACTATCTAGCTTACTTAAGACGCCTATATCGATAAGGTCGCTTATAAATTCCTCCTTAATTCCCTCGATAAGAATCTTCCCTTTACGCCTATATTAAACGAAGAGCTTTTACTTAATCTATCCTTTTAAGCTAAGGAGTAAGAGAAATACTAATATTAATAGAAGGTAGGCTCCTTACTTTTTTTACCTATTTTTACTAGACCGGATATCTCTTTTACGGTCTCCTAGCTAGCTAGGCATAACTAGAATCCTAGCCCTAGGTATTAAGAAGTAGTAGATAGAGCTATCCTTTATCTCTATTTAACGAGATTATATAGTCTATACTTAGGAGGGTAAGAAAGGAAATAAGCTACTAAAATCTTCCTTTATTTAAGCGATTCGTCCTTTATAGATAATTTCTTAAATAGAAAGAGCTTATAGGGGTATATTATATCCCTTTTTAAAGGAACTATTACTTAGAGAGCTTCGAAGTAGGCTACTATTATAACTTTTAATATAGAGGCAAAGCTACTAGCTTTTTTAAAAGCGTTAAAAAAAGCGATTTTCCTTAGCTAGCTATTAATATCTCTATAACTATAAATTCCGACCCTATTAGCTATAGAATATAATACTATATAAACTATACGGATTCTTATAAAGGAAAATAGTAAGCTATTAACCTAGCTATAGTATATTAATATCTATTAGTATTAGTTACGCTAAGAGGTCTAAAAGGGACTTATTCTATTTATTAGGTTTTAATAGTATCGATAAAAGCTAACGGTCTTATAAAGCCCTTACTAAAGTAAAAGCTAGCTATCCTTTTATAGTAAATTAAGCTAGAAGACGTTTAAGAGAAGCTATCCTTAAAAGCTTGCCTTAAGAGTCTATAAGAAGAGCTAATAGTATATAGGAGGAAGGAGACGTTTATAGCTAAAGAGAGGAATTAAGACTTATCTTAAAGGAGGGCCCCTAGCTTAATTAGGACTTATTCTTCTTATAGGCCCCCTTTTTAGGGATTTATCCTTAGAGAAGACCCCTTTTCTTATAGGACTTAATTTTCTCCTTAGGCCCCTTTTTCCTAAAGTAAGTCTAAAAGAGCTCGCGGCTAAAACCTAGATTTCTTAAGTAAGGGATAAGTATAGACTAAGACCTCCTCTATACGCTTACTAGCCTAAAGCCGTATTAGCTATGCCCTTAAGGGGCAGGCTATAGCTAAGGGGGTATATCGCGAAGCGTAGCTTAATTTCGTAGTTCTTAGAGATATCCCTTAGTAAGAAGGACTAAGGAAGCTAAAAACATCCGGTATAAAAGAAGGAAGAAGGAGCTAAAAAGAGGTATAGAAAGGAGGGTAGGGGTATAAAGGGAAGTAAAAGTAGCGATACCTTCCTATAAAGGTAGCGAGAGATAAGATAGATATACTAGTAACGGCTAGAAAGGAAGGGAAAAACTAATAAAAAGCTTAGTAGTTAAAGGGATATTAGTAGCTTCTTTAAGTAGGATCTTCTTTATTAATTAAGATACTAGATAGGTATAAAGAGGGGCGTTAGATAGAGGAAAGAAGGATAATTAAAGTAATATAATAATTACTCCCTTACCTTTATTACTACCCTTATAAGAATTAAATCTCTTTACCTTACTTATCTAACCCCTTACTTTTAATTTTACCTTCGTATATTTTTTATATACTTCTTATATCTCTCTATATAAGAAATATACTATCTTAATCTTATTTTAATAATACTTATACTTTAATAGGAGGAAATAAAGTCCTTTTATTAAATAATAAGGCTAAGGTCCTTATTAAGGGATTTCTTAGTATAAAGGTATTTACCTTTAGTATAAGTCTAGGTATTGGCCTAGACCTTAGCTAATAGTATTATAAGGTAAAGTAAGCTATATATATAAATAATATCTAATAATAGTAAGTATAGCGTATAGCTAGATCTTATATAGCTTATTATTATAATATAATAAAAGGTACTTATAGTATATCCCTTTACTTACCTTATAATAGTATAAGCTATTAATATATTAAACTTAATATTAAAACCTTAGTAGTACTAGCTAAGGTAGTAGTAGTAATAATAGCTATTATAAAAAAAAGCTTAGTATTAATAGGTATAGTAATAAGTAAAAGAGCTATACTAATAATACTTATAAGAAAAAGCTTACTAGTAGTAAGATAAATAAATAAAATTTATAAAGCTATTTTACTAGATATTATAAGACCTAGACTAACGAGCGACTTTATATTAAATCCTTAATACCCTTTTAATACTAGCTTTAATAGATATACCCCTTACTATTAAGAAGTTAATATATAAAGCAGCCCTTAATAAATAAAAGCTATTACTATAGCTTAATTAAGATAGTAAGCTAGAAACCTTTTACTTTTTTCTTAACTACTTAATAGTAAAATACTATTTTAAAGAGAAATAAGGCCTTAATAGCTATAAAGAAATAGCTTAGTTCTTACTCTTTTATACGCTACTAAAGCCTTAGATATTATAAGTAGTAGGCTTTTAAGAGTAAGGTAGTCTTAAAAGGACGAAAAACCCCTAAGTATTCTTTAACTACTTAGTCTATACCTTTAGTAATCTCTAACACGCTGCTTCCGCCTCCGGAAATGGCCCCTCGCCGATTAAGTATCGCGCCGCCGCCGCCCTAACCCCGCCCCTGCCCCGTGATCCTAGTTATAACGCTCGATATAGTAGGAATATAAATATCTTAATACCTGCCCTCGCTCGTCGATATATACTCTTAACTTCTCTCTCCTTCTATAACACGCTCGGCCCTTACTACCGTACCCTATCCTCCGCCTCCGCCCGCCTTCCTTATACACACCGTCTTTATCTCGCCTATACCGCTAGTCTACCGCCGACCTCTATATAGACCTCTTCGCTTCGCCCTCTACCGCTAGACGCGTCTGCGCCCCTTTCTTCTAGAAATGCCGCCGCCGCTACTACTACTACTAAGCATACGTGTCTTTATCGTCACGCAGTGCGCCTTCCTTAACTTAAATAAAGCTATTGTTATCCGTCTAGCTATACGTTCTATCCCTAACCTAACCTCGGACTGTCTTATCTCTTGCCGTTACGGCTGCCCCTACGGACGCTAGCCCCTATTTAGTAGGTAAAGGAAGCCTATAAGCCCCTTAGTCGGTCACGAAAATGCGCGGTTGCTAATGGCGCTAACGCGTAATATAAGGGGCAGGTCTATTAACTAACACGGCTAGACCGGCGCTATCCCTAACGAGCTAAATTACCCTTTCGCGCTATAGACTAGTATAATATAAGGAGGAAAGGCTAGCGTATAGTCTATTAATACGAGGGACATGGCCCGGCGTTCCCTCGGCCGGACTCTTTCCGATATACTATATAAGGCATAACTATGCCCCCTTTTATTAATTTTAGCCGTTAATAGAGGGTCGCGTAGAGGCGACTCGGCATATATTGCTACGCTAAACGTAAGCTAGGAAAAGGCGCTCTAAGGACGCCTATAACTAGGTGCCGAGCCTTATCCTTTAATCTAGGCCCGTAGAATATAATAATAGGACGGGAGCACTAATGCTAATTAAGGACTAATATACGGAGCCTAAGGCTAACTTAGAGCTGCCGAGTATAACGGGCCGCTAATAGCGTAAGCCGGTCTATAGTAGGGTTACGAGGAGGATTCTATAGTATCCTTTTAGCCGCGTCCGGTATAGTCTAATAGCTATATAATTAGCAGAGAGTAAACGGGAGAAATAAGAGGCTAGCTTACGCGGGTCTAGCCCTATACGTTGTTTCGGACGGACGGCCGGATAGAATAATACGAAAGCCCGAGAGCACCTAGAGCCTAGGGAGTATATTTAAGCCGAGGTAAGGGGAGCGTCGGCTAGAGTAGTAAGCGCGGCTCGCTCGTATATTTAAGGCATCTAGCACTCATGCTCCTAATAATACTTCTTAGTAAAGTTCTCTAACTATTTATAGGCGAATAGCGTTACTTACTCCTATAAAAGATTCGCCTACCTTAATAATAACTTCTACTATTACTCTTAATAGCTAAGCCTTTTAGGTTCCTCCCTTAGGGGGCGGTAGGTAGACGAAGCAGCTATAGCTAAGGCTACCGCGGCTATTAACGTAGTAGTAGTATCTATTTACTTCTACGACCTCGCGATAAGCTTTATCCCCTAGGGCAAGGGTAGGCTTAAACCGTATACCCGCTATCTATAGGCGATATTTAGATACGCCGATAACGATTTTATTTAATACGGAATCTAAGGCTAATAATATAGATAACTAAGTTAGGGGTAAGGGCGATAGTCGTAATAGTTAGGATATAGATAACTCGCGGTCTCTTAATATACTTCCGTCGGCTAACGCCGTCGTTATATCTATAGCTAAAGTATAGACTAGTAGCCCTAATAGTATAGGTAAGTTCTTATATACCTTATTACCTATAAGTCGGGGGGTTAACGAATAGGCTAGAATGCCTTAGCACGGTGTCTAACGGAGCTAGGAAGGCCGAGGAATCCCGCCGGCTAGGTTTATTAACGGTTAATTAAGCTAGTAGAAAGGCTACGATAGGCACTAGACTATTAATATTAATATCGGTCCTAAGTAGCCCTATAGCGCCTTCGCCTATACTAGCCCCGATACCGCCTATATATAGCTTGCCTAGAGCGGATAAAGCGTCGTAGAGCCCTACTAAGAGCATTCTAAATTAACTAGACTATCTACCTACGAGTAGCATTCTTATATAACTCGGTAACGTTTCCGAAATATATAAGGATTACGCCTTAAAATAGTAATCCCTAGGGATTTTAGTAAGATAAGACCTTAAAGCCGGCGCCTATAAGGACTATAGTATAGAAACCGAGTCCTAGTATCTAATTAACCTACTACTAGAGGCTTAGGGATTATACTCCCCCGAGAGCGCGAATTAAAGTAATAGTAACCTAGCCTAAGGTAATTATAAGATTAGTAGTAAGGCCTAGCGATATTAGATAGATACTTCCGACGATTACGACGACTATTCCGGCGGCGTATATATCGACACGGAGTATTATCCCGCCGCGGCGAATAGCGGCGAAAGGGGCGGCTAGGAGGACGGCGTGGCCTACGACGCTAACGACCCTACTAAGCAATCTCCGCGTAAACGTCGGAAGGTTAGGTATAATTCTACTACTACGAAGCCCTAGCGCTATAGTAGTAACGTATCCCGTTTCCTACCGATGCGAAAGGTTAAATATACGTTAGCACGTAGTATACCTAGTCCGCTAGCGTCGTACGACTCCTTTAAAGACGGAAACGTCGGGATATCCGCTATAATATTTAAGGAGTAGCCTCTATAGAACGTTATATTTAAGCGGGTTATCGTAGATAGCGTGGGTATATTCTAGGTATAATTTAAATAGCTATTTTATATATTGCATAGCTAAGGAAGTATTCCTATAGGCAATACGCGCCGTACTACGACTACTAGAGCGACTAGCGGTTAGGCAGGGCGGACTTCCGGCACGAGTGCTAGGTTTACGCGCGAAGAAGATAACCTACTTACTAAGCTAAGGAAGGAATAGGGCAACCTCTTATAAGCGGAGATCTATAAGCGTTTTAATAATACGTTTCTAGGGCGGTCTCGTAGATACCTATAGGTGCACTATTGCACTAAGCTAAAGCATAGCGAATAATATTTATTGCTTAACGATACTATAGACCTTTATATTCTTTTTAGAGCTATAGATTATAAAGTAATATCGGTGTAGCGCTTACTAGGTTAGATTTATATACGTACTATAGAAGCAAAATAATTATAGTAACTATCGTCTAATTAGTTACCGTATAATACCTCTTACGGCTATACGTAAGTGCCCTTAGCTATAAGATAAGACGCGGTATCTCCTTTCGGTCTTTCCGTTCTAACTTAATTACGAAATACTAGCCTCTCCTTTATCTTAATTATCGGCTACTATATAGTATTATATAAGATATAATAGGGACTCCGTGTCTAAAGCGGCGCCGAGGCAATACTTATATAAGTCTAGCCGCTATTTATATTGCTCTAGATGCTAAAGGTCCTTTAGTTCCTCCTCCGCTCTTCTATAGCACGTATATAACTTACCTCGACTCCCCCTCTAAGATAACCCTAGAATAAGAAGTCTCCGTACGCTAGTAGGTATAGAGATGCAATACTATCTGCCCCGAAGCCTAATCTATAAATTCACGAAAATAATTATTTAATATAGTCGTAAAAGTCCTAATCGCTGCACGGGGATATCGTTAGGTTCCTTAGCGCAATAATATCGGCCTTGTCTAAAGTAAGCCGCTTATAGTAGGCTCTATATATAGTTTCTTTATTTTAAGTACTAGTATTAACCTACTTTCGCACCCGCTCCCTTTCTATACTAGAAGGAGGGGCTAAAAGGATTAATATCGTTTATAATAGCTTAGACCGGACTAAATTATATATATTAAACGTAGTAAAATAAGCAATAAGTTTATATTTTAACTTAATATAGCACTTTACGAGGAAAGTAGGTATCTCTAGTTATCTAGCTAGTAATCTAACTTTACCATCTTCGCGTCTACCACCGTGTACCTAACCCCGTTCACCGGCTTTAGCCCCTAGTGCGTGTTCTGGTTTATGACGACTGGCATGCCGGGCACGAAGACGAGGACGGCCGGCACTAGGGTCGCGCTATCGTCGTCGTAGCCTAGCACTAGCACCGCCTCCTCCCCTATCGGCGCGCCCTCCTTCTGCTTGTTCTTAGAGAGGAAGTCGCGCGCCGCCTCTAGGTGAAGTTTCCAGCGGTTCCTGTCAGCGGCGTCACTGCCGTTAGGCCTGTCTCCCACGCAATCCGCTTGCCCTCCCTATGGCACCTCGAGTTTAGTAGGTCTAGGTCTAACGGGTCCTGCCCCGCGGATCCGCCGAGCAGCCGCCGCAGCTCCGGGTCGCCGGCGGCCCGTATCTGCTTGTCTAGCATGATGACCGTCGTGAACCTCCTCTATAGCGCGTGCGCCTTGTCGTGCTGCCGCCGCTGCTCGGCCGCGAACGCCCTGTCTTCGCCCTACGGCATGGCCACGCTTAGCAGCACGATCGACCGCACTTGCTATTGTCCGCACCTGCGGATTAGAAAGGATAAGTGAGCAATCTATTGATGCTTGTCTATCTAGCTATAGATATAATGATGATCCGAGTCTATATAGACTTAGGCGACGGAGTCGCCATATCCATGGAACCTTCCAGATCCCACTAGAGTCCTCTAACACTTGCACCGGCCGGAACTGGTGGAAGTCGCCGTAGAGGATCGCTGCCGGGACCCTGCTAAAGTCTTAAGGCGACCCCCGCAGCCGGCAGAGCCGCTTATTGGCCGCGTGTAGCGTTCGCGCCTCGTGCATGCTAACCTCGTCAATTACTAATACCTCCTTCTCCTACTAGTGTATCTGTCTATCTGTGACCGGCCGTCGACGAAGCGCTCGCCCTGGCTAGGCAGCCGCATCCCGTCTACTTCCCTTCTCGCTCCTCCCGCCTGGCCGCCTAGGCCGACCGCGAGGCCGTAGGCCGAGTGCCTAGATCGGTGACTAAGATAAAGAGCGGCTGCTTTTCTCTAGAAATCTTGCCTATGTACCTTCCTTATATTCCCTTCCTCTTCTATTACCCGTAGCCTGACACCGCTTTAGCTACGTTCTTGCTTTTTATAATGACTGTTAGAGGAGACCAGCTGTCTCTTCTAACAATGGCCCCTTTCTTTACTTACATTCTTGCATGCTTTAGTTTCTAACGCTACTGCCTGCCTTTCGGGTTTTTATTCTAACCTCTATCTTCGTTCCTTAGGGCTCTTTGCGCAACTATAAGGGGTTAACTTACCTATGAGCCTCCTACCACGGTCACCGCCTACTTTAATAGGTCACCGCCTGCTATATTAGTCACCGCCTACTATATTAGTCACCGCCTACTATATTAGTTACTAGCTACTACGATAGGCCACCGCCTACTATATTAGTCACCGCTTACTATAAGCCTATAGGTATAGGCAAGGCAACCCTTATAGATTACGCGAAGAGCCTTAAGGAACGAAGACCGAAGATTTAAGAGATAAATAAGACAAAGATAGAGGCGAGAGAAAAAGACGTAAGCAGGCGGTAGCGCTAAGAACTAAAGCATATATAAAGGTAGGCAAAGAAATCGGCCATTCGGGCACCATCCCGTAGCCGGGAAGAAGCAGAAAAAGCAAGAAGGCAAGTAAAGCGATAATAACGGTTACGGGGTAAGCGAGAGGCGCACGATTACGACGAAATAGAGAGTAAAGAACGGGGGCCAGTAATATAATTATTAATCTCTAAAGAGCCTATTCGACGCTTAAGAGGTAGGATCCTTTTAATATAATAGCATCCTCCCGTTTCTAACGCTTACCTCCGAAATATCTTAGAGGTCTGCTTTAGCTAGCACGTAATATAAACCTAGATTTATAGTCGATGTTAAGATATATAATTATATAACGGGCCGATCTGCCTATATTATCGACGCCGAATAAGATATAAATCTTATTCTCTTAATATCGTACCGGGCAATAATAGCTTAGATAGACCCTAGTACGCTAGTTAAAGTTAGTGCGGGCTATAGCTAACCCTACTAACTATAGGGCGGCTAGAGCGGGTTCTAGGTAATGCTTCGGCTATAGGTAGTAGAGGCGAAAATTTTAGCACGGAATATATAGCTATATTATTCTATCTTAATCTTAAGGTATATGAGCAAAAGCGGAATTTTGGGAAATCAAGGAATCACGTAAGACTACGTGATAGAGGGGAAGAAGGAGTATAAGGTAGGATTTTCAACGGAATTTATTGGTAGTGTATTGGTGTGTGGAAGAGGTGTTGAAGTTAATGATTCTCTATCTATCTACCAGCGGACATGCTGTCTTATATAGACAATTGTAGCTGAACGGAAGAACCTTTCGGGACCAGATTTAGGCTGCCGTATAGCCCTGAGACTAAGGAATTCCGTGATACCTCGAGTGAATCTAGAAGTGTCTTGGTTCCACTGATATTCGTGTTTAAAGGAGGTTGGTCGTGCCGGTGTTCTTAAGAGGTCTTAGCTAGCATTCCAAGCTAGCTCTGTTCCTTCGATTCCCGATTGTACGATAACCGGCAGCCCGTTTAATGCATAATAACATGCAAAATAACGAGCGATTCTTGCTCTATAAGATGAAATTTTGTCTATAATTAATATACTACTTATTGGCTTATATAATCGGGAGAGTATATTATAGCTGCTTTATTTATAGTAAGAACACCGTTCCTTATACTTAAGTAATCGATAGTCGTAAAGAGCGTTTTATTATTACGACTAAAGGAGGATTTAAGATTAAATATATAAAGAAATAAGGTTATAAACGGCGTTAGACTATAATACTATTAAACGCAGGGTCTAGCTATAGCTAGTGCCTATACGTAGTACCTTTAACCCTAAAAAGCAAAAAAATAGTTATACGTAGCCGCTACTAGCGCCTATAAAATAGTCTCCTAATTGCATATATAGCTTACTACTCGGTACCTACGCTTATACTCTTCTCTTTCCTCCTTTCCCTTTAAAAAGACACCTAAAAGGGCATCTATAATAGCCTATAACCCTAAGGCTATTATACGATACCTACCTATAGCTTTATCGCTACCTACCGCGTATATATTAGGTAGGTGTTAGGCGTATAAGATAAGTGCTTATATTAGGCTTATTCCTTTATTTTATAAGCTAGCCGCCTTCTTATACTCTTAAGCTCGTTCCGAAAAGGCATTAGCGGGCCCTATAGGGGACCGGTCTCCTATAAGGCTTTATCGCGTAAAGGATAAAAGTACTAATATCACGTAATAGCGCGCGTAATACCCTTAGCGCTTAGGTCTAACAGTTACCTAGTCGGCTACTAGCAACTAAATATAGGCGCGCTCCTCGCTACTAGCAGCGAGAGCATAGCAGTTATAGGCACCTTAAGGGTCCTAGTAACTTTAGCCTAGCGGTTACCGGCATCTTTAAGCGACTAGTAAGCGCCCTAGTGCTGTTACTAGTATCCTAGTCTCGGTCTGCGATATTATTACTAGCACCTTAAAACTCGGTTTACTATAGTTACTAGCACTATACCGGATAACTGTCGCCGGTCGCTGGTAATAGGAGACCGGTCCCTATAAGGGAATTACGTCGGGATCGGGATTAGTTATACGGTCCTAACTAATTATCGAATTAAAGTATAGGTCGATTCTAGATAGGAGACTAGTCCCTTATAGGGCCCGCTAATGCCTTTTCGGAACGAGCTTAAGAGTATAAGAAGGCGGCTAGCTTATAAAATAAAGGAATAAGCCTAATATAAGCACTTATCTTATAAAGCCTAACACCTACCGAATATATACGTATTTATATATTAGGCAGGTAGCGATAAAGCTCTAGGTAAGTATCGCGTATTAGCCTTAGGGTTATAGGCGATTATAGATGCTCTTTTAGGTATCTATTTAAAGGGAAAGGAGAAAAGGAAAGAGTAAGCCTAGGTGCCGAGCAGTAAGCTATATAATAGGCGCTAGTAGCGTCTACGAGCGACTAGTCTTTTGCTTTTTAGGGTTTATAATACTGCGTATAGGCACTAGCTATAGATAGACCCCGCGTTTAATAGCATTATAGTCTAACGCCGTTTATAACCTTATTTCTTTATATATTTAATCTTAAATCCTCCTTTAGTCGTAATAATAAAACGCTCTTTATAACTATCGATTACTTAAGATAGAACAATATAGCTATATATTCCGTGCTAAAATTTTCGCCTCTACTACCTATAGCCGAAGCATTACCTAGCACCCGCTCTAGCTGCCCTATAGTTAATAGGGTTAGTTATATCCGCAATAACTACTAGTAGTCTCTACGCTAAGCTTCTTATAGCTCTTACTTTTATAATTAATAATAATAGAACCTTTAATATTATCCTATAATATACCCTTATAGTTTAGAATCTATAGCGATAAGGGAAAAGGGATTTACGTATATCTATAGCTTAATTAGCAACGTACCTAGCTAAGTAAGTACTACCCGTGCTACGCCCTATAATAATAATAATTATTATTATTATTTTATATTACGCTCGGAGGGTTCCCCTATAGAGCTACTATACTAAGCTACGTACCTACTATATATAGTTCTATTATACCTAAAGCCCTACGCTTCTTTTTATCTATTTCTAGCCTTATTCGCTATAATATAATAGGCCTACTTAAAGGTTAGTTTCTCTAAGTATTTAGCGTCCTACCTTTAGCGACTAAAGCGCGGTCTACTAAGTTAAAGGCTATTATATTAGTATAATTTTCTCTTAATTAGTATATAGCCTATTAACGGTCTATACTAAAGCGTTTTATCGCTAATGCGAACTATATCGTCACACGCACCGCCTTAATATTAGGCTACTACTTATTATCGTCTAACTCTAACCTACCTCCTAGGAAGAAAGATAGGTCTCCTACCTTTCCGCGAGTATATCGTAGTATAATCTCTCGTTATACCGTCTATCTTCTATATCGAAAGAGGAAATATTCCGCTATTTCCGCCGACTATCCGTAGGTGCACTTATCCGATTCCTCTGCCCCGATTTTACAAAGGTAGCTATTTAGTCGTGATTTACTAGTTCGAAGTTATACTAATACTTTAGATTCCTTTTTAGTTAGCTCGTCGTATATCTTATAGGTATACTTGCCCGGCAATGCTTTATCGATGCGCTTTAAGTGCTTTCTAACCCTTTCTAGGATCTAACGAACGTAAGTATATTCGTTAAGTAGTAGTCGTAACGTTATTACTTTTACCTAAAACGTTACTAGTTTAGCGATATATTTATCTCGCGTTGCTCTTTTCGCCTATATTTTAGCTAGTAGCCTAAGGGTAAACTCCTTATTCTTTATAGGCACCTAACGAAGTCTAACTCTATAGCCTCTTTTCGTAAGATACTTAATAGATCCGTATATCGCCCGTATTATATACTAACTAGACTACTACCGCGGTCGCCCGATAACTTATAGGATAGAGCGGTTGCTTATTATAACTATAAGCTATCGGTTATAAAGACCTAGAGGTATATACCTTAGGGCTATAGCGATTGCCTCGAGTCCTACTATATAGGCATTCTACTTATTACTAGAGCTAAGGGTAACGGAGTAGCTAGCTAGTACCTCGTCTACGCTATTACGGGAAGTATCCTAAACGACGCCTCCTAACCTAACCTTGCCTTTCCTTTGCGAGCTAAACGTCGCGATAGTAATATCCTCTAGGTTATCCGACTTTAGCACCTCCGCTCGGTCTACCTTATACGTTGCCTATACTCGTTCGTCCTACGGCGCTAGTGCGAACTTATAGATAACTTCTAAGCGTTTAGTATCTAGTCTTCCTATCGCCGAGGCGAGCTTCTATATTAGCGACGTATACCTCCTATTTAGCTTAAGCCTTAACGATATTAAAGGATGCGTCTTTAGGAGCGTCTATATCCTTATCTAGAATTTCGCTGCCGCTTAAGTATGCCGTTCTCGGAACGATTGTACGCCGGCCTCGGCCTCGGCTACTGCCGTTGCTACTATATAAAAGCCTCCCGTGATAGCCTAGGCTCCGATTCGCTAGGCCCTACTAATCTACGCCGCTTCTTTTACCCCGCACGCGTACGACTATACGTTTAAGGCATAGTCTATAGCTAGCGCCACCGTCGCTACGAATAGTTACCTCGCTATCCATAGTAAGGCTATCTTTAGTCGTTTTAAGTATATAGCCGCGGCTAGCCCCTTAGCGGCTGCTCTAGCGATATACTCTTTAAAGCGAAGCGCCTTATCTATAATAACTCCTAATAGCTTTACGTTACTCTTTAGCTTAATATCGTTTCCTTTAATAATAAGAGGTAGGTCGCTGTCGCGCTCCGCGATATATATAAAGTAGATAATAGATATCTTCTTTGCTTTAAATATAGCGCCGCTACGCTTCTCCTAATTAAGCCCCTTATCGATAATCGATTAAATACTATCTCTATTTAACTCTACCGTTAGCCCCGTAACCTAGGTAGAGTAATCGTTTACGAAGGCGATAGAGCCGCTATTATTACTAATCCGTCTTTACACTAGGTCTACGTTAAAGAAAAGAAAAGCTACTAGCGATAGAGGGGATCCCTAGGGTAGGCCGGCCTACGGTAGGGTTTATTGCTCGGATATATACCCGTTAATAACTACCGACGCGGTCCGTCCTAAGTAGAATACGTCTATCTACTTAACTAGACGACTTAGGATGCCTCGGGCTTTTATCCTTTCAAGCATTCGCTCTTTATATACTCCGTTATATACGCCTTTAACGTTAAAGCTAATAAGGCTTTTAAGTATTCGCTCTTTATATACTCCGTTATATACGCCTTTAACGTTAAAGCTAATAAGGTTAAGTACTCTGCCCGTTCTCTAGGCCTTATAGATCCGCTCCTATAGAAGTATAAGTGCTTAATCTATAGACCTACGCTTCTATATACTAAAGTAGTTCGCGGGCAAAAGCCCTTAAGCCTCTACTATATAGCTAATACGTTCTATAACGACTACTTCTAGGATTTTACTAAGCGTTAATAAGAGAGAAATCGGTCGCTATGCCTTAGCTAAGGTATAATCCCCTTTATCTAGTTTCTTTAGGGGAATAATCTTAGCCGTTCGCTATTAATAAGGCACGACGCCCTCTCGGAGCGATAAGCTAAAGAGCGTCTATACCCGGTGCTTAACTACGTACTAGAGCTTCTTCTATACGATCGTAGGAAGGCTATCCTTACTAGGCGCTTTCTAGGGCTTCGCCGCTATTACCTTCTCCTTAATCTCTTATAAGGTAAGGTCTAGTATAGCTATTTCTTATCTCTACGGACGTTTACCCTCTAGCTTGATCCTCGTTAGTAGAGGCGGAAAGAAGGTACTTAGGAGTTCCTTAGCTTACTCGCCCTTACTTTTAGTAATTAAGCCGTCGGCTCTCTTTAGCGGGGGTACCTTATTATCTATTATCTCCGTACTAGGCTTTAGATACTTAGTAGCCCTCTAGATATTGCTCCCTTCGATAACGAAGTTATCCTAATAGGCCTTCTTTTATCTCTATAAATTATCGTAGTACTCCTTCGTAGCCTCCTTAGCGCGCTACTCTAGATCCGGCCGCGATTAACCGGCTCTTCGCTGCGTCCTTGCTTAATTGCGCTAATACGTATACGTCCGACGGAGTCGCGTTAGGTCCTTTATCTACTATCGCTTCGCGTATAGCGGCGGCTAGGCTCGAGGGGTTAGATCTCGAAGCGCCTTAGTAACCACCCGTATAAGCTAATCCGCCTACGTCTATACCCCTATAGTCTATAAAAGAGGCCGAAGCTCGTCCTCGACCTTAGTTACGATAGCGATCTACGGCGCGTTCTTAAGCATTAGGCGCTATAGAAAGGTACGCTCCGGCACTCGAATATTAAAGGTCGTTTAGATCGCTCTATAGTCTAATCCGTGCTCTATTAGATAAATTACATAGGATATTAACTCGTCCGCTAGTTCCGCCGATATTAATACTAAGTTAATAGTACTCTCCTCGTCCGCCCTCTACTATATTTTCGTCCCTCTTAGGAGAAGGCTACTAAGACTAAAGTCGTCTATTAGGTTAATAATAAGTTCGCCCTCCCCTTATCTACTCGCTGATACTTTATCTCCGCCCTAGAGGAGGTTATAGCGGTTAAAGTCCCCTGCTAAAACTATATCGGTGCGTCTCCCTATCCTATTACGGAAGCGATCGATTACGTCGCGTAATAGTTCTATCGCGTTCGTTACCGCCTCGTCGTTCTTTCCTTATACGTATACTAACACTACTATCACCTCCCTTCCCTTAAGTCGGAGTACCGCTACTATAAGATCGGCCGACGGCATAGGCACTTGCTCCGCCTTAAGGTTACTTTAGATCTAGAGTATGCTACGGATCGGCTATAGGGCGTTACGAATATACGTTAGAATTATCTTTATCTAGTTATAGTATCCTATAGGACTCGTTACTACCTTTCTATCGATATTACGCGTATATAGCTTAGATATAGCTAGTGCAGCAAAATCCTTTAGGTCTTCGTCGTTTATTAGACTCTACTATACTATATTACTCTTATATATATTTAGCTATAGGATATAGAAGGACTTAAGTATCGCTGCTTAGGTTCCTTATCCTATACTTCTAGCTAAACGACTTATACGGTCCGCCGTATAGGACGTATTTTAGCTTAATCGCTATATACTCTCGGTAGTAATGCCTAGCGTTTACGCACTTACTATATATCCGCTGCTTCTTATATAAATATGCTTTATAACCGATCTCCTAGCAATTAAAGTATTAGATCGGTCCCGTTCTTAGCTCGAACTTATAAGTAGTAGCCGACTCTCCCGCTAGGTTAAAGTAGTTACCGTCTAGAAGCCTTTCTATATCGCTTTTCTTAGTAATATATACTACTATAGATCTATAGGCTTTACTAGACTCTCGTTTACTTAGCTAGGAAATCTTACTAATAGTTACTCTGTTTTTAGCACTTAAGGCTTCGATCGCTCTAGGTAGGATATTGCCCTCTATATCGAGGATTACTATCCGGTTAGCGTTATCGACCCGGACTAGATATAGCTAGTCTCTTATAATTCGCGCTCCCTCTATAGCTATCTTCTACGCCGCCTCTTTAACTAGCTAAAGCTCGGCTTTATCTTTATAGACGATCTTAATTCGGTCGGCATTCCGGGATTCTCTTATACTTACTACGCACCTCTAGGTCTTATATCCGTTCTTCGCTCTTATCTTAACCTCGATAGCCTATCGTATCTACCCGATTTACGCTTTATTCCTATTCGGCTTACTTATACAAGACGTGTTAATAGTATAATAGATAGAATCGTTAGCTATCTACTATTTAGTTAGACTAGGTATACTACGTATACTAGAGGGCGGGCTGTTTAGCAGGGCGCGCGCGACGTCCGTAAACGTTGCTTAAGGGCCGCTTAGCGAAGCTACCTCGCCCGATATATCTAGCTTTTATATTAGCTAATCTAGTTACTCTTTTATTCTGACTAATTCTCTCTTAAGATCCCGGTGCTCCTATTTTATTCGCTTATTGTATTCTTCGCTCTTACGTCGAAACTCTTCCTTAGATTCCTAGACCTAGGCTTCTAAGCCTCGGATTAGATCTTCCTATCCCTAGATAGTAGTGCTTTACTTATATACCGTGGCGCTTAGCTTCCTAATCGTATCGCTTTACTTAGATACTCGATGTTTTAGCTCTACTATCTCGCTTCCTATCTTCGCTAGTATCTCTAGAACCCTTTATATTATCGATTTAGCGGTCTCTATATTACTGCGTGACTTTACCTTATCGCCTCTTTCGCTTTCGTTGCCTACCGATATAACTCGCGTCGTTTAGGTCGAGACACGCTTAGGAGCTCTCGCGGTCGTACTTTCTAGCGATCGTAATATATCCTATACTCGTGCGCTAGGCGTCCTTACTCGCGTCGGACGCGTTAATAGCGACGGGCTAGTTAGATCTAGCCCCGCCCCTACGTCGGCCGGAGGCGCTACTTTAGGCTCTGCTATAATAGCAATTAAGAGCCATACCTACCCTAGAGTAAAGAAATATAAAGAACTATAGTAGAACGTCGGGGAGCCTCCGGTAGTTCTATCGTCGGATAATTTATTACCGCTACGCCCTATATAGGTAGTGCGAGTTTTATAAGTAATAATAAAGTAGGGCGTAGCACGGGTAGTCGAATGTTAGTATTTATTACTTAGCTATATAATATAATTTATTATTATTAAATTGTACGCTAGGGATATATCTACCCCCTTCCCGGTTAGACCCCCTACTCGGATAGAAAAACTCCCTACCGCCGCGACCTATACTTATAGTAAGATAAACCGAGCATAACGGCGACGGCAGACCAATCGGTTCCACGCGAAGAACGGGTCCTGCTCGCCGTTAGGGCCTATTAGCAGGGCTAATTCGAAAGTACCCGTAAGGCTACGGCCGTATACGACGTCCCTAAAGCTATACTATATATAACGATGATATATAAGGCTGAGAAAGAATTATCGACGATATTAATAGGATTAGGTCGGACGAACTCGATAAGAAGCCTAAAGCGAACGCTAGCTAGGCATTAAGGGGCCTTATTATAGAGACGCCGGCTAAGGCCGTGATTATAGTAGGGCGAAGCGCGTCGCCTACGTTAACACCCGCGAAAAGATTGACACGCGTCGTAAGGCTAAGTACTAAAATTCGAGAAGCCGCGCGATAGCCCGACAATCTAGCTAAGAAGATAACACGCGTAACTAGGCTTATAACGCGTATTGCCTCGGACGATATCGCTATTAGTAACGCGACTAAGCGGCGTAAAGTTACTAGTAGTAGTAGTAGCGCGAACGAAGGCCGAGCTATACTCTAGAAAGTTCTTAAACTCTTAAGCGAGTTACGTTAAGAAACGTAAAAACTTAGCTAAGCAATAGATATATAAAATAAGATTATATCTAAGTAATAGTAGATAATCTAGGAAATAAATTAATAAGGGAAAAAGATAAGAGATAAGCTTTATTATATCCGAGCGTAGTTAAAGACCCTAGCTACGCCTATATCTTCTCTATAAAGTAGTCCGTAGATATTATATACGAGCACTATAAGGTTATCGCCGACGATCTAGATAATAAACTAGGGCACTATACTAGCAGCTAAATTAGCACGAATAGCTATTAGCGATAGTCTCTACTATATAATAGATATATTATAAGTTAAAGAAGCGAATAGGTACTAGATATAGATCGGCAATATCTAAAAGGCTATAGAGAGCGATATAAGAAAGAGTTAGAGGTAGGAGACTTAGAAATATATAGCGGTTATAATAGACGCTCGAAACCCTAACCGGATTAAAATTTTATATAGAGACTAAACTAAGTTAAAGTAGGTTAAGGAAGTAGCGTAGAAGACGGTAACTTCGGGAGCTAAGGTACTAAGAGATTAGCTTTACCCTATTAAAGTCGATAATACTAAGCGTACTATAGTGCTAGACGCCGAAGGCAACGTTCTACTAAGCGTAGCTAAGGCGCTCGGAGCTAAGAATTATATTACGATTACTAAGATTACCTAGCTTAGTAATAAAGAGAAAGCTAAAGTATATAGGTTAATAGTAATCTATATTACTAAAGAGAGTAACGCGTAAAGACTTCTAGACGGCGTATAGTTCGATATTATAAGAGAGTCCGCTTATACTAATTTTTTTAAACGCCGCGTAGGACTAATTTAGTGCTTTAACTATTAAGAGATAGGATATAAGGCGTTTTTATATAAGAAGCCGTAAAGATATAGTAGATACGTAAAAGTAAAATATTACTATAGAGAATATAAGGAGATAGTGCTAAAGTACGTGCCCTATAATAGACTATATAAATCGTATAGCCGGAACTATTAAGCGCGGAACCTTAGGGATAAGATATAGGCAGCGTTTAGCCCTTTAGGCTAAGTAGCGGAAGTAAGAATCTACTTAAGATTAATTATAGCACTAACCTTTAATAATACTAATATATAGGTATTTAACTTTAGATTTCGATAGACCGCGCTTTAGCTACTAAAGGTAGGACGCTAAATACTTAGAGAAATTAGCCTTTAAGTAGGCCTATTATAAAGCGAGTAGCGGCGAGGTTAGTATAGCGTATACTAACCTATAGGGCTTAAGATATTACGTATTAATATATTAAAATATTAGTAGCTTTTATATTTAGGCCCTATAGGAGAAATCCTCTAGGTAAAATATATATATATATATATAACGTCCCTTAATCGATAGTATATAAGGAGTATAATTATAACGAAAGTTATAATACTATTCGTACGGGATATCTAAAGTCTTAATAATAGGCGCTCGGCTACCTATATAAAGCGGTGCGATATTTATAATAGCTATTAAAGCGGCCCTTTTTTAAACCTACCTCTATCTAGGAAAGAATAATAGTATAAGAATAACGCTAATATTAATAAGGAGAAATATAATATATATCGCTATATAAAGACGAGTAGCGCGTAATAATCTAGAGCTAATTAAGAGAGGGTATTAAACGTATTAAGCGAAAGAGATTATAGGGCTAGGAATAAAGAGCTTTACTATCTAAAGGATTAAAGCTACGCTAAAAACGCTAAAGAATACGATTAAGTATAGTATACTTATATCTAAACTTATAATAAAGGTATATATATAATAATAAGAAAGACTAATATTATATACTTATAGAAGAGAAATTTAATTAATATAGCTAATCTTTAAGCTAGATTAGTTACTCCTAAAAGAAAGCCGTTTACTATTAAGTTTAGTAGTCGGCCCCTTTAAAATAATTAACTTTAATTCTCCCTAAAAGCGTTTAGGCTATAGTTCGCTATATTAAAAATAGAATCCGTTTATTTTTAGATAGCGTTTTCGCGCCGCCGTCTAGATACCGCAACGGCCTATATCGGGGCGGGTCCTAGAAGCCCTATAATTCTTAACGGCGCCTCCGCGAGTACCTCCGACTCTAATAGTTAGTCTATACCGGTTATTTATCCGCGCGCTTAGATTACTCCTAAGTTTTAGGAATAGATAAAGTAATACTTTATATACCTACCTAGGCCTAGCGCTTAGAAGCCTTATACTCTTCGCTTAAATTAAGTATTATTAGCTTAGTTATTAACCTTCCTTTATAGCGTCTTTTATATATAGTTTAATAATTCTCTTAAATTTTTACTTAACGATGCCTAGGTAGCGATCTAGAAAGAATAAAGATATTAAGACTAGCACGGCTAACTACTAATAGGGCCTCTATAAGAAAGGGAACGCTCTATCGGAAATATATAACGTCGACGTAGTTATCCTTACGCAGCGATTAGATAGCTTTATAGGAGGATTCTAGTCTTAACCTAGCCTAATATGCGAGCTCTCTTAGATAATAAAAGAAGAAGTAATTATAAGACTAGATCGGTTTAAAAGCAGTAGGCACTAACTTTTAAACTCTCGTCGTTTATTACTAGCCTCGACTATAGGTTAAAGCCCGGTATTATTAATATTAAGCTTAACCTCCGAATAGCTAAGCTTAAAATTAAATATTCCTAGCTTAGCCCTTAAACTATTATTTCTAGAAGACTTACTAGAATTTCTAATAACCCTTTCTATATTTCTTCTATCGCTTAACTTATAGTATAATTTAGAGGTCGATAGTATAAATCTAGTATTAGATAGCGCCTTAACGTAATATATATCCCTAGTAAGTATATTACCTAAAATATTATCGGAGTTTTAAAACGATAAAACTAGTATTACCGCGGCTAGCTTAGACTTTAGTGCTACTAATATACTCTAGCTAGTACCTATATCTATAAAGATAAGATAAGCAGTCCTATTATTACTATATAAGTACTTATAAATAGAGTTATTATAATAATATAGAGTTAATAGGGGAATATAAGTATATTATAGTATTAGTTTACTCCTTTATTTAGGTTTATTTACTTCGGTTTCTATATAAGAACTCTATATTTAGCGCTTCTCTTTAGATCCTATACTCGATTCTATATATCTCGTTCCGTTAAAGAAGTTAGGGCCTTAGTCCTCTATAAGATCTCTAAGTTAGTAAGGGCAGTTACTTATACTCTATAGAGGACTAGTTAGGCTACTAAGCTAAACCGTAATCCGCGTTTCTAGTAACGAAACCTATATTATAATAGCTCTTAAAAAGCGCTAAGAAGCTTAGTACTTTTTTATAACCTTATCTAGATAAAGAGAAGTTTAAGACGAGCCTATCTTACTTCCTTAGTATATTAGAAATATATTAACCTATCTTAGCTTATCGAGAAGGGTTAAGAGTGCTTCTCTTAGTAGGATACGATATAAGATATTTAAAGTATATAATTCTAGCGATATATAAAATTAGGGTATATAGGTAAGCTCGATATAGAATAAAGAACTTACTAGTATACTAGCTATACTACTAATAGACTATAGCGGGAACACCTCTTTATTATACTAAACCACGATATTATATTATCTTAAAAGTAAGCTATAGGTCGAGAAGATTAAATAACGTTTTATAATAAAAGCGGAAACTACCTACTTATCTTTCTAGTCGTTTTAATAGTTAGAGTATTATACCTTATATATATCTAGTAGTATATTGCCTTTATTAAACCGTAAGATATCGGCTATATCCTAGGTAAGCTTTCCTTTAAAGCTTATACTATAACTAGTTCCTTTTAGACTTCTTAGTCTTAATATATAGTATTTATAATTAGGAAGCGTCTACTCTTCTATAAATAACGCGAGGGCAAAAAAGATTCCTACGCTCGTTAGCTATTTAATTAGTATAGAGAGGAACTAGATAAACGAGGCGATATAATTACTAATTTTACTAGTAACTACTAAGTTAAAGAACTCCTATAGGGGTATAACGGCTAGTCTAAGACATCGGTTTAATTCTTAAAGGAACGTTAGGATCTACTAAGGGTCCGCTCCCCCTAACTTAAGCCTTCTAATCCTAGCCGTAAAAGGCCTAGTTATAAATATACTTTAGTTGCCTTTCTAGTATAGTAAATAGATCGATAGCCTATACCGATATAGCTCTAACTTACTAAAGCACCCCTTTATATAAGCCTTATATATAGGGTAGCGATTAACGTAACTAACTTAACCTTAGCCCTTAGTTAAGTAAGTTAACCGATTAATAAGCTTTTCCTCCGTTAAGTTAATTAACCTTAGCCTTATATTAAGTTAGTTAACGTTACGTTAATAGTTAACTAGCTCCCTATGCCCTATCTTAGTACTATAATCGCTACCTTAGAGTTAAACGACCTAATATAACTCTACTCCTACCCTACCTCTTCCTCCTATATCTATATTAGTAAACCCTAAAGCTATCGTCCGACTACCTTCTCCTCGACCGGCTCCCTAGCTACTACTTTATCCGCCTTATTTAATAGTATTAGATTAACTTCCTTTATAATACCCGCTTATAACTATAACTATAGTACCTAGTAAATAGTAATCGTACTTACCTCTAGCCGACTCTAAAGAGGTATTACTATACGACCTACCGCTAAGAATAGCCTTTCGCACTCTACGCTTATCGCCTAAACCGTTATAAAGTCTATAGCTATTCGCGAAAGCCTAGGGTACTTAAACCGCTACGTATACTAATACTTACGCGGATTACGAATATCGCTATCCGTAGGCAATAAGTCCTTCTACTACCTAGTATACTCGTCCTCCGCTTTATTAGTATTGTTTTCTTTATAAGGACGTATCCGAGCTTCGTCCTTATATCGTTTAAATAGAAAATAGTACTACGTCCGTTAACGCTTTACGGCTAGTTCGTTATAATCCTCTATAGAGATATTTAATATCTTATATTCTCCGTCCTAAACGGACTATACTATGTCTTTCGCCTTAGAAACCTATGTCGGCCGTTTAGACTATACCGTCTTAAAATAACCCTATTAATAAGTAGGGTATAGTACTAGTGCCGTATAATATATTAGAGTCTTATCTAGCTTATTATAGTATTCGTTAAGCTTCTTTTAGCTAAGATTAATATTAGCTCTAAAATGCTTAGGGTTAAGATACTTATCGATCTTAGCTTTAGCCTTCTTTAATTCCGCTAGTAAGAATTTATATCCTATAATTACGTTTTATACGTTGCTATAGGACTTAAAATATCCCTACTTATACTTCCATCGAATCCTATCGCTTTTAAGCGCTTTAACTATATCCTTAAAGCTCTATAAGATATCCCTAAACGCCTTTAGAACGGACTAGTCTTTATTATTTAGTTTATTCTCGTCTTAATATATAGTAGGTATAACTATGCTTACCTTAAGCCTCTTCGACCGCTTCGACGTATTATCCTTTTCCTATTCTTACTTATACTTTAGGACTAGCGTCTCGAGGTAAGGTCGAAGCCTTAAGGCCCGCTAGATTATATATAGCTATAATAGCTAGCGCGTTTCGTTATCGATAACTACCTTAAAGGGCTTCTAAATTCTTACGCTTAGATCTCCGGATATATTAAACTCTAGCCGCTAGATACTATAGAGAAGTATAGTAAGTATATTAAATCGGTAGATCGTAACTATAAGGTTATAGAGCTTACTAACTAAGCCTCTCTTCCGCTAAAGCTTATACTCGGTCGTAGCTAAGACGTCTCTATATCGTAGCTAGGACTTAAATATATCGATATCCTTTTTAAAGAGAATAGCTTTAATTATAAGGTTAATTACGTAGCTAAAGTAACGGCCTTATTATTCCTTATTAGAGAACCTAAATCTCTCCCTAATAGTATCTATTATAGTATTATTATTCGGTGTATTATTAAGCGTAAAGTACCCTATTTTCTTATCTAGGATCTTATACGACTTAAGTATTTCGATAATCTCGTATTTAATATTAGCCCCTAAGTATCGAACTATTAGCTTAAGCACTCCTAGAATAAGCTTATAGGACTTACTATCCTTATTTCGAAAGAAGTATATAACGCTATATAGAGCGTGCTTATTCCGCGATCCCTAACTATCGAACGAGATATATATTAACCTAGGTAAACGCCTTAATACCTCGATAACCTTCCCCTTATACTTCTTAAATTCGGTAACGGCGCGCTTACGAACCGTATTATAGCTAATATAGGCATCCGCGCTTATAATAAATAGGTTAAGGTACTTAAAAATAGCCCGTAGCCTTATATTTTTAGGTTCTCGGAACGATAGGTTACTCTCGACGATCTATTCGACTACTAAACGTTAGAAGATATTCCTATTAAAGCTCTTAATAAGGTGATTTATAATAGCTTACTCTTAGGGCGTATTTAGATCGAGGTTAAAGGTATCCGTTATTATCTAATATTATATAGACGGTTTCTTTCGAGGCGCTAGTATAGAACGTTTTCTAGAGGGATCTTAGATCTTATAATAGTCCTAGAGATACCGCTTAGCGTTTTAGGTATTAATCGAAATTATAGTGCTAGGCTTCGGCCTATTCCGTTCGATATAAACTTTATAAACCTATCGCCGATCTAAGCCCTTCTCGATATTAAAGCTATATTCCTATACCTATAATTTTATACTTTAGCTTCGCTAGGCCTATATATAACTATAGAAATATCGGAATAATCGATCTTCGTCTCGTCGAGCAGCGCGGGCCTCGGCTAGTATAGACGGCTTAGGTATAAATAGAGCTAGCGTTAAGGGAGCTAGTAAGAAAGGGGGAGGTAGTACGAAATCTATAGCCTCGAAATCTAAACTTTTTAAACGTATTAAGCGGAAGAAGTAAGGGTCTAGAGAAGTAAGTAGTAAAGGGAGGCTAGGCTAACGCTAGTACTAAAATAATAAGACGCGAGCGAATCGTATCGGACGTATTAACGCGTCGAGCCTATAACTAGTTAATATATTATATATAGTATATAGATTTATAATATTCCTAGGTATATATAGAGGTACTCCTTAATAAGCATTAACCCCTAGGCATAGTTTAGGCTAGGCTACCTAGTACTAAAATTTCCGAACATCGCGGCGATACCTAATAATAGAGAGGGCCGTCTCGGAACCGACGTAACCTAACCCGCGACCTTAAGCGCTGCTTAAAACGACGGCCAGCCGGCTTAATCTTAGGATATTGCGCTACGACGTAGCAGCGTTACCTCGACCCTAAGTCCTACTAGGACTATAACCCCGCCGCCTATTATTATAGCCCTACTACCTAAGCCTCTAGGGGGAGGTTAATAGCATAGATCTGCCTCTCCTACGAAGAAGCGGCGTATCGTCTAGGACTCTGTCTCTTTATAACGAGATACCCCCGTACGAATAGAGGTAGTAATAAGACTCTACGAGTCTTCTAAGCTAACGTAAGTAAGATCCCGCTAGTATACGACTACGCGCTTACCCTCGCGGACTCTAAACGATATAATATAGTTCTACTCTAGGAGCTATAGATAGAAATAAAGGGGGGCCGATACCTTACTAAAACGCACCCCGCCTACGATACCTTCTCCCCGGTAGATAGCTAGGAGAATAATAGCACCCGACCTAAGGTTATAACCTATATCTGCCGTAGGCCGGGACTAATAGTAGATTAGAGAAGGCCTACGGTAATACGTAATATTCTCTAGCTTATAGTTAACGATATTACTCTAGTTAATATTTACCGCTAACTATCGTACGACGAGGTACTCGATATACTACTTTAATAGCTAGCACCTAATAAATATCTAGTAGCTAGCGATTTTAACGCTAAATACTATAGCTAGTAAGCCGGCTATATCGAAGGTCGCGGTAAGGCTATAGCTATATAGGCGACGGCTAATAGTCTAAATCTACTTAATCCGGCTAATATCCTAATAAACCCTTATAGTAATATAATAGACCTTGCCTTCTTTAATATTGCTTTAGCCGCCGTAGTAGTCGAGGACTACCTCGCTACTAGCTCCGACTACTTTACGCTTAATATTACCCTCCTTAAACTCGCCGTAACGCCTCTACCTACTAGAAAGGTCCGTCTTACCTTTAATAAGGAAATATAACGCTTTATCGAGATAGTTAAAAACAGTATAGCGGCTATCTAGCCGTCGACCGCCTCCCCTTAAGACCTAGATTTACTTACCCTAGTAGTAACTAACCTACTTTAGTTTGCCGCTAAGGCTATAGGCCGGCCGGTCCGTAAAGGTACGCGTAGCGCACCCTAGTAGACGGAGGAATACGTCTTAGCGGCGGCGGAGTATCGCGCGGCAAGGAGACTCTTCCCTCTTAGTTTCTATCGTAAGGTTTAGCTCGCTAAAAAGACCTTCCGGAGAGTCGTGCGACGAGTTAAGCGCCGCTATTAGCGCGACCTTATTAATAGCTTTACGGATAGCGTATCTATCTTTAGGGTAGTCCGTTAGTTAAGATCGCCCGGTACTTTCTAACCACCGCCTTTATAAGTAGACGATATAGTTTACGAGACCTAGCTAGATAAAGCTAACGTACTACGACGGGCAACGCTCGAACGCCGTACCTCGTAGGACGATATTATAGACCTATAGGTCCTAGTAGATCTAGTAAAAATAATTCTATTCTCCCGGGATATCTCCCTCGAGGAGGTCTAGGACGTAACCTTACGAACGGGTAACACCTCTCCTAGCTCTAATAATATTACTATTAAGATGCTCCGTGCCGTTTAGTACGCTATTAGGAACCTTATCTATAAGCTATACTAGGGCTATCTTAATATCGGCTACTACCCTAAGCCTTTTAGGGAAGCGGAAGTAGTTATAATTATAAAGCTAGGGCGACGGAACCTATTAGAGGCCCGCGCTTAGCGGCCGATCTTACTCCTCTCTTACCTTAGTAAGGGGCTCGAACGGCTAATTGCACGCCGCTTAGTATAGGCATTAGTCTACTATAGTATTTTGCACTCGTAATAAGCTAGCGCACTACCTAAAAGGTCCGCCGTTAACCTCGTCGCGGCATTAGTCTACGATATTAAGGAAGCTTTCGCACGTAAGTAGATAGCTATACTTATAACGATAGATATCGAAGGTGCCTTCGATACCGTCCTTTATAATAGACTTATTCTCCGCCTTCGATAGTAAGGGTAGCCCTCGAACGTCGCTCGCTAAGCCGGCTCCTTTATATATAACTAAACGGTATATATCCGCTATTAAGACATTACGACTCTATCGTTACCCCTATAGTACGGACTACTATAAGGTTTACTAGCCTCTCCTATTCTATTCTTACTATATACGGAGCTAGTCTACCGCTTAAGTAGCCCGAAAGGACGCTTTAGCTATATAGACGATACCGCTATCCTTTACGTCGGCAATAATCTAAAGGAGACTGCCCGCAAAGCGTTAAGATACGTCTACGAACTTATAGAATAGGGTACCGAAAATACAATAACCTTTAACCCTAAGAAGACCGAAGTAATATACTTCTCCCGAACGAAGCTAATAACTATACCGCTAGTCTTCTATAGCGAGATAGAAAAGCGGCCGGAATGCGCTATGCGCTAGCTAGGTATCTAGCTCGATAGCACCCTGCCCTTTAAGACCTATATCGAGAAGTAGACAGCTAAAGCGCAAAGAGTAGCCTACTACCTCTAGGGAATAACGAATACTAACCGGGGACCCCTACCGAGTGCGGTCCGGCGAGCCGTCCGCGCCTATATCGAGCCTTAACTCCTCTTTAGAGCCGAGGCATAGTACCCGGGAATAACCAGCCCGCGATAGACCTAACTAGTAAGGGAAGGGCCTTTAGGAATAAGACACCTTATCCGGCGAATAGATAAGTCGCTCTATACGGCTGTGTAGGCTATCCTTCTAATCTAGAAGACTACGCCGCTAAGCGCTAGGCACTAGGAAGCTAGTATACCGCTAGTTTCGTAACTACTTAAGTCGTACCGAATACGCTTCGCGGCCCGCCTTAGGTCCCTCGATAAAGCATATCTACTTATAACGCGAACGAAGCCGATACGGGGCCCCGCTATTAATAGGGCTATTAAGCTAAAGTATTAGCTTCTACGAAAGCCTTTCCGGACTAGACTACGTCGCACTAACGAGCTACTACTTAGATGCGCTAGGCTAGAGCTCCTTCTACGTAGATTCGCTAGCGGCTAGCCCCTATAAACTATACCGAAGGAGGAATTAGCGGCTAACTTCCGCGACTAGCTCCGGTTAGTTGCTCTACGAATAGCAATCGTCTACTTAGACGGATCCCTCTCTATAAAGGGAGCCGTAGGGTACGGCTATATAATATATTTAGATAGACTTACCGTCCTCGATAGAAACGGGCGCCTAGGTCCCGCTAAAGTCTTCGACGCTAAGGCTAAGGGCGCCCTTAAAGGGCTCCGTGCTACTCTCGGCCTCCTAGGGCTAGAACGAATCGCCGTATGCCACGATAACCTTATAGTCGCGTCGTGCCTACGAGGCATACCGTTAGACTCGTCCTAGAAAGAGCTCCTAGAATTCTAGGCCTTAGCCGTAGAATATAGTGCTACCGAGATCCGTTAGATTCCCGGCTATACTAACATCCTAGGTAACGAGCAGGCCGACGCCTTAGCTAAGGCGGGAACCTCTTAACCCGAACCGGTAGATGCTCTCCCGACGCTAGCATATCTACGTAAGGTCGCTCGGCGGCGACTAAAAGACGCGTTTAAAGCCTAGTAGGAAGTGTCTATACCCTAGCAATATAAGGTCCTCGACCTTAACGCCACGACTAGCTGCCCGCTAGAACTTACTATCCTACGACCTCTCCTCTACTACCTGCTCGTAGTAAGAACCTACTATAGGGACTTCGCTAACTACTATAAAAGGTTTAACTATAACGAGGCACGACTAACGTGCTCGTGTAGGCGACGAAAAGAGCTAAAATATCTCTTTTACTATAGGAAGATCCCGCGGTAAGTTCGGATAAGGCTAGCGCCCTCACCGACCGCGGTTAACCGAGCAATAGGAAGAAATTTCGACCGGTTCGTTAAGGTAGCGAAGGCAAGCTCGTTCTTCGGGACGATCTACCTTCGCTATTAGGCGGCTGCGCCTCTTCCCCTCCTTCCCCGTTTTCCTTTATATGCGTATTCTCTCCTCGACTCGGCTAGGCGGAGGGTGTTGCGACACCCTTTATCCCGCCCGGGTTAATCGAGCTATATTGCAGCTCCTTATCTCGTTCGAAGTTTGCCTCGTTAAGGTAATATAAAAGATAATGTTATCGCGCCTAGTCGTCCCGCTAACGGGCAATAGGCTAAGTAAAGGAGCGCCTTTAAGCCGATAAAATACTAGATAGTAGATTGTATACGTTCTATAGAAGGACAGCTACCGCGGGTTAGCGCTTATTTCGTTTACGCGTTTTTATAGGTCACCCTATATTTGCTATATCGATAAGTAGATTATAGACTTCTAGCAGCTTAGCACGTCCTATGCCCCGTCTCGGGGACCTAAGCGACCTAAAGGTCGCTGGACGTAAAATACAATAATAATAATAATATAGCTTAGGGGAACGTACGATATCTTTATCCTTCCTTGTATTTTTACTTTCTTAGCACGTAAGTGTTAAGAAAGTAGCCTATTCTTATTTACTTTCGCTTAATAAGTGCTCTTAATAAAACTCTAATTAAGCCGCGCGTAAGCGCCGGCAGCGGCTATAGCACTAGCCTTAGGTTCGTATATCGACTCTAATACCTTGAGATAAGGCATACGATCGCCGCTAAATTTAGCGGCTTATATATCGTATCTCCGACCTCGCTACCCGACGGAAGCTCGCCGACACGACGCGTTTCCCGCGGCCTAGCAGCTGGCCTAGTTAATCTCTTCTACCGAAACGCCTAAAGCTGCCGTTACGGAAGGAGCGTAGCTAGAAGAAGCCCCGAATCTCCTCGACTCGGCCTAGTCTACTAAGCACGCGCTAGTCTTAATCCTCGAAGCGGCTACAAAGATTGCTCGCTATAAAACGGCAGCCTATAACGCTAAGCTAGCAGTCTTACGGGTCTTTAGCGAATTATTCGAATAAGCAGTAAAGTAGTTTACGTTTAGCACCGAAAATAGCATCGCTAAGTAAGTCGCTACTAAATTTCTTAAATTCTAGACTTAATCGCTTGCCGAACTCGAGGAACTACCGAAGCCTACGTATAGCAGCGTTCTCGCATCCGGCAAGCCGAAGTAAGGATAGCTAGCCTTTATAGTCCCCGCCCTACCACAGCGAAAACCATAGACCACTACTCGTTTACTAGGACGACCGCCCGTAGCCCTACCGAAGGAAGACCTCTATGTCTTCGTCCGACTTAACGCTAACGCTCCGGCCCGAAACCACGAAAGATACGTAATCCGGACCTATATCGCCGCTAGAGTCGGTATTAACCTGCGCCGTATTCCGGCAGCCTTCCCAGTAAACACGGGCTAGGCTATCTAGGCATTGGATATAGCTACGCGTGACTTACTTATGCAACGGCAGGCGGAGTAGGCTATAGACCTAGAAGCCGCGGCCGTAGAGATAAGCTAGAAATAGCATTCGTACGTAGTAGCCGATTGTCCTCGTAGGCTTATAGACCTACGAGGTATCGTGATTAACTATAAGGAGGCGGTTAAAGAAGAGATTGCCTGCTAAACCGGACTAAAGCCTATTAGCATACGTCTATCGCGACACGGCTCGGGTAATATGCCTACCTAGACCCTGATTGTGTCCTTCCTAGAACCTATATAAAGACCCTAGAGACTTTTCGGCGCTAGCCGTCTCGCCCGTTATATCGATAAACCTAGCATTCCTAGCTAATACGATAAATGCTAGGATTTCTACGCTCGCTATAGCTGCGACCGGACGGCACGCTATAAACGTTACGGCAAGACTAACCATCGTAGCTAAGAGTGCGCAGCCCTCGAGCAGTGCGCAAACTACCTTAGGCTATATTGCGCTAATAACCCTAAATGCCCTGCCCGCCCTAAGCGCGTTTATGGCATTATACGGCGCCTAACGAAAGAGGAGAAGGGTCTAGTAAGGTAGGCGGGAGCTTAGCTCTTCGCGTAGTAGAAAAGATAGATACTAAACTATAACGTGCCCGAGTAGTCTTATTAAAGCCTTAATTCGAGTTAGTTACGTTCTTTAGAGTCGTAGGTAGCTAGAGAGGATAGAAGCTCTAGTAGAAGCGCTACTCTAGAGCGAGCCGCTTCCTTACCCCCTTATATTATCGTAGCTACGACGCCGCCGCACGCTAGCAATAATAACTAGTTTACCCCTATCGTCCTATCGAAGAAACGATGCACTAGCCCTATAACGCTACCCTAATATATCACCGTTATCCTAATAATCGAAGCGATAGGAGGGCCTTACGAGTCTTCTAAGCTAACGTAGGCAAGATCCCTCCGGCGTATAATACTACGCTCGCGCTAGCTAATTCGGAGCGATACGATATTATCCTACTATAGGAACTATAGATAGGACTTAAAGACGGCCGATGCCTTACTAAGACGTATCCGGCCTACGATATATTCTTACCCGTTACCGACTAAGATAGCCGCGACACTCGTCCGAGAGTTATAATATACGTCCGGCGCTCCGTAGGCCTCGTTATTAATTAAAGGAGACCTACGGCGACCTATAATATTCTTTGGCTTACTATAAGCGGTATTACTATAGTTAATTTCTATCGGTAGCCGAACTACGACGAGGCCCTAGAAACGCTACTTCGGTAGACCGCGCCGGATAAGTGTCTTATTGCGGGTGATTTTAATGCTAAGTATCCTAGCTAGTAGGCCGGTCGTCGAGAGGACCACGGCGAAGATATAGCGTTTTAGGCATTAGATAATCGACTTAGCTTACTAAATCCTATCGATGTCCCGACTAACGCGCACGGTAATACGGTCGATCTCGCTTTCTTAAATATACCCCTAGCCGACGCTATTATCGAGGACTATTTAGCAACGAGTTCCGACTATTTTACCCTTAGCATTATACTACTAAAGTATATTCCGGCATCTCTTCCGATAGGGAAGATCTATCTTAGCTCCGATAAGGAATTAAAGCGGTTCGTTAAGTTAGTAGAGGTCGGCGCCGCCGCTATCCTAGTTACCACCGCATCTCCGTTAGAGCTTAACGACCTTACGTCGGCGCTTATAAACCTTCTTAGGTATATAGCTAGAGCTGCTAGTCGACCTGCTCGTAAGACTACGCATAGCGCGCTATAGTAGACCGAAGAATACGCAAAGGCGGCGGCTAGTTACCGCGCATAGAGGAGAGTTTACCCTCTTAGCTTCGACCGAGAAGTATAGCTAGCTAAGAGGGAGTTTTATAAGGTGGTGCGCCGGGCAAAACGCCTTTACTAGCGCGACTTAATCGATAACTTCACCGACAGCGCCTCCGTGTTTAGGGCGGTCCGCTGGCTGAAATCTCTAGGCTCGTTTTAAGCGCCTCCCCTATAAGTAGATAGACGAGTGTATAAGACGTAGCTAGAAAAGGCCACCGCCTTACGACAGGCTACTCTAGAACGGCGCATAGCGAACGACGACATCCTAGACCCGTGGGTTCCCGTAAAAGCAGGGACGACGATACCGTTCGCCGATTAGGTCTCTATTAAGGAGACCCGCGATGCCATCTTACGCACCGGGAACATATCTCTAGGCTCTAATAATATTACGGTGCGAATGCTACGCGCCGTCTAGCATGCAATCGGAAGCCTCGTCCACTAGCTATATAAAGGCTGCCTCAGCATTAGCCACCATCCGAAGCCCTTCCGAGAAGCAGAAGTGGTCATAATTGCCAAGCCGGGGCGCAGGGATCTCTCTATACCCCGCGCCTGGCGCCCTATCTCCCTTTTGTCCTATCTCGGCAAGGGTCTCGAACGGCTTATCGCACGGCGCCTAGCGTGGGCCTCGGTCTATTTCGGCGTGTTGCACCCTCAATAAGTCGGCGCGCTTCCGAAGAGGTCGGCTATAGATCTTATGGCTGCCTTGGTTCACGACATCGAGGAGGCGTTCGCTCGCAAGCAAGTCGCGACATTGGTGACCTTGGATATATAAGGCGCCTTTGACACAGTCCTACGCAATAGATTGATCCTTCGCTTACGGGAGCAAGGCTGGCCACTAAACCTCACGCGCTGGGTCGGCTCGTTTATGCAAGATAGGTCGGCACGCATCCGCTACCAGGATATCGTAACGGATTCATCGCCACTCCAGTGCGGTCTGCCACAGGGATCGCCAGTCTCTCCGATCCTCTTCCTACTATATACGGAACCAATCTACCGCCAGGGCAGCTCAAAAAGGCGTTTCGGCTATGCGGACGACACTGCCATTCTCTGCGTCGGCAATAGCCTAGACGAGACGTCCGCCGTATCCGACACTTGCCATCCAGTAGACGCCAAGCAGTGTGGCTAATAATCAATCGAGTTCAATTTCGACCATCGAACTCGATTAATTAAAGGTATGTCTAACTCGATTAAAGCTTAACTTAACTAGTCAAGGAGCTTGATTGACAACTTGTTAAGTACTTGATATATTATACCTAATCCGGTAATTTGTATAGACCTCGAGGTGTCGCAATCCGATGCAAAATCTTAGAAGTAATCTAATTCTTCTATATTATCTTAGCTTTAACTATATTATCGCCGAGGCCGTTGCGCTTGTCGGTGATAAGCTCGCCGCCGTCGGAGAATACGCGCTCTAGCTCTGCGCTCATCGCCGGCGTACTAAAGATATTAAGGGCAAGTTTGCTGAGAATGGGCTAAACGTGGCGTCGGTCTACCCACCACGCAAGAGGATTCTTAACGTTTATGTCGTCCTTCGACGGCACCTACTTTATCTAGACCTCCTACTCGGTCTCTACCTTCCTCCTCTTGCCACGGTGTGGTCGATCCATTGTATGGCCCTAAGCATCGAATTCGTCGTCGATTGTCGGCGAGGAATAAGGAGAAGTCTCGGCCTGGTCGACGTGGTCAGTGGCCACTATAACTACGGCGAAGCGATCGTAATATGCAGTTAGCTCCTTCTATGCTGTCCTTATCCAATCCTCTCGCTTCTACTACTTCGCCCTAAAGTATTCGAATTAGTAGGCTAGGTAGAGAGCGATAGCCATACGGTAGATCGGTGATCGGTCGGTGAGCTCGTAGTACGTATTGATCTTCGACTATATAGCGAGCACGCCTGCGGAGTAATAGGGCGGAAGTTCGTCCTTATTATCAGCATCTATTACGTATATCTCTTCTTTAACGCTCTTAAGCTTCGTAAGCAAGAAGTCTATGGCGTAAAGTACTTGCTATACCGAGCCTTGGCCGCCCTCGTTACCCTCGCTATCTACACGGCATTATAGTCGCTTCGTGAGTCGCTCGAAGGGCTATAGGAGCCTATAGAAGAGCTCAAGCTCGTGCCAATCAGCCTCGGTAAGGAAGTCATTCTTATGCTTATCGTTTTTATCCGGAGGCTTCCACTGCGCCTAGTAAAGATCGATAGTAGGCCGACACTTAAGAGCACGCTCGATTATGTAGAACGTCGCGTTCTATCGAATGCCACCGTTACTAAGGAGCACGCCGACGAACAGCATGCCGTCGCTTGTCTTCGTAACGCGCATGCGAGCGCTTAACTGCTTACGGCGTGCGTCGTTTCGATTAATATAGACAACGAGGTTATATAGCTTGCTAATGACGCCTTTAAGGGTCTAGAAAGCTATACGCTGCTCCTCCGAAGCCTTAATAAGGTTCTTCTCCTACGCGCTAACGCCTTCGCTAAATAAGAGAGCCTTAACGACGAGATTAATAATATAGCCGATATAGCGAATACGGTCTACTTCTAGATCGATCGAGGAAAAGGAACGCTATAACACCTCGAGGCATTTATCGTTGTTATTAGCGTTATCTATAACGAAGGAGCCGAGCTTCTCGCCGATGCCGTATTATAGAATTACTAGCTTTACTAGTGCTGCGAGGTCGTCGCTAGTGTGACCGCCATAACGTCGTGGGAAGCCGAGGAGGAGTGTTCGAGGATGGCCTTGGCCATCGACGAAGTGTCCGTAAACAGCGATATGCTCTCTGCGATTGTGAGCCCGCCATCCGTCGATCGAGAGGTTGATGGTGCTGAGTGCGGACTGCACAAATTCGATGATGAATGGTAAGCGTGCTGCCATCGAATCCTTTACCCACCGCGAGAGCGTTGAGTGATGCGCTGGCAACAGGCGCGCGAGCGGAGGCTTGCCGTATGTGAGTAAATCAGTGGTCGACTCGTCCGTGACTTCTCGGTAGCTAAGGCGTAGCTTGATGGCCTAGTCAATGAGCTTCTGCTTGTACTCAGAGACGAACGAGATGCTCATAGTTGTACTCATTAACACTGGCTTTCTTGCTATAGATACGAAGGGCAGCAGCAAACGTATCCACCTCGCGCTGGCTTAGCTTGGCCTGCACACGCTGGCTTAGGAGTTTCCATGACTTAATAGATAGCTTTAGACGACGTAATTCTTTAAGCGCAAAACGAAAGCCGGCTTAGTCATCGCCCTATTGCCGCTGGACCTTTTTTAGGAAGACAGTGTGGCTAAACGCCCTATATGTCGTCTGGCTAGAGACCTCTTGTAGGTCTTTGAGCGGCCCATTAAAGTAGAGGGGTTTATTCGCAATCGGCGGGAGCTGGAAGAAGTCACTAACGAGGATGATGCTTATGCCGCCAAAGAATTCGGCTGCTCTAATAGGATAGACTCGGCGGAGGCGTTTGTCGATCCACGAAAGTTGACGAAGGCCTAGTATACTTTTCTCATCAATCACAATATACCTAACGTCCCGTAGCTTCTTCTAAAGAGCATTAACATCTGCTAGGGAGAGCTCTCTAAAAGCCCTATCTATAGGTAGCCGGAGTAGGGAGTGTAATATTGTCCCTATGATCTGGTTGCTTGCAACGCCCGTGGGTGTAGCTCTCTATATTAGACTAGGCCGGTTACTAGCGAGCCTCTGAAGGTGCGAAGATAAGACTTTGATTAGATAGGACTTGCCTATCCCGCCACTACCGTCTATATAGAGTAGAATCTGCTCCTCGCTGCCGTATTAGAAATATCTAACGATTATATCGTATACTATCCGCTGCTTTAGGTTAAGCGTATCGTAGACCTCTAAAGGCAGGTCTTTAATATCTATATAGAGAGGATTCTGCGCAATGCGCTAGCGCTAATAATCACCCTAAACGATTACTAGATTAGCGTAGCGGCCGACGTAGGGTGTCTAATCGTATTAGATATCGACATCCCGTCTACTAAGGAGATCTACTATCTCTTGGCTTGGTGGGCAGTCGGGAAGCTAGCGGGTAAGCTTAAGCTAATCCTCCTCGAGAAGGTTAGGCTCGTGAAATTCTTCCTCGAACTTACCCGGATCTAGCCAACGTTCTTTAGCGTTAGGTGTGCTATAGTAATCGTTAGGATGCTGGTAGTTCGTATAATAGAATTCGGCGGTAGATGCGTATAAGTTAAACTCGATACCGTTAATCTTATATAGTTCGTTAGGATCGCGATATAGATAAGTAAGCATTAGCTTTACCCGATAAAAGTTATTATATTAGTAATACTGCGGGTTCGACTTATACCGCGGAAAGTAGTATAGCACTCGAGGCTTAGCTTAACGACTCTAACGTATTTACTTTCTCCTATCCCTCTTGCTTATATTCTAGTTAGCTAGGAAGTTAAGGTAGGTAAGTTCTTCGTAAAGGGAAGGGCGGGAAAGATACTTCTTATATATCCTAATAACCTTAGCGTCGTTATTATAATCACCCTAGAGGCGAAGCGACCGGCCCTATTGCTCGTAGGGACGGCAATCGACGGCTCTTATAACGCGGGTACCCTCCTAGAGCTCGCAGTTGAGCAACATATAGTAGATCTCTTGCCCCGAGAAGTCCCTCTTAGCGAGCAGCTTGTTTATTAGCCGCGATGCAAAGGAAAGAAGTGGGTTCTGATGGGAGATATAGGGCAAGATTTGCCGCCCTAGGCTCGCATAACTGTTAGTCCGCTTCTCTATCTTACTGTAATACTTGGCTACGTAATTAATAACGGCTTGAAGGCTGGTATAGGGGGAGATATCGATGTTGGCTAACCAGCCAAGACTAAGAAAGGCTGTTATTCCTGGCCGCCTCGAAGGAGAAATAGGACTGTCCTTGGCGTCGAACCACGTCAGCCGTATCTCTCGTATCCCGGGGGAAGAAAAAGCGGCAAGAAATCTCGTCTAAACCCTTCTTCTTTCGTAGGCAGTATGTCTCACTGCAATGGTGGCGTTGGCAGCGGTTTAGAATCTATGAGAGCCATTAGAACGTTAAGGGATGCTATAGCGGATTTATAGCCAAGGGATTACCCTCTCCTTACTGTTGGACTCGGGCTAGCTTAGGATTGAAGGCTGTGACGTAGAAACTCTAGACACGGGCGAACTCCTAGCGTATATGCTCCTTTTCTAAGTTAATACTAGGCGCACTATCTATCTAGAATAGGCCGTGGCAATAGCTACTTCCACGACCCTGCTACTTATACCTATTCTAAAAATCAGTGATATTAAATTTCTGCTTAAGAACGATATCTCTAAATAAGCTAAACCGCCTATAGAAGTGCTAGGCTGCAATATATAGGTTGTCCCTAAGAAGTTTGCTAGACATCCCTATTCGCTGTTGCTCGGATACCTCCTGCTAGTCTTGAAACTAGGGTAAATGTTGATAGAGGCTCCTCTAGTATAAGTCTGCCGGGCTAAATATAATAAAAGCACTAGGGCAGCTAAGGTTATAGGCATAAGACTCGAGCTCTCGGCGCTTTCGGTACTAATACGGTCGTGTCCCGCGCAGCTGTGCTGTCTAGCGGTTGATCGAGTTAAGCAACTGCTAAGCTTCTGTAGATTTAGGGTTCTAGAAAGCCTCTAGTAGATCATCTCGCGTTATTAGACCCTGCCTTTGTTGGTGTTGCTTAACGAAGTAGCTGCTTTTCGCTCGTGCCTATGCTCGCATTAGCGTATTAAAAACCATAAACCGGAAAGTAGGATGGCAGGCAAATCTGCCATTATGCCATCGAAGGGCGTGCTATATATAGTCCGTATACTTAATAGGCCGTAACCTTAGCTCGATGAAATCAGCTTAACCACGAGGAAATAGTGTTAGAAAGGCTAGGGATAGGAGTGCCTGTGACTGGTTGAATTCGTTTATCGGTGTCCTCCGAATATCTGGTATTTTAAGCTAATGTTGTGTCGATTGTCGTGTAGGAAGCGGTTCGTCGCGCTCTTCGCTAAGAACGTGCGAATGTAATGCTTCTATCTCTATATCCTCTGGTAGTATATCTAGCACTATAGACTAATTAACCTTATCTAGCTTAATATCGTTAGTCTCGACGTTACCTAAATTAGCTAAAAGAGGATCGGTGACTTCTATAGTAGCAACCTAATTAAGTATATCGCTATCTTCCGGCAGCACTAATATCCGGTTCCGGCAGATAGTAATATCTCGGTAGCCCGGGTGGTTATTCGATAGGAAGTCTAGCTACTGCTAAAGGTAACGACGGCGCACGCGGAACTAGCGTCTAAATTAGCGGTTAAGGTGGACATATTTACCTATATTCGGAGGACGTAGCAGGATAATATCTAATTTAGGGGGTAATAGGGGAAGTTAGCGATATACTTTACTAATATCGCGCAGAAAGTATATAATATAGCCACGATATTTATATTGCTGCCCTCGAACCTGCATAACGTTTACGAATATATAGACTAGAGCAATTAGCATCTCTTCTACTTTCGTTAATTAGGGGAGGAACGTAGGGATTAAGCTAAAATCTAACTAATTTTCGGCTAAAAAAAACCAAGGCTTATCCTCCTTTTTATTCTTATCCTTAGCGATATAAGCTTGTAAATATTATCTTTCAATCCTATATTAAACTATGTCTCTTAACAGCGAGTATAGTGTTCTATTCGGTCGTTTTCTAGTTCCGTCTAGTATTTCTCCAGGAGCTCCTTATCTCTATCAGACAACGGGCAATGCGACAGATCACCTATCCAGTTAGGGTCCGGAAGCTCGAAATCTCGACGTTCTATAATAGGACATACGATAGCCGCCTACCGCAGCGGCATAAGTTAGAGAGAGTGTCTTCCTCGGGCTGGTCTTAGCTAAATAGGATTCGATACTAGAGATTCGATCGGCGTTCTAAGTCGTACGCATTTATGAGAAGCAATCGAGTGACCTAGTAGGGAAGTAATCGGCGCCGGCGCGTCTGCTCCTATTAACGCGGCAATTAGTGTTCCTAGTAGAATAGGCTCTTGTAAGACAATTGGTGTACCTAGTTGCAAGTGTAATAATAGTAAACCTTGTCGACGTATTGGGGATAACTCAGCTTGTTCTGCCGTACGCTTAGAGGCGAGTGCGGCTTACCGATTCCTATAGTCGAGATAGTTGGCCGTAAGTCTTCCCCGTGTTATGGAAGACTTTGTCTTCGAAATGAATTGATCTGCCGGCTTCTCCTGCTTGCACTCCCTATAAACATTCGTTAAAGGGATAGAATTAGCTATAAGTAGTTACGTTAGATTAGAGGGATTGTTTGAAGAGGAAGGATGAGGAGGGAAGGGACTACGCGTTGGTGGCATAGGTCGTTGGCAGGCCAACACTAAAGACCGCCCCCTGGCTTCAAGGCTTACACCAGACAGGGATGCCGTCCAATCCACGTCGAGTGGAGACTCCGGTGGCTAATAGGAGCGGAGCTTCGAGTTTCAAGTTATCGTCGTAATAGAAGTCCTTCGGACTGAATAATAAAGTGGGGCGTGGCACGGGTACATTGTTGACTGTACATTTGCGCCTGGGTGCCTATTGATTCCTGCGCGCAAATGGCTTAGCGCAGCGGCCCGGAACTTCGCCTATGTATCAATCGCGAGTACTATCCGGGTTAGTTATGAAGTGAGGAGAACCACGTGACATTATGTTGTTGCCGTCTTAACTGACTCGTGTTTCTTTAATCTGGTCATCATTCCCGTCAAGGGGTTCTCAACATCAAAAAACATATATTTTGCTGATTTCAGCCAACGTTACTGCCATAGGCAGTAGACATGCAAAATGGAGGAATTGGAAAGGCGACTTCGTAAGGCGGAAGAACGCGCCGAAGAAGCAGAACGGCAGCGTCAACAAGAGCGAGATCGTGCCGAGGAAGCAGAACGACAGCGTCAACAAGAGCGAGATCGTGCCGAGGAAGCAGAACGACAACGTTAATAAGAGCGAGATCGTGCCGAGAAGGAGCAGCGACGTGCCGAAGAAGCAGAGGAACAGACGCGACAGACCACATTCGATGAGTACATTGCGGCTTGTTATCGCCTTGTCTTTTCTTAGTTTACGGTAGAAAGAGACCGCAGACTTACGTTAAGGGGCACTATCACCAACCCTCGAAACAAACTATGCCTAACTAGTCTAAAGCCTTGGCCGTACTTCTTAGAATAGCAAAAAGGCGTTTTCGATACTCTTTACGAACGTCTACCCGTCGAACCTCGGTTCTTCGAAAGCCAATATTTTCTAGCCGTTCTAGGAACGAGAGTGGCGCAGCGACCGATAGCGGATAAGAAAACGCTAGAATACTTTATGCATAATAGTATCGAAGATCCTATTAGAGGCATTATAGAGCAGCTTAGGCAGATTGACGAAGTACGCGAGGCATTTAATATGGGAAACGGGATCGTCTTCGAGAACCACCCTCACGCTATTAGCGACGTCGCCGAGGAAGTGGTTACCCGGGACGACCCGTCAACACCGCCGCAAACACCTGGCCACCGATAAGATCTTTATCAACTACGGCCCGACCAAATTTACATCTATCGCTTAAGTGATGATTTATCTCCGGAAAAGCGGACGATAATCTATGTGTCCGAGTACAAGGCACCCCATAAGCTCACGGCTCCGTACCTGCGAGCTGGACTACGGCCGACGAATATCTATAAGGAAGTTGTTAATCGGAAGACGATCCCGCCGACCGTGGACTTAGACGGTCTATTTAAGTACCACGCCGAGAGACTAACGGCGTCTGCGGTCACGTAGATATATTATTATATAATCGAGGGTGGCCTCGAGTATAGGCTGTTAACGATAGGCGAGGCGACTGCCTTTCTTAAGGTGGACTGGGCAGAGCCCGAGGCATTGTACTATCATTTGGCAGAGCCGGGCCCGGAAGTCGTGGCTCATCCAGAGCATGTGCAGTCTAGCTCCGCAGTGGGGCAGTATCTTGCGTTTAGCCTAGGGAGCCAATAGAGGCGCGGACCCCCGCGCCTTTAAAGTCGGCGCGGACGTCCGCGCCTGTTATGTAAGCCTGGCAGGCCATTTGGGCCGCCGCCAACTGCGCTCGCAGTCGGCCTCACCGATACAGCATGCTTGCTGCATACATATAGCTTCAATTAATTGCAAAGGAGGATATCCCTTAGGGTTCGAACCCATAGCCTTCCCTATTTGGTAGATTGACGTGACGCAAAGGGCGCCGCTGTTGCGTGGCAAGGAGGGTGCGCGGAAGTTCACCGCCTTAAAATTGGCCAGCTACAGTGCTACACGCCGGTGCATGTCGGTGATCTCACGATCTGCCTCACATTTTCGCATCGCCGGCATCATCACCACTTATATATGTGAATAAAATGCCTGCTGTTCCTCTGAGTCTCTCTCGCAGTCAGCCCATATACCTGCAGTACCTCTTTCTCGTGAGAAAGGCTGCACCTGAATTTCCTCGGCCACCCGGGCATCTAATCGCTCTTCTTCTGCCTTATCCCAATCAAGGTATGCCATCATCTCTACCTTGGTCCATTGCCTCGAGCCGCAGCTCCTTGACATTTGCTTCCAGTCGAGGCACCAGTCATATTCAGTCTTGCTGTAGCGCAATGGCAAGCCCATTGCCTTTCGGTATGCCTGGTTGGTCTTGAGACTGCCGCGAGGCTGTGCTCTATACCAAGAGTCTCTTTCCTGACATACCTCTGATAGATGGCTCGTGGGTCATCATATAATAGATTCTCTGTAGTCTCTGTAGTCTCTGCAATTGCTGTAGAGACTGTAGAGACCGTAGTGACTGCAACTGTCATTTTCTCCATGACTGCTGCAGTCTGCGCAGTCTCTGGAACTGCTACCGTCTGTACAGTCTGTGCAGTCTGTGCAGTCCCTGCAATTGCTGCAGTCTCTGCAGTCTGTGCCGCCCGTGCCTCTGCCCGCTGCAGTATGTCGCTATAGCGTAAAGGACAATTGCGAGATGTCATGATGTGCCTTGCTGGTGGCATTTGCTGCATGTAGGCGGCGCCTTTGGCCGTAGATCTGACTCTATGGCTTCAAATGCACTTGGCTCGCGCTGTGGATGACTGTGATATCCTTGATGCGGCGACAAGTTGGTCTAGTCGCCGACGAGGCTCTATGAGGACCTGACCAATCTCTTTGTTATCCCGTCGAAGGCGCCAATGTGTATGAAAATGTTGTAGCCGGAGGGCAGATCTTCCACTATGAGAGACTGTAATGCGTGCGCACAAGGGAGACCGCGAGACTTGGTGAAGCTGCCTGTGCAAGATGGGGTGTTTTTCTCGTTGAGGCGCTTGTGTTGCTTTGCAACCTGTCGCAAGGCTTCGTGTGATACCCAGCCACGTACCGTGCTATATACGGTTCCAGAGAGCTCAATTGGCATCCGTATATGCTGCCTGGCTTGGTTGGCTTGTAGCTCGGCCAGTTGGTTGAGGAGAGCTTGCTTGATTGCCCTCGTTGCCTCGAAGAGGTCTAATGTTGACTTCTTAAGGTGACTCTTCAATAATGCGTGGATGCCTTCCACCCGGGAAGTAGCCACATTGCCGAAGTGAGCATATTGATCGACCCAGGCCTTGACGAGCTTTTCCTTATACGGGTCCAACCAGGTTTCCCGTATGTAGCTAACCTCCTTGACGTATCGTGGCACAAAGCGCTTCTCGAGCTCTTCAACTTGTTGATCAAATGTCTCCTCATCTTTCGAGCCCACGATTGAGTGCCAATACCCAAAGAACTCAGCCCACCTCTCATCACTATTAGAGTCCTCATCGTCACGGTCGAAAGCTGGTTTGCAATAGCTAAGCACCGCCTTATTCGCATGCCAGATGCAAAGCAGAGACTTGGACGCAGGAAAGCACCGGGAAATTGCGTTTATGCAGGCGAGGCAGCGATCTGTCAGGATAACCGATGGCTGGCGAATGTCATATAACTCGTATATCGATTGGAGTTGGTCCAGTGCCCAGATATAGTCATTTTCGTCTTCACCACTGAGGAAGGCAAAGGCAATACAGAATGACCGCTGACAGGCATCAACGCCGATCATATCGAGCAGTGGCATCTTATATTTGTTCGTCTTGTATGTGCAGTCTAGCAGTAGTAATTCTGGGTATGCGTTGAGGTATCCTAGAGACGCTGGGTGTGCGAATAAGACTGCTGTGACTCGGCCATCATGATCAAGCTGTATGCGGCTCTGGAACCCCTCGTTGTCAAGCTCATTGGCAAGGGCATGCATTGTGCTCTGGCCAGCAAGGAGCTCTCGTCTGCGCTGTGCGATACAGTTATATATGTCTTGCTGTGTCGCTCCTTGGGCAGTCTGAGAGCTCTGGCGCATATATCCGGATATCCTTTGGTGCTATGCCAGCGCTTGAGAGGTTCCCAATAGCTGACTGGTCAGTTGAGGAGAGGCACGATGAGCTGGATGTGCTGTAATATGCAGACTGGGCTCATGGTTGTGGACCGACTTCTCCTCGCCTGGGCGATGCCTGACATACCAGTACGACTTATCAAGGCTCTCTTTCGCATTGATGGAAAACTGGCATCCAGTGATACGGGAGCTTGTAGACCGTTGCCGATCAGCTGGCTTCTGGTCCTTGCTTGTATGAGCCCCAAGTCTACCTCCACGATCGCAGGCAAATATGACTGTGCGTCTTCCGGACCGCGGGTCTCTCGTGGACTTGCCTGTGGTGAAGGCATAGCCTCTTGGAGCCGCCCACGCATTAATTGAGGCAAGAAGAGACTCTCGCGAGTCGAACTGGCCCTCAGGAGGAAGGCAATCGTCAGGGAATTCAGTAAGCCCCATATTGGAATTATCTTGAAGAGCTAGCTGTAGTGCACGACAGTGAGCAGCTCTTTATACACAAAGGAAAGGAAACTCCTGCTTTGTGGACGTGGTGCAGAACCCTTGTAACCGAGGCCGCCTGCGAGGTTTAATGCAGCCTGCGTTTGAGCTTTGGCCTCAATGGGGTCCAAGCACCACGCATGCAGGCGCTCGACCTTAATATGCGGATTATAGCATCGCTTCCGCGGACAACTACTCTGAGCGCAGATGGTATGCTATATGAGGCTGGCTCTCTGTGCGACAGTTTGCCACATGCAATAGAAAAGGAGAGTACAGGTCAGGGGGCGGCCCGACTATCTTCCGCCTGGGCTTACATAACAGGCGCGGACGTCCGCGCCGACTTTAACGTAATCCACCCCCTTCCCGGTCAGACCCCCTACTCGGTCAGAAAAAGTCTCCACGCGGCGACCCACACTTATGGCAAGACAAACCGAGCACTATGACGGCAACGGGAGACCAATCGGTTCCACGCGAAGAACGGGTCCTGCTCGCCGTCAGGGCCTATCAGCAGGGCCAATTCAAAAGTACCCGCAAGGCTGCGGCCGCATACGACGTCCTCAATCGACAGTATCTGATCGACTGCGCGGTGTCATTCGCCGACGCGACGCTCAGATGAACAACCTGAAGTTGACGGCGACGGAAGAGACTGCCCTGGTACAATGGATCTTGTCGATGGACGAGCGAGGATGCCGCCGACAGTGGCTTACACTCGTCGGATGGCCAACTTATTGCTTTCCGAGCGAGGCAAAGATCCTGTCGGGGAAAACTGGGTGCGGAAGTTTGTTGGCCGCCACGGCGAAATCAAGGCAAAGTACTCTCGCCGATACGACTACCAACGAGCCAAATGCGAAGACCCCCAAAAGATCCAAGGATGGTACGATCGAGTCGCGGCGACGAAACAGAAATGGGGGATTCTTGACGAGGATGTCTATAACTTTGATGAGACGGGGTTTCAAATGGGAGTCGCTGCAACGGCGAGAGTCCTTACCCGGTCTGACCGGCGAGGTCGGGCAGTACTCACGCAGCCTGGAAATCGAGAATGGGTTACTGTGATCGAGTCTATCAACTGCCAAGGTTGGGCTTTACCGGCGAAGGTTATCTTCCAGGGCAAGTTACACCAAGCAAGCTGGTACGAATCAGGAGTGCCCGATGACTGGCATATCGCCGTTAGTGAGAATGGCTGGACTTCCGACGACCTTGCTTTGAATTGGTTAAAGGAAGTCTTTGATCCGAATACACGGCGCCGTACGGTTGGTACGCATCGACTTCTTATTCTCGACGGGCACGGCAGTCACGTCACGCCGGAATTTGACAAGTACTGTACGGCCAATTCCATCGTAGTACTCCAAATGCCTGCACATTCCTCACATCTCTTGCAGCCTCTTGATGTCGGGTGCTTTTCGCCGTTGAAAACCATATACGGCCGAAAGGTTCAAGAGAAAATGCTCGCTGGGATCCATCATATCGACAAGCAGGACTTCCTTCCCATGTACTTAGACGCTCGCCGACAAGCACTTTCGCCGTCGAATATCCGAAGCGGATTTATGGCAACAGGCCTTTTTCCGTTTGACCCAAACAGAGTATTATCGCGGTTACAAGTTCAGGTTGACAAAGTCGGTAACGATCACGGCGACAAGAATACTCCAAGTCCCAACAAGAGCCTGGAAGCAGCCAAGACTCCGCATAACGTCAACCAGCTTACCACTCACGCCGAAAGGCTTCTTCAACGCCGGCCACAAAATACAGACTCGCCAGTTTCACAAGCTATCAACCAGCTTATCAAAGGATGTCAAATGGCCATGCACAGCGCCGCCCTCCTTGCCGACGAAAACCGGCAACTTCGGTCAGAAAACCAGCGGCGAAAGCAGAGAAAGAACAGCGCCGTGAATACATTGGCGACGGCGGTACTCTATCGGTTGCAGAGGCACGGTTAGGATAAAGCAACGGAGAGAAGAAGAAGAGCGGGTTAAGCGACGGAGAGTGGAAGAAGAGGAGAGGACTAAGCGCCGGCGAGAGAAGGACGAGGAGCGGGCCAAGCGACGACAAGAAGGAGAAGAGCGGGCCGAGCGACGGCGACAAGAGAACGAGGAATGGTTCAAGCTACGGCGAGAAAAGGAAGAGGAGCGGGTCAAGAAACAGAGAGCAAAGGAAGATGAGCGGGCCAAGCGACGGCGGGAAGAAGGAGCGGGACCAACGACTTATAGAAGAGCTGAGTGTCCCAAGACAGCGTGCACCACCACGGTGTAGTAAGTGCAGGTCTTTTGAACACACTGCCCGTACGTGTAATAGATAGTCCTAATCGAGTTACTTGTCTCTTGGAGTAAATATGTCGTGGTATTGTGCTCCGTTTGTCTCGCGTAAGGTGCGGGTCTAGTCGGTGGGGAATTTTTGACCGAGTAGGGGGTCTGACCGGGAAGGGGGTGGATTACGTTAAAGGCGCGGGGGTCCGCGCCTCTATTGGCTCCCTTTAGCCTAATAGCGCTTAGTAAGCCGGGTAGACGGGTGGAACACGGGTAGGATGAGCGTGATCGTGTGACGGCGAATCTCAAGAGGTGGACAGAGGATTTCGAAACGACACTGCGATCGATTCCCGAGAGCGAACGAACGGCGTCGAACAGCGCGTCCAGCTAGGCACCTACGACATACGAAAGCTTCGACCGATCCCCGATTATGCGTCAGACGAGACGCCGTCCGGTTACGAGAGGCGACGAGCACGAGAGGATTGCGGCTAGGCGAGATTAGTCGGAATTATCGGATAATGAGTCGGGATATCGGCCTCCCGATACCCCTAGTCCTTCTGAGCGGCGACGAGGACGTAGATAGGGCGGGCGTAGACAGGGTAATACAGAGGGACCTCGACGAAGCCAGCGAATCCTAGCATACCGACAACGCCAAGGAACCGGCAAGGGAGTGGAATAGCAATATTGCACCCAAACATGCCTCCTCGGACTGGTTCGGGGAGGTGCCCTCGATCCTCGTTGTCCCAACGTCGGTTGTCATAGCGGAGTTCGAGGATGCACTCCCACGCAACATCCAATCAGTCATTCTATATGGCTACAACTTTTGAGTGAGCAGCTGCGACGCACGCTGGATGCAGGGATCACGAAGTTAGGAAAGCACGGTGCTCGAGGAGTGCTTTTCAAGGTGACCCTTCTATCGTACGGCTACACCTTTATATGCAAGGGTACAGTGCAGGCCTTCATCCAAGATCTTGAGCATGAAACAGCCGTCTATAAGCGTCTAGAGCGGGTTCAGGGCGTCTACTTACCCGTCTTTCTTAGTACCGTGGATCTTCGGCCGCTAAAGAGGACGTACTACTACGACTATCGGGTTTATATCGTGCACATAATATTTCTTTTATGGGGAGGAGTTATAATTAACGAAGTTAAGGTCATAGATAGCATAAGAAGAATCCTCGAGGCTAAGGCGCTTATATCCCTGCGTGCGATACATTAGGAAGGTGTGGTGCACAAAGACGTGCGAAGCGCCAACATGCTAGTCAATAAGGAGACATACGGTGTGATGATGATCGACTTTGAGCGTGCTTTGTTGCTTAAACAAGTGCGATGGCCTCTTGCTCAGCTGGTACCCAATAAGAGAAGGTTGGATCCGGGTAATACGGCAAGTCTAGGGAAGGGCATAGCACGCAAATGGCGAGGCACGGGAACTGGTGGATTTGCGGAGGATATTCTGATGGTTAAAACGGCATTTCTGGATGTGGGAGATGGTCGGGAATGAGAAACTTTATGCCATGGCCTTTACTAGCCGAATTCTCCTTGTCGCGATGGGCGTCCCGACGTTAAATAGACTGAAGATATTTCCTTATATTAATCTCGCGCGAGACCTGTGAAATCCGCGGTTTCTCTGAGGAGCATACAAGGATTGCTGTTTACAATCTCTTCTGCCTCGTCGCCAACCGTCCCCTCGCCGACAAGCCCCTTATATTCTCAACGAGCGGCTTCGACGCCCTGCCAACAGCCTGATTGTTCAAACTCGCGAGACTTACGCAATAAAGGACAGTGGCTAGATAGCTTGCAAATTTCGAAGCGATCCCAACCCCAAGCCATGCCAAGTCTGACAGCTTACCCAACGTTGTCTGGAGAAACCGGCGTTTTGTACGAAGTACCGGTACAAGCAGCCCTCAAGCCTTGGTGTCATATTGGGCATTTCCCTTACTAACGAGGGCATCTATAACAAGGAGGAAGCCCTTGGTGCCGTGTTGAGTGCCGTGGCAAGCGTTGGAGCAAATTTGATGCCCAGCCTTGGTGTAAATCGCGAGTGGTAAGAAGGGCAAGCTTTTCTGGCTACGGAGTACCCTATACAAATTGGCTGTGGAGCCCTGCGTTCCCCCCTGTTCCACACCGCCAAGACCTGCCCAATTTGTTGAGTTCCTACTGTACTACGGTAGCTCAGACCATCTTGGTCGTCCGCGGGCGGAGTGGATAGTCTGAGCTAGCTGAGGTAAGTAAGTAAAAGGAGGAGGGAGCGCTTGTAACTTACCGATTAGGTAATGTAATCTACCCCCTTCCCGGTCAGACCCCCTACTCGGTCAAAAATTCCCCACCGACTAGGCCCGCACCTTTGCGAGACAAACGGAGCACAATACCACGACATATTTACTCCAAGAGACAAGTAACTCGATTTAGGACTATCTATTACAAGTGCGGGCAGTGTGTTTAAAAGACCTGCACTTACTACACCGTGGTGGTGCACGCTGTCTTGGGACACTTAGCTCCTCTTCTATCTGTCGTTGGACCCGCTCCTCTTCTTCCCGCCGTCGCTTGGCCCGCTCATCTTCCTTTGCTCTAAGTTTCTTGACCTGCTCCTCTTCCTTTTCTCGCCGTAGCTTGAACCGATCCTCGTTCTCTTGTCGCCGTCGCTCGGCCCGCTCTTCTTATTCTTGTCGTCGTTGGGCCGCTCCTCGTCCTTCTCTCGCCGGCGCTTAGTCCTCTCCTCTTCCTCCACTCTCTGTCGCTTAACCCGCTCTTCTTCCACGAGTACTGGTGACAAACCAGAGTAGAAGTGACAGAGGCGATGGATGTGGGCCTGGACGTGGGTGTGAGTGGAAGATGATGTTTAAGGACCGATGCTAATCCGCTCACCGGCTACTCGGGGGGTTGACTAAGGGGCTTAGGCCCCCCCCCCTCTCCTGCCGGAGAAGGGGGCATAATACCCATTTCTTTGACGTTCGCGTTTCCCTCTTTTATGACTTTAACCAACCGCCACGCCACCAATTGATATTATTGAAATACTAAGAAAGAAATTAGCCTGTAAAAGGTTCTATATAATTCATATACCAAATCTCATACGAATTGGTCCGACGGTTAGCGCTGCACTATATACCTAAAGATCTTGGTCTAATGCTCGCGCGTCTACTTCGTACCTGTCGGTAGGTCTCTACACAGGCCTGCGTGTAAATCACAATGGTATGTGTAATCGTTGTTCTTGTTCTTCTCTAGGGAGGCAAGAGGCCAGCGTGGAGATAAAGGGTACGCGAGCCTCAGCCGCACACGTGACTCCAAGGGTCACGTACTGGCCATGTGATCAAGCTAGATACAATTGACGAGCACGATTCCCATAGTACCGTAGATATAGTGGGTGTTGAGGAGAGAGAGTGGGCATAAGAGGCCACAGTCATGCTCAGTGGACCTAATAGTCATGCACAAGGAAGCCTGCCTGAACAACATGACTCCCCTAGCCCAAGGACACTATGCAGGCCTAACTTAGGTATAGGAACATCCTATTGCCCTCTTTTGGCTAGCTATGTGTGGTCACTGTACCTATATAAGCCCCTCCCTTGTCCTAATAGATAGACGAAGACATATATCACTAAATTCACCTTTCTATGCCCCTATTTCTTCCACTATGCTCTTAAGCCACTGCTTAAGAGTTATAAGCCCGGCCTGCACGGCTAGACTATCTTTTGCCCGCCGATATTACCTTTAAAGCTATTTACGAGCTATTAACGCCGTTATAACGCTTAAATTATAGTATTGAAGCAAGGAACCTAGCTACACTAAGGGGCACTACTAGAAACATACGAATTGCACGAATTACGCATCCCTTAAAGAAGGATATTACTTATTAAGCTAGAACCCCTTATTTTCCTAAGATAACGTTAAAGGAAGTAAGAGGGGATAATTATATCGTGAGACTAAAGGAAAGCCTCGATTAGACCCTATAGATTAAGGGGATCAAATCGTGGGCCTAGACTCACGAGATTTAGGAATATACTAACCTAGACGGCATAAAGGAGCTTGAACAGCCCCAATAGCCGGACTAGGAGCAATTTATTGTTAACCTTAGAGGGAGACCATCTTAACGAGAAGATAAAACCGAGGCTGCGTTCCTAGCGAGGCGAATAGGCTATAACGAACGATACTAGGATATAAAGGACTCCTTTCGCAACCTCGAGAAAAGGTTCTAGCTATAATTCGATCGCTATAAGGTCTAGCAGAAAGCCCTAATCGCACTTAAAGAATTAATTAAGAAAACGATTAGTAAAGGGCTTTAGGGGATAACCTTAATATATAATAGCCTAAGAGAGAAAATCAGGGAATTAAAGAAGCAAGCCCTGCCTTTAGGGGCAGAGGAGAAAAAGCTAATTTACGAGAGATATACGACCTCTATTAATAAAAGAGGCATACGAGACTAGAAAGCATAGGCAGAATAGCTCGACTAAATTATTATAGATTTACGAGACCTTAAGGTCGATATACTTAACGATATAAGAATTAGATAGGACTTTCTTATAGCGGCAGACGAGTGGGACCTATATTGGTCTATAATAATAAGGGCTCTCGACCTCTATAACGAAAGACACGGCAAAGATTAACTTCCCCTAAGGAACCTAATCGCTAACTTTAAATAAGAATATACCTATAGAAAGAAGTCGCAACTACCCGTAAAAAGGGGAAGCGCTAATTAAATCTCTAGGAAATCAGACACCTAAGCTAAATACGCTAGCTGCAAGCAGCACGTTAATAGCTTAATAAGCTAGTAGGAAAATTGCTACTTACTACGGGTAATATATAATAAAAAGCCCCCGATAGGCTAGAAATATAGTAATCTAGCTAAATAAAATATCGAAAAACGGCTAAAGGACCATCTAGACGAGAAAGCAAAATGCATAGCCTAGACCCCTAATTCCCACCCTAAAGGAAGAGAACTAGCAGACACTATTATTAGCAATAACGGGCTAGGAAAGACTATTAACACGGTCACTCTATCTAGGGTAAACACGGCTATAAAGGGAACGCCGTTACTTGCCGATAAATTAATATACGACTTAGGGGCCGATGTTAACCTCTTTAATAACCTAGGTTAGTTCTAAGAAGGAACCTTTAAGTAGGGTTCTACCGACGAAGTCTAGGTTAGAGACTAAGCCTTTAGGGTATAAGGAATAGGAACAGCAGTTATCCCTATAATTAACGGTAGAAAGATAACCCTGCTAGATGCCTACTTTATCCTAGAAATGCCGATAAGTGTCTTCTTAGCTAAGCTAGGGATAACGGCAGGGATATTCTAGAACCAGCTCCTAGGATACCTCTATTCGGAACCTACGAAGGAGGTTCGTATTAAACTAACCGACTTCGAAGGTTAATTCGTAATAGGAACACTCCTATAGTATAAGCGGGTATTCGCAGTTATATAAGCGCCTAAGCCGCTAACTAGGGGGGTAGGTAACCTATAGCATCGCCGCCTTAGGCATCCTAGTCTAAAATTACTAGAGAAGCTATTAGAAGCCTGCCTAGGCACTAAGCTTTAAGGCCCTATAATATATAGCTATTAGATATACGTAATAGGGAAAGCTAAGAGGGAAGTCTCGAAAAATACTATCCCTAAGGCCAAAGGTCCGGGGTATAAGTTAGCTTCGACCTTTACCCTAGCCTATAATAGCATATAACGGGAAAAGAACTCGCCCTATTTACCTATATAGATATATCTATAAGGTTCTATTACCTAATAGAAAGAAAAACGGGTATTAAGGATATCTTTAATAACTTTATAGCGTTACTTAAGACCTAGTATAGAGTTAAAATAACTATATTAGTTACTAACGGAAAGGGCTCTTTTAATAATAGAATAAATAGATTATATAACTAATAGAGGATACGAGTTATATAGTTAGCCTTTAACGCTACGTAAAACGGTTACGTAGAGATTAAGGGCAATAGTAAAGGAAAAGCAAGGGTTATAAGGCTTAACTTAAAGCTAGAAGAGCTATAGCTAGAGATATACTATATAGCGGTATACCTACTTAATATAACACCCTTCGAATTATATAATTATAGCTAGCAGAGCCTATATAAGCGTTAGTAGACCTAGATAAAAGAAAATAATCTACTATATTACTATATTAAAGATATTAAACTAGACATTATATATTTAAGGGTCTTTAGCTATATAGCGTTCCTAATAATAATTACGGTATTAGAATATATTAAGTTATATAAGACGTAATTACCCCTTAAGCAGAGAGCTTATATCGGCTACCTAGTAGGCTATAGGTCTACTTAATAATACGTCGTATAGATACCGTTAATTAGATAGAATAAACTAATAGTATTAGCTAATATATAGTTTAACGAGTCTATAAGCTACGATATAAAAAGAGAAGAGCAAGCCTAGCTAGTCTAAATATATAGCTACGATATCCTTAGAGATATAGCCGCAACCGACGTTATAGATAGCAGGGAACCCGAAACCTTTAGGGTACTAAGTTTATCCGACGATAATACGGATAACAGTTAGACGCCGGAAGAAGCAATTACCCTCCTACGGGACCTATTACCCCTATATACTCTAGAAGATTAAGGATTAAAGACGCCCTTATAAGGATTATATAGATATATATATCTTTCCCCTCCGGAAATAGTAGGACTAGGGATAGAGATTTTAACGTTACCCCTTCTACCTAATACTATATTTAACACAGAGTTACTAAGCTCTATGCCTCCTACGCATGATAGATACTATAGCTAGCAACCCCTCCTATATCTCGTTAGGGAGATAGCTTAAAGATACGATACCTATATTAATCGACTCGTCTCCTTAAGACGAACGTAATAATATACCTCTTAACCTAGGGGGTAAAGGAACGATTATAGTATAAGTTTAAGAAGATAACCCCTAGTCCGAACCCCGCACCCTTAACCTAGCGGTTAGTAGGGCCGGCTTAAGGATATTATAAACATAAGAATAACGTAGACGAAAGGATACGTTATAAGGGATTAACCTAAGCAACGTTATTAAAGGAAAACGGGCTCGTAGGCCTAAGAAATCCCTTATTAATAATATTATCGTAAAGGCAAGTAAGTATAAGCTTTACGTTAAAGATATGCCGCCTCCCCCTACCTCCTTTAACGCGGTAATAGCTTTAGAATTCCACACAGTAGAAGGAAGCTATAGACCGCGAAATAGAGGAAAACCTAGTAAGGGGTATATAGAAGACTATCCTAAAAGCTGTTATTAAATAGAAAGGTTACTTCCTAATCCCCTTACGTTAGGTCTTTATATATAAGACTAATAAATAGGGGTATATTATACGCTTTAAAGTACGTATTATAGTTCGTAGAGACCTATAACCCGAAGGTAACGAGGATATATATATAGCTACCCTACGAGCACGAATATTTCGACTACTAATAGCCTTCTACTACCTCGAGGACTTTAAGACGGAATAATACGACGTAAAAATAGTATTTCTATACGCAATCCTACGCTAAGAAGTCTATTACTAGCCTCTACTAGGATTCTTAATACCTAGGCTATGCCTAAAGCTATTAAAAGCACTATACGGGCTCCGTATCTCTCTAAAGCTATAGTTTAAAGAGATATCTAGTTTCTTTACTAAACTAGGAGCCTAGTAGCTAGTAGAAGACGCCTACGTACTAGTCTATAAGGGCGTTATTATCTTTATCTTCGTAGATAATATCGTTATAATATATCCGAAAAGGCAAAAATAAGATTAGGAAGAGCTATACGAGGCTATTATAAAGAAATACACCGTTACGTATATAGGAGAGCTACGCTAGTTCCTTAGCATCGAGATTATTAGGGATAGGGATCTTAAGAAGATATAGCTCTCGTAAGCTTCCTATATCTTTAAGACCGCGAAGAAATATTATATCCTTAATAATAATATCCTTCGTAAGCCTAAGATCCCGCTAATAATAGAAGAGCTCGTCCCCTACGAAAAGCAGGCCTTAAAGGAAGAGATATACGAATATCTCTCTTTAATTAGGTCGCTTATTTATCTAGTAATTTATACTAAGCTAGATATCGCATTTATAGCCGGAAAGCTAGCCTAATATAATTATAACCCCGGGCCGCGCTATAGGCACGAAGCACGTAAGTGCCTAGCTTACCTCTATTATACGAGAAACCGCTATATCTACTTTACGATAAACCTAATAAGGCGGCTAATATATATATCCGACTCCTTATACGCCGATAACCTAGAGACTAGGAAGTCCTTATAAGGATACGTATTCCTACTCCTAGGTAGGCTAATTAACTAGAAAGCTACTAAGCAAGCTACTATAATAACGTCCTCTATAGAAGCTAAATTATTAGCACTCTTATAGACAGCTAAGGAATAGGTAGCATTTAGCCGACTAATTAAGGAGCTTAGCATTAGTATTAAAGGGACTATAGAGCTCTAGTATAATAACCTTTAGACTATTAGGCTTCTAACTAAATTAAGCGCGAAGCTTAAGATAAACCTTAAGCACGTTAACGTTTATAAATACTAGCTTCGTTAGGAGGTATAGTAAGATCGGATATAAGTTAGCTAGATCGTATTAGTAGATAACCTAGCTAATAGTATAACGAAGGCGCTTATATACTAAAAGTATTAGAGCTTTATTAAGCAACTAGGACTAGTAATACGGCCGGAAGATATATTAAGAGATAATATATATAACTACCGTACTAAGGCATAATATCTCCCTACTATAGCGAACTCGATAATCGCCGGATCCCGATAATAAGAGCACTACTATATATACTAAGATTAGGGGATTCTAACGGCATAGTTAGATCTTAATTTAGTTAAGAAACTATAAAGATCTAGGGGGTAGAAGTTAGCCCTATTTACTACTAAGAAGTAAAGCTATTACTAGACTACCCCTTAATTAGCAAAATACTATAGCGCTTAAACTCACGATAATCGCAATAGCTTTACTAAATTAAGACTAATTAATATAAGGAATATATTATTAGAAAGCCTACCTTTAGGATTACTTTTATCCTAAATAATAACGTTGCCGGCAAAGGTACTACGGTACCTAGGCTACCTAAAGGGATGCCCCGCCATCCCCCCTCCTTATAAGGAAGGTTATAAATATAACTTATAACTACTAGTTAAACGGTAAGAGCAGGTTATATGACCCTATTAATCGTAAGTTCGACTCCCCCTAGGGCGGAAGAGCAGGTTATGTGACCACGCCCTAGGGGGGGCGCGGTTAACGAACTTAGGGGCCCGAGGAGATAGGATGTACGGAGGAGGGTTCTCCTTACATCCTATCCTCTCGGGTCCCGGCTTTTGCCTTTTACTGTATTTACCTTCCCTTTTTTTTTGCAGGATATAATTAGGAGCCTCCCCTATTTTTAGACAACCTCCTTAAACAGACAACAAAGCAGCCGAATTCAATATCGGAATAACCTCACATTTATTAGACCGAATCCTCCTCTACCTATTGCCCCACCATCTAGAAGCTAGTATAACAAGGGGGTGTGTTGAGGAGAGAGAGTGGGCATAAGAGGCCACAGTCATGCTTAGTAGACCCAATAGTCATGCACAAGGAAGCCTGCCTAAACAACATGACTCCCCTAGCCTAAGGACACTATATAGGCCTAACTTAGGTATAGGAACATCCTATTGCCCTCTTTTAGCTAGCTATATGTGGTCACTGTACCTATATAAGCCCCTCCCTTGTCCCAATAGATAGACGAAGACATGCATCACTAAATTCACCTTTCTGTGCCCCTATTTCTTCCACTGTGCTCTCAAGCCACTGCTTGAGAGTGGGATACAGTATGCGTTTCCCTTAATCGCGCCTTTAATTAAGCGTCACACAATCAATTAACATTCATTGCACGAAAAAAAAAAGGTATGACATCTATTAGGTACTATAGAATGCGTATACTAAGTTTTATAGAAATTGGTCCAAGGGTTAATCGTGCATCGCGCGTCTTTGGTGACTTTTAAACGGGATATATTAAGCTCCTACCATTTTACCTAGGCAGTTAAGTACTCCGTTTACTCTCTAAGAACGAGTCACGCTGGCGCAATTGCTACCTTAAAGCGCGGCCATAAAGCTTCGTAACGCACCAACGTACTAACACCTTTAATGCATATATTGTAAAAAATCTGATTCTAAATAGAAAAATTGTCGTTAAATTTGTGGTGCAATATATATATATAATAATCGTTACTGAATATGCTGTATTAAACGCATGTCTTTTAATGTACCGTACAGCTTATCTTACTAGTGAAAGTATATCTATAAAGACTGAATCTTTTCACCCCTATAAATCAGCTCGCGTCGCCCAAGTTATATGAAATCTGCTACTTAACTAAAAGTTAGGAATAATAGAAATAAAGTATATATGATGATACGGTAAAAGTTTCAAGTCTTAAAAGCATTAATTGAAGGCCTGGCGGTTGGTTGAAGTCATAAAAGAGGGAAACGCGAACGTCAAAGAAATGGGTATTGTGCCCCCCTCTCCGGCAGGAGAGGGGGGGGCCTAAGCCCCTTAGTCAACCCCCCGAGTATCCACCGATCGGCCGCTTTCACATGGTTGCCGGTGCTTGTTCTTTTCACCTCTCTCTCACCACCATGTTTCTTCAAGCGCCAGCCTATGTATAGGCCCTAGGGGAACCAATAGGTCGCGTCCATGGGTTTAGCGCTCGCAGGACCGCGAGTCTATTGGCCCCCTTCTGTGCCTTGGTCCGCGCGATTTCGCCCCGGATTACTCTCCGCTGACACCGCTGACACTTTGGAAAGTCAAGGACTGACACGCAGCCGTGTGAAGTTGCTTTGTTGATGCGCAAGCAACATAGCATTCCGTGCTGTACTGGCTATGTTGGCTGCCGTCTGTATATTGCGTGACAGACGCTGTGTAGCAACATGGCTCGGGCCTTGTTTGAGGCTGCCCTGCATCGTGTGTGATTTGCCCCATCGAATAGCGCGCGGAAAGTGCCATGCGGCTGTGTTCACCTCATCCAGACCACCCTTCTATAGATCAGGAGGGAGGGTGAAGTGGGCCGTAAAGTAAACGTGGCGTAGCAAAAACGACGGCGGCGGGGCTGATTGATTGGTTTTCATGGCATCTGGACAGGAGACCGGCCCCTTTCAGGGCCCGCCAATGCCTTGAGGAACGGGACGAGAGTTGGCATAGCCGAGCGCGAGCATTCGGGTTGGCTTTTAAACGTAGACAAGTCTGTTGGAGAAGAGAGGGGTAGTGCGGCTGCTTGGACCCGCTACAGCACCTTACCTGTTTAAGCCTACCCCTCATCTCCACCCTGCGGCACAAATAAGCTTTAAATTGATTCAGCCTCTTTACACAAGCAACCTGCAACGATTTAGTCATCGGAATTAGGTCATCATGGCCCTTGAGTGCAATAGCTGCAAGAAGTCGCCGCCTGAAGTCGCCCTTAAGAGGTGCGCGAAATGTTCTACAACGCCGTACTGCTCCAGGGATTGCTAGAAGGCAGACTAGAAGGCCTATAAGAAGGTTTGCAGCAAACAATAGGCCGACGCTACGACGTCGTTTTAAGATGGGTCTACGACGACAAATTTGTCGCCTCCGAAGGGGCTGGAACACGGCGTCGCCCACCCCTTCACGCGTCTTGAAAATCGCACTTGGCTCTATGATCGATCGGAAAGAGATGTCTACGGGTTGCTGATCGACGCTTACCGGCTGCGCGTTGAGGACATGTACAACATTGAAGGCGAAGCAGACACGGATAGCATATATGGTGGTGCCGCCAATGGGCTGCGTGGCTTCAAGCGCTTCCTGGGGCGCGTCGAGCGTTGTCCCGGTTTACTGCCGCCGTGGTGGGATGCAAAGAAGAAGAAAGAGTGTGAGACACTCGGCATGACCCTATCGCAATGGCACGACCTACGATGCGCGGTGGAAAAGAGCGACATCATCGAGCAATATGGGGATTCCCGATTCCCGATGCAGCTTCGGATGTTTGCTGAGTCCGTGTATGGTCGAGCTCCGGGCGGGACAAGTGGGACGGCGATAAGGCAAATGATGGTTGCGATGGAGCAGGGTAAAGCAAAGGGGATAGAGTCGCATATGGACAGGTCAGCAGCTATGCTTGGTCGGCGGTGAAGGGATAGGCTTAGTTGGTCGACAGCACCGTAGATCGAGTAGAAGCTGGCCGATCGTGGTGTGCTTTGAGAAGATTGTTTCTCTATCTGTAAATCATCCTAGGTCAACAGGGCCGAACCTCGACAACTAGATTACTACGTATCTCAGTATTGAAGCCAACTCCGGTTTGCACCTCCAGAATGGCAGTCACAAGTTGGCACCGTCGTGGTTACGCGTAAGGACGGGAAGCTATTTTATCCGCAGCATCTTGAAGGTGTGTGGATGTTTTGCGACTATATCCTAGATCTATTCGAGGAAGGAGACGGGCCGCCGGGATGGCTCTATAGCCGCCACGCGTTTGAGAAATAGTGGGTGAATTATTGTGAAAGCCAAAAGCACTTGCGCTCTAGGAAGGGACGGGATCGAGATCCAGACGACTGGGGTGCGGTCCGGTCACCTTATGAAGTATAGGACGTTTACCTGCCGCGTTACGACGTGCAAAAGGTCAAACTATTAGGATGGTTAGTATACTACCACTACTTTTCGAAACCTTGGTCCTCGTATAACCCTCTCGTTTCTGCGGCCAAGTTCTTGAGTCTCTGCATTCCATCAATTATAGCCGGATCCAGCCCATTGCCAATAAAATCATGGTGTCTCACAGGACCAAGAAGCTTGATGCCCCGAAGCGAGATGCACCTGGATAGTTGCATATAGAGGCTCGTAAAATCGCACCTGGAGGGTTCACCATTGGTTACACGATTTCTACGCAGCTCTAATAGTACTTCCACGAACGTTTTACCCTAGGCTTTATAATCGGTGAGGACGAACGCTGGTACGACGGGCAATCCACGTCGCGTGTATCTTGCCGATAAGAATTTGAAGTAAGAGTTAGTCGAATCAAGTGTATGTGACACGGGGCGGATGAGTACCGTCCCCACCGGGAGGGACGGTATTGCCAAGGCCTTCGTCTCCTCGGACTATAGGAGAATGCCGAGCGGTGGCCCGAAGTGGATGGTCACGTCACCCGCTAAGTGGTATCCTAGGTGATTGGGATCGAGCATTCGTCTACGGCAGTAAAGTCGGCCCTATTCATAACTTTTAGGCCGGTGTAGATGTTCTTGTTCACAACCATAGGCATGCCCTGGGCGTAGAAGAAGACGCCGGGGACCTTGCAGGTGGAGTTATTACCTTGTCCTATGGTTCGCGCTACGATGTTTGGAGAAAGCGTGCCGCTGCGCTAGGTGTGAGTCGAGACAAAGATACGGATATGCCGCTTATTGAAGCGCGCCTAGCCCACGACAGCTTCTATGTTAAGGGCCTACCGGGTGCGGTTCAGTGGCGTTATAGCACGCAAACTATCGTGGAAGGTGATTTAGGAGCGTCCTATGATGTTTTCGTTAAGCAAGTCGAGGTCTTGCTGCGTCTGGCGCCCGTTACGAACTCGATCTAGGAGTGCGCGAAGTTGGGGATCGTTGCGTGCCCGGACTTGGTCTTCGAGGAGCACAACGGTTTTAAACAGATGCCATAATCTGCAGCCGCTGTGGTGAGAGATGGTGGCTTGTCGTAGGGGGGTCTGTGTTCCCGGCGGTCTAATAATTAGGAGGCTTGTTTCCCGCACGGGGGCGAACTGGTAGAAGTCTCCCATAAGTAGAACGATAGGCATCCCACTAAACGGCTCGTCCGGATAGTCACGGAGTGCCTATAGGTGACGACTGACGTTGTGTAGAGTGGCTCCTCCTAGCATACTGACCTCGTTAATGACGAGCACTAGCTTCTATTTCTATATCTATTTCTTCGCCTCCGAAAAGGGGGGAGGCGGTTTATTTAGATCGCGATAGGAATCTAACCTATAGGCCGAGTGGATCGTCGTGCCGCTAATCTAGGCCGCCGAACTGCCCGATATGCCGGTTATCTATAGAAGATATGGCTAGTTCCTCGCCGCGAACACGTCCTTTAGGGCATCGATAATCCTCGACTTTCCCGTGCCACCCGGCCCGCCGGTGTATTAAAGATGCTAACCCGCTAAGTCTAGATTGGCAGTATACCTATCTAAAAATACGTAAATAAGTTAAAGGGCCACGGTTTATAGATAGTTTAGTGTAAAGGTGGCTATAGCGGTGTGTCCTATCTCCGCGAAGCTAGTTACCGGACTAACGTCGATAAGCATTCGAGGCCCTTATTAATTGAGGTTACTTCCCGGGTGCGCAATAGTGGTTTCCGTATCGCCGTAGCGAGCTAGGGTATCGTCGATGTCGGCGCCGTCCGTGGAAAGCATGGTCCCCTAAGAACCACCCTTAATATCGTTTAGTATCCGAAGATGCAATAGTTATTAGGCCTTGGCCGCTGCCTAGATATCGTCTCGAGATATTAGAAATTAGTATAAGGCGTTACCTTAATTATAGGGTATATTCCGGTATAAATCCTCCTAACGTTATATAAAAGGTTGCTCCTCTTTAGCCGGGTTCTCTTCGTATAGATCGCGTATTAAACCTCTAAGGACGGGTGAGTCTTTCGTGGCGTCTATATCCTGCACGGTATTTCGTAAAATCTAGAGTAGAGCTTTATAGGCCTAACGATAAGCCATCGCTAGAGGCTCCTCTTCGTAGCGGCTAGCGTTAAGTAGGTACTCGACGTTAATTATATCGTCGCCCTCCGATCGACTGGCCTAGAGCTTCGCGTCTTTGCGCGTATCCTCGGCAGCCTTTCTTAAAAGATAAATATTAGAGATATAGAAATAGAGGCGAGGATAAAGCCCCGCTCGATGCCTCGTCTATATACCGGTTATATCGCCTTAGCTCTTAGAAATAAAGTTTTCCTAAGGGACGAATAACGCTAAATATAGGATAGAATTTCTATATAGGTAGTTAGACGGAGCTAAAAATAGTACTAGGGTGTTAGAGCGTACCGCTTAATATATACTAGGTGATCGTCCTTATGGTCGTCGCTGATATATCCTTAGAAGATCGGGACGGCGTACTGGTCGGGCCGTCGAAGCTTTTATATCTAGCCGTCACGGTCGGAGCCCTGCCTATCGAGAAAAATGTGAGACTTATCTTTACTCGGACCATTTCGACGCACTAAGTAAACTATTAATATATAGTTATATAGGCATAAGTCTTATAGAACATAACCGCGGTAGGCGTATATATCTAGGTATAGAAGGGTTCGCCCTCCTTGTCTTAGAGGGATGGTCTCCGGGGGCTGTTCGGCGTCTATGAGCTCGCCGGCCTAATGTAGTCTAGTTTTTAATAACGCCTTATAAGTAGAGGGGTGGGATAGGGCCAAGTGCAAGGCGTATTATAAATAGCGGCTCCGAGCTATATTTATGCCCCTAATCGCATACTAACTATAAACCACGGTTAAGGTGCCCGGCTGCCCCTATATAGATAAGAAACGAAACTGCGCCTAGTACTATATAATTTATAAATTAATACTTAGACGGAGCTTAGAAGTATCGTAATATCTCGCTTTTCCTACCCTATAGGGCAAATTAGTAGGCTCTCCTTTAACCCTTACTATAGGTAGAAGCATTACTAACACGCTATCTAATAGGTCTAAGCCGGGAAAACGAATAGACCTTAGGCTATATTACTAAGTTTCCTTAATAAGAGGAGTAGCGAGTCGGTTAGTTAGTTAGACCACGTCCTAGGAGCCGCTTACTCCTATATAGGTCTTATAGGGGTTACCTTCTTCTTTTAAGGCTAATACCGAGGAGGGCAACCGTTCCTTATTATAAGGCTTCGTACGCTAAAGGCTTCGCTATATCCCGACCTTCCTATATATATATATATATATTAGCACTTAGGGCTAAGTCGGAGGGAAGAGAAATTATTAGGTAGAATCCTACGTTACGCTTACCCCCTAAACCCCGCTATAGAAGAGCTGCGGGCTGGTTCGCGTTATGCGGATGAGGCGGTCCGCCTAGTTACCCTTCGCCCTAGTACCTATTCGGAGGTTAGGTGCTAATAGATTTAAAGAAACTTCGGATATAATCGGCGCGTAGATATAGAAGCTAGAGGTATCCTAGTTAAGCTAGGGCTAACTATTAGATATTTATTCTAGGAGGTGGCTTATAAGTATTAGCTAAGTAATAGCGGACTACTATCCTAAAAGAGGAATAAGGCGTAAAAGATAACTAGCCGAAAGATGCTATAGGATAGCTAAAGTTATACTATAGAGAACGTATAGGATAATTTACTAGAGCCTATATTAGGAGTTATAGAAAAGCTTATCTAGGATAGCTCCTTTATAGTTATATAGAGGATAGAGAAACTTAAGTACTAGTCTACCCCGTTTCCTTAGTCCCTTATTATTCTCGTATTCTTATACTCTTAGAAGGCTAATAAACGATAGAATCCTACGAAGAATATCCTACCTACTATATCGACTAACTCCCTCTTAACGATCTAGGAGTATATAAGATTATTAGGTACGGAGTCGATTATATATAGATAAACTAGCTAACTACGTGCTCTTAGCAGCCTTTTATATCCTAAATCGCTAATACTAAAGGCTTTAGATACTATAACCTAATATAAGGACGCGAGCTATAGCGATAAACGTACGTAAGATAAGATTGCAGAGTTATATATAACCGATATATAGCCGATACTAGTACTAGGCGATCTTTAAGAGGCTAATTACTCTTCCTCTTATAGCGATAGGAAGGAGAACTATTCTCCTAGACTTATATTCTAGGTTACTTTATTTAGTGCCTACTATTAAGTAGAGGCCTATAGCTCTATCGATAGCGGATAGGACGAAAAGGTTAAATTAGATTTTACTCTCCCTTATCGCAATCTAGTTAATATTACTATAAGATTCTATTAGTATTCTCCTTAAGGGTCTTTACGATATACTAGGTAACGCGAGCAGAAGTTCTATAACTAAGTCTCCCGGAGGATCGGTATAGAATTTTAAGCGCCTAAGAAAAGATAGTAATCTCCTAGATAGGGGCGTAAAAGGCAACGAGCCTATAGGTCTCGAAGGAGCAATAAAGGGGCCTTATAAGTCTTATAGACTAAATAAACGTATTAATTTCTAATTATAAGACTTACCGAGGGCTTAGACTAGCCTACCGTAACGATAATTATATTATTTAAGGCGGCTATATAGAAGAGATAGCGACTCTTTAGCACCGGCCGATTAGCGCGACCGATTACTAAGAACCCCCGACCTACCTAATATAATAATTGCTTAGACTAGGTACTACTCCCGCTTTATCTACGACTAAAAACTAGCGTGCCGACGCTATAGCGGAAAAGACTACTACGGTAACGACTATAATTATTTAGAGAGGTACGCGAACTACTTCGGGCCCTTCTAAGAAGACTATAAGCAGTGCCCTGCTAGACTTAAGCGCTTATACGGCTAACTTATACGGCTATCTAAGATCGAAAAGCACGTAGTAAGGAAGATAGGCTCCTAGCTATATCGGCAAACTAATATAGAGCTTAAACGGCTAGCGCTAACCGCCTCTCCCTAACTATCTTAAGGACTAACCCCTTTATAAGTCTTTACTAGCCCCTAGAATAGTAATCGTCCCTAGATGCCTCCTTTAATAGATATTTATTCTATAAGCTAGTATTAACTTCGCTTACCTTTATATAAGACTTTTTTAGAAACTATCTTAAATTTAGCGAATCTTATAATATATACTAATAATTAATCGCGGTATCGGTTGCGAATATTCCTTACTACCTTCCCTAGACGAGCCTAATTTAGAGAGAGTTACTTAACTCGGCTATAAGTATACTACGACGAATAGCCTATAGCGATAGAAGTATCGTCGCTTTCCTACGGTCGTATATAGCTAGAATGTTTTAAACGTTAGATTAAGGCGCCCTACTACTATACTTATTAAAGGTTGCTTATTACTTTCTTTTACTCTCTAATATAAGTATAATAAGTAATTATCGCTGCCTTATCTTAGGATAGGGTATAGTACGCTAGAATAGCTACTAATCTATAGTCGGCTCGCTACTATTATTAGAACTATAGTTATTAGTAGTCCGCTTATCGTCCCCCTTATTTTTAGATAGAAATAATACTTTATTCGGGTATATAGGCAGGGTATAGCTAAACGCCTAAATATTTTCTATAACGTAGAGGCCGGAGCTAAGCGAGCCGCTTATCTTAAGCGAGCCCTTCTTTAAATCTAAGGAAGTCCTTCTTTAAGGTATATTTCTTAGACGATTAATAGAAATTCGCGTAAACTAATATAGGCACGTCGGTTAAGGAGATTATCGCTAAACTAAAGGTTATATATTCGAGATATATACGTAGAGGATAAGGCTTTCTTTAATACTTTAGGAGGCACCTTTACGTTATACGTTTAAATATATAAGGATTATTACGTCGACCTAAACGCGGTATCTACGCGCTGCCTAACTTAGGACGCTAGAATTAATAGAAGTAGCCGTAGGTAGAGGGTAATAGTAGTATAAATTATCGTCGCTCTAATTAAGTAGCCTTAGAATAATACTAAGTGCTCTATCGACCGTTCTATACTAGATTTTACTACTATAGATAGTTATATCTCTATCTCTCTATCTACCTATTTCCTTTAGTACTCTCTTATTATACTATCTAGGGGTACTATTAGTATAAATAAAATCGCTAGGCAAAGTCTATACTAACCTCTAAACTAATACCTTACCTAACTAGTTATAACGTATACTAGGAGCACGAATAATACTAGGAATACTAAGCCGCTTACTACTCTAAACTATAGTATCCCTTAGTTTAACGTTAGCTACTCTAGCTAAGTCTAGTTAGAGCGCTAGCTAAACCGACGGAAATATTATATCTTTCTCTATATTGCTAGAATTATAATAACGGTAGTTAAGTAAGATACCGTTAAAGCAGCCTATTAGTATTCGGTACTAGATCGCCTAAATTACTAGACGGTTGCCCTAATAAAGGTAAGGTAAAAGGCTAGCACTAGTCTAAATATAAAGATTCTCTCCTTAATAAAGGGGTTAGGCTTAACGGCGCGATAAAAATAGGCGTAAATTAAGGGGTCGACGACTTAAATAAGCTATAAATAATAAGTATATCGTAGGGGTAGCTAGACGGCCTAAATAAGGAGTACCTCGATAATATCGATGTATAATATAGTGACCCCTTTCTAGGCTATAAAGAAGGGGTAGGTAAACGCGCTTAGTAGGAGTATATTTCTCGTACTGCTAAATAAAGCGGCGAATATTACTCCGGCACCTAAGAAGAGATAAGCCATAGAAATCAATGCCTAAGTTCGCCTACGCGAAGCTTCTCGCGGCTTAACTCTACTTATCTAGTATAGGTAGGGCGCTAGGAAGACCGTAGTTATAGTAAACACGATACTAGCCTCGCTAACCTCCTTAGTTATAATCTCGTCTTATATATCGAAATACGGTAACCTAGACTAGTAGAGAAAGTAGAATAAGAGCTTAGAGTAATAATAAGGTATATAAGCACCGGATTTAGCTAGAACGAGACCGTCGAGATATATATTATATAGACGTTAAAGTTATAATAGCGAATATTAGTATATAGTAAGTAACGCTTAGGTAAAGAGAGCCGTAGTATATTATCCGGTCGCCTTATAAATAGGAAGATATACCTAAAGTAAGGTAGTAATAAGGTGCTTTATATATAAGTAAGGGTATACTATTATTGCCTTAAAACTAAGCTATAGTTAATATAATAGTTTATATATATAAGGCGGGTAAGCTTCGCTTATATTAAAACGGTATAATTAGAGTAAGGTTAGCGGAACGGCACGCCTTTAACTAGCTAATATATTTAGCCCCCGGTTATAAGGCTATCTAGTAGATCGGTATTACTAGTAGTATATATAATATAGTTTATATATTTTAGCTTATATACGTCTAAGTTCCCCTTAAATAAGGAGGTCGGAACGCTATAGGCTTATATAGATAGTACCTTACCTAGGTCTATAGTTAAAAAGAATATAGCTATAACGATACTATAAGCTCTTAAGTAGAGATAGACTAAATAAGGAAGGTTAAAGATACGAGCAAAAGGTATCGTTGCGCTATTCTATATTAGGGTTTATAAGAAACGGCGTAGCTATAGGAAGCGTAACTCTTAGCTATAATAATTCCGTAATATAGGCTTAATACTAGCTCGTATTGCTAAGGACCTAGCTCTTACCTAGTCGTCCTTAATCTTAGCCTCGTTAGGACCGTTAGTTATAAATATTAAGAATAGGTAGGCTTATTAAACGAGAAGGGAAAAAATATAGAATATATTACTACGAAGAAAGAGATAACTTATTATATATTAATTCCTCTAGCTTATTCGTTTCCTTAAGAATTATCTCTATCGCCCTTATTAAAAGTGCTCCGCCCTTATCGCTATCTAACTTATAAACCGAATACTATCCTTAACCTTTAATAAAAACCGAGCTCGTACTATAACTTACTAGTTTAATAAATCTTCTAAAGTTTTCCTACTATATTCTACGTATAGTTCTTTTTATTTTAGCGCTAATACTCTTAAGAATAAAGAAGTCTACTCCTAAGCCCGACCTAAAAGGCCCTTAAAAGGTTCTATCCTTACTAAGCCTTTAATAATACTAGTAACGAAGTAAAGATAATTTATCCTTAAGGCTATAGAAATTATCGTAGAGACTTTTATCCTATATATATATTTTATAAGTTTCGGTAATAATCTAAAAAGGCTAGACTCTAAGTCGGTATAGCTAGTTATAGATATATTTCTTTTAATTAACCTCGTTAAGGTAACTATACCTAATCGAGCCTTATATTATAATATATAATGCTATCGTTATATTATAAGCGCTAGTTTAGGTCGCGGAAGGCTCGTAATAGTAATAGCTATATCTATATATATAGCACTTAATGCCTTATATATTAGAATTCTAGCTCTATAACTTCTAGCATTCTTTCTATACTTATATTATAAAAAAGAGCTAGGCTTCGGTAAGAAGCTATTATAAAACTATGCTATATCTATAAGCCGTGTTACCTATAGTATATATACCGATAGTAAGGCGGATAAAAGATTAATTAGGTAAGGCGTATAGCTACTATAAAGAACTACTATAACTACCTATATTTAATAGTTATTTTAGGCTTAGGACTACTACGCTTTATTTTACGGCCGGATAAGGCCGGTAGGTACTAGAGTATATAATAACGCTCTGCCCTACTTAATAGGCAATTATAATTTACTATAGCCCTTTTTACTTAATATAGAAAGTATATAGAGATCGCTTAGCGTAGCCTAGGCTCTTTATATAAGCCGCACGCGCGCGTTAGGTCTATCTACGGCGGCTAAGAGTATATAAAGCGAATAGGCAAAAGGTTAAGAGAAGATATATAAAGGGTATAAGCGGCTGCCGCAATAAACTAAGTACTATACCTACCTATACCGAGTCTCTCTAGCTAGTATGCTAAGTGTCGCTTAGACGTATATAACCTACTTAACCGAGGTAAGTAGCCGATAGCCTATACTTTCTTATAAACTATAGGCCGCTTATACTATTTTCTAAATCGTAAATAGCCTACGTTTTTTATCGAATAGCTAATAGCCTCTACCTTTTCTAGAGTATAGGCTACCTATGCTCTTTTGCTCCTTTCTATATTATAAATACTCTTTTCTTAATCGCGAACGGCCTATACTTTTCCTAGAACGCCGCCTACTTACTCTCTTTTATCTTTAAATAGTCTACGCTTTTCTCTATATCGTAGACGAGCTATATTTCCCTCTAAATTACGGACGGTCTATACTCTAACTTATATTAGTACCCGCTATCGCGCTATAAATAAGGAGTAAAAGAAGATATAGTTTAAATTAAGGGAGTTAGAACGTAAAGTATTAGATAAATTATCGGATAGCCCTAGCTATCGCTATTATAACGCTTTAAGAAATACCGTTATAGTAGCTTAAATCTAATATACTAACGCCTTTAATACTTCCGAAATAATAAGCGATTAAACTCTTAGTCTTAGTCCTTAGTTATTAAACGTAGTTAGGTTTATAGCTCTTATCTACGGTTTCTCCTAGGGAAAACTAAAACGACTTAATAGACTTAGTATTCTACTTAGCCTTTAATAGTTGTTTTTAACGATACCTTTATATAAGTTCTAGTATAATTACTATAACGAAATTAAAGAGAAATCCCCTTATCTAGGGCACTATTATTTCTCTAGTAGGTTAGTCTTATATTAGCGGGTATAGGGTAATATTAATATTAATTAGAGGTAGCTAGGTACTTTTATCTAAAAGATAAGGTATTAGAAGCGCCTTACTTAGAGCTAGAATTAAAACTATCCGGTGCTAGTATATAAGATAAATTATAGCTAGGCAGGACATTTAACGGGATTTTATTATTAGCGGTAGTAAAAGGGGCTGCTATTAATAAGGTAAAGACTACCTTCTAGAACTATCTCTTTATAGGTTTAACGAGGAGCGATAAACGGAGGTAAGAAGGCCCTTATAATATTACCTTATTAGTAGATATATACCTTACTACTTCTAAGGGTAACGATTTTTATTTAGAAGTATAGGTTTACTCTAAGATTAAGAAGTAATTATTAAAGGTAAATATAGGACCTATCGCGGACTTAAAGGATATACTTAGCGACTGCCTCTTCGATAGACTTAAGTCTAGCTACCTTTAGTAATAAAGGAGGGTAGGAATATATATAAGTACGAGGGTACTATATACTTTCTACGACGGTAAAGACTATAGGATTTTATTTCTAATAGGCTTCGACGTAGGGATAAAAGTATATAATAACCTATATTTATCCGTCCTTAGCTCTATACTAATTTAAAACTTATTTTTATTATAACTATATACTAGCCGTCTAGAAGCTCCTTTCCCCTTATATTCTCTATATTTATTATCTTAGGCATAACGCTTATTAAGGGCCCTATCGTAATACTGCCGTTTCTAGTATACTAGTATATAGTCCTCGAATAATTAACTAGTAGAAAATAATAATAAGAGATAAATTTATAATTGCTATTTGTTTTATACTCGGCCTACTACTATATTAATATTTATTAGTTATACCTAGAGGGCTAATCGTACCTCCGGTATATTAATAAAATAATTATATATATTAGCTATAGAGGATAGCCGTCCTCGCTAGAAATCGGACTATAGAGTCGGGATAGGACGGCCTTATTTCTGCGATAATAAAATCGAATAGAAAGGTCTTTTTTATTTAAATGTAAATGTTTTTTAGTCGACTAAAGTAAAGTTAAGGAGCGAAGTTATAACGTAGGAGAATATATTGCCGACCTAAGATCTAGATAAGGGGTCGTAGGCCGAGTATATAATAGGCACTAGTAGTAAACCTACGAGCCTAAAGCGGCCTAGTTAAAGTATCGTAGGGCACCTATATATTTATTATTTTCTAGAGCAGGGTTACCCGTTAGTTAAAAGCAGGCGCGGCTAACTAACTTAACTACCGTTAAGTTAGCCTAAAAAATCTAAGATAGTATAAAACCCCCCGGGATAATCCTAGGGCCTAGTAATTTACTAAAAAAAGTATTAAGAAGTTAGTACTTCTTTAAAAATACGCTAAAATCTAAGGTACTTAATTCTTAATAGTTATATTAGTAATTTCTACTATTCTAAGATTATCCTAGGGGTTTTATACTATCCCGGATTTTTTAAGCTAACTTAACGGTAGTTAAGTTAGTTAGCCGCGCCTACCTTTAACTAATAGGTAATTAAGGAGCGGATAAATTTTAAGGCATTCCTAGTAGACTATACGTCGCCTTACGTAGGCTAAGCTTACTTAGGGAAGTATAAAGTATATAATTCTTAACTTCCCCCCTCTTTTAGGATAGTTTTAAATCTAACTCCTCTCGTAACGTAGATATCGTAATAGTATCTCTATACTATCGATATTAGTTATCCCTTAAAGTAATAATTAATTTCTCTACTAAGCCGCCCCTTAAACTAACTTAACGTAAACTCTTCTTTAGAGTAGAGGCATAGTACCTAGGTATAACCTACCCGCAATAGACTTAACTAATAAAGGAAGGGCTATTAAGAATACGATACCTTATCCGGCGGATAGATAAGTTATTAAACACGGCTATACGGGCTATCCTCTTAGTCTAAAAAACGACGCCTCTATACGCTATATACTAGGAGGCTAGTCTATCGCCGGTCTCGTAATTGCTTAAGGCGTATCGAACGCGCTTTATAGCCCGCCTTAAGTCCCTTAATAGAGCGCACTTACTTATAACGTAAACGAAGCTAATCTAAGTCCCTATTATCGATAAGGCGATTAAGCTAAAGTATTAACTTCTATAACGACTCTTCTAGACTAGGCTACGTTATACTAATAAACTACTCCCGAAATACGCTAGGCTAGACTTTATTCTATATAGATTCGCTAGCGATTAGCGTCGGCCTCTATAAACGGTATCGAAAGAAGAATCGGCTATAATCTTCCGCGATTAGCTCCGATTAGTTACTCTATAGATAGTAATCGTTTACTTAGACGGATCTCTCTCCCTAAAAGGTGCCGCGGGGTATGGCTATATAATATATTTAGATAGACTTACCGTTCTTAGTAGTAACGGCCGCCTTAGGCCTACTAAGGTCTTTAATACCGAAGTAAAAGGCGCTATAGAGGTTTTACGCGCCGCTCTAAGCCTCCTAGCTTTAAAGAAAATTATCGTATGCCTCGATAACCTTATAGTCGCGATATGCCTTTAAGGTATACCGTCGGATTCCTCTTAGTAAGAGTTTCTAGAATTCTAGGCCTTAGCCTTAGAATATAATACTACTAAGACCCGCTAGATCCCTAGCTATACTAGCATCCTAGGCAATAAGTAGGTAGACTCCTTAGTAAAGGTAGGAACCTCTTAACCTAAGCCTATAGACGCTCTCCTAACGCTAGTATATCTATATAAGGTCGCTAGGCGGCGACTAAAAGACGCGTTAAAAGCCTAGTAGGAAGTCTCTATACCTAATAGTATAGGTTCCTCGACCTCGATACTACGACTAGCTGCCTACTAGAACTTAGCCTTCTATAATCTTTGCTTTACTATCTACTTATAGTAAGAACTTATTATAAGGATTTTACTAACTATTATAAAAGGTTTAACTATAATAATACGTAGCTAACGTACTTATATAGCCGACGAAAAGAACTAAAATATCTCTTTTACTATAGGAAGGTCCTATCGCGATATCGGATAAAGCTAATACCCTTACTAATCGCGGTAGTTAATCGTACGATAGGTAGAGAATTTAACTAGTTCGTTAAGATAGTAAAGGCAAGCTTATTCTTTAGGACGATCTACCCTTACTACTAAGCGGCTATACCTCCTCCCCTTATTTCTTATTCTCTTTTATATATTTTCTCTCTTAACTTAGCTAGGTAGAGGGTAATATAATACCCTTTATCCGCCTAGGCTAATCGAGCTACTTTATAGCTACTTCTCTCTCCTAAATACAGCTATATAAGACTAATTTAAAATATAACGTTATCGCGCTTAAACGTCCCGCTAATAGGTAGCAAGCTAAATATAGAAGCGCCTTTAAGCCGATAAAATATAAGATAGTAGTTTATTTATTCTCTATAGAAGGGGTAAATAACGCGAGGTAGCTCTTATTTCGGTTTTATATTTTATAGGCCTATCTTATACCTATATCGATAAGAGAGAGTATAAACTTCTAGTAGCTTTATACGTCCTATGCCCTATTTCGGGGACCTAAGCGACCTAAGGTCGCTAGACAAAAAATATAATAATAATAATAATAAGGCCGATCCTATAAGTATATCTTTCTTTATATTTTTACTTTCTTAGCACGTAAGTATTAAGTAAGTAGCCTATTTATATACCTATTCGCTTAATAGCTATATTTAAAAACGTCGCCGCCGCGCTTTATATAGGCTTTAGTACCGGCTATAGCTCTTACTTTAGGCTCGCTTCGACCTTAGTATCTATACGCCGCTAAACTTAGCCTAACTAGCTTATATAGCGTAACTCTAGAATAGCTTACCGGCTAAGGCTTACTTAATCGACTTATCTCCTATACCTCGATAGCTAGCCCGATCGCTATCCTCGCTTCCTAGCAAAACTATTAACGCTGCTATCGCGGAAGGAGCGTAGTTTAATAATATTTCGGATCTATCCAGCTTAACTATAATTACTAACTATCCGCTACTCTCTATTATTAAATCTATAAGTAAGCTTACCCGCGACTAAACGGAAGTCTATAACGCTAAGCTAGCGGTCTTTCGGGCCTTCTATAAGTTATTTAAATAAATAGCTAAATAGTTTATAACCGCTAATAGTAAAGATTTAGATTGCTAGCGAAAATACTCTAATTTTAATAATTATTTAACCCTAGTCGTTTAAGCTATTACGCGAGAGAGCGGGATCGCCTTAGCGACCCTAAGGCGGGTAGGCTCTATATATCTTAAGCAGCTATAGCGGCGATAGTTCTAGGCCCGCGTAAAACTATAGCCTTATTAGTTGCCGAATATAAGTAATAAGGAAGGCGGGGGGTTACTTATAGACGTAAAGAAGAGGCTAGATATCGCTTATAAGATACGATAGCTAATAAGTAGCGGTATTAGGTTTAAGGTAAGAGCGGTAATTATCGAGTAAGGTATATAGTCGATATAGGGGCTCTACTATAATAGTAGAAAATATAGCGGCGTTAAGGTAAAAGTTATAGATATAACCCTTAATAGTAGTTATAATATTATAGGTAAAGTCGAGCCTCTAGCGGTACTCGTTAATAGGTATATAGTTAAAGGGCGTAGAAAAGTCGTGCTAGCCTTATAGAAAACGTCGGAGATCGTTCTATATAGCCGCGTCGCTATAGTATCTAATAAGAAAGTTAGATAAGCATTGCTATAGATACTCGTCGCTTAACGTAAGTAAAATAGCTATTAGCGATAAGGGCGAGAAAGAGGGAGAGAAAGAGAGAGAGAGAGAGACAGCGAGAGACTATAGGGGTAGAGATAACGCGGGTAGAGATAAAACCGGTAGAGACGGCGCGAATAAGAAGTAGACGGCGTCGGCGATAGACGGGCATAGAGTAGAAAGAAGACAACGGTATAAAGTAGAGGAGACGGCGTCGGTATAGAGTAGATAAGATAGCGTTAGTATAGAGTAAGAGTAAAGAGAAGTCGTCGGTATAGAGTAGAGAGAAGTCGTCGGTATAGAAAAGAGATAACGGTAGCGGTATAAGAGGGAAAATATAAAGAGAGAGGGATAAGAGTTATAGGCTATAGGCGATAAGGTAGGAGAGCTTATTATAGGTCGATGCCTATACTACGCCGTAATAGGTATCCTATACTTATATAATAGGACGAGGCGTAGGCGTAGAAAAATTTATATATCGATAAACTCTCTATCTCTCTCTCTTAAAAGTAATAATAGTAGTACCGCTAGCTACTTTAAACCCTCGCCGCCGCCCCTTAACCGACGGACCGGCCGACCGGCCGGCTCTCTTTATAGTCTATACTTATAGCTAATAGCCGCCGCTACTACTCCCCTTATCCTATCCTATCTTATCCTATCCTATCCTATCCTATCCTATCTTATCCTATCTTATCCTATCCTATCTTATCCTCTCCTATCTTATCTTATTCTATTCTATTATATAGCCCTTATTAGCTACTAGTAATTAGCGTTATTATATACTCTTACTTTATACTTAGTCTTATATACCCTCTACCCCTGCCCCCCGTCGCTAATAAACTCGTCGGCTTTAATTATAGTAATAATTAAGCTCTTCTTTTCTATAGCCGCTAACTTACCTCGAATACTACGCTATCGTCCCTATCTAGCGCCTTAGCCCTTAGATAGCCTTAGGGCCGGCCGTTGCTAGGGCTATCGAGCTATTAGCCGCCGACGAGGCTATATAATACTATCTCGTAATAATAAACTACCTAAACCGAACTAATATATACTATAGTAGCTTAAGCTCTTATAGTACCTCGTTATATATTCCCCTATTACTCTATACCTTATAGTTTTTAAACACCGCTTAGGCTATAGACCTAATTACCTCGGTATCTACTACGCTCTTAGCTACCCTAGTAGCTAGTAATAGTATACTTAGGCCGCGGAAGTCGTTAGGCACGCTATCGACGCCTATATAGAACCCCCTATAAAACCGAAGTACTATACTATATCTTATATATATTGCCCTTAGAACTTACCGCTCTCTCCCTTATTAAAGGACGGGTTAGCTATAAGCGCTTCTATATCGCGTCCTAGTAAGATATCTTTATAGACCTATGCCTCGACTATATAGTCTAGAATATAGCTAACGTTATCGGTGCGGCACTGCTATAATATCGATAGAAAGCTAAGGCATTTTAGTACCTACGCTAGCTATATATTACTAAGGCCGAGTATTAAGTCTCGTATAAACGACTCTTTTAGTATTAAGGCTAAGACGCTATCGAATTTATTAATTATAGCTACCGACTAGGGGTTTAACTACGACCCGCTAAATATAAACGTAGATCGAAGATATACCTCGGGCTTTAGTAGGAAAAAATAAGAGCCGAATCTCGGCGCCGGCCTATCGGGGCTATAGCTAAGGTCTAAGGCCCTATATTTAAGATAGTTATACGCCTCGACGCCGCTATTATAGTAGGCGCCGCTAAAAAGACTCTTCTCTTACTTATCTCGCGGGCTATCTAATACTACCGATACTAGCCCGTTTAATATACCCGTCTCGAACTAGTTCTTATATACCCCGTCCTCGAAAAGGCTATAAGCTACTAACCCGTCGCCGATAGGCCGGTCTAGATAAAAGTATAGCGCTATATAGGCGTGCTTATAAATAGCACGGCGCACGCTATCTAAGGCTAAGGCGTTAATATTAAATATAGAGAATATATATATTATTATTTACGTAGATTTAGGCGCTATTACTATAGCCTAAGCTCTAATTATTACTATAGCCCTTAGTTACGATAGCTTTAGCGCTACCGACTACCTAGGACTAAGCGATATAATAATATATCGAGATTTATATTCGTTGTTAATTAGCTATTCTAACTTATAAAAACTTAAAGCGTTAATAAAGCTAGAAATAAACGGTAATTATTATTTAGGATCGACGTCTATCCCCCTCTAGTATTATTTTATATTAGCTTTAAGGAGCATTAGCTAACGTTAGCTAATATCTATAAATATAGAATAAAAAGGAAGACTTTCTTAGTACGAATAGTAAGAGATAAGAGGTAATAAGGGTATAGTTAGCGTTTTATACTTATCCTTTTAAAGAGTAATTTTAAAGACCTCGCTTAGAGAAAAGATAGCTTAGTTAAAATATAATACTCGATATAGTCCTCGCCGTTAATATTAATAATCGTACCTAGTAATACTAACCTTCCTAGAAATAGCCTATTCGCCTTATACTTATACTTAATGCCTTTATAGATTCTAGTATCCTCGGTACTAGACTTAATATAGAGAGTCTCCTAGCTCGCTTATACTTTAGTTAGAGGCTATATCTCCTTTAATAGGTAGAAGAGAATCCGACTATTAGTCGTAGGAATAGTACCTATAGTGCTCTTATAGTTAATTATATAAGGGTCGGCGCGGCCCTAAGTAGCTTTTATAATTTTATAAAAGGCCTAGTAACTAGACCTTTTTACGGCGCTAATACCTTATAGACGCTACCTTAAGTAGAGCGAACTCCTATTAAGTAAATAGGAGAGGTTTAGCTTATCGGGCTATAACTCTACGCGTCGTAATTAACGTAGCTTATAGCCGCCGTAATAGGGCTAGGACGCCGGCCGCTCTACCTCTACCTTTATAGTAGGAGTAATACTAATAGTTAGTATAGTAATATTATTCGGTTACTTAACGATAATTATAGCCTAAGTTTATATATAGTAGATTATATTTATTTCGTTATCGCTTTACTTAGCTTTAGTTTTATTATAATTTAGCTAATACTATCTAAAGCGATAATACTATACTCCCTATTTCCTCGATTAGCTAGTAACGTATAAGATTAAGACTACTAACCTAACGATGCTTTCGTTTTTACTCTATAGGGTATTTCGTTTAGGTCGGAAATAGTAAGTTTATACCCGCTATCCTTAATAATAACTAGCGCGTCCGTATATATAAGTTACGAGTTTATAATAATATAGGAATAACTTATCCCTTTAGTCTTAGATATACTCTTAGGGATAAAATTACTTATCGCTTATTATAGACTAATAAGAGTATAGGCGTCTAAGGCATAGTTTCTATAGCCCTCCTCTTACGCTATAAAGATACCTAGCTTACCTAGCTATATAACGTATACTAGCGGGTTTTACCTAGCTTATCTAGGGTCGCGCTATTAAGCGGAGCGGGGGAACTAACTATATAATTTCCTCTAAGTCCTATATTTTTTTCTCGATAAGACGCGTTATATAAATTTAGCCGCCGGAGTCTACTAACGTACTCCTACGGCAATAAGTAGTAGTAGCCCCTTACTAGACTTATATCTATTTATATCTACTATACTTTAAAGCTATCGCGATATCGAAAGTTTTACGACCTTAGAGCCCCCCTTTAGCCCTAGCCCCTCTTTACTTAGCTATAGTAACTAAGTTTACCCAGAGCTCGTCGCTAGCTTCCTTTTACGCTAACTCGGAAACGCAACGGTCGGCGATAGCTAGTAGTCCTACTACTCCCTATCCGTATATCAAGGCGCGATAGCTACCTCGCGAGCTTAAGGACTATTACTAGATTTTTCTTAAAGAGGCGCCTATACGACTAAAATAACGCCTTAACGCTAAGGCTAAACCTTACCGTAATCTATCGCTATTACGAATATATATAGCTATAGTAAGAGGCGTCCGTGATCTCGTTAGTGCCGCTTACGCTATTAGTTATACGTATATATAAGAAAGTATATAGGGCTAGGAATACCCTTGCTCTTAACGGTATTACTACTATAGCGGAGATAAAACTTATTAAGGATAAGTAGCTACGACGCTTAGGCCTTAAGGAAGGGACGTAGACTATAGGGAAATATAGACTATTAACGGTCGATAACGTAAGGATCTATATCGCTAAAGACGAATACTATAGGCAGGCAGCTTAGGAAGATAAGGAGCGCTATATTAAGAAGAAAGAGGTACGCGAGGAAGTAGATTTCCTACGCCGCTAGCTCCGCGACGTTAGAAGTATAGTTCGAAGCAGTATTATAAAAATAGAGCCTAATTAGTAGAAGGCTTAAGGGTAGCGGTATAAAGGTAACCGCCGTGCTTATCTTAACTATACGGAGTAGCTTACTTATAGATATTACGCCTTCTATATTCTCTACTCCCGCGGTAAGGTTTAGAATAGCTTTACTTAGCCCTAGGATTATAATATCGGTATAGTTAAAGCTACTATATAGTTAGTAGTTACTAAGTATAAAGTTCGCGCTAGAAACCGTATAGCTCTCTTTCTAGAGACTAACGGGATCGATATCTTATAGATTAACGCAATTAAAGATTTTATAGGCGATTTTAAGGTTATAAAAGAAAAGGAAAAGGAAAAGGAAAAGAAATAGGAATAGAATACCGTTAACTATATTATTATAGCTTACTCGCCGCTCGCGTAATAAGGCGAAGGCGTTATCGGCTATATTATACTTATAAATTTAGTTAGCGCTAATATACCTTACTATTTCCTAGTTAGTAACCCTTTTCCTAGTTAATATACCCCCCCTATGCTTAATATTTAAGCGCGGGGGGTCGACTTTTAGACCCCCCTAGTAGTTAGTTAGGAATATTTTATCTATAAAGTTACGCCGAGATACCTAAGAGTTCTCTTTCTCTCTATAGCCCTTTTATTTTATAAGGTATTATCGATAACTTTTCGGTCTACGATAATCAAGAATTTATTCTACCTTATAGGTAGTCTCTACTATAAATAGGTAGTCCTTAGGCTTAACCGGCTATTTATTTCGACTCTAGTAAGGCTCTAAGCTACTAATAAGTAAGACGTTATAAATCCTAACGGTTAATAGTAGGCGGAGGCGATAGGCTAGTTTATGCCCCCTAATAACCCGTTTAATCTAATAGGGCCCGATATACTTCTCCGTTAGCTTTTTAGTTAGGCGCTATAGCGGAAGGTTTTTAGTAGAGATAAGGATCTAATCGCCCTCCTTAAAGGATCTTAGTTCTTAACCCTTATTATAGTATCGCGCCTACCGCTCTTAAGCCCTTATAATAAGTAGCGCTATATAGTCGTAGAGCTATCTAAGACCTCGAACTTAGTCTATCGCATAGGTACTAAAAGTTTCGATTTATCCCTTAATATACCCCTTAGACCGTAGATAGTATCCTATTAAGACTTCTACTAAAGCCTCTTTTACGGTATTATAGTACGAGGTATTATAGGTAAACTCCGCTAACGATAGCTTATCTATTTAGTCTAACTATTCTTTATTATAGAAGGTCTATAGGTACTATTCGATCGACTAATTAATCCGCTCTATCTAACTATCGGTTAGAGAAAGAGGCGGATATAGAGATAGAGACGGCGTTAGTAATTAAAGTTAGGGTACCTAAGCCTCCTCGGCGTACTACCTAGCTAGGTCGCGTAATTAAAAGACTAAGAAGCGAGTAATTTATTTAATTCTCTTTTAAATAAGATAGTTTTATATAAGTATTATAATATTTTATTAGAATATAAGTAGTTTAAGTTTAGGATTTTTAGTAAGGCTAGTATCGTTTACCTAAGCTAAAGGGGGGGGTAAGCTAAAAGTAAGGGTAGGATAGTAGGAGGCTAGATAGTAATTTCGCGTATAGGGTATATACTAGCTATAGACCCTTATAAAAGCGTTTAACTACTAAAAAGTAGAATTCGGTTAATTCTCTATCGACTATAAGTAATAGCTTACGAGAATCTTTATAGTTAGCTAGAATTAGTATAAGTAAAAATAATAGGTTTTAGTAGAGATTTTTCTATTTACGCTATTAAAAGAGGGGTATTATTAAAAGAGGGGTAAGGGATAGTATCTACCTTAACCTACCTATATAGTAAACTATATACTTATCTATAGCTAAATAAGTGCCTAGCTAATAGATAGTAAGAGACGCTTACTATATCTATTTAGCCTACTTATTAACCTATATATAGGGCGTAGGGACCGGGCGACGTAATAAAAGGGAGACGGAAGAGGGCGTCGGTACTAGGTTAAGTAAGAAGAAAAGGGCATAAGGTAGCAGCGACTAATAAGGGGGAACTCTTAGATATAAAGGAAGGAAAGGTAGGAACGAAAAGGGCTAAGATAAAGGAGGTAAGTTTTAGATTAAATATAAATAATAGTAGGAAAACTAATAGATAAAACGAAAAATATTAGTATTAGTATTAGTAAGGGAAGGCGGGAAGATAAGGCGGTAGCGACTAATAAAGAAGGGGGGATAAAAAGAGTTAGCGATTAATTATAAAAGATCTTATATCGAAAATTAGTAAAAAGTCGGCTAATAGGAGAAGGCTCGCTAGTCGGGGCTCGTATAAAGAGCCTTAAGGAATAAACGAGAGGAAGGCTCGCTAGCCGCGGCTCGCGTAAAGAAGCCTTTTAGAACGAAAGTTAGCGATAGGAGGATAAGAGAAGATTTAGCGATAAGAGAGAGAGAGAGTTAGCGATAGGAGATAGGAGATAAGAGAAGTAAGAGGAAGATAGGAAGAAGAGTAAGGTTAAGATACGAGATATAGTAAGAAAAGTAAAGTATTATTATAAGTAAAACCGAGATAGAGCGTTAAGGAGGTAAGCTAGGCCGCTAAAGAAAGGTTTTATTTTATAAAGGCGTAAAGGGTATAAAGAGATAGTAGGGTTAAAGAGAGATATAGGTAGGTAATATATATTTAAGCGAGTAAAAGGCTTAGAAGATTTATAGGTACTATAAGTCGTAGATATAAATAAAATAAGGAGTATATTAAGGAAGTTTTAACTTAATTATCCTTATAAAAAAGGGAAGAAAAGGAAAAGGGAATATCTTATTTAAGCTTTTTATACTTAAGTTTAAGGATAATAAAATATATTCCTTATTATATTATATTATTTCGTTTATTACTTTAAAGAATATTCTTAGGCGGACGTTAGGCGCGGAGTAGTTAGGAAGAGATAAACGTAAGAGGTCTAATAGAGCTAGAGGCGGTTATACTTAGTTAATCGAATAGTCGATATCTATCTCTAACTCTATAGGGTCTTCTAGGGATAGAAAGGAGGAAGTATTAGACTTAGCGAAGTCTTAATATTATAGGCGGTAATTATAGTAGAAGTTTTAAGAGAAAGTCGCGGTCTCTTAGTTAGGATTTAGTAGGGATCGGGCAATAACCGACTTAATATTAGTATTAGTATATCTATTAACTAAGTAAAGTAGAAAATAATACCCTTACTTAACTTAGTTAAAGGATCTATTTACTTAACTTAGTTTACTTAAAGAAATAGCTATACTTTACTTAGTTAGTTAATATTACTTAACTCTAAGAGCCGGTTTACTTAAGTAATCTTTATATCTTATCCGCTTATAACCTTAGGACGAGGGGAAAAAAAGTACTCCTTAAGTATAACTATAATTATATACTAGATCGAAGTAAGTACTTTTAGTATTCGATAGCTACTATAGTATTAGAGCTAAGGCGATTCCGCTTATCTATAATAACCTTTTTAGTTTAAGAGAAAACCCGCTTATATTTAGTACTTATTACTAGATAAGTAAATAAATCGAAAGCTATTTATAATAGAACTAAGTAGTCTACTATATAATAGATCTACTATTATAAGGGATCTTTAACTTCTAAATTAGCCTTATTATTCCTAGCTATAAACTTATTAAGCTTAGAAGTTAGTCTCGCTCTTTTCCTCTTTTCTTTACTAGACGCTATAAGCTTAGCTAGTATCTATTAGCGTTTACGAGCTTCCTAGAGTAGGTTAAGGGCAACGAGATTATCGCTAGCCTTATTAGCGACGACTTCTCCTAGGGCTAGCGATAAAGCCTCCTTATAGTCCGTAGCGTCCGCTTTTATATATACGTCTTTATATTCTACGAAAACTTTTTAAACTACGCTCTTTGCCTTACTAATCTACTACTTATTATAACTTTACTTAAGTTTAAAGTAAGTAAACTTATTTGCTAGATATAATATAATAGCGCACCGATAAGCTAGGGTAGTATTAGTAAGGCTAAAGTACTCTTTTAGCTTAATATAAGTAGTATCGATTACGTAGGAATAATATATTAAAACTATATTAAGATAGTTATTAGTAAATCTTCTAGCCTCTTAGAGCTTTTTAAAGAGGATATTAAATAATTTAATTGTTTTATAAAGGGAGCTATATAATCCTTCTAGGCTAGCTTTATTAGCTCGGCCCTCTATACGTTTTATTAGATCTTTAAAAGGCTTTAAGATATTAAGAAAATAGTATAAGTTAATCTAATCTTATAGGGTTAGTATATCTTATAAAATATCGTACCCTACGCTACTATAGTAATAGTTAAGGAAGAATAGATTAATTATATAATAGAGCTTAACTGCCCTTTAAATTATTATATATATAGAGTTCTAGCGGATTCCGCCGTTAACTAAGACTTTAGTATAGAGTAGTTTAATACTGCCTTCCTCGTAAGCCTATAAAATATACCGTTTTAGCTGCTCCCGCCTTTAGTTACTTTTATTTACCTAAATATAGAAATTATAAAGTTTACTAATAAAGCTATGCTTTCTCTAGATTTTAAAACGCTCCTATCGATAGACTATTAATCTAGTACTTATAAGGTAGGGGTAGTATAAGAAAGGATAAAGATATATAATCTAGCTAAAAAGAAGCGGCTATAGGGCCCTATTTATACCGTAGTTAAAGGGACCCTTAGGTAACTTATATAGGCACTAAACTAGCCCTATATATAAGGTCTTTATAGGTCCCCGATATATAGCCTTATAATAATCCTTCAAGTAGCCCTCCCTTAATCCTTTAAGTAACCTATTAATAGCGGTACCTATACTAGCCGATAGTATTATATTGCTAGTAACCTAATATATTACTAGTATAATAATATATCCTATATATCTTATATAACCCTTATTATTTAACCGTTATTACTAAAATATTATTACCCTAAAAACCCTATATCTTAAACTATAACTTTAAGTACTTTAATGCTTTAATTATATTACTCTTAAGTCGATTTTAACGATCTATAATAGTTATTTTTACCTTAGAAAAGAGTCTTTTAGGCTTAGTAGATATTATAGGAATTAATAGTATATCTATAGCTATTTTACTTAGGTATAGGTAGTTCTTTTACTATATTTCCTCTAGCTACTATATAAGGGCGCTTATAAACCTATAAACCCGTTTAGACTTATAATATCGCTTATACTTATCTATAATATATACTAGTTATAGGTGCTTATTTCTTTAATTTAAGAACTTATTTATAGTTATTAATAGAACCTTAGATAGAGAAGGCGGCTCTATAGGTTTATAATTATCTATTAGTAGGACGAAGATATATAAACTATACTAATAATACCTCTATTAAAGGTACCCCTATTTTACTAGTAGTTAAGTAGTATTTACTATATTTAATATTACCCTACTATATCTTTATTAGCTTCTTTAATAAGTTAGCTTACTCCTTTTAGTTTTCGTATATATAGTACTATTTATATAAAGGGTAAAGTATAATCGCAGCGACGTAAGTAAGCGATTCGTTAATCAGATAATAGTACTTATCTATCTTCGCCTAGCCTAAGTTATATATTAGTGCTATAATTAGATCGTCGATATATACCTCTTTTCCTACTTTAAATTATACTAATATAAAGTCTATAGCTAAGAGGATATTATTAAGAGTTATAAATAACGACTTAAAGGCCTTTATTATTATTTTAAGCTTCTTTAAGAAAGACTTAATCTTCTTAAGGATAACCTACTTCTTAAGAAAGAGCTTGTCTTTAGTATAATCTACTTCTACCTATTTATTAAAATATCCCTTAACTACGCCTCTAAGATATAAAGCCGCTTATAGTATAGTATACTATAAACTCTACCTCTTATCGTTATCTCGTATAAGCTTATAATTATAGCTAATAGCTAGAAACTTTTAGCGACGCTAGATACTACTTTAGACGAAAACTATAAAGTTATAGAGCTTACTAAGGGGACCCTTTTTCTACTACGCCTCGATCTCTTTTAGTATTATATTATATATATTACGTTCGTCGTCTTAAAGCTTCTTATTATTAGTAATAAAGAGGAAAGCTTTAGCGGTAAGGTTAATAATATAACCTTAGTAGTAAAGTTAGTAAGATTTAGGATTATATTAGATATTATATCGATATAGAAGGCCTATAAATATTAAGGCTAGTTAAAAGAAATAGTACGCTATACTTACTAAGGGAAAGAGATCTTATTATTATATCGTTATTATATATATTATTTATTATAAAATATCTAAAGTTAAAAGTAAACCCTTAGTTATTAACTACTTTTAAAATTACTATTATAAGGTAATATCTATTATACTTACTATCGATGTCTTTTAAAGCTAAGATATAGTATTTTAACTAACTATCTTCTATAATATAATAAGTAACTACGCCTAAGATAGCTAAAGAGTTAAGGGAAGTCTATAGGTTATAGCTAATATAGATTTTTAACTTTACTAACTAAATACGCTACTTAACCTTCTCCCTTTAACCTTCGTACTACTATATAATCTATTTCTTAATAGTCTCGTATATATCTAAAAGCTAAGTATTAATATTAGCGTTAAGGTAGGCTAAGAATACTTAGAATTCTAAGCATTCTATAAGCTTAAGTAAGAGAGAATAAGACGTAATAAACCTTATATATAAAGCTTCGAGCTAGTTTAGATCGATCGAGTCTCTAGATTAATTATTAAGCTAACGGCGTTTTTAAGGATATTCTTTAGCCGTAATACGAGCTAGCTTAAGAATAGTTTATATATTTATAACTTTAGCTATTTATAGCGCGCCTTTTAAGAGGCCGTAACTATTAAGAGGAGGATCTATAAGGTACTTAGCTAGGGCTATAGTTCTACTAGAATAGTAATACGTTTTATTATAGTATTTATAGCGCTATTCTTTTTTTCTAGTCCGCTAATTATAGTATTTTATCTCTATATCCTCGTCTAGTATATAAGAAAAGACCTATAATATTCTTAGCGTAGCTAAAGGGGTTATAGAGGCTATATAAGTTCGCGATAATTAGTATTAAGTAGTTTAGGTCTTATCTAGATTATATAACTATAGGCTAGAAATCTCTAAGTATTCGTTTAATATTAACGAATCCCGTCGCGGCGATATTTAAATAATAAGTAGGTATTATTAAGGTATCGAGATTACTTATAAGTCCTAGGGTAAGAGAAGCGGGGTTAAGGAGGAAAATAGTATATAGACGGCGAGCCGCTACCTTATAGTTAGCCTATCTACTAAACGGAAAATATACTAAACTAAACTAAACTAAACTATATATTCGATGTATCTAGTAAGGGCCTCGAGCGGCTTATTGCACGGCGTCTAGCGTAGGGATTAATCTACTTCGGCGTACTATACCTATAATAAGCCGGCGCGCTTCCGAAGAGGTCGGCTATAGATCTCGTAGCTGCCTTAGTTTACGATATCGAGGAGGCATTCGCCCGGAAGTAAGTCGTAACCCTAGTAACCTTAGATATATAAGGCGCCTTCGATATAGTTCTCTATAATAGATTAGTCCTCCACTTACGAGAATAAAGATAGCTATCGAACCTCGCGCGCTAGGTCGGCTCGTTTATATAAGATAGATCGGCACGTATCCGCTATTAAGATATTATAACGGATTTATCGCCCCTTTAGTACGGTCTGCCGTAGGGGTCGCCCGTCTCGCCGATCCTCTTCCTATTATATACGGAGCCGATATATCGCCTAGGTTACTCTTAGGGACGCTTCGGCTACGTAGACGACACTGCTATTCTATATGTCGGTGATAGCCTTAATAAAACGTCCGCCGAAGCATCTTACTATATACGTGAGCTTCTTTCGTAGGGCGCCGCTAACGGGATCTCTTTCGACCCCGATAAGATAGAAGTAATATACTTCTCTCGAACGAAGCCTAAGACGGCGCCGCCGGTGCTCTACGGCGAGTTTAAGAAACGGCCGGATCGAGCGATGCGTTAGCTCGGCGTTTAGCTCGATAGCTCTCTCTCTTTCGAGACATACGTCGAGAAATAAACGGCTAAGGCGCAAGCTATTATATTTTACCTTAGGAGACTAACGAACACTAAATATGGCCCTCTGCCGAGTGCTATACGACGAGCCGTCTGCGCTTACGTTATCCCCGTGCTACTATACGCGGCGGAGGCCTGGTACCCTGGTCCGACGTCCCCGCGCTAGACGAAGCCCTCTAAGGAGGGGCCGTCGGGGATTAGCAACCTCGTTAAGAAGATAAGTAAGGTACTCTACTCGTCTCTTCGGGCTGTTCTGCTAGTGTGGAGGACGATACCGACGAACGTGCTATATAGGTAGGCGGGAATACTGCCTATTCCTCTACTCCTCGAAGGGCGTCGGATGGCCTTTGCTACGCGTCTTAAAGCTCTTAACGAAGCTTATCCGCTCGCGAGGCGAACGTCGCGACTAGAAGCTCCCGTCGTGATCGTAAATAAACTAATTAAGCTAAAGTACTAAAAACCGCTATAGCCCTTCTAAACGAGGCTACGGCGTACCGACGGAATGCTATCGAGCTGCCTAAGACCTCTTTTACTATAACGTAGATTTACTAGTAAGCCGACTAAGCCTCTATAGACTATATCGAAAAATAAGACGGCGAAGAAATTTCGCGCTTAGCTCTAAGCACTATTGCCCCGAACTCTTATCGTCTACTCCGACAGGTCTCGTTCTAAGGAAGGCTATATCGGATATAGCTATGCCGTTTACCGGGACGGATCTACCCTCTTAAGCGGCAAGGGCCGTCTTAGACTAGCGGAGGTCTTCGACGCTAAGGCGAGAGGTGCGCTAGAGGGATTAAAAGGCTGCGTTAAGCCTCCCGGACAGTAAATGTATCTTTATCTGTCTCGATAACCTCGCGACCGCAACGTGCTTACGAGGCACGCCGAGCGACTCCTTATAAGAGGTCTTCCTTAAGTTTTAATCTTTAGCGCGAGAACACGGAGCTATCGAGGTCTACTAGATCCCCGGCCATACTAACATCCCGGGTAACGAAGAGGCCGATGCTCTGGCAAAGGCGGGATTATCTCTGCTAGAATCCGCTAATAGCGAACCGACGCTAGCGTATCTGCGAAAAATTGCCCGACTATAGCGGAAAGAGGCTTTTAGTGCCTAGTAGGAAACCTCTGCGCCGGTACGATATAGAGATCTCGGTCTAAAAGCTATAAGTAGCTGCCCGCTAGAATTGTCGCTTTCTCGGCCCCTGCTCTATTATCTACTTATAGTAAGAGCCCACTATAGGGATTTTGCTAATTACTATAAAAGGTTCGGTCACGATAATACGCAACCGATATGCTCGTGCGGCCGACGAAAAGAACCTGCGTATATCTTCTATTGCAGGAAGGTTGCGCCACACTACCGGCTACGGCTCGTGCCCTCGCCGTCTACAGCAGTTAATCGAGCGTTAGGCAAGGACTTCGATAGGCTGGCGAAAGCGAGCTCCTTCTTCGTAGGGATCTGCCCACGCCACTAGGCAACCCATTATTTCCATCTTTCCATCTCACACTTTCCCCTTCACCACCCCCGTCCCTACCTCTCCTTATACATGTCGACCTTAAGAGGCGTTACGGCTTCGCGACCAAGCGTCTGGCGAGGTCAACTAGGGGCTGCCAGGGCCCCATAGCTACTTGCTGATATGATCATAGACAGCGTTTCCCATTAGACCTGGACGTCCCGCTGACGGGCAACAGGCTTACTAAGAGCGCCGTTGGAGCCGATGAAATGCTGGATAGCGGGTGAAATGTGTGATATATAGCATGTAGATACCCACTAGCTTAGCACGTCCTGTGCTCCCTCGCGGAGACCTGAGCGGCCAAAGCTGCTGGACGGAAAATACACTAAACTAAACTAAACTAATCTTTTTGACCTCCCAACTCTCCCCCGTAAAAATTCTTCCCCCGGAAGAGCTGTTAGTGGCTCGCTAACAGGGGGCCGAATTGCAGGCCACTCGACCGCGCTTTTGCTGCCCGGGTCCATCGTGGCCCTAACAGCACAGTCTTACCAACCTCGCGGAGGAAGTGAACGACGTGCCCCCGATATTTGTACTGCTGCCCTCGCACAAGCATAATGTTGACGTGGGCGTGAACACGAGCAATCAACGACTCTTCGGTAGGCGTAAGCTCGGGCAACCGGGCCGGCACAGGGCCAAAGTCGAGCTGATTATTCGCAGAGAAGAAATACGGCTCGCGGGGCCGCGTTTCCGCATCCTTTCGATAGCAACGCGCACAAATGCCGTCAGTATCGATCTTCATCTGAAACCAACTCTCTTGGCATCGACTGCAAAACTGCATTTGGTCATTGTCCAGCTTTGTCTAGAACTGGCGGAGGGTGGTCTTGTCGCGGTCAGTCAAGGCGCAAGCGTCGAGGTCGCCATTCCACGCCGGATCTTGTGCGTGAAATACCGCCGACTGTTCAGGTGGAATCATCACCGGGCTCCGAACACGTCGTGGCGGCCTCGACGGTCGAGTTTGCCTTCGAGATTGTCTCGGCCGCCCTCCTGTACCGGGGGCAGGACCACGGCGGCCAGGCCTTGGCTGTGCCGAATACTGCCGCATGCGATGGCGAAGAGGGTTTCCATCCACGTAATCATCATCGCTGTCCTCGTCTTCGTCCCCTAGATCGGAATCGGGCTCTACCCCTAATTGTTTGAGGTACCGCCGAGGTCGAGCGGGTGAAAGCAGCAAGTTGAAGTAGTCCTCAGCGTCAATATCGGACTCAGAGAACTGGCCGCTGTCATGTCCTTCCCTCCTTACCTCATCCCCATCTAGAAGCCCAATCAGCTGCAGTCGATCTTGACTCGCATCTACGTTCCGTGGTTAGCGCAAACAAACTACTGCGAGCACAGCGCAAGGATATCTTCTCCAGGAACCTCCGAACCTTTAAAGACGCCGAGTTGGGACATTGTGGGAGTCGGTGACACAATCTCCCCTGCACGACGTCGTGAACGGTGGTCGCGCTGGATAGCGGCCTGCTTGGCCCTCGCCCCAGTCTTGGAGGCATCATCTTGTGAGTGCTTCCCACCTTTGTGGAACCTAGACGCTAGGTAAGAGTAATCTTTGTCGGCTATGCTGATGCTTCGTACAGTAAATGTATTAGAATCTGAGGCGATCGGATGGGTCGTTGGTTGTATGGTTGGGGAGGGAGCAAGAGTCCGGAAGAGCCGCGAGCTTTGTTGGGTTGGTGGAATTGGCGTCCTAAGCACTACCTAGGGCTGGCTCTTTGGCTCTCCGAATAACCTCCTAGTTGTGTGAAGTTGCCGTAGCTTCTCTGGCGATGTGGGCTGGGTTCCGGATCTCTCGTTGCAAGGCGATAGACCAGCATCCCCTTCAGTTCTCTTCGGAGCAGGTCTCTCGGCCAAGGAAGGACGGGCGGCGAGATTCCTCAACGTTAGGATCACGCCTCTGGATCTGGAGTTCTTCATTTAGTTAGTGTTGAATGGCCTTACGGAGTGAGGAAGACAGAGCTGACATGAGAATTGCACTGACTACGACAGGCGAGGCAGGTCTTGGCCTTCCCAACAGACTTCCGTTTGCTGACGAAGTCACCCGCCGGTTTTTCCTCGCCACAGCGGGCACAGACGATGGAAATCAAGTCCATCTTGAAGCCCTTGAGGAGTAGAATTAGGACTAAGTACTTAGCGAACCACGCATCAAGACGCGTTGCTTCAACGAAGTTTCCACGTCAAGGCGACGCGCAAGTAAACAAACCAGGGTTACGGGCCACAGACACCTAGTCCCACCTTTTTGCAGCCGTTGTCCAGTTGTTGCACGTTTTGCGGCCGTCCATACAAATTTCGGGCCAATCAGAACTCGGGAAACTTATTGACCCATGTCTGCTCCACGAGAGGAAGGCTCGCCAGCCGCGGCTCGCGCAAAGAAGCCTTTCGGAACGAAATTTGGCGACAAGAGAACCGGAGAAGAGTTGGCTACAGAAGAGAGAGAGAGTTGGCGACAGTAGATAGGAGACAGGAAGAAGAGTGAGGTCGAGATACGAGACACGGCGAGAGACGTAGAGCATTATCGTGAGTGAAACCGAGACAGAGCGTCGGGGAGGCAGGCTAGGCCGCTGGAGGGAGATTTTGTTTAAAAGGCGCAAACTCAAAGGGCGTGGAGAGACGGCAGGGTTGAAGAGAGATGTGAGTGGGTAATGCATGTCTGGGCGAGTGGAAGGCTCGGAAAATTTACATGTGCTACCGGTATAAGTCGTAGGTATAAACAGAATAAGGAGTATATTGGGGAAGTTTTGACTTGATCGTCTTCATGAAAAGGAGAACAAGAAGAGAAGAGAATGTGCTATTCGAGCCTTTGGCAGTTGATTTTGAGGATGATGAGACATGTTGTCATGTTGTATTGTTTCGTTTGATGCTTTAAAGTTTAGAGAATATTCTTGGGCGGACGTCGGGCGCGCAGTGGTCGGGAAGATATCGACGCGGGAGGTCTGATAGAGCCAGAGGCGGATGTGTCTTGGTGATTGACCTGTTCGGTGTCCGTCTCTGACTCTGCGGGGTCTTCCGGGGACAGAAAGGAGGAGGTATCGGATTTGGGGGAGTCTTGACCGTCACAGTCGGTGATTATGGTGGAAGTTTCGGGAGAAAGTCGCGGTCTCTTGGTTGGGGTTTGGTAGGGATCGGGCATTGACCGACTTGATGCCAGCATAAGGATCGACTGGGCCAGAAGCATGCGGCGTGGGGAGGCGGGGCTTTGGGCGGCCTTGGGTTTCTTCGTAGAGGTAAACCTGGCCAACGCAACGCTATAGTCCGAGGATTGCCGACCGCGCTCTTGGGTGTCGTCGGCAGTAGTTGTGTTGCAGAAGCCTGGTCGGACATGGCCTTGTCGTGGAAAGTCCACGTGTCGGGGACGACGATGAAGATATAGTCTTGGTCGAAAGCCGGGGCATGTTTCATGATCTGGTGATCCAGTAAGCCGGCGATTTTGCCCGTACAGGTGAAGAGAGCGTTCGACTGGAACTGGCTGTCGCGCCTCTCGGTCATCTTCTTGCATAGGAGGTCCAAGGATTAGCGTGAATGGGAAGATGACGAAAACTTGGAAGGGTGAAAGCCCTTGAAGGGGTTTGCCGGGAATCCCAGGACAAATAAAGGTGGAGAGCTGGACAAAGCCGCAGCAGCTCAGCTGGGTGTCGTCAAGGGCCGCAGCCGAGTTTCCATGCAGGAGGTCGCGGCCGGAGCCGATGACAGGTCCCATGAAGGAGACAATGGGTTGTATCGTTGGGAAAGTATCCACCGAGCTGAGGGTGCGAGTGACAATTCTATGGATATCGTCAGGGAGGGCAGTGGCGACAGAGAGATTTGGAGCATAGACTCACGGTTGGTAGCTGTGATCGCGGACTATAAGCGCGGGGACGGTGTATTCTGTGATGTTATCATCGTCCGACTCCAAGCCATCACGTCGCTCGATTTCCCACGTCAGGGCAAAGGGATGAACACGGCCGACCATGAAGAACCATTGCTCGGTCCATTCCGAGGAGATTATCTGTTGGTTGTATATGGAAATATTAAGGCTGAAGAAGATGCAGGTCGATGGATTGCCAGTATCTGACCGGATTGCTGCATACTCCGGAGTCGACAGCCATGAGGGCGTGGGAAGGAAGACCCTCGCTAGGGTTTCTGCGTTGAGTCCTTTGACACGATGCTCATTCTGGTAGGCGAACCTAGCCGGGCAGCCGGGCTGGACAAAGGCCATCATGGACATGTCGGCGCCAGCATTTTCTGGCTGTCAAGAGGTTGCCGCGGGAGGACGAGGTATCGACGTTGAGCTGGGAGGCCGACATCGTGAGAACATGGCAGATGTAGTCACCGTGGAAGTGTAAATGAGGGGTTACGCAGAGTGGAGGTGGGCATCCTATAAAGCAGGTTTTCTTGCTGCTCGAAAGAGGGCTCGCGGCTAGGGTCGGGGAGACTTAAGAGTCAGAGAATGCTACCTAGATGATAGATCAGAAGCGGGGGTATGCGGGAATGAGCTGGCGAGGTTCTTGAACAGTCTCGACCATCTGGTTCTATGGTCGTGAGTGAAGTAGGAGCCGGGGTTGGAAGTTGAGTAGGGGTGATGGCTATGTCGCGAGAAGTTGGAGGTCGGCGAACAGTAAGGTTAGTGTGGGTAAGTCTGCGGAGAAAGAAAGTCCAGCAGTACCCTTCGGTGTCATCGTTGCATGGAGTAGATAGCAAAGGCGACAATAACGAATGAGAGTGAAGGAAAGAAAGAGGTTATGGTAGTATTGCAGGGGTCCCTTTTTGACGGTCGTCGGTAGTTGGATGGGCATTGCGTGCGGCTGAGCGAGGCGGGTGCCGACCGTGTCGAGTCCACTATTGGGACACGGTGAAGTCGGATATAGGGGACGACCTGAGGAGGAGGATGCGAGTTGGTCACGAGAACTCTCAAGAGGGTTTGCAAGTCGAGACTCCGGTGGCTAGCGACTACAAGAGGACAGGCAGGGGGATCCTGGCTGTCGCTTTAGCATGAAGGCCGTTGATGCGACGTTGGTGGTGGCGAGGGAGCAAATCTAGCCGGGTAGTCCGGTTGCCCGAGGACACCGTGGACATGTTATCGCCGGCAGCCTTTTGGCTGTTGCTCGACGAGGTGGAGTGGCAGATATTGATGGAGCAACTGATGCGCAAGGTGGGTGGGAAGGCGTTGGAAGGGCCGAGAGTATGGTTGGAAGTGTGCGGCGGGCGGTTGGCGCGGCCACCCCATGTGCCGGAGGTCGGCAGTAGCCAGGATTCGCTGGAGTGCGCAAAGAGAGCACGGCGATGGAAGGGCCGCCTTTGGCAAAGCTGGGGTAGCAGGTCGCACGTGGAGATCAGCCGAGGTCGGGACGGTGGACGCACATAGGGAGGGTAAATGGGGATTACAAAGGGGTAGTAGTATTGCATCGCCTCGGTACCATAGGGAAGCATTTTATAGGGAAGAAATGCCACGGCCATGAGAGTAGTGATCGTTAGGAAGCTTCCCACTCGGAAAGAAATAGTGTACGCCAAGAAGCGAGATTATCCAAGTGGAAGTGCTCCGGAGCCAAAACTTTCTAGCCTGTTGCCAATCCACGCTAGTCGACGTTGAGGAGGCAGTAGCATGGCGGATAGTCCTGCAGGGAAGCTAGGCGAGGCGGCCGCTCACCGTGGAGCCTGTTCGTTGTCAGTCGAGGATGGAGAAGAGGGTAGGAACGGGGGAGTGCCTGTTTCGGGGTGCGGAGATGATACAGGGGCAACTCCCGAGAAGGGCACGGAGCACGGGAGACAAGGTTGGGGCGGTTCGGGAGATACAGATCAGTGGCGAATGAAGCATTAACGTTCCGGCTGATTCAGCCTAAGCAGTCTGCGGTCGAAGAAACCGCATGGAGAAAGCATGCAGAGGCGATCGCAAAGTCACTGCCGAGAAGACCGCCGCGAGGCGGTTTGCGGTCAAGCAGAGCACGGAAGTCCGTAATTTGGTCAGCAGCGGAAATTCCGCGCAACGTCAGTCACCGAGTCCGCTTCCGAGGTTCGTGTTGCCTACAGAACGTGGAGACCAGGGGGCAGTGGGCTCTGACAGTCCGCCCCTTCATCGGCCGTTTTTGCCCCAGGAGAGGGGTCCTGAAGGTGACGGGCAGGGAGATAAGGCGGCGACCGGCGGTGTCCCGGGTGTTCGTTCGAAAAGGGACCGACGCTCCGACCTATCCAGCCCAAGGATACGACTTTCCAAGACCTAAGACGAACGGCGCAATTTGCAGCATCGATTGCATGGGGTTTGCCCAAGCTCCGTCGGGGACCGGTTCGGCGGCCAAGGGCACAGGTGGGTGTGGACGATGGCGCAGCAGAGGCAGCGGACGGCTCGCTGCGCGGACAGAGGCAGTCCCGGAGGCGGGAGAAGAGAGCCCGTCTTCCTAGCCGGGATGGGCGCCCGATAAAACAGGTCCGAAGTGGAATCGGAAGGCATAGGAGACGGGAGCTGCAGGCCGAAGACCTGGCGAGTGTGCTGCGCTTTTTGGAGGAAGACTTTGCCTTGAAGGAGAGATTGTCTAACGATCAGACGTGGTGCACGCCAATACCGCTCGAGAGGAAGGTGTCGACGGTGCGAGACTTCTATCAGGCGTTCCACGATGCGAGCACGTTGCCGATACGGACCTGCATGGTGTGCTACCGCAAGTGTACGAGAGGAGAGTTGAGGGAGATTACATGGGATCATTGGCTGTCAAGTTGCGTACCAAAGGGCGGCCGCTCACCATTTTCATGCCGGAGTTGCTTTCCTGAGGGCGAGTCCGTGTCGGTGTGCGCCGAGTGTGGCCGATGCCTGGCGCGCAGGAGCCTGTCGCCGGCGATCCACCTTCACAGTCGCCTTGGCTGCGAGCACATGTTCCCCGATGAGCTCAAGGGACTGACGCCGGTCGAAGAGAAGCTCATCTCGCTGAACTCATGTTACGGGTTTGTCACGAGATATAGCATTCCGGGCGGGCAGAGGCAGAGCGTGAAGTATCCGAGGCATGTCAGGGCCACATCACGGTGTTTCCGAACAATGTGCAGGAGCTGGCCACCAAAGTGCTCCCGCACCCCCTTTGCAAGCACTGGACGAGATCCACATCTCGTGGCAGGGCGCGGAGAAGCCGGCACCGAGCGACCTGTCGAGTCTCTTGTCGGTGAGGCGGCGGGTGGTCGAGGGCCCTTGTCTGGCTGAAGCGGAACAACCCCACTACGCCGAGATCGAGATCGACGCGGCGGAGATGGAGAGCTGGGAAACTCGATACACGGGGTACCGTCGTCGGTGTGCGATCGTATGGAGCGGAACGAGCCGTCTGGGTGGGAGAAAGCGCGGACGGCGCACGTTGTGCCGCCCACGGAACGCGCCGTGGACGAGGAGGGGCCGGTGGAGATCGAGGAGCTCTTCGCCCTGCTCAACCAAGGACAAGAAGCCGGCGGCCAGGGTGAAGGTCACGGGCCCAACGGAGAAGGCGCGGTTCGCGATGGAAGTGACGCCTGCCCCGACCAGAACGTTCCAGCGATCAACGAGGTGACGTCTTCTGGCATGTTCGCGCTCGACGGACCGCCAGACGTCGCGGACGTGGAGAAGCTGCAGTTTGCCTGTGACGCTGTTGGTGAAGGTGCCGACGACGGCCGTGCGGGCCCGAGAGCGTGGGTCGGGTCCCTAGCCGGGGGGGTTCGGGGGCGTGGCGACGGTGGTTGTGAGCCATACATCCGGGTTTCGCGGGGTGAGTTTACCGATTCCTTTGAGGCGTCCTTCTTTGCCAGGACGTTCCCGACCCTGTTCCCATTTGGCGTTGGGGACCAAGGCTGGTTGAAGAGACCATGGTCGACGCGGGAAGGTCACGGCCAACTTGCGAGGCAGGGCTGTCGAGGCAGAGGCGGCCGCGGAGACCCGTATCGTCTCGAAGCTTGAACCTTCAGGCGTGGGCCGAGATCGTGCTCCGGCGCCATGGTGGTCGATTTGCACTGCACCACATCTTCGCATTTCTCGTCTTCAACATGGGGTGCGGTCGAGGAACCGCCGGGTCAGCATGTTGAGTGTGGGAGGAAGAACTTCCGCAAGGTAGAGCGCATCGTGCGTTCGATGACCACAGAAAGGCTAGCGGCGGCGAGGGTCTAGTTGGAGAGCTCGGGTAAGACGACCGATGGTGACGTGAAGGAGCTTCTCAGGAGCCTCTCGCTTTACGGCCACCGGCAGCCCATTTCGAGAGAGGTCCGTCTCAATATGCGGCGGAAAATCCAGTCGCTCATCGTCGGATATGGCGTGCCGGCCATCTGGTTCACCATCAACCCGAACGACATTACGAACCCGGTGAAGCTGCGACTGGCGGCATACCGCACACGCGATCCCGACGCGGCCGAGGAGTTCTTAGAAGGCCTTGGGGATGCGTATAAGCGGGCACGGCTGGCGATATCGGATCCCATGAGCTCGGCCGTGTTCTTCCACCGCGAGATGAAGCTGTTCTTCGATCATTACGTGAAGGTCGGTGAAGAGTCGGTATTCGGGCGCATCGGCAAGTACTATGGCGCCGTGGAGACGAACGAACGAGGGCGCTTCATGTTCACGGCTTGCTCTGGCTGCACGGGAACGCGCATCTCAGCTCGATGCTTGCCGACATCCACGGGGAGGATCAGGCGGCGTATCGCGAGCGAATCGTCCGATACATCGATAGCGTCTTCTCAGAGGTAAGAATGCCTACCTAAGATGTGCCACCGGGAGCCTGAAGTACTCTTCTGATGGCCAAGTGGGGCCGGGTTGACGTGCAAGGCAGGATCTGGACCAGGAAAGTTTTTGCGCCGTGCAAGCGGAGCGATCTGTGACAGGCGGTATTGGTTCGCTGCTGGACAACGCCGCGCAGTTCTCGGCCGCGTTTATCGAGGAGGCCAACTTCTGTGCCGGCGCGACGCAGGTGCACACGCATAGCCCGACCTGTGTGAAGTATTCCTTGGGCAAAGGAGGGCGGAAGGGGACCTCTGCCGGTTCAAGGCGCCATGGAGGTTAGTCGACAAGACCGCCCTCACGGCAGACGGGGTGCTGCAGATCCGGAGGACACACAGCATGGTCAATCGATGGAACGAGGCTATTGCTGTCGGGCTCCGGCACAACCATGATATTTCCTTCATTGCGACGCAGCGCAAGACAATGGCCCTCATCTATTATGTCACGAACTACGCGACCAAGGTGGAGGACCCGGTGTGGAAGCGTGTGGCGGCCGCGGCCGAGCTCCTGGCCGCCTCAACAGGTGATGGCACGGCCAACGGAGGGCGGGACGGTGGCGGAGACGCTGCCACCGATGACCCTGTCAAGGGAACAGGACGCGACAGTTCCTGATGAGAGTGGCGAACCGCGTGTTCACGGAGCGTCCGCTATCACAGGTCGAGGTCGTCGCTCACCTTCTCGGATATCCGGCCGAGTTCACCGACAGCAGCGCGTGGGCGTACCTGAACTGTTCTCTGCTGTACTGGGAAGTCTTTCGGCGATGGCGGCATCTCCGAGAAGCCAGTGGCGCTGCGGCTATGGATGACACCTTGGATGAGTCGGTCGTCGTCGAAGAAGAAGGCCTGAGAGTCTCCCACGTCGAGGCGTACCAGCACCGGGGAGAGCTGCTGAAAGGCCTATGCCTGTATGACTACATATCGATCGTCAGACTGAAACGCATCGGCAACGACGAGCTGGGCGGCAGGGAGATGTCTTTCGAGGATGGATGGGCGCCGGGACGACGCTGGGTTCAGGTGCTCAGGCGGCCGGGCAAGCACGCTACCGTCTGCCTCGACGGCTACCTGAGCAAGGACTTCACCTACGATGACGAGTCGTGCTACCGGAGGTGTGTATGGCAACTGCTCTGTCAGCGGGCATTATCGGAGAGGCTAACCCACCCCTGAAGGGCAGCCGTGCAGCATCTTGCGCTGTTCGTGCCGTGGAGTCCTTCCTGGGCGAAGGAACAGGTGAGATCAACAGCATCTGGGCGCGGGCTCGAGACGCTATGGCCCCGAGAATATCATGTCTCGTCGACAACGTGCAGCTGCTTCGACGATCCGCCGAAGACGCAAAACGCGACGCCAAGCAATGGGCAGCCTCGTCCGGCGATGGCGACCCGACGGTCGCACACGTCGAGGAGGGTGGAGCAGGCGAGGCGGGCGCGGAGTCTGCAGCGACATATCAGCCCAACAGCATCGGAGACGCAACGCGGCTCATCGACGTCGTCCGAGGTGCAGTGGGAGCGAATCAGGTGACGGCCAAGTCGCCGGAGCTCATGGCAATGATACAGCAGCTCTGTCGGTTTCAGCAATCGGCGCTGCGCTCGACGGCCGAGCTCGAGGCCACGGCGCTGATCGAACGAGGAGAGGCGGTTAAGCATGCCAGGGCGGGTATTTTCCGGGGCCGCACTACCGCCGCAGGATCAGGTCAAGGCTATCAAGTCGCAGCAGGTAAGTGCCTCGAAGGAGAGGGAGAGGATGATCCAAGGGATACAAAGCACGCCCGCCGCCTGGGAAAGCGATCGCCGCGCAGCGTTGCGAAGGGTGATGACCGGTTTCGGGGAGGACGAGGTCGAAATGACGATGGCCGACTCCGACGAGACCGCTATCGACGCAGGGGCGGGAATGGACGTTCAGTTTGGCCCATCAACCTCCTTCCTCGCGGCGGGCAAGGTGTTGGCAACACGGCTGACGCTGAACAAGAGGCAGTCCATCGCTTTTCTGATAATATGCCGCCAGCTCGATTTGATGCAGCAGACCGACGGGGCGATGCCTGCCAGCTGCGCCAGTTCGTCGGTGGCGAGGGCGGTACCGGCAAGTCGCGAATCATCGAGGCACTCGTCGAGCTGTTCAGTAAAAGAGCCTTTCGAATCGTCTGCTGATCACGGCGACGTCGGGGACTGCGGCGGCGCGGATCAACGGCATCACGATCCACTCCGCCTGCGGGTTCACTAAAGACCAAGGGCGGGGCGCGAACATGGTCAAAGACCTTGACGGGTGCGGCTGCCGAAACAGGCGGAGCGGTTCATCCACGGCCAGTCTCGAATGGATTGGCAGGAGAAGGATGTGCTCGTCATCGACGAGGTGAGCATGCTCGGGGCGCGGACGCTGCACGCCGTGAACGAGCGGCTTCGCCGGCTTCGCGGATCGCGGCAAGATTTCGGGGGGATCCCCATCGTCCTCTTCTGCGGAGATTTTCAGCAGTTCCGGCCGGTCCAAGAGAGGTCGATCGTCCTGCCTAGCGCGGCCATCTCGTGGGACGTAGACAACTCGTTCAAGGCCGAGCAGCGTCACCAGCACGACAAAGCGCACGCACTGTGGAAGAGGTTCACGACGGTCGTCATGCTGGACGAGCAGATGCGCGCCGCCGGCGACCCGGAGCTGCAGAGGCTGCTGAAGCGGATCCGTCTAGGCGTGCAGGATCGGACGGATCTAAACCTCCTCAACTCAAGGTGCTACCGGGAGGAAGGCGGATCCCTTGGGAGACGGGCATCACCGTGGTGACGCCGCTCAATAGGAATCGGTGGAACCTGAACATGGAGGCGAGCCTGGCGTTCCGGGTCCAGCAGCGGTCGACGATGCGCATTTTCATCTCCGAGCACAAGTGGAAGGAGGAGCTGCCGACGGAGGAAGAGGCGATCATGATACTCAACCAGGGCGACGATAGCGCGATCCCGGTGCCGGCCGTCTTCATGTTCGTGGCCGGGATGCCCATCGTCGTGAACCACAACACCCACCAGGGGCTGAAGCTAGTGAACGGCGCGAGCTACTCGGCGGTGGAGGTCATTGTCGACAAGGCGTACCCGGGGCATCGGATCTCGGCCGATATGACGATCCACTTCGGGCCGCCGGCGGGATCATTCTCGAATCGGAGACGACGAGATATCTCCACTTCGTCGGGATGCCGCCGGGCACGATCTTGTTGACACCCATGACCGTTAAGATACAGTGCCAGCGAAAAAGGCCGTGGCAACGCAACGACGTCAGCCGAAAGGGTTTGCCGTGCGCAGCAGCGTTCGCGTGCACGGACTACAAGGTGCAGGGCAAAACGCTGGAGCGCGTGGCCCTCGAGCTGCGAGGGACACGGACGACGAAGATGGATGGAACGGTGGTGCCCTCGCAGTGCGACCCGTACGGCCTGTACGTGCAGCTATCGCGCTGCCGAACTCTAGACGGCATCATGCTCGTGTCCAAGGTGCGGGACAGAGACTTGGTGGGCAACCGGGTCCCCGAGGAGATGACTGCCGCACAGGCCAGGCTCGAGGTACTGAGCGAGAGGACCGTTGAGGAGGCGTTGCGCTGGCTGGACGGTGATGCTGAAGAGTCAAGGCGGCCGCGCTAGGTGACGCGATGAAGAGTTCGGCAGGCGGGAAGAGTCGGCAGGCGGCAGACAGGGTGGGAGGCGCCTAGTGGTGGGATAAGGCACGCGAAAAGGCAACAGAAGCCGGGGGAAGGGCAGCGACCAACGAGGAGGGAGGCAAGGAGGGACCAATCACAAGGGACCAATCAAGGGGCGGAGAACTTTTGGGGGGAGAGGGCGGGGTCTGCGGGGCACGTTATTAGAAGGCCTTTCGTTCCTCAAGGCAAACCCTCATTATTCGGGAAACTTATGGATTGATGTAGAGTCAGCCTCCGGCTGAATTAGGACGACCATGGGGTCCGGTGAGCCAATACCGCACGACAGGAAGGTGTCGACGGTGCGGGATTTTTATCAGGCGTTCCACGATGCGAGCACGTTGCCGATACGGACCTGCATGATGTGCTACCGCAAGCGTACGAGAAAAGAGCTGAGGGAGATCAGATGGGATCAATGGCTGTCAAGCTGCGTGCCAGAGGGCGGCCGCTCACCATTTTCATGCCGGAGCTGCTTTCCCGAAGGCGAGCCCGTGTCGGTGTGTGCGGAGTGTGCCCGATGCCTGGCGCGCGGGAGTCTGTCGCCGGCGGTCCATCTTCACACTCGCCTTGGCTGTGAGCACATGTTCCTGACGAGCTCAAGGGACTCACGCTGGTCGAAGAGAAGCTCGTCTCGCTCAACTCCTGCTATGGGTTTGTCACGAGATATAGCATTCCGGGCGGGCAGAGGCAGGCCGTGAGGGATCCGAGGCACGTCAGGGCCACATCACAGTGTTTCCCAACAACGTGCAGGAGCTGGCGACCAAGGTGCTCCCGCACCCCCTTTTGCAAGCACTGGACGAGATCCACGTTTCGTGGCAGGGCGTGGAGAAGCCGGCACCGAGCGACCTGTCGAGTCTCTTGTCGGTGAGGCGGCGGGTCGTCGAGAGGGCTCTTGTTTGGCTGAAGAGGAGCAACCCCACTACGCCGAGATCGAGATCGACGTGGCGGAGATGGAGAGTTGGGAGACCCGATAGACGGGGTGCCGGCCTTGGTGTATGATCGCATGGAGCGGAACGAGCCGTCCGCATGGGAGAAAACGCGGACGGCGCACGTTGTGCCGCCCACGGAGCGCGCCATGGACGACGAGGGGTCGGTGGAGATCGAGGAACTCTTCGCTCTGCTCAACCAAAGGCAGGAAACGGGAGGCGAGGCTGAAGGGCACGGGCCCAACGAAGAAGGCGCGGGTCGTGATGGAGTTGGTGCTAGCCCCGATCAGAACGTTCGACCAATCAACGAGGTGACGTCTTCCGGCATGTTTGGGCTGGACGGACCGCCAGACGTGGCGGATGTCGAGAAGCTGCGGTTTGCCTGTGACGCTGTTGGCGCAGGTGCCGACGACGGCCGCGCGGGCGAGAACGTGGGTCGGATCCTCGGTGGGGTCGAGGGCGTGGCGACGATGGCAGTGAGCCATACATTCGAGTCTCGCGGGGATGAGTTTGCCGACTCCTTTGAGACGTCCTTCTTCGCCAGAACGTTCCCGACCCTGTTCCCATTTGGCGTTGGGGACCAAGGCTGGCCGAAGAGGCCATAGCCGAGGCGGGAAGGCCCTTACCAACTTGCGAGGCACCGGTAGAGCTGCTGAGGCAGGGGCGGCAGCGGGAGACATCGTATCCTCCCGAAGCTTGAACCTCCGGATTTGGGCCGACATCGTGCTCCGGCGCCATGGTGGCCGGTTTGCGTTGCACCACATATTTGCATTTCTCGTCTTCAACATGGGGGTGCGGTCGAGGAACCGCCGCGTCAGCATGCTGAGTGTGGCGAGGAAGGACTTCGGCAAGGTCGAGCGCGTTGCCCGCTCGATGACCGCGCAAAGGTTAGCGGCGGCGAGGGTCGAGTTGGAGAGCTCGGGCAAGACGACCGATGAGGGCGTGAAGGAGCTTCTCAGGAGCCTCTCGCTGTACGGCCACCGGCAACCCATGTCGAGAGGTTCGGCTCAATATGCGGCGGAAAATCCAGTCGCTCATCGTTGGCTACGGCGTTCCGGCCATCTGGTTCACCATCAACCCAAACGACATTACGAACCCGGTGAAGCTGCGACTGGCGGCATATCGGACACGCGATCCCGGCGCGGCCGAGGAGTTCCTAGAAGGCCTTGGGAGTGCGTACAAGCGGACAAGGCTGGCCATGTCCGATCCGATGAGCGCCGCCGTATTCTTCCACCGGGAGATGAAGCTGTTCTTCGATCATTACGTGAAGGTCGGAGAAGAGTCGGTATTCGGGCGCATCGGCAAGTACTATGGCGCTGTGGAGACCAACGAACGAGGGCGCTTCATGTTCACGGCTTGCTCTGGTTGCACGGAAACGCGCATCTCAGCTCGATGCTTGCCGACATCCACGGGGAGGATCAGGCGGCGTATCGCGAGCGAATCATACGATACGTCGATAGTGTCTTCTCCGAGGTAAGAATAGCTAAGACGTGTCACTGAGAACCTGAATTGCTCGTCCGATGGACAAACGGGGCCAGGCTGACGTGCAAGATAGGATCTGGATCAGGAAGGGTTCTGCGCCGTGCAAGCGGAGCGATCTGTGACGTCCGATATTTCCTCCCTGCTGGACAACACCGAGCAGTTTTCGGCCGCATTTGACGAGGAGGCCAACTTCTGTGCCGGCGCTACACAGGTTCACACGCATAGCCCGACCTGTGTCAAGTATTCCTTGGGCAAAGGAGCGCGGAAAGGAATCTATGCCGGTTTAAGTCTCCATGGAGGTTGGTCGACAAGACCGCCATCACGGCAGACGGGGTGTTGCAGATCCGGAGGACTCACAGCATGGTCAATCGATGGAACAAGGCTATCGCTGTTGGGCTCCGGCACAACCACGACATTTCCTTCATTGCGACGCAGCGCAAGACCATGGCCCTTATGTATTATGTCACGAACTACGCGACGAAGGTGGAGGACCCGGTGTGGAAGCGTGTGGCGGCCGCGGCCGATCTCCTGGCCGCCTCAACGGGTGACGGCACGGCCAACGGAGGACAGGACGACGGTGGAGGTGCTGTTGGCGATGACGCCGCCAAGGGAACAGGACGCGACAGTTCTTGATGAGGGTGGCGAATCGTGTGTTCACGGAGCGTCCGCTATCTCAGGTCGAGGTCGTCGCTCATCTTCTTGGATATCCGGCCGAGTTCACCAACAGCAGCGCCTGGGCGTACCTGAACACATCTCTGCTGTACTGGGAAGTCTTTCGACGGTGGCCGTATCTCCGACGAGCAAGTGGCGCGGCGGCCATAGATGATACTCTGGATGAGTCGGTCGTTGTCGAAGAAGCAGGCCTGAGGATCTCCCACGTTGAGGCGTACCAGCACCGGGAGAGCTCCTGCGAGGGCTATGCTTATACGACTACATATCGGTCGTTAGACTAAAACGCACCAGTAAGGATGAGAGCTGTGCGGCCTGGGGAGGTGCCCTTCGAGGATGGATGGGCGCCAGGAGACGCTGGGTCCAGGTGCTCAGGCGGCCGGGCAAGCATGCTACCGTCTGCCTCGATGGCTACCTGAGCAAGGACTTCGGCCACAACGACGACGAGGAGTCGTGCCACCGGAGGTGTGTATAGCAACCGCCCTGCCGGCAGGCATCATCAGAGTGGCTAACCTCCCCTCCCCTTAAAGGGCAGCCGTGCAGCATCTTGCGCTATTTGTGCCGTGGGAGTCCTTTCTGTGCGAAGAAACAGGTGAGATCAATAGCATCTGGGAGCGGGCGCGAGAGGCGCTGGCCCCGAGAATATCATGTCTCGTCGACAACGTGCAGCTGCTTCGACGATCAGCCGAAGACGCAAAGCGCGACGCCAAGCAATGGGCGGCCTCATCCGGCGATGGCGATTCCACGGTCGCCCACGTCGAGGAGGGCGAGACAGGCGAGGCGGGCGCAGAATTTGCAGCGACGTATCGGTCCAACAACATCGGAGACGCAACGCGCCTGATCGACGTCGTCCGAGGCGCAGTGGGCACGAATCAGGTGACGGCCAAGTCGCCGGAGCTCATGGCAATGATGCGGCAGCTCTGTCGATTCCAGCAATCGGCGCTCTGCTCAACGGCCGAGCTCGAGGCCATCGCGATTCCCGAACAAGGGTTGAGGTGCATAAGCATGCCAGGGCGGGTATTTTCCGGGGCCGCACTACCGCCGCAGGATCAGGTCAAGGCTATCAAGTCGCAGCAGATAAGTGCGTCGAGGGAAAGGAGAGAATGATCCAAGGCGTACAAACCACAGTCGCAGTCCGGGAAAGCGATCGCCGAGCTGCGTTGCGGAGGGTGATGACCGGCTTCGGGGAGGACGACGTCGAAATGACGACAGCCGACTCCGACGAGACGGCTAGCGACGCAGAAGCGGGAATGCGCGTCCAGCTTGGCCCATCGACCTCCTTCTTCGCGGCGGGCAAGGAGTTGTCAACACGGCTAACGCTGAACAAGAGGCAGTCGATCGCTTTCCTAATAATATGCCGCCAGCTCGATTTGATGCGACAAACGAATAGGGCGATGCCGGCCAGCTCTGCCAGTTCGTCGGCGGCGAGGGGGGCACCGGCAAGTCGCGGATCATTGGGGCACTCGTCGAGCTGTTCAGTGGGAAGAGCCTTTCGAATCGTCTGCTGATCACGGCGACGTCAGGGACTGCCGCGGCGCAGATCAACGGCATCACGATCCACTCCGCCTGCGGGTTCACTAAAGACCAAGGGGGGGCGGCGCGAACACAGCCAAGGACCTTGACGGGGTGCGGCTGACAAAACGGGCGGAGCGGTTCATCCACGGCCAGTCTCGGATGGACTGGCAGGAGAAGGACGTGCTTGTCATCGACGAGGTGAGCATGCTCGGAGCGCGGACGCTGCACGCCATAAACGAGCGACTCTGTCGGCTTCGCGGATCGCAGAAAGATTTCGGGGATCCCCATCGTCCTCTTCTGCGGAGACTTTCAGCAGTTCCGGCCGGTCCAAGAGAGGTCGATCGTCCTGCCGAGCGCGGCCATCTCGTGGGACGTAGACAACTCGTTCAAGGCCGAGCAGCGGCACCAGCACGACAAAGCGCACGCGCTGTGGAAGAGATTCACGACGGTCGTCATGTTGAACGAGCAAATGCGCGCCGCCGGTGATCCGGAATTGCAGGGGCTGCTGAAGCGGATCCGGCAGGGTGTGCAGGACCGCACGGATCTGGACCTCCTCAACTCAGGTGCTACCGCGAGGGCAGGCGGATCCTTGGGAGACTGGCATCACCGTGGTGACGCCGCTGAACAGGAATCGGTGGAACCTAAACATGGAGGCAAGCTTGGCGTTCCGGGTCCAGCAGCGGTCGACGATGCGCATCTTCATCTCCGAGCACAAGTGGAAGGAGGGCCTGCCGACCGAGGAAGAAGCGATCATGGTACTCAATCAAGGCGACGATAGCGCGATCCCCGTGCCGGCCGTCTTCATGTTCGTGGCCGGGATGCCGGTCGTCGTGAACCACAACACCCATCAGGGGCTGAAGCTGGTGAACGGCGCCGGCTACTCGGCGGTGGAGGTCATTGTCGACAAGGCGTCCCCAGGGCATCGAATCTCGTCCGACATGACGATCCACTTCGGGCCGCCGGCGGGATATTACTGGAATCGGCGACGACAAAGGACCTCCACTTCGTCGGGATGCCGCCGGGCACGATCTTGTTAACGCCGATGAGCGTCAGGATACACTGCCAACGAAAGCGGCCGTGGCAGCAGAACGACGTCAGCCGGAAGGGATTGCCGTGCGCAGCAGCCTTCGCCTGCACGGACTACAAGGTGCAGGGCAGAACGCTAGAGCGCGTGGCCCTGGAGCTGCGGGGGACACGGACGACGAAAGTCGATGGAAGGGCCGTGCCCTCGCAATGCGACCCGTACAGCTTATATGTGCAGCTATCGCGCTGTCGAACGCTAGACGGCATCACGCTCGTGTCCAAGGTGCGGGAGAGAGACTTGGTGGGCAACCGAGTCCCCGAAGAGATGACCGCCGCGCAGGCCAGGCTGGAGGTGCTAAGCGAGAGGACTGTCGAGGAAGCTTTGCGTCGGTCGGATGGCGACGCTGAAGAGTCAAGGAGAGTTGTCAGGGTGAGGTGACGAGGGGGAGAAGACGGAGGAGCGCGCCGGCGGGCAAGAAGACAAGGGCACTGGGCAGCAGCGATCAACGAGGGCGACTTTTAGACTTGAAGGAAGAACCCGCTAGAAAGGCATGAACGAAAAGGGCAAAGACAAAAGACGCAAGTTTTAGACACAATAAGAAAACCGGCGGACGAAAGGAAAAAGGTTGGCATTGGCATTGGCAAGGGTAAACAGGAGTATAAACGGGGAAACAGGGCAAGGCATGAGAGGGGCAAGAGAAGGCGGCAGCGACCAATGATGAGGGAGGGACGGAAGGGTCGGCGACCAATCACACGGGATCTTTTATTCCGAAAGAGGAAATAAATCAGCCAATCAGAGGCGGAGGATGTGGGGGTGAAGCAGTCTGGGGCCTTTTTTCCCCGCGCGCTAATGAAGTCCTTTCGTTCCTCAAGGCACTAGCACATTTGTACTCATTATCCCGCCGTTACATAAGTATGTCACTGAAAATTTGGTTGCCGACCACCATCGCCAGTGTCCCTATGCCCTGAATGGTCCTGTCTTGTCTCTGTCTGTCGCCGTATGGCGCTGTCTGTCGCTGTATGGCGCTGTCTGTCGCTGTATGGCGCTGTCTGTCGCTGTATGGCGCTATATGGCACTGCGTGGCAGGGCGTGGCTGTGTGGCGCCGTGGGTCGCTGTATGGCGCTGTATGTCGCTGTATGGCGCCGTGGGTCGCTGTATGGCGCTGTATGTCGCTGTATGGCGCTATATGGCGCAGGGCGTGGCTGTGTGGCGCCGTGGGTCGCTGTATGGCGCTGTATGGCCCTGAGTAGCGTCCTAGGGCCCCGGGGCGTGGTGACCTGTGTGGCGCCGTATGTCGCTGTTTGGCGCTGTATCCCTTGGGCTGTGCGGGAGGAGCAAGGGTTACGGACCCACGGTATGTAGGTACATCGTAGGTACATCGAAGGCGCGCGTAAAGTTAACAAATAAGCCTCCTATGGGAATGTATTAGTCTATTGTACTCATCTAGCTAGCTTACGTACACAGTCACGTGTGCTGCTGAGGACGGCTGAGGCCATATAACTAGCATCGTGGCCTCCTCCCCCTTTTCGATAGACAATCCTTATAGACGATTATAACACACTAGTTACCTCTATTATCTATGCATGCATGCATTGAGACCTACTAACACCTCTATAGCTAATTCTACATATAATTGATTCTAGCATTTCTGTCTTATATCACGCTATCACCTATCGAAGCAACTGCTGCCCGAATTCGCGTAGAAGGCTAAAGCATCGTTATTATGCTTTCAACGGTAGGCCAGGAGCTTTAACAATGCATTCGCCGGCGGCCGACAATATAACAGCCATATACACGGCTGATATAGCAAATATTTGGCGAGTAGCTGGTTAAAGAGCTGGCCGTGCCGTCCGTCATAGCCGATTATAATGATTAAATGGGCAGTATAGATAGTAGTGGCTATTAGAGCAGGCGAGGGCCCTGGACATAGTTGGCGGGGGGAGTTGGTGGGCACTCGTGTGGTCCTTCTCCTTAAGACTGACTGCTCTTGTGAGAGTCAGCTTCGTGGGCAGCCGAGATAGAATCGTTATACCAACCAACGCGACTAGCGGCACCACCTTATAAAGGAGGTTTTCTAACGTTACGATAAAGACGGCGCCTTAGGGCAGTTATTTCGAGCCGGCGATATATAGTATTGCTAATAATATAACAATAAAGTAGTATACTATAGTATATACTATATAATACGTGATTTCCTATATTATACTAATATAATATGCTCGCCGTTATATTATAACTATATAATATAAGGCTATCTATACTAGCAATATATTACTTATATTATTTATATTATTTAGTAGCTATTCGCCTTTCCGTTCCCGTAATTCGCGCTAATATAATAACGCGTAAAAGAAAACGCGTAAATATAAGTATGTTCGATACATTATTTTTTGTTTAGCGGACCTCTAGGCTATAAAAGTTTCCTATTAGCGCACGGAAACGCGTAAATATATATATAAATCCAGACCTATAGGGTAGCGGCTCGCCGTCTATATACTATTTTCCTCCTTAACCCTGCTTCTCCTACCCTAGGACTTATAAGCAATCTCGATGCCTTAATAATACCTGCCTATTATTTAAATATCGCCGCGATAGGATTCGTTAATATTAGACGAATACTTAGAGATTTCTAGCTTATAGTTATATAATCTAGATAAGACCTAAACTACTTAATGCTAATCGTCGCGAACTCGTATAGCCTCTATAACCCCTTCGGCTACGCTAAGAATATTATAGGTCTTTTCTTATATACTAGACGAGGATATAGAGATAAAATACTATAATTAGCGGACCGGAAAAGAAGAATAGCGCTATAAATACTATAATAAAACGTATTACTATTTTAGTAGAACTACGGCCTTAGCTAAGCACCTTACGGATCCTCCTCTTAACGGTTACGGCCTCTTAAAAGGCGCGCTATAAATAGCTAAAGTTACGAATATATAAACTATTCTTAAGCTAGCTTATATTATAGCTAAAGAATATCCTTAAAAACGCTATTAGCTTAACGATTAATCTAGAGACTTAATCGATCTAGACTAGCTTAAAGCTTTATACGTAAGGTTTATTATATCTTATTCTCTCCTACTTAGGCTTATAAAATACCTAGAATTCTAAGCATTCTTAGCTTACCTTATCGCCGATATCGATACTTAGCTTCTAGATATATATAAGACTATTAAGAAATAGATTATATAGTAGTACGAAGGTTAAAGGGAGAAGGTTAAGTAGCGTATTTAGTTAGTAAAGTTAAAAATCTATATTAGCTACGACCTATAGACTTCCCTTAACTCTTTAGCTATCTTAGGCGTAGTTACTTATTACGTTATAGAAGATAGTTAGTTAGAATACTATATCTTAGCTTTAAAAGACATCGATAGTAAGTATAATAGATATTACCTTACGATAGTAATTTTAAAAGTAGTTAATAACTAAGGGTTTACTTTTAACCTTAGATATTTTATAATAGATAATATAGGCAATAACGATATAATAATAAGATCTCTTTCCCTTAGTAAGTATAGCGTACTATTTCTTCTAACTAGCCTTAATATTTATAGGCCTTCTACGTCGATATAATATCTAATATAATCCTAAATCTTACTAACTCCGCTACTAAGGTTATATTATTAACCTTACCGCTAAAGCTTTCCTCTTTATTACCGATAATAAGAAGCTTTAAGACGACGAACGTAATACGTATAATATAATACTAAAAGAGATTAAGGCATAGCGGAAAAAGGGTCCCCTTAGTAAGCTCTATAACTTTATAGTTTTCGTCTAAAATAGTATTTAGCGTTACTAAAAGTTTCTAGCTATTAGCTATAATTATAAGCTTACGCGAGATAACGATATAAGGTAAAGTTCGTAGTATACTATACTATAAGCGGCTTTATATCTTAAAGGCGTAGTCGAGGGATATTTTAATAAATAGGTAGAAGTAGATTATACTAGAGACGAGCTCTCTCCTAGGGAGTAGGTTATCCTTAAGAAGATTAAGTCTTTCTTAAAGAAGCTTAAAATAATAATAAAGGCCCTTAAGTCGTCGTTTATAACTCTTAATAATATCCTCTTAGCTATAGACTTTATATTAGCGTAATTTAAAGTAGGAAAAGAGGTATATATCGACGATCTAATTATAGTACTAATATATAACTTAGGCTAGGCGAAGATAGATAAGTACTATTATCTTACTAACGAATCGCCTACCTATATCGCTACGATTATACTTTACCCTTTATATAAATAGCACTATATATATAAAAACTAAAAGGAGTAGGCTAACTCGTTAAAGAAGCTAATAGAGATATAGTAGGATAATATTAAATATAGTAAATACTACTTAACTACTAGTAAAATAAGGGTACCCTTAATAGAGGTATTATTAATATAGTTTATATATCTTTATCTTACTAATAGATAATTATAAACCTATAGAGCCGCCTTCTTTATCTAAGGTTCCGTTAATAACTATAAATAAGTTCTTAAATTAAAGAAATAAGCACCTATAACTAGTATATATTATAGACGAGTACGAGCGATATTATAAGTCTAAATAGGTTTATAGGTTTATAAGCGCCCTTATATAGTAGCTAGAGGAAATATAGTAAAAGAACTACCTATACCTAAGTAAAATAGCTATAGATATACTATTAATTCCCGTAATATTTACTAAGCCTAAAAGACTCTTCTCTAGGGCAAAAATAACTATTATAGATTATCGAAATCGACTTAGGAGTAATATAATTAAAGTATTAAAGTACTTAAAGTTATAGTTTAGGATATAGGGTTTTTAAGGTAACGATATTTTAGTAACGATAGTTAAATAATAAGGGTTATATAGGATATATAGGATATATTATTTTACTAGCAATATATTAGGTTACTAGTAATATAATACTATCGGCTAGTATAAGCACCGCTATTAATAGGTTACCTAAAGGATTAAGGGAGGGCTACCTAAAGGATTATTATAAGGCTATATATCGGGGACCTATAAAGACCTTATATATAGGGCTAGTTTAGTGCCTATATAAGTTACCTAAGGGTCCCTCTAACTATAGTATAAATAGGGCCCTATAGCCGCTTCTTTCTAGCTAGATTATATATCTTTATCCTTTCTTATACTGCCCCTACCTTATAAGTACTAGATTAATAGTCTATTAATAGGAGCGTTTTAAAATCTAGAGAAAGTATAGCTTTATTAGTAAACTTTATAATTTCTATATTTAGGTAAATAAAAGTAACTAAAGGCGGGAGTAGCTAAAACGGTATATTTTATAGGCTTACGAGGAAGGCAGTATTAAACTACTCTATACTAAAGTCTTAGTTAACGGCGGAATCCGCTAGAACTCTATATATATAATAATTTAAAGGGCAGTTAAGCTCTATTATATAATTAATCTATTCTTCCTTAACTATTACTATAGTAGCGTAGGGTACGATATTTTATAAGATATACTAACCCTATAAGATTAGATTAACTTATACTATTTTCTTAATATCTTAAAGCCTTTTAAAGATCTAATAAAACGTATAGAGGGCCGAGCTAATAAAGCTAGCCTAGAAGGATTATATAGCTCCCTTTATAAAACAATTAAATTATTTAATATCCTCTTTAAAAAGCTCTAAGAGGCTAGAAGATTTACCGATAACTATCCTAATATAGTTTTAATATATTATTCCTATATAATCGATACTACTTATATTAAGCTAGAAGAGTACTTTAGCCTTACCGATACTACCCTAGCTTATTAATACGCTATTATATTATATCTAGTAAATAAGTTTACTTACTTCGAACTTAAGTAGAGTTATAATAAGTAGTAGATTAATAAGGCAAAGAGTATAGTTTAAGAAGTTTTCGTAGAATATAAAGACGTATATATAGAAGCGGACGCTATAGACTATAAGGAGGCTTCGTCGCTAGCCCTAAGAGAAGTTATCGCTAATAAGGCTAGTAATAATCTCGTCGCCCTTAACCTACTCTAAGAAGCTTATAAACGCTAATAGATACTAGCTAAGCTTATAGCGTTTACTAAAGGAAGAAGGAAAAGAGCGAGACTAACTTCTAAGCTTAATAAGTTTATAGCTAGGAATAATAAGGCTAATTTAGAAGTTAAAGATCCCTTATAATAGTAGATCTATTATATAGTAGACTACTTAGTTCTATCGTAAATAGCTTTCGACTTATTTACTTATCTAGTAATAAGTGCTAAATATAAGCGGGTTTTCTCTTAGACTAAAAAGGTTATTACGGATAAGTAGAATCGCCTTAGCTCTAATATCGTAGTAGCTATTAAATGCTAAAAGTACTTACTTCGATCTAGTATATAATCGTAGTTATACTTAAGGAGTACTTTTTTTCCCCTCGTCCTAAGGTTATAGGCGGATAAGATATAGAGATTACTTAAGTAAATTAGCTCTTAAAGTTAAGTAATATTAACTAACTAAGTAAAGTATAGCTATTTCTTTAAGTAAACTAAGTTAAGTAAATAGATCCTTTAACTAAGTTAAGTAAGGGTATTATTTTCTACTTTACTTAGTTAATAGATATACTAATACTAATATTAAGTTAGTTATTGCCTAATCCCTATTAAACCCTAACTAAGAGACCGCGACTTTCTCTTAAAACTTCTACTATAATTACCGCTTATAATATTAAGACTCCGCTAAGTCCGATACTTTTTCCTTTCTATCCCTAGAAGACCTTATAAAGTTAGAGATAGATACTAACTATTCGATTAACTAAGTATAACCGCCTCTAGCTCTATTAGACCTCCCGCGTTTATCTCTTCCTAACCGCTTTATGCTTAACGTCCGCCTAAGAATATTCTTTAAAGTAATAAACGAAATAATATAATATAATAAGAAATATATTTTATTATCCTTAAACTTAAGTGCGAAAGGCTTAAATAGGATATTCCTTTCTCTTTTTCTTCCCCTTTTTATAAGGATAATTAAGTTAAAACTTCTTTAATATACTCTTTATTTTATTTATATCTATAATTTATAGTACCTATAAATCTTCTAAGCCTTCTACTTACTTAGATATATATTACCTACTTATATCTCTCTTTAACCCTACTATCTCTCTATACCCTTTACGCCTTTATAAAATAAAACCTCTTTTTAGCGGCCTAGCTTACCTCCCCGACGCTTTATCTCGGTTTTACTTATAATAATACTTTACTTCTCTCGCCGTATCTTATATCTCGACCTTACTCTTCTTCCTATCTTCCTCTTACTTTTCTTATCTTCTATCTCTTATCGCTAACTCTCTCTCTCTCTTATCGCTAAATCTTCTCCTATCCTCTTATCGCTAACTTTTATTCCGAAAGGCTTCTTTACGCGAGCCGCGGCTAGCGAGCCTTCCTCTTATTCGTTCCTTAAGGCTCTTTACGCGAGCCCTAACCGGCGAGCCTTTTCCTATTAGCTAACTTTTTACTAATTTTCGATATAAGATCTTTTATAATTAATCGCTAACTCTTTTCGTCCCTCCCTCCTTATTAGTCGCTACCGCCTTATCTTCCTACCTCCCCTTACTAATACTAATACTAATATTTTTCGTTTCGTCCGCTAGTTTTCCTACTATTATTTATATTTAATCTAAAACTCGCCTCCTTTATCTTAGCCCTTTTCGTTCCTACTTTTCCTTCCTTTACGTCTAAGAGTTCCCCCTTATTAGTCGCTGCTGCCTTATACCCTTTTCTTCTTACCCGACCCGGTGTCACGACCCTGGGCGCCGGCGTAGAGCCGCCAGCGCAGAACCTCACCAGTGTCACGTGCCCAAGCAGCATCACGTGCCCACGCGCGACCTCGTGTCTATATAAGGGCCCGCTCGGTCGTGTAGTCTAGTCTTCCTTTCTTGCTCCTTAGCTTTGAGTCTTTGTTCATAGTGCCAATACATCTTTATAGCCGTCAAGGCTCGTATGTGCCTGGCCGTAACACTACTCAAAGCTCAATAAGATCGCTTGCCAGCGATTAAGCAAATAGGCACCGAGCTTTCACGTCACACGCGCCTGACGTAAATCCAGCGCATCCGTTCTGACCGTTCCGACCAAGACTCCGACCACCGACCAAGTGATCCTCAAGGCTGAGATCACGTCCGTTCCGACCAAGACTACGCGTGTGTGTAGCCGTCCGACCAACCGTTCCGACCAAGGGATTCGTCCCGTCTGACCTCCGACCGTCCCTGCTCGTGCAGGCATCTGACCGTGATTCCGCGTGGTATCATTTCCGACACCTATCACCTCGCGACTATGATATCCGAGGAAGCCCTGCCCTCTGATCAGCCTCGCCGTTCCACCCGGCTTGCTGGCCAAGCCACTGAATCCGAAATAGTAGCCATGGCTGCCCCGAGCCCCAAGACGCTCTCATCCGCGAGATGAGGAACAGATTGCGGCCTTAACGGCCCGTCTAAATGAACGCTCTCCGTCTGTTGAATCAAATCGACAGCACCGGGAGCCCTCGACTGCTTTTGCCGGCCCAAATGGCCCGGCCTTCCGACCAACAGGCAAAGCTGCCTGGCCTGTTTTTGCCCCTTCCCAGAGGGCAAGAACCCGAGTACAGCGACGCCGCCAAATCGCGCATCAAGGCCTCCGCGACGTTCTCAGGAAAGAAGGACGAGTTCCATTCCTTCATCCTGAGCATAAAGAACAAATTTGACGAAGACGTGCGAACCTTCCGGACTGAGAACAGCCGGATGGTCTGTCTGTATAACCTGCTCGAGGAAAAGCCCGCCGAGCACTTGAAACCCGCTTCTCCTCTGACACTCGACCCTTCTCTGGAGTGGCAGAGATGATCAAACCCTCGAGTCCGCCTATGGCAATCCGAATGAGCTTTCCGAGGCTCTTGACCGCCTGCAACGCCTCCAGTTTACCGTGAATGGGAAGACCGACATTGTGGACTTCCTTGCGGAATTTGACTACTTAACTGCGACCGGTCGTGTGCCCGAGGACCAGATGAAGCATACCTGTGGCAGCACATCCCGGCCAACCTAGATAACAGCCTCTTGACCAAGACCCGTGACGAGTCCGTGACCTACGAGGTTTTCTGTGGGTTCATTAAGGACGCTGTCCACTGCCAGAAGAGGAGTATGAGGCAGACACAGGACTCCCGCTCTTCCGACCGATCTCGCCGCGCGCCGACTAAGACTGCTCCGACTACCGCCAAGACTCCGAACAAGACCGGCTCGACCCTATCACCTCGCGTGATGCTGGCAGAGCCTTGACCGACGATGAGAAAAGGGTCCATTGGGATAATGGCACCTGCTTTATTTGTGGAAAAACAGGGCACCTCTCTCGCGACTGTCCCGACCGCACCCATGCTGTCTCCCGTGTCGCCTCCGTCCCTGTCCCTGCCAACGACTCTGATCAAGATTCGGAAACGAATAGGACCATCACAAGACTCCTTGATGGTCCCTAAGGTGTCACAGATAGCGAGTAGGTCTAGCAAGTCATTCACTCTGCCAAGTCAAGTCCAAGTGGATGGTGTGAGCTTACCTGCCCGCTCCCTCTGTGATACCGGAGCCGAAACCCGTTTGCTGGTTAGCCCAACCTTCGCCCAGTCCGCCGCCCAAAGACTCGGAGCCCAGATTAAGGAGCTCCGAGTCGGATTCCTCCAAGACTTCCGTGGAAAGCCAGCCGGCTATATCCAGAAACAGCTGGTCGCCACTTTCGTCATCGATGGCCGTTCGTTCGCAAACGAGACATTTGATATAGCTGAGTGTGGCCATGATATCTTTATCGGTCTTTTCTGGATGCGGAGAAGCGCCTCCTGCTTGACTGCGCCGCCCGACAGATCATCTGGCCAGATGATCTTCCTGCCTCGCCAAGTTCTCCCCGACGATCCAGCTCTCGTCAAGCCCCGCTCTCGGGTCGGATCGACCCTAAGATCCAGGCCGACGCTGAGAGGCGGAACCGCCTGCTCGAGAAAGAGGAGAAACGCTACCGGATCCTCCACAAGAACTGGCGCCGCTCTGATCAAGCTCCTCCGGCCTCTGTCCCGACCCGTTACCGACTCCGTCTCCGTCGTTTCAGTCCAAGTCTCCGTCTGCCAAGAAGTCTGTCCGTTTTCAGCTCACGACCGCCCCTGCTACCGACTTCGTCTCCGTCGCCTCGGTCCAAGCCTCCGAAGATCAAGCCCTGATTAACGCCCTGGTCTGCCAAGTAGAGTCTCACGAGAGATTCGAACAGTGGAACGAACTCGAACCGTTGATGCCCGGGATCCAGTCCAGCTCGAGCCAAGCTCCGGCCTTGACCAGACCGTCCCTAGTGCTCGAACCGTTGCTAAAGTCTCCCGGATCAGAAGACCTACCAGGGACAAAGCATTCCGTTCCCTCAGGAGAAGACCCTGAGCATGTTGCTTGTGTCCGTAGTCGTCTACCGCCCCAGCTCACCCATCTAGAGGATTCTTCTCGAAGAAAGAGGCCCACACCCTACCTTCGAGCCGACCCGGTCACGATGTAGTCCTAGAGCTTGAGAAGCCTCTTTCGCCGACAGGACCCCATCGTACCGCACGCCCGTTAAGTATCTGCCTCTAGAGAAAGAGACTGTCGATCACCTCCGGAGATAGACTTCATCGAGCCCGATCCGAGTCCGCACGCCGCATCCGTCCTCTTCGCTCCGAAACCGAACACGACCGCCCGCCGCTTCTGCATCGACTACCGTTGGATGAACGATCATCTTAAAAGTCGCATCACGCCCGCTCCGTCCCTCGAAGGTACTGCTTTCGGTTGCCGTGAAGCTCAACGCTTCACGAAGATCGATGTGATCCAGGCCTTCCACCGTCTCCGCATGGACCCTGACTCCGAGTATTTGACCGCCTTTCGCACCCGTTTCGGAACTTTCCGCTGGAAAGTCCTCCCGTTCGGTCTGAAGGTAGGTCCCGCCTGGTTCCAGCAGTTTATCAACGCGCAGCTTCACGATCTCCTCGACCGGTGCGCCAGCGCCTACGCAGATGACGTCCTGATCTACTCGGATAAAGAAGAAGACCACTGGAAAGACTGTCAAGAAGTGATCTGGCGACTCCATCAGGCCAACCTCCAGGAGACATCAAGAAGTCTAGATTTAACGTGACCAAGGTTGACTACCTCGGCGTTCTGCTTGAAGCCGGTGTGGGCCTTAGTGTCGACCCTCGGAAAGTTCGATCGATACAAGACTGGAAGTTTGAAGACCTCCGAGACCGCACCGCGATCCGATCATTCGTTGGCCTATGCAACTTCATCCGTGTTTTCTGCTACCACGCCTCCGGAGTGGCAGAACCCTTGAACCGGTTGCTTAAGAAGGATGTTGCCTTTGTGATGGGCCCGGAGCAACGCGAAGCATTTGATCAACTCAAGCGCCTGGCTATCGAAGCCCCGGTCCTCGCCTTCTTTAGACCAGAACTGCCGACCCGACTGGAGACCGATGCCTCCCGGAATGCCACAGCTGGTGTTCTATGGCAGGAACAGCCTGATCAGACCTGGAAGCCCGTTGGATTCTTCTCTAAGACCATGACCCCGGCCGAGCGAGCCTACCCAATCCAAGATCGAGCTCCTCGCCGTCGTACAGAGTCTAGAGCACTTCTACCCAGAGCTCTTAGGCCAGAAGTTCGATGTGATCACCGATCACGAAGCCTTAGTCCATTTCTCTACGAAGCGCCTGCTCTCGGTACGACAGATCAGATGGTCCGACTTTCTCGCCCAGTTCGACATCCGTTTCCTCTACCGCCCCGGTCGACTGAACGTAGTCGCCGATGCCCTCTCCAGGAAGACAGCGGAGCTCCCTACCGTAAAGGTCGGGAAGCCGAGGAACGCACGGTGACCCTGATCCCTCCGGAAAGGCTAGGCTTCGCGACCGACTCTCTAGACCCTACGGCCGCCGGCAACCTGCCCCCTCAGAACTTTAGTCCCGAACCTAAGCCTACTAGACCATTAGTTCTGAGGGCCACGAGTGCCCTACAGACCCCAGAAGACCGAGGGATACAGCAGACGCCCGATCAAGACCGCCCAGAACTAGACCCGAACTCGGTCCCGAGGGAGCCGAACTCGTTTCGTTGATCCGCCAGGAGAACCTCCTCCAAGACCTCGGTACCCATGGAACACACCTGGTCGTACCAGCCCAGACCTCAGACAAGCAGACGTTTCTTCAGACCGCGCTCATTCGCGAAGCCCACGAACCCCAGATCTTCGCTCACGCCGGACAGAACAAGGTGATCAAGCTGCTCCAACGAGACTTCTACTGGCCAAGGATGAAGGAGGATATCCGTCGTTATATTCGGAACTGCCACGACTGCCGCCGCAACAAAACCCTCGAGACAAGACCCTGGACTGCTCCATCCACTGCCCGTACCGACCTCTGTTTGGGAGCACGTCGAATGTGACGGGAAGGATATGCCGAAAGACCGTTACGGATATGACTATGTTTGGACCTTCGTCTGCAAGCTAAGCCGGATTATCGCCACGCTCCCAGGAAAGAAAAACGATACGGCAGAAGTCTTAGCTAGCCGCTACTTCCGCTACCTCTATCGTTTCTTCGGTATGCCCTCGTATGGATTTCTGACAACGCTGGACAGTTTATTTCTGCCTTCCTCGCAGAGATTAACCGGCTCACGGGAACGAAGCATCGTCATGGAAGCTCCCTACACCCTCAGACCCAGGGGTGTAGAGTTACAAATCAATACCTAGATCAAAAGCTACGATTCTACGTGACGAAGCATCAAGATAACTGGAGTTCCCTGCTGCCCGCCCTCGACTTCGCCCATAACTCGTCTTGGCACTCTTCCATCGACATGGCACCGTTAAAAGTAGCCTAGGCCGAGATATCCGGAACCCCTGTCACTGCCCCGACTGACAAGACCGCTGCCACCGGACCCGCCGCCAGAGCTAGGGAACTTGTGCAGACCGCCCAGGAAACCCAGGAAGACGCCAGGAATGCTGCCACCGCCGCTCAAGAACGTCAGAAGGAACAGGCTAATAGGAAACGACGACCAACCGACTTTGCCATCGGTGACCGAGTTTTTCTCAGCAGGAAAGGCTTCGCCACGAACGCTCCGACTACTCGGCTAGATAACCAATGGTCAGGTCCGTTCGTAATCCTGGAAGAACGCGGTCATAGCTACGTACTGCAGCTGCCCGAGTCGTACAAAATGAAGAACCTATTCCACGCCGACCGTCTTCGAAAAGCAGCCGATAACCCTTGCCCCAGCAGATCCAGTCACCTCCGCCACCCGAGGAGATCAACGGAGAACCCGAGTGGGAGGTTGATCAAGTCCAGCAGTCTCGAGTAACCGGTAGGAGTCGACGACTGGAATACCAGGTCTTATGGAAGGGATGTGACCCTGATGAGACCTGGTACCCGGCTAGGAATTTCCGTAACGCACCAATGGCATTGAAGATTTTCCACGATGAACATCCGGACGCAGCAGGCCCACCCGTCAACCTGCAATACTGGATCGAATGTGCTGCAGCGGAGGAGGGCTGCGAGGAACGAGACGATGACGACACAGCAGAGAAAGCCGTGAAACCAAGAACCCGCCGCCACGACTGACTACCTTGATACGCATATCAAGGCCTTAGACGGGGGGGTAGTGTCACGACCCTGGGCGCCGGCGTAGAGCCGCCAGCGCAGAACCTCACCAGTGTCACGTGCCCAAGCAGCATCACGTGCCCACGCGCGACCTCGTGTCTATATAAGGGCCCGCTCGGTCGTGTAGTCTAGTCTTCCTTTCTTGCTCCTTAGCTTTGAGTCTTTGTTCATAGTGCCAATACATCTTTATAGCCGTCAAGGCTCGTATGTGCCTGGCCGTAACACCCGGCACCGACGCCCTCCTCTATCTCCCCCTTATTACGTCGCCTAGTCCCTACGCCCTATGCGTAGGTTAATAAGTAGGCCGAATAGATATAGTAGGCGTCTCTTACTATCTATTAGCTAGGCACTTATTTAGCTATAGATAAGTATATAGTCCGCTATATAGGTAGGTCGAGGTAGATACTATCCCCTACCCCTCTTTTAGTAATACCCCTCTTTCGGTAGCGTAAATAAAAAAATCTCTACTAAAACCTATTATTTTTACTTATACCGATTCTAGCTAACTATAAAGATTCTTATAAGCCGTTACCTATAGTCGATAGAGAATTAACCGAATTCTACTTTTTAGTAGTTAAACGCTTCTATAGGGGTCTATAGCTAGTGCGTACCCTATACGCGAAATTACTATCTAGCCTCCTACTATCCTACCCCTACCTTTAGCTTACCCCCCCCTTTAGCTTAGGTAAACAATACTAGCCTTACTAAAAATCCTAAACTTAAACTGCTTATATTCTAATAAAATATTATGATTTAGCCCGAAAGGCGTTCTACTTAGTTAGAAAGAATCGAGCATAAAACCTCCTCTGATTAGCTAATTAGTCTCCCCTATACTTAACTCGTGCGGGAATTAGTCGACCGCGAACGCCACTAAATAAAGGCCTTGGCAATGACCCCTAAGCGTTGACCCCTGAGCGTTGACCAGGTAACTAGCAAGCTCTCTAGGGGCTTTCGATGCAATTCATTTATCGAACTTCTAAACACGATTCTGGCCAAATGAGCCACTTGCCCCGTATTCCTTACACCAGCCTAGATGGCCGCTGCTTCCCTTTCCCGTCGAATCCATTAAACCCACCAGTTTGCTATAGGTATCTAGGTTCACATATCACCGCCGCAGCTGGCCTACCTCTCAATATTCCCCGGCTACCCTGCTTCCGGGAAGTAGTTTAGTTCCCTCCTAATTATTTAGACCCGATCTAACTACTTTAGACAACCGCCCTATCGAGGTCTATTACGGTATTAGACATTGGCCCTTACAAAGCCTCACTTTCCGAGCTATACCTAGCGGTCTAGGTGTTAAGAGGTGGATATATACACGGTTACATGGAGCACGATATACCCTAGGCAGTCCGCAACTGCCGTGCCTATAAGCAAGACCTACCCGAAGTCGAATTTCGAAGCGTAAAGGACACCACTAAGTTTATAGGACAGTGTGCTAGCTATAGGGCACACCGAAAGGAACGGGTAACCAAGTCCAGAGCCGCCGTTGCTGCGATGCGAAATATCGCCTTAAGGCTACCACCACGCAAAGCCACGAAGAGAACTGATTCGCTAGCTAACCTGACGCCTCCAAGGCGGATTGCGCCAACGCCTGCGTCTATGAACGGCTTACAACCTATTGCCACGCCTGCCTTATTCTGTGGCCTGGCCTCCGCACTCTAGGGGCTGCCTAGATCTCTGCTGAGGCCATCTATCCCAAGCGCTGTAGAGGGACCTTCTCCTGTCCCTTCTACCCTTAGCCTGCCAAGGGTAGTTCTGGGCACGCCGATTCCGCAGAACACTCTTCCCGCCACTTCTTCCTTACTGTCACAGGATCATCGTCGCGGCCGTTATACCCGTCAAGGCACTTTCAACCCACGGCCACGGCCACAGCCTCAAGAGCGACAGTTTAATCGGATAGTTGATCCACCTTTTATAGCGGACCTTAATCTGCCCGTCCTTAGTGAGGAAGATCAAGAGCTTATGCGGGAGTTTTATACTGCCCTAAATGACGACAAGATGCATAGTTGCATCCGCTGCTAGGAGCGATGGTTCGATATGAAGCGAAATAGCTTAAAAATCTACAGTCGCTGCATTAGTCGAGACAGGAAGAAAGCCCCCAATAATCCCTACTTCTTTAGCGCTGCGAATCACCTTAACTTTAGGGAAGTCCCCACCAATCTACCTAATCTAACGATGGTCGAGGAGATGCTCATCGCTAGGGTTCACGTACACGTGAAAGTCCTACAGGTGCGCGGCGCTCAGTACAAATATCGGGGCCACGTTGTTCACTTCCTTCGCAACGTTGGCAGGCTTTTTGAAGAGCTCCTAGCCCTACCTAAAGAGCTAGATATCGTCCTCCTACGGCCTCCTAATATAGAGGGCGACCCTCGCTTCTAGCAACAGTTTGCTCGCGATTTCCGGGTACGTCGCTCATGCCTATCGGCCTGGCTGCATTACCTACAGCGTCACTACCCGGGCTATCGCGATACCGTTGTAAGCCAGAATCGCCTACAACGGATTCCTCTTGATGGCAGCATAGTTGCTTCCATTGCCAGCCAAGTGGCTGACATACCTGACGGCGAGGTTCCCCAAGGCCCCGTTGAGGAGGTTGTGGAAGAGGACCCTAGCGATGCCGATGCATCAGCGATCCCGAATTTGCAGATCACTGATACCGAATTAAACGCTCTGCAGTCCCGATTTCTTAATGGGACCCCTAACCCTGAGCGCATGACTGATCTAGAGTATATGCCGCGTAGCACGCAGACTCACCACTAGATGCCACTGCCTTCCATTCGCAGGACCCCTATCGACGAATTCAACCGTTCCTAGCCGCTATTATCGCTCGCGTTCCCTACCCTCTACCCCGACGGCAAGGCCGACTTCGTGGAGCCTCGTTTACGGAGCATCACATACTAGGATTACCTTAGCCATGCGATAAGATAGCATAACGGACGTTTTGCCCGCCATAAGACGTGGCCTTTCGTCGCCCTTAACACGATATTACGTGCGTAGGTCCGAAAGCGAAGTAACTACTTCGTCAAGCAACGCGATAGCCGCCGCCAACCCCTTACCCGCGCCGACCTTAAGGAAGCGATGGCTAAGCCTAACGAGCCGGAGGCTCAGGCTCTAATCCAGTCAATCACGCGCCAAGCCGCGGTAATTAGGGGCACCCGGCCGTATTAGTATAAGCAGAGGAAGGAATTGGAAGCATATGCCTATAATCTAGGCAAACCTGGCCTTTTCGCTACTGCAAGTGCAGCCGATTACTACTAGGAATCCTTATACCGTTATATGCCTAGATTTAACGAGTGGCAAACAGCTCCTAAGGTGGCGCGGATGGCTCTATCCCGGCAACTACTGCGGGACAACGCCCACATCGCTGCTTACCACTTCCATAAGCGTCATACGCTATTTAGAACTATTGTCCTGAAGCAGAAGTTCAACCTAACGGACTCTTGGGGCCGCTACGAGTGGCAGGGCAGGGGCTCCAGTCACCACCACGGCCTATATTGGCTAAGTGGCCACCTAGACTTAGATCCCGACAACGATCAGTCCCGTAAGCAATTCGCCCGCATCTAGGGATATCACGTATCTGCCGTTAACCCAGAGCCACAGCGAGTATAGGCTCCTAGAGAAGGGAATCCCCTGATCGGTAGTCTATTAGAGCATCCCCTTACCGTTCAGCTCCTATCGATGGTACTGAACCGCGTGCAACGCCACCGCTGCAACAACTACTGCATGCAGCTCAATAAGCATACCAAGCAGGTAGAGTGCCGCTTTAGATTTCCTCACGGCCAGCGCCTACTAGCCTCCCTTAATAGGGTTCCTCACTCTAAGCACTAGAGCTTTAGGGGCGAGCGGAACGATGGCTAGATTAACCACTATAACCGCTTGCTTACCGTTACGTGGCTAGCCAACATAGATGTTTCGCCCTACACGAGTCTACAGTAAGTAATCGATTACGCGGCCAAATACTGCTCTAAGTCGGAAAAGAAGAGCGAGTCTTTTGCCTAAATCGGGAGGGCGCTGATGCCCCGGGTCAAGGACCACAACCCCCTAATTTCCTTCACGTCAAAGCTCCTAAATTAGCTAGTTGCTAAGCGGGATTACTCGAAGCAGGAGGTCAGCCACTTGCTCCTCGGCCTGCCGTTATAGGAAGGGTCACGAACCTGCCTATACGTCGACTATCGTAACCCTGACAGACATTCCCGCTCCCTCCGTATTGACGGCGATGAGGTTGACGAGGCCCTAAACATTTACGAAAAGTACACCTAACGCCCGGAAGCCCTGGCGGACCTAAGTTATGTCTCCTTCCTAAAATGCTGGAATTTCCGCCCTAGGCACCCTTCCAAGTAGAAGCCATGGCAGCCAGGCAACATAAACGGCAGGCCTCGTGTGCTGGTTTACTTTCCTCGCTATTAGGCTAATCCAGAAGGTCAATAGTGGCCAGATTACTATCGTGTAAAGCTAACATTAAACCACCCACATCGGCGGGTTAATGATCTCCTTACAGTTAACGGCCAGCTTTTTGGTTCTCACGCTGAGGCATTCTCCTATTGTTGGCTGCACCACAGTTATAGTGATGACCATTACGGTCAGCCAAAAGACGCTCCATTATAGCCCCAAGATGATCAATACGAGGCTCTGCCTATGGAGGAAGAATTTGATGACGAAGACTGGATTCGCCTCGCCGCCCTTTTACCTAGGAACCCCCCTACCTAGGAAGATCTTAACGTTCTTGGCCGCCGCGACATCGACGTCAATTACGACTGGACACGGCATGTGGGTATATATCCGGAACTTCGAGATAGCTACTAGAAAGACCTTATCGCTAGCCACCCTATGGCCAACGATATGGAGGTCCTTGGCCCTTACTAGCGTAATACGCTAAATCCGCAACAACGGCTCGTGTACGACATATTTATGGGTCACTTCTAAGCGCAAAATCCTACTCAAATCCTTCTCCACGTTGATGGCGGTGGTGGTATAGGCAAGTCATTCCTTATTAAGGTGCTTTCATCCCATCTTCAAGCAAGCGCCCTACCGAATCTTAGCCCTATTTGCCGCGTGGCGCCAACAGGCGTTGCGAGTAACCAGATACAGGGCAGCACCATTCATTCTTTGCTACGCCTCCCAGTAGGAGGCACTTTTACCGACCTTCCCCCAGCCGACGCAGCCGCCCTTCAGTCCCGCCTACGGCACATTAAATACCTCGTTGTCGATGAAAAGAGCATGCTAGGGCTTGAGCAGCTCGCGCGGATCGATTCCCGTCTGCGGCAGGCCTTTCCACAGCGTAACCTCGAGTTCTTTGGTGGTGTGAGCGTCCTGCTAGTGGGCGATTTCTTCCAATTACCACCAGTCCGACAGAAGCCCCTGTATTCGACTAGCACCTGCCTGTCTTCGTCGGAAAGGAGAGGGCAGGTGGCCTACCGTTTATTTAACCGCACCGTCTTCCTTACCACGGTACAGCGCCAGGCTGGTGATGATTAGCCCAGTTCCGTCAGGCGCTGCAGGAACTACGTGAAGTCAAGTTATCTATACCGTCCTAGAACCTCCTTAGCAATCGGGTATAGGCCAGGTTAACGCAGGGCGAGGTTGACAGCTTTAGGACCGCTTTGCGAGTGTATTCTACAAAGGCCCGAGTTAACCAATACAACCAAGAGCATATAGTGCACCTTAAAGCCCCGGCAATACAGGTGGGGGAAAAGAATCAGGGCAAGGGCGCGTGGCAGGCATTAAGCGAAAATGCTGGCAATCTATCTAATAAGTTCCCTATTGCTAAGGGCACCAGGGTGATGCTCACTACTAATCTATGGCAACTAGCTAGCCTAGTTAACGGTGCTCAGGGTACTATATACGATATCGCCTAGAGCGCCGGCGCCAATCTATTAGAAGACACCCCAGCCGTTATTATGGTGGACTTTGATAGCTACGACGGACCGCCATATCTAACAACTAGCGAGGGCAGGAAAATCTCACCCATCCTCCCACTTAGGCGAGACTTCCTTATAGGTAACGAGACCTGCGCTCGCACGCAGTTTCCCCTAATCGTAGCGTTTGCTATTACTGTTCATAAATGCCAGAGCCTAACAAAGGATAAAATAGTTACTGATCTCGCTACACGCGACTTCCAGGCCGGTATTAGCTATGTTGCCGTCTCACGGGTTACCTCGCTCTAAGGCTTACTCCTTGAGGCGCCTTTCGATCGCTAGAGCCTCTATAACCACACGCCGACGGAAGGTTATACGCCTGCGTTTCCTACGTACTGCATTCACGGCTAACTATGAGACAGGGATGAAGATGCGCCTCGCTGACCAACAACGGCGTCAGGGTCAACAGCTGAGCGATCCACCGTATCCACCATTCTACTGTGACTAAACGTCGTCTTCTACAAGCTACAGGGAAGAGGAAGGTACGATATAGGGTATATAGTTAGACTGGGCCTACCAGGAAGTGGTTTATACAGCTGGCTGGCCACTGCAGGTGGAAGGGGGGTTCTAGGGGGTCCCCCTTAAGAAAGTCGAATGCAGGTATACGATATCCACCCTTCGGGCTGGATATTCAGCCGTTAAGTCCCTCGCATTGGCAACTTAACGGGTGTTCGAAGTATTTTCCTTCCCCTTACCGTAAGGTCACACATAGCTTCTAAATAGGTGCTTGTGATGTTCAATCGCTGCTCCATCATCTTGAATTGAGTCGATTTCGTTGGTCTGTGGAGACCTTCTGTCAGGATCAAGCTCATTCACGACTAAACGGAGCTGCTGCCTGCAGGCAGCAACAGCATTTGCACCCTCTACTGATGTAAGAGCGATAAATTCCGTTCGGAAACCAAGAGTCTCTCGCTACCCGACTCATAGGGATCTTCTGCTCCACTTTAGTCTGACATTGCTTTTTATCGACGGGTTGCACAGCATAAACGACGCGATGCAGAACCGGATACCCTAGACTACTTCGCCTACCACCGAATCATCACAAAAAAAACTGCCGCGTTAACTTTCCATGATCAAAACCTTCACGCCGCCCGCATATCTCTCGTTGCATTTCCAACTTCATTCCTTGGGGGATTTTGACGCAAGCCGCAGTCGGCCTGCCTTGTTACGCGCGCACCGCCCGACAATAGAGCCGCCAGCGCAGAGCCTCACCGGTCGCACGTGCACAGGCAGCATCACGTGTCCACGTGCGACCTCGTGCATATGCACATAAGGGCCAGCTCGATCGTGTAGTCTAGTCTTTCTTTCCTCCTTAGCTTTGAGTCCTTCGTTCATAGTGCCAATACATCTTTATAGCCGTCAAGGCTCGTATGTGCCTGGCCGTAACATGCCTCACCTGTATCGAGTTCGCGAGATTTTGGGGCTGGGAAAATAGGTAATCAGGGTACTCGGGGGGTTGACTAGCAGGGGTCCGCAAGGCCCCCCCCTCTCCTACGGAGAGGGGGTCACAAAACTTGTTTCTTTGACGGTCGTGTTTCCCTCTATCGCAACTTCAATCTACCGCCACGCCGTCAATTGATGCTATCAAGTCTCAAAACTTTCGCAATATCGTTAACCATACTTCATTTCCATGATGCCAAATTTTCAGCCTGATCAGAGCTTGCGTGCGGCGAATGCGGCGCGAGAATATCTTGACGGCGACTCGCTAACGCGTACAACACGCGCAAATCCGCGCCTCCGCGCGTCTTGACAATCAACGAGCTCGCAGTGATACACAAGACCAATGAAGGCCTCGTAAAGAAGTATATCTGGCTTCTTCGCGCCAATCTGGCTCTTCCAAGCGGGGAAAGGAGGCGCCCTACTGCTCTTACCGATGCTGAAGAGAAGAGTCTACTCTCATACGCAAGACTCGTCGAAGGCGGCACTTTCGCACTCACGGAGGCATGCCTCATCAATAAGGCCAACTTTATCCGCCATCATCGCCGTCAGGGCTTAACTTCTCAGGTGTCGAGATCGTGGCTTACTCGCTTTAAACGGCGGCATCCAGAGCTTGCCATCAGGAGGGCTAGGATCCAGGAGATCACTCGCGCCGGCGCCGAGCTTGAGGTTGACGAGCTTGAGGCTTGGTTCCACGAATATCAGGCCGTTATCAAGGAGCTCAGAATAACGCCAGAAAATCTATGGAATTTCGACGAAACCCCTCTTCAGCTTGGGTGGATGAAGGGCTCCCTAAAGCTAGTGTCATTACGGATGAAGAGGAGCAGAAGGCCCGTCTTCTTCCAGCCTGGGAATAAGGAGTCGTTAACATCAGTGGATGCCATCAGTGCCGCCGGGAAAGCCATTCCTTCTTTCCTTATCCTTAGTGCAAAGTCCTCCTTGAAGAATACACGATGGCTACAATTAGCGACGACGTTGTCGTTACATATACAACAACAGGATATAACAATAGCCAGCGGGCGTTCCAGTGGCTTCAGCACTTCAACCGCTACTCCTTTGCTAGAGTAGCTCCTTTAAAGGCCATACTATCGAGAACTGGTTCGGCTACCCGGCTACAATCACACGGGAAGGCTGGGATAAGAGCAATGGGGAACGGCGTACATTCTACACTCAGAAGACGAAGACGGTCTTCCGGCTGCTCGTTATGGATGGATTTGCTGCACACGAGGACCCTGAATTTATCTGGTATTGCGAGATGTTCGAGATCGTACCGTTCAAGCTACCATCGCATACAAGCCACCTCCTACAACCTCTTGACGTTGGCGTCTATCAACATCTCAAACGTGCACAACAAGGAGCCTTAAAGAAGTTCGTTATCGGTGGCGGCACACGCATCTCGAGATTCGACTTTCTCTGCCAATGGAATGAGCTATTCAGCGCCGCGTTTAAGGCTTGTTATATCTTTGTGGGCTTTGAACAGTCCGGGCTATGGCCTCCTGATCCTGAAGTGGTGCTAGGTCCATTACGAGCTGCCTCTAAAGACCGACAGGAGCCTATTTTCCCACAGCTTTTAGCGAGGAATTTGGTGACACCACGTAAGGTAAAGAGTGATCTTGAAGCCAGTCGGAAAAAACTCGGTATCCTAAGCAGCCCGACGAGAGAGATCGTTAATAACGCGTCAGCCTGTCTTGATCTTGCGATTTTAACACAATCGGCTCATACACAGTTTATACAGCATCAGCAAGACCGTATCCAGCGAGAGAGGCGCAGAACCAAGACCCTACGCCGAATCCGAGGCGTTGACGATGGCGCCTTTACGATACAGCAACTACGAGAAAGCGGCCGCCCGGCAGCAAGAAGACCAAGAGGCTAGTGCCAAGCGTGCTCTTAAGGATAGCGAGACTCAATTTCGACATCTCCGTGCTATGGATGCCGCACAAACAGCGTCACAGCCTCGTCTACGCGGTGGAGCCGCCGTGGCGGCGAAAGCAGTAGAAGAGGCCAAGTACAGGACATACATTCAACAACTCGTGACCCCGGAAGAAGCTGTCGCTCGCGAGGCTCTTCAAGAGCGCTGGACTACGGCTACGGAGGGCTACCGGTATTTCCTATGGGCAACACACCTAAAGGCGATCTCACAGCTCTTCCTGATATCGTGGCCTGGTCACAAGCTCAGGAGGAGGCGCGGGCACAAGCTGCTGCCAACGTGGCCGACGAAGACTCTGATATCGATCATGACTATATATCTATGCTGCTTTCTTCAGAGCCGGATCTCGCGCCTAATAGCGACGATGATGAGGATGACATTCAGATCATAACAACACAGCGCCAACGCCCGCGTATTGCGAGACCACCACTATCGCAGCTTCCACTCGAGCAGCTTCCGCCACGGCAGCCGGTGCAATTGAACGAAGAAGACGAGGCGGCGATCCAGGCCGAGCTCAAGGAGGAACGCGTTATCGTGGGTGTATACAGCGACGAGGATAATGAAGAAGAGGATGAGCCGGAGGTTGTTATATATGGTAGACGAATTGCTGTACCAAAGACGCGCGTGCGTCAGGCCTAGAGCATTAGATTTGTAATTTACTAGTAACACCAACGACTGAACCAATTCTCACGAGACTTGACACCTAAATTCTATAGTACCTAATAGACACTGTATCTTTGTTTCAATCCCTAAGAAGCCCAATTGACGGCGTGGCGGTAGATTGAAGTTGCGATAGAGGGAAACACGACCGTCAAAGAAACAAGTTTTGTGACCCCCTCTCCGTAGGAGAGGGGGGGGCCTTGCGGACCCCTGCTAGTCAACCCCCCGAGTACATGGCCTTTCTGGCCAACCAAAATGGGCTCTCTTTGCCTAATACGGTAATTTAGTCGAGCAACTTCGAGTTAACCCGAGTAAGGCAGAAAGGCTTACTTTTGGTTGGTCGGAGTGGATGTTACTCGTGGTTACTTGTTACATAATCAACCAATCTCAAGCAACCAAGTCAGGTAACTTGGTTAATGGACACACTGTTTGAAACCCCGTCTCATTAAAAGTTATAGACATCCTCGTCAAGAATCCCCCATTTCTGTTTCGTCGCCGCGACTCGATCGTACTATCCTTGGATCTTTTGGGGGTCTTCGCATTTGGCGCGTTGATAATCGTATCGGCGAGAGTACTTTGCCTTGATTTCGCCGTGGCGGCCAACAAACTTCCGCACCCAGTTCTCCCCGACAGGATCTTTGCCTCGCTCGGAAAGCAATAAGTTGGCCATCCGACGAGTGTAAGCCACTGTCGGCGGCATTCCTCGCTCGTCCATCGACAAGATCCATTGTACTAGGGCAGTCTCTTCCGTCGCCGTCAACTTTAGGTTGTTCACCTGAGCGTCGCGTCGGCGAATGACACCGCGCAGTCGATCAGATACTGTCGATTGAGGACGTCGTATGCGGCCGCTGCCTTGCGGGTACTTTCGAATTGGCCCTGCTGATAGGCCCTGACGGCGAGCAGGACCCGTTCTTCGCGTGGAACCAATTGGTCTCCCGTCGCCGTCATTGTGCTCGGTTTGTCTTGCCATAAGTGCAATGCAATGCAATGCAATTTATTCCGCCCGGAGGGACCAACCCTAGAGGGCCGCGACACTAAGCTATTTACAGATCCTCCACTTTCGACTGCAACACCTAGAAGCCCCACATTTTGCTCCTATCCGTACATTTCAGCCTCCAATTTCGCCGTTGACAGGCCTGCTTGAAGGCCCATTTCTCCAAGTGTTCAGCATCCTATTCTCAGCAGCTGAAGCCCGGTCTGTCAATGAGAGGCTGTATGGTGCTAGTACTGTGCACTCTGGTTTGCTAGTACTGTTATCGTTGGTCCGTGTCTAGTCTCCCGGTTGCCATCGCGAATTTGATCGTAGCGCGTACTGCTGGTAGGTTCGGCTTCCATTTGTCGCCATCGGACATCGACTTCCCTCCTAGGAAGAAAGACAGATTTCCTATCTTAGTTCGATTGCATTTCATCATGCTTTCTCTTTCAGAGATCCATGCCTTACATCGAAAGAGGAAGTGCTCCACTGTCTCGATTGCTTGACCATAGCCACATAGGTCGCTTTCTGCCGCCTGTATTCCATGAAGGTAACTATTGAGTCTCGATTTGCCTGTGCGAAGTTGCGCAAGTACTCTCGCTTCTTTCCTACTAAGTGAGTCGTAGATCGTTAGTATACCGACGATTTCCTCAAGGGGTACTATAGCTTTCCCATTTCGGGGCTGCAGCGCCGTGGCTTCCTGCTGGGGAACTCCTTGTCCCCGGCGGGCTCTTTCTTCGGCTCGCTGGCGATCTAGGCCATGCAACGTACGGCGAATTTCGTCGAGCGAAATTCGAGCGGGCTCCTGCTAGGGCTCGCGGAGTGCCTATAGAGTTGCCTCGTCGAAAAGCACTCTAACTGGCTCATCTCTAGGCCCCCTTCTGGCACGGTATCGCGCGGGTTGGCGTTCCTGATCTTCCATCGAGCGAACCTCTTTAAGCGAAATCTTGATACCCCCCGCTAGAGGGACGGAGTAAAGAAAAGAATAACCAAATAAAAGGATACTATGCTTAACCGATCGGGGTTAAACGGAAGAAATACACCGTTTTTATCATCGAACGAATGGCCAGGAAGGAGCAACGGAGGCACGGGGGGGTCAATGCATAGCTGTAACTTGGTCGGTGGAGTAAGAGCTTTACGGAGCTAGCAACCTCGCAAAGCGTGCCCGGAGACGCTTCGAGATCGGAAGGTCGTGGGGTACCCGGCTTGACAGATGGCATACCAACCGCGGCGTTTGGTCTGGGATCACGTCTCGTGAGGTAAGAGGTCCAGCTGACTTTCGTAGGGCTGAGCCGAATAGGATCAAAAAGCAATATAGACAGGGACCGATGCGGGCAATGACATCGTGACGCCCGTTTCCAGGGTCACGCGACTGATCAATGCCGTCGTTGTCGGACCCTGGAGCCAGGGGCCCTGTCTGGCCCTCTCTCACGTGCTGTTAAGTGAGGCTGGGAACGATCTAGGAGACAAACAAGTAGAGCATCACTTGTTGTCCGCACCTGCGGATTGGAAAGGATGAGTGAGCAATCTATTGATGCTTGTCTATCTAGCTACAGATGTGATGATGATCCGAGTCTATATAGACTTAGGCGACGGAGTCGCCATATCCATGGAACCTTCCAGATCCCACTGGAGTCCTCCAACAACAATCTTCCTGGTTAATTCAATCAATCCGTTAATATCGATTGATTAGAATTGACTGGATCGAAAACCACTGGACTCGACTCCAAACGTGACCTGTATTTTGTGCTTCTCGGGTCCCTGGATCCGGCCCTGTGGCTAGGTCCCGCCCTGTCGAAGAGCCCTTTCAATGCGTAGAGCTTCTCGGGTCCCTGGATCCGGCCCTGTGGCTGGGTCAGGGAACGCATTAATAATCCCAGAGCTCCATAAATAGTGTTTTTTACCAGGAGTAGTTCGACCTCCAATATGCATAGCAATAAGAAGTTGAAGGTGTTTATCCCATAGTTCTTTCGGACCATCACTAGGAAGCTGCGCGTGCGTAAGTTCCCCCCGGAGAAGTTGCATAACATCTTGTGTGTGGTCCTGGAGTATATCTTTATCAACCTTTCCGACGGTATCGGCGTAGTATCTCTCCGGGTCGGTTATCCTTGGGTCAATGATTGGTTTGTGCGAGGAATTTGTGGTAAACCCGATCCAATAGGCCAGAGCTAAGTCGCTGGGAAGTGGAAGCGGGGCTTCCTTTAGGTATTTCCCCTCCGAGGTGAAGTATTGGGTGATATTCCCAATTACCCAGTTTGATTCGCGTCTACCAATGTCGCCAAAGTGTGCATGCGCCTGTGTATACTGTGCGATCATGTCGTTAGACGTTAGAGATTCGATGAATTTATCGTTAAAGTCGTCTCGCAAGCGAATAATAACGTCGGGCATCCCTTCTTTCACGAGTTGCAACAGGGTCCAGCGCTGCTCGTCCAGATTCCTGGTGCTCAGAATTGAAATAATCTTAGAAATAGCCTTGGCGGTTTCAGCTGGAGTCTGGGCTAACTCCTGATTGTCGGGGGGCACGGCTTCCTGCCTGGTCGCATTCCACGGGTCGGTGAACTGGTCGGCCTCATCATACATCGGGTCGGTCATCAGAAATTCCTCGGATACTTCTTGGCCGGCCAAAATCAGGCCGATGGCCTGCGCACCTCGGGATAAGTTGCGCAAGGACACTATGGTGAGAGCACTCTCCAGCTTGTTCTTGAAGGCCTCGGAAGAGATAAAATTTAAGACTTCACGATTAATAAAGTACCGCCAAAGTCCGTCTCGCAGGCTTTGTATGTCGCTCCGACTCGGCATATGCGGCAAGTAACTCGTCGGCTCCTGCGGCAAGGGACTCGGATTTTGTGGCAAGGGACTCGGCTTCTGCGGCAAGGGACTCGACGAATGCCCCCAGGCAGCAATCGCGCTAATGATGGTCCGAGACAAACGAACCACCGCCCCGAAAGGAGCCGTAGCAACGCCCAGCAGCAAGGCATCGCCAAGACCGCACAAGGCCGTGTCGATTCCTTCCAATACGGTGATCTCGCCATCTCCTGCATACGCCCCTAGCTGCGTACCGCAGCCCACGAAGGGTATGAGGCTTGTCACGGCTGCAACCCGGTCCATGGTAGAGGCGTCGTCCTGCGCAAAGGTCTCCGCGACATTATCGGCCCACGTGATAGTGCCAACACGCCCCGCGATGGTGGAACCTCCTGGTTTCAGCACCTTGCCCTTGACTCTGGGACTCAGTTGCGGCGACTTGTGCGACAGTGGTTTCAGCACCTTGCCCTTGACTCTGGGATACGGCAGGCTATAGGGGTCACTGTTGCAAAACCCAAAAAGTCACCGCGCGAGAGTCAAAATGGGTTAGCGGCATGAACGGCCCGCCCCACGGTACATTGGTCTATGTATCTCGGCCCAACTTCGTTGGAAAATTTGGCGTTACGGCAGGTGTAGTCACAGCTACGGGGCCGCTGCGGACCAGCAGCGCGTCTCTCGTCACAAACATATCAGTCGCCTATGGCGAAAATACCGCACGGTAATTCCAACGCTTTAATGTGTTCCCTTATTCTATCTATACATTCTCCTCGTCCTCATCCTCCGGCTTGTTAGCTGCTATATTCAGTTAGCAGCCGAAATGCAACTCACAACTTCAGTTCGCTCACAATCCAGAGCCGAGCAGCCTCAGCGATGGTTTCTAACGCCATAAGCTTCCGCTCTTCGGGGCCAAAGCGGAGCTGGTCCTGAAGCGGTAGAAAGAGCCGCACTACCACCGCAAGCACGTAGCTGTTGTGCTGCTCGCTGCGCAGCGATGCGCCAGGTGTCATCGGGTTCGGCATCTGCAAGCTTGAGATGCCGATTCACGTCCCAAAGGCACGCACGGCAGCAACAGCCCCAGCAGGGACCTAGAACATTCAACTCGATTAATTTCTCGCTTCTTTGGAGCAAACAAAGGTCTCATACTGGCCTGCACGTGTGAGCGTTCTTTGCGCAGTCCCAGCACGCAGCACCGGTATCTATCCCGGCAAATTAGTGAGGCAGACGTATACTACAGGGGACAATCAACGTACTGTCCTGGGAGGCACATTCATGGCCGGGAGTCTTGGTGGCGCGTGTGACGCAAGGACGGCATGGGAAGTCTCGCACCGAGCCGACGGGAGGGGCCTTTTTTGTCTGCTTCTTCTTCTGCTCGGGCGAGCAAGTTAGCAGCCGCCTCTTCTTCATAGAAGAACTTATTGGATTGTACGGTAATCTTGGCCGTGGATTTGCGGGCGTTGGGTCGGACCAATCCTCTACCCTTGACTATTTTATTCCTGCTAGGCGAGTCCCCATCCATCGGGCCAGCGACTGCAGTTTCACTTACGATAGCGGAATCTGCTGTAGACATGACAACGCTGCTGACCATTGGCTTTCCACGGCAATGATGATACAGAAGGAAAGGTAGGAACTAGGGTTGGAGGATCTGGGTTCTGTAAATATTTGCGGGTGAGCAGCGTCGATCTGTGCCTGGTTTGGTAACCGTTCCACGAACAGCCCCTGGCACTAAGCCGCTGCGGGCCAGCGGCACCACCGCTGCGGGAAAACGCGGTAAGTCAATTTATATCGCTGTCCCCCTTTTTCCTGGCATGAGGACTAAGAAAATCACCATCCCTTCGACGTTACCGGCAACAATGGCACGTCCGCCCAATCCAATCGATCAATACCGTACCTATATCACTCATCTATACCTCAACGGTGTCGCGAAGCAAGATTAAGTATAAGCTTCGGAAGCATTACCATGTCGCCGTCAATCTCAGTACACTCTCTCGCCGAATCGCAAACTGGGGTCTCCCGCGCCAGCAAGCCCGTACCAAAGAAACTCCAGAGCTGATAGAAACCATCCGTGACCTGATCTTTCGCGTTGGGCTTACCGAGAAGCAGACGCTGAGCGTGCTACAAAGACAAGGCTGGCCGATCACGAAACGAGGTCTAAAGCGCATCAGACTTCACCCGGACCGCCGCTGGGTACGCAGGCTCAATAGTGACGAGGAGCGCCTTGTGTTGCTGGAAAAGACAGAACAGGTTATCATCGAGATGACGCGACGGTCCAATGCCATTTCGGGATATGGCAAAGCCTTCTCCAGCCTTATCTTCGTCAGCAAAAGCAGCTCTGGGTCCCGAGACCCCTCTTTGCGATGTACAAAATCATGTTCCCAAATGAGGTCGAACTCCGAAAAGGATGTTTCGGAAGAAGGGACAGTTTCTTGTCCCAGGACCAAACTACCAGTGGTGCATTGACGGTCACGACAAGCTCAAGGCGTATGGATTCGAGATATATGCAGCAATCGATGCATACTCGCGCAACATTATCTGGTTTTATATTGGCCACTCCGCTACAACTGCTTTGAGCGTATTGAAGCAGTACTTGGCCGCGTGTGGCGCCTACGGCTTTCGGCCATGGTATTTGCAAGCAGACAGGGGGAGCGAAACGCCATTGGTCGCAGCAGCACACTGGAACTTTGTCTTGGCAACAGACGGGCGAGTGGAATGGCATGGGCAAGTTTTCCAACAAGGAAATCGACTAAAGGATTCGTACAAGGCGGCTCCAAGTACGAAGAACGTTAAGATCGAGAGTTGGTGGGAGCGCATGCTGCATGTCTCGTCCCGGCAGTGGGTAGACTACTTTGGAGAACTCGCCAGGGACGGGGACTTCGACGGCGATATGCTGGAAGATCAGATTTCCATCTACGCCGTCTTCGAAGACTTACTACGCCGAGAACTCTTCGACTTCGTGGAGGCGTGGAATCTTCATCGGATACGCCTCCAAAAGAACCGTCCCCATGTGGTCCACGGCCAGCCCTGGATGAACTACCATTACCCCGACCCAGACAAGGCATGCAATTGGGGTATCCCGATTGACCGCTCCATTCTAGACGAAATGGAGCGGCCGTTGGCTGATATTGACATTAGCACGAGTTTGGAGCCGGAGACAAAGAACTGGTGCCGCCAAGTTCTCCTTGAAATGGGCTACGATCACGTAGTCCTTGGAACTCACCAGGAGCCGGACAAGTTGCGACCTTTCAAGCGTTTTTACCTTGGTCTTCGAGATAAGATAATTCAACATATCGAAAGTGGCCGACAGCCTACGCTGGCATACCGTAAAGCGCCAACTGGAGGCGTTGCTGAATATGTAAGACATACTATTTATTTGCGAGTCGACCAATCTAAGCGCGTATAGCAAGCATTACTTGAGCAAGCAAACCAAGCCCGAGAAGGTGAATTTGGAGATGGGGAACCAGCAGAGCAGCCACTTGTTGAGCTTGGGTTTGAGGACGAGCAGGGAAGCGACATGGAGAAAATACCGGTAAGTGATGACGGGGAGGATAGCGATGGTTCGAATGGGGAGCCTGAGTAGTCAATACTTCCTTTTCCTATATCGAATAGCAAACGTTGTAGGGATCTTTGCACCCTTGAAGCGTGTAGAGTGAGCTGGAGGAAGCGCTTTAGCAGCGTTAGTGTCGGACAGTCGAGTTTGAGTTTCCCTGAAGGCTTGGGAAATTGACTCCGGGTTTACCTGTTGAAGTTAGCGCTCGGCTCGTTGATGAGTTGGTTCGGTTTCTTACGAACTCCGGAACAAAACTGGTCTCCTCCTCTCTATCTTCTTCGTCCACTTCGACTCCTTCGGCCACCACGCCTTTATACACCTTTCCACTAGGGTCACTGCCAAACACTAAATCGCATAGTGGATCTTCCAGCTCACCAAGGCCTACCGCATCCCCATGTCCAACAATTTCTTTGGCAGTATATCCAAGCTCGTCGCGTGTCGGGCTCTGGCAGGATGAAGTTGAAACGGGCTCTTCGTGCTTAATCTTGACGCGTATCTCTTCCTTGACTTGCTCCTCTTGCTTAACGCGCTTCTTGCGTCTAGAGGCTGGGCTTATGTCTTCTTGCTTGACCCTCCGTTTCTTGTCTTCCTTGACTGGCGTCGAGCATTGATCTGGCCTCAACGGTGTGACCGGCTCCTGCTTATCAACCACATCCGTGGATGTCAGAACGACTAGCACCTTCAACTGCCCTGCTTGGTTGTTCGAAAAGTGCCCCGATGCGAGCATGCTTGACGGTGTCGTGTACTTGTCGGTGTTTGGAACGGTAACGATTTTCTTGCCAGAGAAGGTCGAAGCGTAAGAAAGGTTCCAGAGATCTTTATTGGCAGGATCGATCGTGGGCGGAAGCGGACGGAGGTGATCGAATAAAGTCTCGGTGAACGAGGCCAAGTCAGTAGATCTGCCGAGGAAACTTGATCACCGTATCCTTCAGAGGCAGCACCGTCTCTGGAACCTCCACTGCAAGCCCGTTGAAGTACCTGGTCTCCAAACTCACAAGCAGCAGGCTTACATGGACCCACTGGTAGCCAGTTCGTTGCCTCGCAGGCTTCCTGGTGCTGCCTTTGGAGTTTTGAATGGCTCGACTGGCCGTTGATGCGACGGTCATGAACTGGGATTGCTTGACGCCTCGAAGGGAGGTATGCGTGCCCGTGTATTCATCGCACCGGTACCAGCAACTTCATTGGGGGTAGTTGGGCGGCGTGTCCAACGCCGATGGATGACACTGGTTTCAGTCTGTCACGCAGCAGCTGACTTGCTGGACTGACTGGCCGTGGCGGAGAGTCCTCGACCTCGACCACCTCATCATATGGGCCAGGAAGTGCCGGAGTTTTAGACCTGGCCCGACGCTGCGGCCGAAAGGTTGGCCAAGCCGCAACGGCCGCAATAGTTCGCGCCAACGTATATGGTAGTGAAGAGGTCATAGTGCTTCTGTCCGGCTTGGACGCAGTAGACATGCTCAGGGGAATCTGTGGAGGCCCATTTCGGTTGAGGAGAAGAGGTAGAACCAGGGGAAAGGAGGACAAATAGGATCGGACTCGAAACGGGATTTTAATATAAGCAGAATAGTTACAGAACAATATCCCCTTGCCATGGCGAATGAAGATCGCCAGGCTTAGCAAGAGACTTCAACGCTAGTCCGGTGCTGACCAGTAGCGGGATTACTGCGGTAATCCTCTGCTGCCTCATGGCGCCGCTCCTCGTCCCAGTTACTCCTATGAACGTTAGGATGAAAACTGAACACAGCTGTGGTGGCCAGGAGGGAAGTGGAAACATTAAAGTCCAAAGTTTCAACTCGGCACCGTATAGCAGAAGACCTCAAACTCTCGTGTGTATTTGCATTCTTTGTCTGTAGGGGCCCGGCTTTCACAAGTTCCCCGCATCATCCAGGAGGGGACTTGGCGATATTCGCCGTCTTTGTCTTTGGTATTGTCGCTGTCTTCGGGCCGCGACAATACCAAAGTAAAGTTGTTGGCGAAAACACCGCGCCGCTCGCTCGATTTCACTTGGAAAAATATCGATCAGCTTTTCAGGAACGAATTTTGGGTACAGCATCATGCGCATCCATACGTGTGTAAGTGGTTTGCGAGCCGGATACCATTTTACGACTGGTGCGGCAAACTGGCAATTAGACTGGCAGAGGGATGACCGCGGGCCCGCTGCTAGTCCGCAGTACATACTCTCATGCTGACCTGAAGTATCCGGATGACCAGGGGGCTGGGCGCCTAAACCCAAAAGAAAATGACAGGGAGTTTTGCAACAGTGACCCCTATCGCCCACCGTACTGGGACTCAGTTGCGGCGACTTGTGCGACAGTGGCTTGTAGTTGAGGAGCCGTAAGCGTGCTTCCTTGAGTGATATTTTCCACTTGTTTTCGACAACGTGATTCAATCGGTCCTTGGCCACGAGCTCGCTGAACTTCTTTTCTGATATCGCCTCGGCAGACTTGATCAATTGCTGCGTCTTAGCCCCCGCCGCCGCCGAATACTTGGCAGACAGTTTCCGCATCTCACGTCCCCTGCTGGGCTTTTCCCTGACAACATCGAGCTTGCCGTCTTTCGTGAGATCATAGGGCTTCATCTTGCCGTCTTTTGTGAGATAATGGGGCTTCTTGCCGTTCGGGCACGGGTTCGTGCCGCTTCTCATGCAATTCACGTGTAGGGGCATTTTCGGGGGCATAACCACGGGCACCTTGCTGGGTGGCTCATAGACGATACGGATTTTTTTCGGGTCCGAAACATCTACTAGGCCAACCATGTCGTGTTGTTGGTATACAGCCTGTATATTCCTAGAAAGCGATCCTGTGGTTGGCGAGTAATAAGCATTTGTCGAATAACGGGCCAAGTAGGAAAGAGATGCGTCGCATACCATTTGGTTCCTTAACCTTGACTATCCGTAGACCATCTTCCTGGCCAGGTTTATAATTAGGAAATATGCGCTGATTCTGGGCTCCATTGTCAAATTTTTTCCATCCTGGGGAGTTATACATAGCCTCTGCGACATCTTTGCGGTTGAACTGCCGGTTCCCCACCGATATCGTTTTTGGGACAGCACCCTTATTTAAGTATTGTCCTGACTTAATTACTTCTTTTACGTCGTAGATGCTTACGACATGATTGCCCTTCTCGTGCTTTGTTATGCCGACGAATTTATTATTCTGCGTTATAATAGCGCGAAATAACCCGCGCTGGTCTATCGTCCATTAGTAATTAGTATTTATCGGAATACGAGTAGAGAAGGAGGTTCGTTACATACCAGTTTTCGTTAGATCAACTTCCAATAGTTTGCTCCTTTCGTCAAACAACGGTTTATTCTTTGATAGCATTTTCCCTTTAACATTTTCTAAGCCGTGGTTCCAAAAATCTTTCGTAGATTCCGTTTTGATGGCATTGGCAATCTCCTCGCGGGTCCATTTTGCGCCCCCAAGGGTTATCGTCTCTGGGATTCTCTCTGGTCCTGGTATGTCGGGGAGGGCTCTCTTGGATATGGCGTCGAGGCTGTGGGTTTGCGAGGCAGCCAAAGTGGCAACAAGGCCAAAGAGAAAGGCCTTTTTGAAGCCGAACATTATATCGACCATATAGTCTGTCTATAGTCGAAAATTGTCGAAAGTTCTCAGATATTCACTTTGATCCGAATGCGAGAAAGCCCCTAGCCATGGGAGGTCTGCGCTCTTCTTATACTTTACCAAGTACTACGCATTTTAGGATAGAATTTCTCGCTCCTAGAACTCCCTAGCTTTCATCCTTTCCTCTAGTCCCTGTCCCTGTCGAGTCCGGCATAGCTTGGGGCATCATGTATGACTAGCATATATCCCACCATCATCCATGTTATTTGTGCTCTTAGTGCTGATCTTGGTAAGTAGTCTATATATCGTCTCTAGTACAAAAATGCCGCTCGTATTAGCTTAATTGCCTCTATATATTATTAGGGGTCACCGGTGGGACATCGCACGAGTAATCTTAATCGTTGCTATGACGCTCAGGACTATATTAAACTATTAGCCTATATAGGCATGTGGTTTTATATTGCTCGCAGAGGGGAGTGTCGCCTGATTCTTTGGTGGGTGAATTTCGTAGACTACGTAGTCGTTGGTGAAATAAACTTAGTAGATAAACTAAGTAGAAACTAAGCAGAAACACTCAGCTGGTTTATATTATTAGTTTATTTTATTAATGTATGAATGTACTCACTATCTTAACTTACGAAGGAAATTTTTTAATTAACATAGCTCTCGAAGGGACTAAAAATAGAAGATATCGTTATATTACTGAAATATTATCGGCGTCTATGTAATAATTTTATAGGACTTGCTGGTAAAATAATATAAATTGACATACAATCTTTTAGGGATCTAGCTGTTAGAGTTGACATCTGAATTGCCGTTTATAATAAATGATAGTAAAAAGAAGTTTCCCTTCTTATAATTACATGGCTGCCTTAAGGTGGCAATGTCGCCACCTAGGCGGTTAGGTGACGTTGCTATCGAGAAAGTGAAGGGACATCGCGTAACAGCGATACTATCGCGCATTTTATCCAATATACATAGCCTAAATGCGCCTTCTAGAAAACCACTAATATAGCGTGTAACTAAAAGCAAAGTGTATACTCTAGCAAGTGTACTATACGTGGATCCCATAACTTATAGAGGTGCTGGTGGCAGCTGACATACCCCTTAACTTATGCACGGCCCTACTATATAGACAAGGTCGAACCTTTATAGCTATATAGACTAAATACATAGTGCGTGCTATAATAGTCTAGCGCAACGGGGCTAGAAACCGAACAGGGAGCAGCTGTCTTGCGTGCTTAGGCACTTACTACGTTACTGTCTCTATTTATTAGACTTCGAATCTTATAAAAGTAGAGCATAGGTCGCCTTAGTAAGGGCATTATAGGTCGTCTTATCTCTACCCTCTAGTAGATAGTTTAGCTATTAAACTAAACGTTCTTATATATAGTCCGTAATTAGTTAATTAATAAAGCTATCGCTTAGTTTATTCCGGCCCGTTTATTATATCCGTAAATATAAGCCTCTATAGCGCGCCTACTACTCTAGCCCTTTTAGGGCTAAGACCCTTACACCTAAAACAGCAAGGTATATTTATAGAGTAGCTTATATTTACTACTTTAATACGGACTACTTATAGCTTATAAATAATATAAAACCTATAAAAGGCTTTAATTCTTACTAGTAGAAGCGGAACGAAAATACGTAGAAGCTCCTTAGTTTATTCTACCTTGCCCTCGGTTATAGATCTATCTACTCTCCTCCGGCAGGGCACCTTATTATCTATAGTATCCTTATAGAGTCTTAGGTATTTAACTACTTTTTAGTTATTTATCTCGTCGGCTATAAAGTTATCCTAGAGGGCCTTTTTCTATTTCCGTATATTATTATTATACTTCTTAGCCGCGTCTTAGTACGTCGTTCTAGGTCTAGCCGTATCGGACGCGTCGATAGCAACGGGCTAGTTAGCTCTATCCCTACCCCTATTAAGGTCGCCGCGCTAGACTTAGCTATAGCACTAATCTAGGCTAAGCCTACCTCCTTAAGCAAAAGATTAGAAAGAACTACCTAAAGAATCGTAGGGATTAAAAATCTCCTTACGGGATATATCGTAGAGGTCTATATAAGAATAGCGGCGCGTCCGAAAATTTCTATAGTAGGCTTAAAGATCTTTTACGTTAATATAATTATATTTCTAAAAAATTAAACTAGTTCGTAATATAATTAACTAGGCACCCCATATAATAGTAGATATCTCGAAAGTGCCGAACGTAGCGGATATTATCCCTAAGGTAAATAGTACCCTTTAACTTCTATAGTAAATGTCTTTTATAAACTGCTATTTAGTTCGAAAAGGAGATTTTCGATACTTTTGCGACTTTATTTTCCTTCTTATAGAGGGCCTTAGCGCCAGCTAGACGAGCTTAGCGCGGCGCTATATACTATAGTGACTTAGTTAGTTAAATTAGCCTTAAAGCTATAGGGCGGCGGGGCCTAGTGGGTAGCATGCCTGCTAAGCTTTAAAAGAGAAGAGATTTATCTCTGTTAGCAGCGCAATCAATAGCAGAAAATCCAGACGTATTGCACCAAAAGTAGAACGCGCGCTCCAGCAAGTGGTGCGCAATTGACAGTTATGGCATGTGGTCTGTGCGTGACATACCCCCCCAGCTTATGTGGTCGCGTGAGGGTCGCGCAAGCTGAATAATCGATTTACCGCCGCCTGCCACTGTGCTAGGTGCCACGCCGGCGCTCCATAGCCTATGGCTAGGACTCACTACTCCTGCCTCAGTCAGGGCTGGCTCTAACGCTTCGTGGTGTGTTTGCTCACTTCACAGGGCTCGAATGTGCGCGGGGTTAAATGTCGGACCTGATTTGCGTAGCGGAAGTTCTAGGAGGACTAGCGCAGAACTCCTCCCGGGCTCATAACTATTGCACTAAAAGTAGAACGCGCGCTCTAGCAAGTGGTGGGCAATTGATAGTTATGGCATGTGGTCTGTGTGTGATAAGACGTTAGAGAGCAGCAAATAGATCTCTCCTTAATATAAGCTTAGTAGCTTTTTAATCTATAAGGTTATATCGCTTTATAACCTTAAGATTAACTTAATTCCTTAAGCTACTATAGGCTTTATTATATAAATATAGTCTATATATATTATAAAGGGTATAGTTATATAAGCTTAATAGATTATTATATATAGTAAGGAGTAGAGATACTTATTAGTATATACTATTTTAGTAAAAAAAGGATACTAAGACTTCTTAATAATTAGACTTTTTCTATAATGCTATTTATTAATTATAAAAGTAGCCTAAATACTAATCTTATCTTAAGAGGCTTGTCTTTTAGGGCTCCTTTTACCTATGCTAGTTATACTATTAAAACCTAGTATATAAATAGGCTAGGTCTTAGTAATCTAAGGTAATAAAACTATAAGAATTAGCTCTTTACTTAATTTATAGTAGGTAGGTATAGACCCGCTTATATATATATACGTATTAGCTAGCTTATTAGTCGAATCGGAATAGCTAGGCTATATATAAGCGGATTTATACCTACTATAGATTATATATAGAGCTAGTCCTTATAGCCCCCGCTATCTTAGGTCGCTAAGTATTACTAGTTATTAGGTCTATGCATTAAGATAAATTAGTGTGTATCGCGCTGTCCTTCCTTTAGGATGGTGTCTACCGGCTTAACTACTTATATATATAGGATGTGCTAAGAGGAATAAGTTTTCCTACTAACTTAATCCGGCTGCTTATAGTTATCCGGATCCGTTAAGTGACTCGCTTTAGGTCCTATATTATAACTGCCATATTCGGTGCCTCCGGATATAGACGAGGGCATCTACGCTGCTTCCGGCACTAAAGGGCACACTAGTATATATATAAGTAGGTGTGACCCCAACCGTAATTCTAGATATTAGTCTCTAATATACGTTAATATGCTGTGACACTAAGACCTAGTTTATTTATTAAGTTCTTATAGTAATCGGACTATACTCTAGACTTTATATTTCTCGGAAAGAGAGATGCGAGGATTATATATAGAATATATTAAGGGGAAATTAATAGTAAGGGGTCGTATAGATAGAGCAGAGATCTTTAAGTCTTAAGTGGGCAAAAGTGGTAGCAGTAAATCAATTGTTATACTGCCTTATTCCCCTTTCTTTCCTCTCTACAACGCCTCCCTTTATATCCTTCTAACATAAAAATTTAAGAAGAAAATCCTCTTCGGCCGCGTCCTCGATATCCGACTATAGACCAAGCTTATTATACCCTTTCTAGCCGTTGCCGGCTAACCCGCCTATATATTCGCCACCTCTATAGGAAGCCCTCGCCACTTCTGCTTCCCTACCCTCCTTCTATATCTCTTTCTACCGTTTTTTAGCTTCCTAGATCCCTTATACCAATAGCTATCTCCGAGACCTGCGAAATCAGGCCACGCTTCGCGACAATATTTAATCCTTATGCGCGTTTTTATCTTCCTTATGCCTAACCCGATTTAGGCTACGGAGGGATGTATTTAGCAATAGATTAATCTAGCAATCTTTATTCAGCCGAAGGCTAACTATATATTAATCAGGATAAGTTTCCTAATATGAGGGTTTGGTGCAGCTCTCGCGAAGAGAGATGCGAGAAGTGCATATAAAATGCACGAAGGTAAAAGGGGTAGTAAGGGGTCGGACAGGCAGGGGAAAGTTATTTGATTCTCTAGGGGGCAATAATTACGGTAGGGGAATGATTATTGTATTGCCTTGCTTGTCCCTCGTTCCTCTACCCAACGCCCCTACTTATATCCCTCAAGCATCCCAATTAACATAGAAAATCCTGCTTAAAGAAGCTACTGATGTCCTTTCAACTACCGAGCTTTTTGCCGGTTTTCCCCCTCCTTTTCAGCCGTTGCCGGCCCCTCCGTCTTATGTCTCGCCACCTCCATAGGAAGCCATCGCTACTTCTGCTTCCCCTCTCTCCCCCACCCTCCTTTCTGCACCTCTTTTCAGCTCCTTCTTCCTTCTTCTATACCGGTCTTTTAGCTTCCTAGATCCCTTATGCCTAGGGATATCTCCGAGAACTGCGAATCAGGCCACGCTTCGCGACAGCAGCAGGGGTCAATAAGTTTCTTGGGCTCTGATTGGTCCCTCTCAGCAAGCTGAGAGCGCGGGCGGAAGGACAAGGGCAGGCATAATTGAGTCCAAACGATGATGCATGTTTTCTATCTATCTATGCGACATTAAGGGGGTATTTATACGAATAGATACCTATCTAGGACCCGTGGAGGGCCTAAATCAGGAGAGTCTCTATCCGCACGCACCCAACTCTTAATTCGCACGCACCCCCCCACATTCAGCCATAGCGGCCTCCGATATCGCCCACCCGCCAATTCAGGCTTTACGTTTCCAATAATGGACCACAGCCATTCAAAGAACGGGAATAGTATGAGATTATTCGTAACCTATTTGCAATTGCGTCTGGCAACGCCTCTAGCGTTAGGGCAATGCTGAATCACGTTAACTTTTACAATGCTCTACGGGTAACTTCTTAATCCGCTACAACAGTAATGCTGTCCTAGATTACTTCTTTCCCCTTATTCTTTGCGAGCGACTCTACTATTTCCTCCTCTACCTCCTCTTTAAAAGCATCGTATTGTCTAATGGGCTTGTCCTTTTCTTCCCGTCGTTTTGCCTATTGACGAGTAACCCGAGCAGACTCTCGACTTAGTAGCGAAGCAGAAACCTTGATCCGTTTTCGCCCAGGTGGTTGTTGGCCTTGTAAGTCTGCGGCTGGCGGCAGACTGTCCGCCGCATCTTCTGCCTTAAGAGTTGGCCCTAGCTCATATTAAGAGTAATGTCGACGTGCTGACCTTTTGACGCCGCTTTGTGTTGGGCCTTGAGGAGCAAGTTGTGATTCCGGGATCGCACGTTCGTTGCCAAATGGTCCGTCATTCCGCGGCCGACCCTTAGGTATCCCCAGTAGGGGACGCTAAACTCGTAGAAGAGGATCATCAATGTCCCGTGATCGTTTAATTTGCTAAAATAGATCCAAGTCTTCCTTCTTTAGAGGTTCGTCTTAAAGAGCCAACTCTAAGAGCCTATGAGCATAAGGCAAGCCATATTAAGCCTTTGTAGAGCCTATATAAGGTGGCAACTTCTTCTTAGAGGCGTGACTTGCTTCTATAACCTTATAGATCTCGTTGAGCTTGTCTAGCGCCTATCGGGTGACATTTAAGGGTAACTGGCCTAGCTATTCTCTTCCGGAAAATTGATTCCGGATAGTGGTGTTTGCCTGCTGTATTTTTTCTTTGTATAGCTAACGCTTATCTTCTGTTTAGCTAGCAGTTGCCTCCTCAACATTAGGCAGGTCGGACCGAAGTAATAGATAGTAAGTCTTAAGAGAATAATGGTTCGATTCGGCTAGTGCTATAGTAATCAATCCGAAATTTCGATAATAGCGAGTATAGCAGCAGGCCTATTCTTTCTTTAAGGGTAAGTATATGTCCTAGAGATATCTAAGGATTCGCTCTTAATTTGAAAATGTCTGTTGGAGTTGTCTCTAAGCTTAGTCGAGGCCATCTTCCGATCTACTATACACTATATGTCTCTAGAGGAGGTAAAGACCAGCCCGAGTATTTAATACTCGTTGTGGAAGAGGTCTAAGCTTTATGTCCTTTATGTGCTTAACTTTGTTGTTCGCACGTTCCATTTCCTGGATATTAAGAGCCGGTGTGTCGAATAGTGGTAAGGGGTTCCCACGTAGGCTGCGAGTAATCATGCCATTTTACGAGCACCTTCTTATGCGTACCTTCTATTCTTTCATCTAGAATTCTTTTAATAAGGTACATCTTTTCGCCGTCCACTAGCACCGGTAGGGCACTCTCTTAATCGAGTTTCTGCGAAGGCAATGGGTCTCCGGGGACTGGCCGGAGTAGGTCGACGTAAAAGACTGGATAGATGCGCCTAGGCACATCCAACCTATAGGCATATAGGCTAACTTCCGCGAGCACTTAATATTTAGTATATAGCCAATCGAGCTTCTTATAGGGTCGCGATGTTTTGACATTTCTTAAGTTAAGGTATACCTAATCCCTAGGCTCGTATCTCGGTGCGGCTATCCTATGCTTATTAGCTTGCGCTTGCTATATTTCCTAGGCCATAGCTATCGCTGCTTGCGTAAACTCCGTGGCGTCCTATAGTCTCTAAATAAAATCCTCCGCTGTCGCTTCCCCCTACGTCGTGTCTTCCGTTCTTCGATGCTTAACTAACTAGATTAGCTCGTTGTAGTAGCCGTGCATAAAGAAGAACGGACTTAGTCTAGTAGAGGTTGCTTCCCTCTCGTTAATAGTCGCTATCGCGATTAGAAGTAAGTCTAACTAGTTCTCCTATAGATAATTCGTCTATATCCGAAGAATCCTCTCTACCTCTTAGTTTATTTATTCTATTATACCGTTAGTTTATAGATAGTATACCGTCGATAACCGCTACTCGATCCCTAGTATCTAATAGAAACTTTTCTATATACTACTAATAAACTAAGGACCCCGATTACTAGCGATAGCCGTTAGGATGCTATAGATAGGGTAGTATCGTTCGAAGAGTCTTCTTATAACCGCTTTTATAGAAATATCGTTTAATCCTTTAAGTTTAACGCCTTTAGTAAGTCGGTCCGTGACTACTATATAGTTTATCGCGCTATCTTTCCCCGATAGTAGGAGGTTAGTAATAAAGTTAATAGTAATTTCGCTCTATATACGTTGCGGAATAGGGAGCGGCTTTA